>NC_064923.1:786540504-787740504 GCF_023897955.1 Schistocerca gregaria
AACACTAGATCGCGTGTTATGTCTGTCTACCACCCCACCCCTGTGAAGATTTCCATCTAGCCCCTCAGAGGACGTTTTATCCTACACTCAAAAGATTTCTACAGACTCGCTACACTTGGAATGTGTCTACCGCCCATTCTGATTATGTCTGTCTACCTCCAAATTCTAGGAAGATGTCTGTATGTCTGTCTTCCTCACCAAACTCGGGACAAGTCTATCTATCCCCCAGTATGGAAGAAATCTATCTAACCCCCTCTCGGAAGATGTATATCTACCCTCCTCGCTAAACATATCTACACCCCATCTTCGAGGAGCTCTATCCCCCCTTCATGGAAAATGCCTGTTTTATTACACGAACCCATCAGAGGATGTAAGTGTACATACCATAACTCCCCACAGAAGATGTCTGTCTACTTACCGACCTTTCTTGGAAGATGTCTGTCTACCCCCCTCCCCCTTTGAAGATGTCGGAGTACTCACCTCCCCCCATGGAAGAATACTATCTCCCCCCTCCCAGAAGATGCCAATCTACTTCTCGAAAATATCTACCCCCCCCCCCCCCCCGGAAAATGTCTACCCTCTCTCTCGAAGGATATCTGTTTACCTATCTGGCCCCAATCGAAAAATGTCTACCCCCTTGGAAAATGTCTGTCTACCAAGCTCCCTCCTAGAAGACGTCTGTCTAAGAAACAACCCCTCAGAAGATGTCTGTCTATCTACCCCCTCCTCGGAATTGTTTGTCTACCATTATCACCACAGAAGATATCTACTCCCTCCCCCCCTTGGAAGATGTCTGTCTACCTACCACCCCTCAGAAGATGTCTGACCACATACCCTGCTTCGGAATATGTCTGTCTACCTACCCCTCGCAGAAGATGTGTGTCTTCCTACCTCCCCACAGTAGATGTAGGTAAACAGATATCTTTTGAGAGGGAGCAGGTAGACAGACATCTTGCAAGGGAGTGATATGTAGACAGAAATTACCAAGGTGTGGGGAATAATTAGACAGACTTCTTTCCGAGGGGGGGTAGGTATACATACATTTTCTGAGTGTTTGTAGGTAGACAATCTTCTGAGGGGGTAGGCAGAAAGGCACCTTCCGAGGGGGGTTGGTAGACAGACATCTCCCATTGGTGGGTTGGTAGACAGCCAACTTCCGAGGGGCGTACTTAGACAGACATCTTCTAGAGGGGTAAGCAGACCAACATCTTCTAAGTGGGGGGGGGGGGGGGGGGGCGGTAGGTAGGCAGACATCTTCCGAGGGGGTAGGTAGACAGACATCCTCAGAGGATGGGGGGGTAGGTAGATAGACATTATCTGTGGAGGTGTGGATAAACAGACATCTTCTGAGGGGTAGGTAGACAGACATTTTCCGAGTTGTGTTATAGGTAGACAGATATCTTCCAAAGGGGGGTAGGTAGACAGAGACTTCCTTGGTGGGTAGTTTGAGAGACATCTCCTGATGGGGGGTTGGTAAACAGACTTCTTCTGAAGGGGTGTAGGTACACAAACATCTACTGTTGGTGCAGGACAGATAGACACAATTCTTCTGAGGCTGGGAATGATAGAAATCTTACGAAGGAGGGCATGTAGACAGACATTTTCCAAGTTGGGCAGACTGACAGATATCTTCCGGGGGGTAGAAAGACATAGATATTCCAAGGGTGGTAGATAGACAGACATCTTCTGTGCGGTAGTAGGTTGGCAGACATCATCTTAGTTTGCGTATGTAGACAGGCATCTTCCAAGGGGAGGGGGTATATAGGAAGATGACTTCTTCTGAAGGGGATGATAGACATCTTATGGGAGTAGGTAAACAGACATCATTTGTGTGGATTTGATAGACATATGTATTGGGAGGGGGGTAGTTAGACATCTTCTGAGTGGTGGAAAGTAGACAACTTCTAAGGGGGAGGTAGGCATCTTCCTAAGTGAGGGGGCAGATTGCCTGACATCATCCATAGGGTAGGTAGCCAATCATCTTCCAAGGATGGGTTGGGTAGACATATATATTCAATGGGGGGGGGGGGTAGGTAGACAGAGACCTTGCTGGGGGTAGTTTGACAGGATTCTCCTGATGGAGGGTTGGTAAACATACTTCTTCCAAGGGGGCGGGAAATATAGACATTTTCCGAGGGGGCAGGACACATAGACACACATCTACTGAGCTTGGTGATGTTAGACATATTCCAAAGGGGGGCACGATGACAGACATTTTCCGAGTTGGGCAGATAGACATATATCTTTGAGGGGGTAGACAGACATACATCTTCCAAAGGTGATAGATAGACATTTTCTGAGGGGGCTGTATGTTGGCCGACATCTTCTGACGAGGGAGTAGATAGACAATATCTGAGCTGGGGTAGAAAGGCATCTTCCAAGGTGGTTAGATAAGCATCTTTCATGAGTGGATTGGGTAGATAGTCAGACATTTCCCGAAAGGGGGGGGGGAGGGGTAGGTAGTGAAACATCTCACATACAGGGGTAGGTAGACTATCATTTTCTGAGGGGAAGATGGGTACACAGACATTTTGTGGGTGGTAGGTAGACAGACATCTTAAAGGGGATAGGTAGACAGACAACTGGGGGGGGATTGTTAGACAGACATGTTCCAAGGAGGGATAGAGAGACAAACATCTACTGGGGGGGGGGGGCAGGTAGACAGACATCTTCCAATAGGAGGGATTGGTAGACAGACTTCTTCAAAGGATGGGGGGTGGGTAGACACACATCTTTTGATGGGGTATTAAGTAGTCAGACTTCTTCTGAGCAGAGGTACGTAGACATACAGCTTCAGAGGATGAGGGATATGTCGACAGACATCTTCTAAGGTGGCGTAGGTAGAAATACAATTAGTGAGGGTGGTAGGTAGACAGACATTATCCGAGAGTGGGTTGTAGGTAGACAGAAATCATCTGAGGGGGTGTAGTTAGACAGGTATTTTCTGAGGCTAGGGGTATGTAGACAGACATTGTCCATGGGGATAGTTAGACACACCTTCTGAGGTATGGGGAGTAAGAAATCTGACATCTCCTGAGGATGGTAGGTAGAGTGTCACTTTCGAAGGAGGGGTAGTGAGAGAGACTTCTTAGGAGGTGGGGGATGTTGGTAGACAGACATGTTCTGAGGGAGGTAGGTAGATAGACATCTTTAGAGGCAGGGGTGGTAGAAAGCCATATTCCGAATGAGTGTAGGTAGAGATACATATTCCGAGGGGAGCTTGGTAGACAGACATCTTCTGAGGTGGGGTAGGTAGGCAGACGTTTTCAGCATTTGGGTATGTCGACAGACATCTTCCAGGGAAGTGGGTATGAAGGCAGATATCTTCGTGGGGGGGAGCTAGGTAGACAGACATCTTCCGAGGGTGTTGGGTAAGTAGGCATACATCTTCCAGGGCGGTAAGTAGACCAATATTTTTCCATGGTGGTAGATAGACACACATACTATGAGTGGTGGTAGGTAAACACATCTCCCATGGGGTAGGTAGACAAACATCTTCCGAGGTGGGGTTCGTAGACATTCATTATCTGGGGTGTAGGTAGACTAACATTTTCGAGAGTGGTAGGACAGACATCTTCTGAGGGTGGTGTATTAGACAGACATCTTCCGAGGGGGTGTAGGTAGACAACTTATGAAGGTGATAGACAGATGTCTGCTGACTGGGGGGGGGGGTGTAGGTAGACAGACATGTTTCAAGGGTAGGGTAGATAGATATACTACTTCTGGGGGGGGGGGGGTAGGTAGACAGACATCTTCTGAGAGAGGGTTGGTAGACAGATATTTTCCAAGAGGTGTTATAGGTAGACAGAAATCTTCCAAGGGGGGTAGGTAGACTGACATTTTCTGAGGGGGCAGGTAGACAGACAACTTCTGGGGGAGGGAAGGTACACAGACATCTTCAGAGTGGGAGAATAGGTAGACAGACACCTTCTGAGAGTGGGATGATAGACATCTTTCCAACTGGGGTATATAGTCAGAGATTTTCCGAGGGGGGGGGGGCAAGTAGACAGACATCCTCCAGGAGGTAGGTAGACATAAATATTATGAGGGGGGGTAGGTAGAAAAATATCTTATGAGGGGGGGGGGTAGGTAGGTAGACATCTTCTGAGGTTGAGTATGTAGACACCAAGGGTAGAGGATATGAAAACATATATCTTCCGAGGGGGGGGGGGGGGTAGGTAGACAGAAATTCTCCAACTGAGGGATGATAGACTTCTTCCGAGGGGGGTAGGTAGGCAGACATCGTATGAGGGGTTGCAGGAAGACATACATATACCAGGGCAGGGTAGGTAGACAAAAATCTTTTGAGGGGGGTAGGAAGATAGACCTTTTCTGAGGGGGACTGGAAGACATACATGTTCCGAGGGAGTAGGAAGACAAAGTCCTCCAAGGGGGGGAGATAAACGGACATCCACCAATGGGGTTAGATGGATAGACATCTTCTGTTGTAGTTGGAGGGGGCAGGTAGGCTTCCATTTTCTGGGTCATCAGTACACAATCATCTTCTGAGGTGTGGTTCGGTAGACAATCATGTTCCGAGGGGGGTAGGTAGACAGACATCTTCTGAGGTCGGATGATAGACATCTTCCAAAGGGGTGGAAGGTAGACAGGCATTTTACAAAGTGGGGTGCAGGTGGACTGACATCTCCCATGTGGTAGGTGGAAAATCATATTCCGAGTTCGGGTTGGGTATACAGACATATTCCGAGGGAGGTGGTAGGTAGACAGCCATCTTCCAAGCGGGGATAGGTAGACATACATTTGCCGAAAGGGGGTTGGGTAGACTGGCATTTACCGAGGGGGGTAGGTAGACAGACATCTTCCGAAGGGGGTAGGTAGACAGACATCTTCTGAAGGGGGGTAGGTAGACAGACATCTTCTGAGGAGGGGTGGTAGACATACAACTTTCGAGGGGCGGTAGGTAGACAGACATTTTCTGTTGGAGGGGTGGGTTGACAGACATCTTCCAAAGTGTGGGGGGGCGGTTAGACTGACATCTTCTGGGGGTAGGTAGAGAATCATCTTCTGAGGGGGGGTTGGGTAAACAGACATCCTCCGGGTTTTGGTAGACATAAATATTCCAAGGTGGGCAGGTAGATAGACATCTTCTGACAGAGGGCCAGGTTGACAGACATCTTCAAATGGGTGGTTGGTAGACAGACAACTTATGAGTGGGGGCGTAGGTAGACAGACGTGTCCGGGAGTGGGGTAGGTAGACATACATCTTTCGAGGGGAGTTGTAGCTAGTCATACATATTCCGAGGGGGTGTTTATGTGGGCAGAAATCTTCCGAGATTGGCTAGGTAGACAAACACCTTCCAAGGGGAGGTGGGGGTAGGTAGACAGACATCTTCCATGTGGGGTACGTAGACAGACATATTCTGAGGGGGTGAGACAGGCATATACCGAGGTTCGTTAGATAGACAGACATCTTCTAGGGGGGTCCTAGGTAGACATACACCTTCCGAGGGTAGTGATAGGAAGTCATACATCTTCCAAAGCGGTTTTTTCGATTGTCAAATGACTTCCAAGAGGGGGGTATGTACACAGACATCCTCCAGGTATGGGGGGAGGGTTTGACAGAGATCTTCAGAAGTGGGGTAGGCAGTTAAACATCTTTTGAAGTCGGGGTAGGTAGACAGACACCTTCTAAATGGCGGTACCTAGGTAGATAGGCAGACATCTTCCGGGGGGAAGGGGGGAGGTAGGTAGACAGGTATCTTCCAAGGGTGTCTACGAAGAAAGACATGTTCTGAGGGGGGAGGGGTGTTTGGAAAACTCACGTTTTCTGGTTGAGGGGATAAGTAAAGAGACATCTTCTGAGGGGGAAGTAGGTAGACAGACATCTTACGAGGGGGGGGGGGGGGGTGTACGTAGGCAGTCATCTTACGAGGGGGGGTGGTAGATAGACAGATATGTTCCAAGATACTCTATCAACTGCAAGACACCAGAACCGGCAAATAACTGAATTTTCTATTACTAAACTAGAATTATAATATGTCTTACTTGCCTATTACATCAACTTAGAAGGTTCTATTTTGTTTCTTGTGGTGCCACCACATACATCAGCAGGCGAGAGAAGTTTTCAGACGATAAATGTAAACATTTCCGGAAAAAAAGGGGTCAATGTGACGAGATGTCATTACGTGATTACGAAAGAAAAAGACGAAATCGTGAGGTTTTCTTAGTTTTTTACTACATATTATCACCTTTCGCATTTTCTCGTGTAATGTGGCTGCCAGACCTCGGTTCATGCAAAATCGTAAGGTCCTCGGTCAAATGCAAGGCACCAAAACCGGCCTACAGTTTAATTTTCGATACCTAAATCTTGAGTAGTACTACTTCTTACCTACCTATTGCAACAACTTAGAAGCTCCTATTTTGATGGTTGTGGTGCCACCGCATACCTCAGCACATGACGTAAGTTTCCAGATGTATATGTAAACATTTCCGTGAGCGAAGCTGCCACTGCGACGATCTGCCATTACGATTAGGCGGGTGAGTGCGTGTGAGATCGCTCTCTAAGTTTTCATACATTTTTAGGTTTCAGATACATATTTTAACGGTTTTTGTGATATTTACTATATAAGTTACTCACTAGTGGTTTTTTCATTCACCTCCGCCTTTCTTGTGTTGTACCCTGATCTTTGTGAGTGTTTCGTATCGAGCAACTTAACTTCTTACCTGTGTTTACATTCCGCGCTGATCAGTTGCAGCTGTAGCGGCGCATCCAAGGCTAAGTACTAATTACTTGTTTGTGTATAGTGGTTTATTTTGGAACTTTAGTAGTCTTCGTCCGGTGTTCTTGTTGTCTTCTGGTGAAATAATTTCAAAAGGAATTTTCGCAACTGTTTTCAGTTTCGTTACTGTGTCATTAGACGTTTGATTATCTTTCTGTTTAGTATTTTGTTATATTTGCTGTTGTAAATACTGTTAATAATAGTAGTTACTTCCCTTGTAGAGCAAGATTATGATTATTGTAGTCAGTTTCACATTTCCCCGTGCAACGTGGCGGCCAGACCTCATTTGATGCAAAAGCTTAAGGTCCACGATCATGTCCAAGGCACCAAAGCCGGCTAATAAGTCAATAATCGATAACCAAAACTTGAATTGTACTAACGGTACTTAAATAAATGCGATAGGTTTTCTTACGTTTTTACTACATATTAACACGTTTCACATTTCCCCGTGCAACGTGGCGGCCAGACCTCATTTGATGCAAAAGCTTAAGGTCCACGATCATGTCCAAGGCACCAAAGCCGGCTAATAAGTCAATAATCGATAACCAAAACTTGAATTGTACTGGTTCTTTCTGGCCGATTACACCAAATTAGAAGCTTCATCTGTTTTATACTGTGTTGCTTTTAGTGTCTCCGCATACCGCAGCACAAGACATAAGCTAGCAGACGATGAATGTAACAGTTTCAGAGAGAAAAGCGGCCAATGTGACGATCTGGTATTACGTCGATTCGATAGCAAATGACGAAAACGAAAGGTTCTCTTAGAATTTTACTACATATGAACACTTTTCAGATTCTCTCGTGTAACGTGGCTGTCAGACCTCGTTCGATGCCAAATCTTAAGCGCCTCGGTCATATTCAACGCACCAAAGCCAGCTAATAAATCAATAATTGATAGCTAAAACTTGAATTGTACTGCTCCTTACTGGCCGATTACAACAACTTAGAAGCTTCCTCTGTGTTCTACTGTGTTGCATTTAGTGTCACCGCATACCGCAGCATGCGACATAAGTTTGTAGACGATAAATGAGACCGTTTAAGAGAGAAAAGCGTCCAATGTGACGATCTGGCATTAAGTCGATTCAATTGCCAATGACAAAAATGGGCGGATTTCTCAGGTTTTTACTACATATGAATACTTTTCACATTCTCCCATGCAACGTGGCTGACACACCTCGCTTCATGCGAAATCCTAAAGTCCTAGCTCATGTTCAAGGCACCGAAGACGGCTGTAAGTCAATAATCGATAACTAAAACTTGGTTTATAGTGCTTCTTACTGGCGGATTACATCAACATAGAAGCTACTTCTGTGTTTTAATACGGTGCATCTAGTGTCTCCGCATTACCGCAGCACACGACATAATTTTGCAGACGATAAATGTAACTGTTGCAGAGAGAAAAGCGGTCAATATAACGAACTGACATTAATTCGATTCGATAGCAAATGACGAAAACGAGCTGATTTTTGCTACATATGAACACTTTTCACATTCTCTCGGGCAAAGTGGCTGACAGACCTCGTTTGATGCAAAATCTTAAGGACCTAGCTCATGTCCAAGGCACCAAACCCGGCTAATAAATGAATAATCGATAGCTACAACTTGAATTATAGTGCATCTTACTGGCCGATTACATCAACTTAGAAGCTTCCTCTGTGTTTTAGTATGGTGCTCTGGGTGTCTCCGCATTACCGCAGCACACGACATAGCTTTGCAGACGATAACTGTATCTGCTGCAGGGAGAAAAGCGGCCAATGTGACGATCTGGCATTAAGTCGATTCGTAGCAAATGACGAAAACTGGCGGATTTCTCGGGTTTTTACTACATATGGACAACTTTCACATTCTCCCGTGCAACGTGGTTGACAGACCTCGTTTCATGCCAAATCTTAAGGTCCCATCTCATGTCCAAAGCACCAAAGCTGGCTAAAGAGTCAATAATCGATAACTAAAACTTGAGTTGGAGTGGCACTTGCTGTCCGATTACATCAACTTAGAAGCTTCTTCTGTCTTTTACTATGGTGCACTTAGTGTCTCCGCAAACCGCAGTATGTTACATGGCTTTGCACACGATAAATGTAACCGTTTCAGAGAGAAGAGCTGCCAATGTGACGATCTGGCATGAAGTCGATTCGATAGCAAATGACGAACTAGCGGATTTCTCAGGTTTTTACTACATGTGAACAGTTATCACATTCTCCCGTTCAACGTGGCTGACACACCTCGTTTCATGCAAAATCGTAAGGTGTTAGCTCATGGCCAAGGCAATAAAAGAGGATTCATAAGTCAATAATCGATAACTAAAACTTGAATTGTAGTGCTCCTTACTACCCGGTTACATTAACTTATAAGCTTCTTCTGTGTTTTACTACGTAGCATTTAGTGTCTCCGCATTACCGCAGCACACGACATAGCTTTGCAGACGATAAATGTAACCGTTGCAAAGGGAAAAGCGGTCAATGTGACGATCTGTCATTAAGACGATACGATAGAAAATGACGAAAACGGGCGGATTTCTCAGGTTTTTACTACATTGAACACTTTTCACACTCTTCCGTGCAACGTGGGTGACATACCTCGTTTCATACAAAACATTAAGGTCATAGCTCATGTCAAAGGCACCAAAGCCGGCTAACAATTCAATACCGATAACTAGTACTTGAGTTGTAGTGGTACTTACTGGCCTATGATTACAACTTAGAAGCTTCTTCTGTGCTCTACTATGGTGCTTTTAGTGTCTCCGCATACCGCAGCACGGAACATAGCTTTGCAAACGATAAATGTAACCGTTGCAGAGAAAAAAGTGGCCAATGTGACGATCTTGCACTAAGTCGATTCGATAGCAAATGACAAAAACGGCCGGATTTCTCAGGATTTTACAACATATGAATACTTTTCACATTCTCCCGCGCAACATGGCTGACAGACCTCGTTTGATGCAAAATCCTACGGTCCTAGCTCATGTCCAAGGCACCAAACCCGGCTATTAAGTCAATAATCGATAACGAAAACTTGAACTGTAATGGTTCTTACTGGTCGATTACATGAACTTAGAAATTTGTCTGTGTTTTACTATGGTGCGTTTAGTGTCTCCGCATTACCGCAGCACACGACATAGTTTTGCAGACGATAAATGTAACCGTTGCAGAGAGGAAAGCGAAAAATGTGACGGTCTGGCATTAAGTCGATTCGATAGCAAATGACGAAAACGGCCGCATTTCTCGGGATTTTACTAAATTTCAACACTTTTCACATCCTCCCGTGTAACGTGGCTGACAGAACTATTTTAATGCAAAGTCTTAAGATCCTAGCTCATATCCAAGTCAACCTAAAATGTAAAGCTTCTTACTGGCCGATTACATCAATTTAGAAGCTTCTTCTGTGTTCTACTATTATGCATTTACTGGCTTAGCATTTAGCAGCGCAAGACATCTGGAGGCTACCTGTAATCTGTGGACGTTTAGAGTGTTGATGAAACATAGAAATTGCATCGGGATTGAATACAACGGGCACCATGCGGACTTTTCACTATGTTAGTAATGTCTGATAATGTCTGCGTTTTGATCGATTCCTAGCAGACATGCAGTAGTTTCCGAAGAACATCTGGAGGCATTCTGTAATCTGTGGACTTTCAGAGTGTTGATGAAACACAGAAATTCCATCGGGATTGAATACAACAGGCTACATGCAGCCTTTTCTGCGTGGGCGTAATGTCTCAAAGAGTTTACGATTTGACCGATTCCTATGAGAACAGTAATAGTTTCCGGAGCACATCAGGAGGCATTCTGTAATCTGTGGACCTTCAGAGTGTTGATGAAAGACAGAAATTGAATCGGGATTGAATACAACAGTCACAATGCGGACTTTTCTCCATGGGAGTAATGTCTCAAACTGTATACGCTTTGATCGATTCCTAGGAGACCAGTAGTAGTTTCCGAAGCACACCTGGAAGCTTCCAGTAATCTGTGAACGTTCAGAGTGTTGATGAAACATAGAAATTGCATCGGGATTGAATACAACAGGCACCATGCGGACTTTGCTCAATGGGACTAATGTCTGAAACTGTCTACGCTTTGATCGATTCGTGGGAGACCAGTAGTAGTTTTTGGCGCACATCTGGAGGCATTCTGTAATATGTGGACCTTCAGAGTGTTGATGAGACAGAGAAATTGCATCGGGATTGAATACAACAGACCAAATATGGTTTTTCTCCATAGGAGTAATGTCTCAAGCTGTCGACGCTATGATCGTTACCTGGGAGGCCAGTAGTAGTTTCCGAAGCACATCTGGAGGCTTCCTGTAATCTGTGGGCGTTCAGAGTGTTGATAAAACACAGAGATTGCTTCGGGATGAATACAACAGTCACCATGCGGACTTCTTTGCATGGGAGTAATGTCTCAAACTGTCTACGATTTGATCGATTCTTTTGAGAACAGTAGAAGATTCCGAAGCACATCTAGAGGCATTCTGTAATGTGTGGACCTTCAGAGTGTTGATGAAACACAGATATTGAATCGGGATTGAACACAACATGCCAAATGCGGACTTACCTCCATAGGAGTAATGTCTCAAACTGTCTACGCTTTGAGCGTTCCCTGGGAGACCAGTAGTTGTTTCCGAAGCACATCTCGAGGCGTCCCGTAATCTGCGGACGTTCAGAGTGTTGATGAAACACAGAAATTGCATCGGGATTGAATAAAACAGTCACCATGCGGACTTCTTTGCATGGGAGTAATGTCTTAAATTGTCTACGCTTTGATCGATTCCTTGGAGACCAGTAGTAATTTCCGAAGTACATATGGAGGCATTCTGTAATCTGTGGACGTTCAGAGTGTTGATGAAACACAGGATTTCCACCGGCATTGAATACAACAGGCACCATGCGGACTTTTCTCCATGGCAGTAATGTCGCAAACCGTCTACGCTTTGATCCTTCCCTGAAAGACCAGTAGTAGTTTCCGAAGCACATCTGGAGGCATTCTGTAATATGTGGACGTTCAGAGTGTTGATCAAACAGTAAAATTCCATCGGGATTGAATACAACAGCACCATGAGGACATTTTCCATGGGTGTAATGTCTCAAACTGTCTAAGATTTGATCGTTCCCTAGTTGACCAGTAGTAGTCTAAGAAGCACATCTGGAGTCTTTCCGTAATCTGTCGACGTTCAGAGTGTTGATGAAACAGAGAAATATCATCGGGATTAAATACAACACGCCAAATTGGATTCGGCTCCACGGGAGTAATGTCTCAAACTGTCACGATTTGATCGTTTGCTGGGAGACTAGTTGTAGTTTCCGAAGCAACTCTGGAGGCTTCCTGTAATCTGTGGACGTTCAGAGTGTTGATCAAACCCAGAAATTGCATCGAGATTGAATACAACTGGAACAATGCGGACTTTTGTCATAGGGAGTAATGTCTCAAACTGTCTACGGTTTGATTGGTCCCTGAGAGGCCAGTAGTAGTTACCGAAGCACATCTGGAGACATCCTGTAATCTGTGGACTTTCAGAGTGTTGATGAAACACAGAAATTGCATCGGGGCTGAATACAACAAGCACCATGCGGAATTTTCTCCATGGAAGTAATGTCTCAAATTGTCTACGCTTTGATCGTTCCCTGGGAGAAATATTGTAGATTCCGAAGCACATCTGGAGGCTTCCTGTAATCCGTGGACGTTCAGAGTGTTGATAAAACACAGAAATTGCATCGGGATTGAATACAACAGGTACCATGCGCACTTTGCTTAATGGGAGTAATGTCTCAAACTGTCTACGCTTTTATTGTTCCCTGGGCGACCAGTAGTAGTTTACGAAGCACATCTGGAGACTTCCTGTAATCTGTGGACTTTCAGAGTTTGATGAAACGCAGAAATTGCATCGGGGTTGAATACAACAGGCACCATGCAGACTTTTCTCCATGGGAGTAATGTCAAACTGTCTATGATTTGATCGTTCCCTAGGAGAACAGTTGTAAATCCACGTTCAGAGTGATGATAAAACACATAAATTGCATCGGGATTGAATACATCTTTCACCATGTTGACTTTTCTCCATGGGAGTAATGTCTCCAACTGTCTACGCTTTGATCGATTCCTGGGAGACCAGTAGTAGTTTCCGAAGCACATCTGGAGGCGTCCTGTAATCTGTGGGCGTTCAGAGTGTTGATAAAACACAGAGATTGCTTCGGGATTGAATACAACAGGCACCATGTTGACTTTTCTTCAAGGGGGTAATGTCTCAAACTGTCTACGCTTTTATTGTTCCCTGGGCGACCAGTAGTAGTTTACGAAGCACATCTAGAGACTTCCTGTAATCTGTGGACTTTCAGAGTTTGATGAAACGCAGAAATTGCATCGGGGTTGAATACAACAGGCACCATGCAGACTTTTCTCCATGGGAGTAATGTCAAACTGTCTATGATTTGATCGTTCGCTAGGAGAACAGTTGTAAATCCACGTTCAGAGTGATGATAAAACACATAAATTGCATCGGGATTGAATACATCTTTCACCATGTTGACTTTTCTCCATGGGAGTAATGTCTCCAACTGTCTACGCTTTGATCGATTCCTGGGAGACCAGTAGAAGATTCCGAAACACATCTGAAGGCATTTTGTAATGTGTAGACGATCAGAGTCTTGATGACACACAGAAATTGAATCGGCATTGAATACAACAGGCACCATGCAGACGTTTCTCAATGGGAGTAATGTCTCAAACCGTCTACGCTTTGATCGTTCCCTGGGAGACCAGTAGTAGTTTACGAAGCACATCTGGAGACTTCCTGTAATCTGTGGGCGTTCAGAGTGTTGATAAAACACAGAGATTCTTCGGGATTGAATACAACAGGCACCATGTTGACTTTTCTTCAAGGGGGTAATGTCTCAAACTGTCTACGCTTTCATCGATTCTTGGGAGACCAGTAGAAGATTCCGAAGCACATCTAGAGGCATTCTGTAATGTGTGGACATTCAGAATATTGATGAAATACAGAAATAGAATCAGGATTGAACACAACAGTCACCATGCGGACTTTCCTCCATGGGTGTAATGTCTCAAACTGTCTACGCTTTGAGCGTTCCCTGGGAGTACCAGTAGTAGTTTTCGAAGAACACCTGGAGAATTCCTGTTTTCATTGGACGTTCAGAGTGTTGACGAAACACAGAAATTGCCTCACGATTAAATACAACAGGCACCATGCGGACTTTTCTCCATGGGAGTAATGCTTCAAACTTTCTACGCTTTGATCGTTCCCTGGGAGACCAGTAGTAGTTTCCGAAGCACATCTCGAGGCTTCCTGTAATCTGCTGACGTTCAGAGTGTTGATGAAACACAGAAAGTGCAATGGGATTAAATACAACAGTCACCATGTGGACTTCTTTCCATGGGAGTAATGTCTTAAACTGTCTACGCTTTGATCGATTCCTTGGAGACCAGTAGTAGTTTCCGAAGCACATCTGGAGGCATTCTGTAATATGTGGACGTTCTTAGTGTTGATGAAACACAAAAATTCCATCGGGATTGAATACAACAGCACCATGAGGACATTTTCCATGGGTGTAATGTCTCAAACTGTCTAAGATTTGATCGTTCCCTAGTTGACCAGTAGTAGTCTAAGAAGCACATCTGGAGTCTTTCCGTAATCTGAATACATTCAGAGTGTTGATGAAACAGAGAAATATCATCGAGATTAAATACAACACGCCAAATTGGATTCTGCTCCATTGGAGTAATGTCTCAAATATGTCACGATTTGATCGTTTGCTGGGAGACCAGTACTAGTTTCCGAAGCACATCTGGAGATAGTCCATAATCTGTGAACCTTCACAGTGTTGATGAAGCACAGGAATTGCATCGGGATTGAATACAACAGCCACCATGCGGACTTTTATCATAATGAGTAATGTCTCAAACTCTCTACACTTTGACCGATTCCTGGGAGACCAGTAGTCGTTACCGTAGCACATCTGGAGGCATCCTGTAATCTGTTGACCTTCATTGTGTTGATGAATCACAGAAATTGAATCGGGATTCAATACAAGCACTATGCGGGCATGTTTAAATGGGAGCAATGTCTCAAACTGTCTACGCTTTGATTGTTCCCTGGGAGACCAGTGGTAGTTTCCGAAGCACGTCTGGAGACTTTCTTTATTCTGTCGACATTCAGAGTGTTAATGAAACACATTAATTGCATCGGGATTGAATACAACAGGGACCATGCGGAATTTTCTCCGTGGGAGTGATGTCTCAAACTGTCTACGCTTTGATCGTTCGCTGTGAGACGCCAGAGTTGGGAGACCAGTTGTAGTTTCCGAAGCACATCTGGAGGCTTCCTGTAATCTGTGGACGTTCGAAGTGTTGATGAAACACAGAAATTGCATCGGGATTAAATACAGCAGGCCAAAGCGGATTTTTTTCTATGGGAGTAATGTTTCAAACTTTCTACGCTTTGATCGTTCCCTGGGAGACCAGTAGTAGTTCCAAAGCACATCTGGAGGCTTCCTGTAATCTGTGGACGTTCAAAGTGTTGATGAAGCATTTGATTGTTCCCTGGGAGACCAGTAGTAGTTTCCGAAGCACGTCATGAGACTTTCTGTAATCTGTCGACTTTCAGAGTGTTAATGAAACACATTAATTGCATCGGGATTGAATACAACAGGGACCATGCGGACTTTTCTCCGTGGGAGTAATGTCTCAAACTGTCTACGCTTTGATCGTTCGCTGTGCAACGCCAGAGTTGGGAGACCAGTTGTAGTTTCCGAAGCACATCTGGAGGCCTCCTGTAATCTGTGGACGTTCAGAGTGTTGATGAAACACAGAAATAGCATCGGGATTATATACAACAGGCCAAATCGGATTTTTCTCCATGGGAGTAATGTCTCAAATTGTCTACGATTTGATCGATTCCTGGCAGACCAGTAGTAGTTTCCGAAGCACATCTGGAGACATTATATAATCTGTGGACCTTCAGTGTGTGATGAAACCCAGAAATTGCATAGGGATTGAATACTACAGCCACCATGTGGACATTTCTCCATGGGAGTAATGTGCTAAACTGTTTACGATTTTATCGATTCCCGGGAGACCTGTAGCAGTTTCCGAAGCACATCTTGAGACTTCCTGTAATCTGTAGAATTACAGGGTGTTGATGAAACACAGAAATTGCATCTGGATTGAATACAACAAGCACCATGCGGTCATTTCTCCATGGGAGTAATGTATCAAACTGTCAACGCTTTGATCGATCCCTGGGAGACCAGTAGTAGTTTCCGAAGCACATCTGGAGGCTTCCTGTAATCTGTGGACATACAGAGTGTTGATGAAACACAGAAATTGCATCGGGATTGAATACAACAGGCAACATGCGGACTTTTCTCCATGGGAGTAATGTTTCAAACGTTCTACTCTTTGATCGTTCCCTGGGAGACCAGTAATAGTTTCCGAAGCACATCTGGAGGCATTCTATAATCTGTGGACCTTCAGTGTGTTGATGAAACACAGAAATTGCATCGGTATTGAATAAAACCGGCACCTTGTGTACTTTGCTCAATGGGAGAAATGTCTCAAACTGTCTACGCTTTGATTGTTCCCTGGGAGACCAGTAGTAGTTTACGAAGCACGTCTGGAGACTTTCTGTAATCTGTCAACTTTCAGAGTGTTGATGAAACAGAGAAATTGCATCGGGATTGAATACAACAGACACCATGCGGACTTTTCTCCATGGTAGTAATGTCTCTAACTGGCTACGCTTTGATCGATTACTGGGAGACCAGTAGTAGTGTCCAAAGTACAACTGGAAGCTTCCTGTAATCTTTGGACGATCGGAGTGTTGATGAAACACAGCAATTGCATTGGGATTGTATACAACGAGCACCATGCAGACTTGTGTCATAGGGAGTAATTTCTCAAACTCTCTACACTTTGACTGATTCCTGGGAGATCAGTAGTAGTTACCGAAGCACATCTGGAGGCACCCTGTAATCTGTTGACCTTCAGTGTGTTGATGAAACACAGAAATTGCATCGGGATTGAATAAAAGCACTATGCGGACATTTCTAAATGGGAGTAATGTCTCAAACTGTCTACGCTTTGATTGTTTCCTGCCAGACCAGTAGTAGTTTCCGAAGCACGTCTGGAGGCTTTCTGTAATCTGTCGACGTTCAGAGTGTTAATGAAACAATTTAATTGCATCGGGATCGAATACAACAGGGACCATGCGGACTTTTCTCCGTGGGAGTAATGTCTCAAACTGTCTACGCTTTGATCGTTCGCTGTGAGACGCCAGAGTTGTGCGACCAGTTGTAGTTTCCGAAGCACATCTGGATGCTTCCTGTAATCTGTTGACGTTCAGAGTGTTGGTGAAACACAGAAATAGCATCGGGATTAAACACAACAGGCCAAATCGGATTTTTCTCCATGGGAGTAATGTCTCAAACTGTCTATGATTTGATCGATTCCTGGCAGACCAGTAGTAGTTTCCGTAGCACATCTGGAGACATTATATAATCTGTGGACCTTCAGAGTGTTGATGAAACACAGAAATTGCATACGGATTGAATACTACAGCCACCATGCGGACATTTCGCCATGGGAGAAATGTCCTAAACTGTTTACGATTTTATCGATTCCTGGGAGACCTGTAGCACTTTCCGAAGCACATCTTGAGACTTCCTGTAATCTGTGGAACTGCAGAGTGTTGATGAAACACAGACATTGCATCCGGATTGAATACAACAGGAACCATGCGGTTATTTTTCCATGGGAGTAATGTATCAAACTGTCAACGCTTTGATCGATCCCTGGGAGACCAGTAGTAGTTTCCGAAGCACATCTGGAGGCTTCCTGTGATCTATGGACATACAGGGTGTTGATGAAACACAGAAATTGCATCGGGATTGAATACAACAGGCACCATGCGGACTTTTCTCCATGGGAGTAAAGTTTCAAAGCTTCTACTCTTTGATCGTTCCCTGGGAGACCAATAGTAGTTTCCGAAGCACATCTGGAGGCATTTTATAATCTGTGGACCTTCAGAGTGTTGATGAAACACAGAAATTGCATCGGGATTGAATACAACATGCCAAATGCGGACTTATCTCCATGAGAGTAATTTCTCAAAGTGTCTACGCTTTGACGATTCCTGTGAAACCTGTAGTAGTTTCCGAAGCACATCTGGAGGCTTCCTGAAATCTGTGGATGTTGAGAGTGTTGTGAAACACAGAAGTTGCATCGGGATTGAATATAACAGGCACCATGAGGACATTCCTCCATGGGAGTAATGTTTCGAACTGTCATGGCTTTGATCGTTCCCTGGGAGACCAGTAGTAGTTTTCGAAGCACATCTTGAGGTTTCCTGTAATCTGTGGACCTTCAGAGTGTTGATGAATTACAGAAATTGCATCGGGATTGAATGCAACAGGCACCATGCGGACTCTTCTCCATGGCAGTAATACCTCAATCTGTCTACGCTTTGATCGATTATTGGGAGACCAGTAGTAGTTTCCGAAGCACATCTAGGAGCTTCTTGTAATCTGTTGGACGTTCAGAGTGTTGTGAAACACAGAAATTGCACGGGATTGTATACAAGCACTATGTGGACATTTCTAAATGGGAGTAATGTCTCAAACTGTCTACGTTTGATCGTTCAGTGGGAGACCAGATGTAGTTTCCGAAGCACATCTGGGGGCTTCCTGTAATGTGTGGACGTTCAGTGTTGATGAAACACAGAAATTGCATCGCCATTGAATACAACAGATACCAATCGGACTTTTCTCCATGGGAGTAATGTCTCAAACTGTGTACTCCTTGATTGATTCCTGGGAGACCAGTAGTAGTTTCCGAAGCACATATGGAGGCTTCCTGTAATCTGTGGACCTTCAGAATGTTGAGGAAACACAGAAATTGCATCGAGAGTGAATACAACAGGCACCATGCGGACTTTTCTCCATGGGAGTAATGTCTCAAACAGTCTACGCTTTGATCGAATCATGGGAGACAAGTAGAAGATTCCGAAGCACATCTGGAAGCATTCTGTTATCTGTGGACGTTCAGAGTGTTGATGAAACCTAGAAATTGAATCGGGATTGAGTACGACAGGCACCATGCGTCATTTGCTCACTGGGAGTAATGGCTCAAACTGTATACGCTTTGATTGTTCCCTGGGAGAACAGTAGTAGTTTCCGAAGCCCATCTGAAAGCATTGTGTAATCTTTGGACGGTCAGAGTGTTGATGAAACACAGATATTGCATCGGGATGAATACAACAGGCACCATACGGCTTTTTCTCTATGGGAGTAATGTCTCAAACTCTCTACGCTTTGATCGTTCCATTGGAGACCAGTTGTAGTTTCCGAAGCACATCTGGAGACTTCCTGTAATCTGTGGAATTGCAGAGTGTGATGGAACACAGATATTGCATCGGGATTGAATACAACACTCAGCAATTGGACTTTTCTCCATGGGAGTATAGTCTCAATTTGTCAACGCTTTTATCGTTCCCTGTGATACCAGTAGTAGTTTCCGAAGCACATATGGGGGCTTCCTGTAATCTGTGGACGTTCAGTGTTGATGAAACACAGAAATTGCGTCAGCATTGGATACAACAGATACCAATTGGACTTTTCTCCATTGGAGTAATGTCTCAAACTGTCTACGACTTGATTGATTCCTGGGAGACCAGTAGTAGTTTCCGAAGCACTTATGGAGGCTTCCTGTAATCTGTGGACCTTCAGAATGTTGAGGAAACACAGAAATTGCAACGGGGTTGAATACAAGCACTATTCGGACATTTCTAAATGTGAGTAATGTCTCAAACTGTCTACGTTTGATCGTTCAGTGGGAGACCAGATGTAGTATCCGAAGCACATATGGAGGCTTCCTGTAGTCTGTGGATGTTCAGGGTGATGATGAAACTCAGAAATTGGATCGGGATTGACACAACAGGCACCAATTGGACTTTTCTCCAAGGGAGTCTTGTCTCAAATTATCAACGCTTTAATCGTTCCCTGGAAGACATGTAGTAGTTTCCGAAGCATATCTGGAGGCTTCCTGTTATCGATGGGCGTTCAGAGTGTTGATGAAAGAGAGGAATTGCATCGGGAAGGAATAGAAGATGCCAAATCGGATTTTTCTCCATGTGAGTAATCTCTCAAACTGTCTACGATTTGTTCGATTCCTGGGATACCAGTAGAAGATTCCGAAACACATCTGGAGGCTTCCTGTAATCTGTGGACGTTCAGAGTGTTGATGAAACACAGTAATTGCACCGGGATTGAATACAACAGACACCATGCAGACTTTTCTCCATGGGAGTTATGTCTCAAACTGTCTACGCTTTTATCGATTACTGGGAGACCTGTAGTAGTTTCCGAAGCAAATCTGGAGACTTCCTGTAATCTGTGGAATTGCAGAGTGTTGATGAAACACAGAAATTGCATCGGGATTGAATACAACAGGCACCATGCTGACTTTTCCCCGTGGGTGTAATGTCTCAAACTGTCTACGCTTTAATCTATTCAGGGGAGACCAGTAGTAGTGTCCGAAGCACATCTGGAGGCATTCTGTAATCTGTGGACGTTCATACTGTTGATGAAACACAGAAATTGCATTCAGATTGAATACAACAGGCACCATGCGGACTTTGCTCAATGGGAGTAATGTCTCAAATATCTACGCTTCGATCGATTCCTGGGAGACCAATAGTAGTTTCCGAAGGACAATTGAAAGCATTGTGTTATCTGTGGACGTTCAGAGTGTTGATGAAACACAGGAATTCCAGCGGGATTGAATACAACAGGCAGCATGAGGACTTTTCTCCATGGGTATAATAATTTCAAACTGTCTACGATTTGATCGTTCCCTGGCAGATCGGTAGTAGTTGAAGAAGCACATCTGGAGAATTTCCGTAATCTGTGGACGTTCAGAGTGTTGATGAAACACAGAAATTGCATCGGGATTGAATACAACATGCCAAATGCGGATTTTTCTCCATGGGAGTAATGTCTCAAACTGTCTACGCTTTGATCGTTCCCTGGAAGACCATTAGTAGTTTCCGAAGCACATCTTTCGGCTTCCTGTAATCTCTGGTAATCTCTGGACGTTCATAGTGCTGATCGAACATAGAAATTGCATCGGCATTGAATACAAGATGCACCAAGCATACTTTCGTCATTGGGAGTAATGTCTCAAACTGTTTACGCTTTGTGGATTCCTGGGATACCAGTAGTAGTTTCCGAAGCTCATCTGAAAGCATTGTGTAATCTGTGGACGTTCAGAGTGTCGATGAAACACAGAATTTCCATCGGGATTTAATACAACAGGCACCATGAGGACTTTTCTCCATGG
This sequence comes from Schistocerca gregaria, assembly GCF_023897955.1. NCBI lineage: Eukaryota > Metazoa > Arthropoda > Insecta > Orthoptera > Acrididae > Schistocerca > Schistocerca gregaria. The sequence continues at coordinate 786,561,587 of NC_064923.1, forward strand.
GTGTAATGTCTCAATCTGCCTACGCTTTGATCGTTTCGTGGGATACCAGTAGTAGTTTAAGAAGCACATCTGGAGTCTTTCCGTAACCTGTGGACGTATAGAGTGTTGATGAAACACAGAAATTGCATCGGGATTGAAAACAACAGACAAATGCGGATATTTTTTCATGGGAGTAATGTCTCAAACTGTTTACGATTTGATCGATTATTGGGAGACCAGTAGTAGTCTCCGAAGTACATCTGGTAGCTTCTTGTAATCTGTGGACGTTCAAAGTGTTGATGAAACACAGAAATTGCATCGAGAGTGAATACAATAGGCACCATGCAGACTTTACGCAATGGGAGTAATGTCTCAAACTGTCTAGGATTTTATCGATTCCTGGGAGTCCAGGAGTAGTTTCCGAAGCACATCTGGAGGCATTCTGTAATCTGTGGTCCTTCAGATTGTGATGAAACACAGAAATTGCATCGGGATTGAGTACAACAGTCACCAGTCCGACTATTCTCCATGGGAGTACTTTCTCAAACTGTCTACGCTTTTATCGATTACTGGGAGACCTGTAGTAGTTTCCGAAGCACATCTGGAGACTTCCTGTAATCTGTGGAATTGCAGAGTGTTGATGAAACACAGAAATTGCATCGGGATTGAATACAACAGGCACCATGCGGACTTTTCCCCATAGGAGTAATGTCTCAAACTGTCTACGCTTTGATCTATTCCGGGGAGACCAGCAGTAGTTTCTGAAGCACATCTGTAGGCATTCTGTAATCTGTGGACGTTCAGAGTGTTGATGAAACACAGAAATTGCATCGAGATTGAATACAACAGGCACCATGAGGACTTTGCTCAATGGGAGTAATGTCTCAACCGTCTACGCTTTGATCGGTTCCAGGGAGACCAATAGTATTTTGTGAAGCACAACTGAAAGCATAATGTTATCTGTGGACGTTCAGAGTGTTGATGACACACAGAAATTCCATCGGGATTGAATACAACAGGCACCATGAGGACTATTCTCCATGGGTGTAATAATTTCAAACTGTCTACGCTTTGATCATTCCCTGGCAGAACAGTAGTAGTTTAAGAAGCACATCTGGAGTCTTTCCGTAACCTGTGGACGTTCAGAGTGTTGATGAAACACAGAAATTGCATCGAGAGTGAATACAACAGGCACCATGCGGACTTTGCTCAATGGGAGTAATATCTCAAACTGTCTACGCTTTGATCGATTCCTTTAAGACCAATAGAAGTTTCCGAATCACATCTGAAAGCGTTCTGTAATCTATAGACGTTCAGAGTGTTTATGAAACACAGAAATGCCATCGAGATTGAATAAAAGAGGCACCATGAGGACTTTTCTCCATGGGTGTAATGTCTAAAATTGTCTACGCTTTGATCGTTCCCTGGGAGACCAGTAGTAGTTTAAGAAGCACATCTGGATCCTTCCGTAATCTGTGGACGTTCAGAGTGGTGATGAAACACAGAAATTCCATCGGGATTGAATACAACATGCCAAATGCGGATTTTTCTCCATGGGAGTAATGTCTCAAACTGTCTAGAATATGGTCGAATCCTGGGAGTCTAGTAGTAGTTTCCGAAGCACATCTGTAGGCATTCTGTAATCTGTGGACTATCAGAGTGTTGATGAAATACAGAAATTGCATCGAGATTGAATACAACAGGTAACATGCAGACTTTGCTCAATGGGAGTAATGTCTAAACCGTCTATTCTTTGATCGATTCGTGGGAGACCAATAGTAGTTTAAGAAGCAGATCTGGATTCCTTCCGTAATCTCTGGACGGTCAGAGTGGTGATGAAACACAGAAATTCCATCGGGATTGAATGCAACAGGCAAATGCGGATATTTCTTCATGGGAGTAATGTCTCAAACTGTTTACGATTTGATCGATTACTGGCAGACCAGTAGTAGATTCCGAAGCACATCTGGAAGCTTCTTGTAATCTCTGGACGCTCAGAGTGTTGATGAAACACAGAAATTGCATCGAGAGTGAATACAACAAGCACCATGCAGACTTTGCTCAATGGGAGTAATGTCTCAAACTGTCTACATTTTGATCGATTCCTGGAAGACCAATAGAAGTTTCCGAAGCACATCTGAAAGCGTTCTGTAATCTGTGGACGTTCAGAGTGTTGACGAAACACAGAAATTCCATCGGGATTGATTAAAAGAGGCACCATGAGGACTTTTCTCTATGTGTGTAATGTCTAAAATTTTCTACGCTTTGATCATTCCCTGGAAGACCAGTAGTAGTTTTAGAAGCACATCTGGATTCCTTCCGTAATCTGTGGAATTGCAGAGTGTTGATGAAACACAGAAATTGCATCGGGATTGAATACAACACGCACCATGCGGACATTCCCCCATTGGAGTAATGTCTCAAACTGTGTAGGCTTTGATCTATTCCGGGGACACCAGTAGTAGTTTCCGAAGCACATCTGGAGGCATTCTGTAATCTGTGGACCTTCAGAGTGTTGATGAAACACAAAAATTGCATCGAGATTGAATACAACAGGTAACATGCAGACTTTGCTCAATGGGAGTAATGTCTAAACCGTCTACGCTTTGATCGATTCGTGGGAGACCAATAGTAGTTTAAGAAGCACATCTGGATTCCTTCCGTAATCTGTGGACGTTCAGAGTGGTGATGAAACACAGAAATTCCATCGGGATTGAGTACAATAGTCACCATTCCGACTTTTCTCCATGGGAGTAATTTCTCAAACTGTCTACGTATTGATCGTTTCCTGGGAGAGCAGAAGTAGTTTCCGAAGCACATCTGGAGGCTTCCTGTAACCTGTTGACGTACAGAGTGTTGATGAAACACAGAAATTGCATCGAGAGTGAATACAACAGGCATCTTGAGGACTTTGCTCAATGGGAGTAATGTCTCAACCGTCTACGCTTTGATCGATTCCTGGGAGACCAATAGTAGTTTGTGAAGCACAACTGAAAGCATTGTGTTTTCTGTAATCTTTGGACGTTCTGAGTGTTCATGATAAACAGATATTGCATCGGGATTGAATACAACAAGCACCATGCGGACTTTTCCCTATGGGAGTAATGTTTCAAACTGTCTACGTTTAGATCGTTCCCCGGGACACCAGTAGTAGTTTCCGAAGCATATCTGGAGGCTTCCTGTAATCTGTGGACGTTCAGAGTGTTGATGAAACACAGAAATTGCATCGAGAGTTAATACAACAGGCATCTTGAGGACTTTGCTCAATGTTAGTAATGTCTCAACCGTCTACGCTTTAATCGATTCCTGGGAGACCAATAGTAGTTTGTGAAGCACAACTGAAAGCATTGTGGTATCTGTGGACGTTCAGAGCGTTGATGAAACACAGAAATTCCATCGGGATTTGATACAAAAGGCACTATGAGGACTATTATCCATGTGTGTAATAATTTCAAACTGTCTACGCTTTGATCGTTCCCTGGCAGACCAGTAGTAGTTTAAGAGCACATCTGGAGTCTTTCCGAATCTGTGGACGTTCAGAGTGTTGATGAAACACAGGAAGTTCATCGGGACTGAATAAAACAGGCCAAATGCGGATTTTTCTCCATGGGAGTAAAGTCTCAAACTGTCTACGCTTTGATTGTCCCGTGGGAGACCAGCAGCAGTTTATGAAGCACATCTGAGGGCTTCCTGTAATCTATTCACGTTCATTGTGCTGATCAAACATAGAAACTGCATCGGCATTGAATAGAACATTCACCAAGCATACTTTCCTCATTGGGATTAATGTCTCAAACTGTTTACGGTTTGTGGATTCTTGGGAGACCAGTAGTAGTTTCGGAAGCTCATCTGGAGGCATTCTGTAATCTGTGGAAGTTCAAAGTGTTAATGAAACACAGATATTTCACCGGTATTGAATACAACAGTCACCATTCAAACTTTTCTTCATGGGAGTAATGTCTCAAACTGTCTACGCTTTGATCGTTCCCTAGGAGACCAGTAGTAGTTTACGAAGCACATCTGGATGCTTCCTGTAATCTGTGGACGTTCAGAGTGTTGATGAAACACAGAAATTCCATCGGGATTGAATAAAAGAGGCACCATGAGGACTTTTCTCCATGGGTGTAATGTCTAAAATTGTCTACGCTTTGATCCTTCCCTGGGAGACCAGTAGTAGTTTAAAAAGCACATCTGGATTCCTTCCGTAATCTGTGGACGTTCAGGGTGGTGATGAAACACAGAAATTCCATCGGGATTGAATACAACATTCCAAATGCGGATTTTTCTCCATGGGAGTAATGTCTCAAACTATCTAGGATTTGATCGATTCCTGGGAGTCCAGTAGTAGTTTCCGAAGCACATCTGGAGGCATTCTGTAATCTGTGGACCTTCAGAGTGTTGATGAAACACAGAAATTACATCGGGCTTGAGTACAACAGTCAAGATCCCGACTATTCTCCATGGGAGCAGTTTCTCAAACTGTCTACGCTTTGATCGATTCCTGGGAGAGCAGTAGTAGTTTCCGAAGCACATATGGAACTTTCCTGTAATCTTTGGAATTGCAGAGAGTTGATGAAACACAGAAATTCCATCGGGATTGAATACAACAGGCCAAATTCGGATTTTTCTCCATGGGAGTGTTGTCTCAAACTGTCTACGATTTGATTGTTCCCTGGGAGACCAGTAGTAGTTTCCGATACACATCTTATAGCATTATGTAATCTGTGGACTTTCCGAGTGTTGATGAAAGACAGAAATTGCATCGGGATTGAATACAATAGGCACCATGCGGACTTTTCTCCATGGGAGAAATGTCTCAATCTGCGTACGCTTTGATCTATTCCGGGGAGACCAGTAGTAGTTTCCGAAGCACATCAGGTGGCATTCTGTAATCTGTGGACCTTCGGAGTGTTGATGAAACACAGAAATTGCATCGGGATTGAGTACAACAGTCACCATTCCGACTTTTCTCCATGGAGTAATTTCTCAAACTGTCTACGATTTAATCGTTTTTCTTGAGACCAGATATTAGTTTCCGAAGCACAACTAGAGACTGCAGGTAATCTGTGGAATTGCAGAGTGTTGATGGAACACAGAAAGTGCATCAGGATTGAATGCAAAGGCACCGTGCGGACTTTTCGCAATAGGAGTAATGTCTCAAACTGTCTACGCCTTGATTGATTCCTGGGAGACCAGTAGTAGTTTCCGAAGCACATCTGGAGGTTTCCTCTAATCTGTGGACCTTCAATATGTTGATGAAACACAGAAATTGCATCGGGATTAAATACAGGCACTGTGCGGACTTTTCAAAATGGGAGTAAAGTCCCAAACTGTGTACGCTTTGATCGATTCCTGGGAGACCAGTAGTAGTTTCCGAAGCACATCTGGATGCATTCTGTAATCTGTGGACATTCAGAGTGTTGATGAAACACAGATATTGCATCGGCATTGAATACAAAACGGAGAATGCGGACTTTTCTCCAGGGGAGTAATGTCTCAAACTGTCTACGCTTTGATCGTTCCCTGGGAAACCAGTAGTAGCTTTCGAAGCACATCTGGAGGCATTCTGTAATCTGTGGACCTTCAGAGTGTTGATGTTTCACAGAAGTTGCATCGGGATTGAATGCAAAAGGCACAATGCGGAGTTTTCTCCATGGCAGTAATGCGTAAATCTGTCTACGCTTTGATCGATTATGGGGAGACCAGTAGTACATTCCGAAACACATCTGGAAGCTTCTTGTAAGGTGTGGACGTTCAGAGTGTTGATGTAAAACAGAAATTGCATCGAGATTGAATACAAAAGGTACCATGTGGACTTTGCTCAATTGGAGTAATGTCTCAAACTATCTACGCTTTAATCGATTCCTGGGAGACCAATAATAGTTTCCGAAGCACATCTGAAAGCGTTCTGTAATCTGTGGACGTTCAAGGTGTTGATGAAACTCAGAATTTCCATCGGGATCGAATACAACAGGCCAAATGCGGATTTTTCTCCTTGGGAGTAATGTCTCAAACTGTCTACGATTTGATCGATTCCTGGGAGACCAGTAGTAGTTTCCGAAGCACATCTGGAGGCATTCTGTAATCTGTGGACTTTCAGAGTGTTGAAGAAACACAGAAATTGCATCGGGATTGTGTACAACATTCACCATTCCGACTTTTCTCCATGGGAGTAATTTCTCAAACTGCCTACGCTTTGATAAATTCCTGGGAGAGCAGAAGTAGTTTCCGAAGCGCATCTGGAAGTTTCCTGTAATCTTTGGACGTTCATAGTGTTGATGAAAAACAGATATTGCATTGGGATTGAATACAACAGGCACCATGCGGACTTTTCTCCACGGGAGTAATGTCTCAAACTGTCTACGTTTAGATCGTTCCCTGGGACACCAGTAGTAGTTTCCGAAGCACATCTGGAGTCTTCCTGTAATCTGTGGACTTTCAGAGTGTTGATGAAACACAGAAATTGCATCGGGATTGAATACAACAGGCACCATGCAGACTTTTCGCAATGGGACACATGTCTCAAACTGTCTACGGTTTTATCGATTCCTTGGACACCTGTTGTAGTTTCCGAAGCACATCTGGAGAATTCCTGTAATCTGTGGAATTGCAGAGTGTTGATGAAACACAGAAATTGCATCGGGATTGATTACAATAGGCACCATGCGGACTTTTCCCCATGGGTGTAATGTCTCAAACTGTCTACGCATTGATCTATTCCGGGGAGACCAGTAGTAGTTTCCGAAGCACATCTGTAGGCATTCTGTAAGCTGTGGACCTTCAGAGTGTTGATGAAACACAGAAATTGCATCGAGATTGAATACAACAGGCACCATGCGGACTTTGCTCAATGGGAGTAATGTCTCAACCGTCTACGCTTTGATCGATTCCTGGGAGACCAATAGTAGTTTCCGAATCACAACTGAAAGCATTGTGTTATCCGTACACGTTCAGAGTGTTGATGAAACATAGAAAATGCATCGGGATTCAATACAACAGGCCAAATGCGGAATTTTCTCCATGTTAGTAAAGTTTTAAACTGTCTACGCTTTGATGGTTTCGCGGGATAACAGTAGTAGTTTGAGAAGCACATCTGGAATCTTTCCGTAGACTGTGGACGTTCCGAGTGTTGATGAAACACAGAAATTACATAGGGATTGAATACGACAGGCCAAATGCGGATATTTCTTCATAGGAGTAGTGTCTCAAACGGTTTACGATTTGATCGATTATTGCTAGACCAGTAGTAGTGTCCGAAGCACATCTGGAAGCTTCTTGTAATCTCTGGACGCTCAGAGTGTTGATGAAACACAGAAATTGCATCGAGAGTGAATACAACAGCACCATGCGGACTTTTCTTCATGGGAGTAATGTCCCAAACTGTCTTCGTTTAGACCGTTGCCTGCGACACCAGTAGTAGTTTCCGAAGCACATCTGGAGGCTTCCAGTAATCTGTGGACGTTCAGAGTGTTGTTGAAACACAGAAATTGCATCGGGATTGAATACAACAGGCACCATGCAGACTTTTCTCCATGGGAGTAATGTCTCAAACTGTCTACGCTTTTATCGATTCCTGGGAGACCTGTAGTAGTTTCCGAAGTACATCTGGAGACTTCCTGTAAGCTGTGGAATCGCAGAGTGTTGGTGAAACAAAGAAATGGCATCGTGTTTGAATCCAACAGGCACCATGCAGACTTTTCTCCATTGGAGTAATGTCCCAAACTGTCTACGCTTTGATGTATTCCAGGGAGAACAGTAGTAGTTTCCGAAGCACATCTGGTGGCATTCTGTAATCTGTGGTCGTTAAGATGTTGATGAAACACAGAAATTGCATCGAGATTGTATACAACAGGCACCATGCGGACTTTATTCAATGGGAGTTATGTCTCAAACTTTCTACGCTTTGATCGATTCCTGAAAGACCAATAGTAATTTCCGAAGCACATCTGAAAGGATTATGTAATCTGTGGACGTTCAGAGTGTTGATGAAAAACAGATATTGCATCGGGACTAATACAACAGGCACCATGCGGACATTTCTCAATGGGAGTAATGTCTCAACCGTCTACGCTTTGATCGATTCCTATGAGACCAATAGTAGTTTCCGAATCACAACTGAAAGCATTGTGTTATCCGTACACGTTCAGAGTGTTGATGAAACATAGAAGTTGCAACGGGACTGAATACAACAGGCACCATGCGGAATTTTCTCCATGGGAGTAATGTCCCAATCAGTCTACACTTTGATCGATTCCTTGGAGACCAGTAGTAGTTCCCGAAGCACGTCTGCAAGTTTCCTGTAACCTGTGAACATTCAGAGTGTTGATGAAACACAGAAATTGCATCGGGATTGAATAGAACAAGCACAATGTGGTCTTTTGTCATAGGCATTAATGTCCCAATCTGTCTGCGGTATGATCGATTCCTGGGAGACCAGTAGTAGTTTCCGAAGCACATCTGGAAGCATTTTGTAATCGGTGGACGTTCAGAGTGTTGATGAAACACAGTAATTGCATCGTTATGGAAACAACACGCACAGTTTGGACTTTTCTCCATGGGAGTAATATCTTATACTGTCTACGTTTTGATCGATTCCCATGAGACCAGTAGTAAATTCCGAAGCACATTTGGAAGCTTCCTGTATCCTATGGACGTTGAGAGTGTTGATGAAACACAGAAATTGCATCAAGATTGAATACAACACGCCCCATGCGGACTTTGCTCAATGGGAGTAGTGTCTCAAACTGTCTACGCTCTAATCGATTCCTGGGAGACCAGTAGTAGTTTCCGAAGAACATCAGGAGGTGTCCTGTAATCTGTGGACGTTCAGAGTCTTGATATAACACAGAAATTGCATCGGCATTGAATACAACAGGCACCATGAGGACTTTTCTCCATGGGTGTAATGACTCAAACTGTCTACGCTTTAATCGTTCCCTGGGAGACCAGTAGTAGTTTCCGAAGCACATTCGGGGGTTTCCTGTAATCTGAGGACGTTAAGGGTGTTGATGAAACACTGAAATCGATTTGGATTGAATACAACATGCACAGTTCCGACTTTTCTCCAAGGGAGTAATGTCTCATACTGTCTACGCTCTGATCGTTCCCTGGGACCCCAGTAGTAGTTTCGGAAGCACGTCTGGAGGCTTCCTGTAATCTGTGGACGTTCAGAGTGTTGATGAAACATAACAATTGCATCGGGACTTAATACAACAGGCACCATGCGGAATTTTCTCCATAGGAGTTATGTCTCAATTTGTCTACGCTATGATCGATTCCTTTGAGACCAGTAGTAGTTTCCGATGCACGTCTGCAGGCTTCCTGTAATCTGTGGACGATCAGAGTGTTGATGAAACACAGAAATTGCATCGAGATTGAATACAACAGTCACCATGCGGAATTTGCTCAATGGGAGTAATGTCTCAAACTGTCTACGCTTTAATCGATTCCTGGGAGACCAGTAGTAGTTTCCGAAGAACATCTGGAGGCTTCCTGTAATCTGTGGACGTTCAGAGTCTTGATATAACACAGAAATTGCATCGGGATTGAATAAAAGAGGCACCATGCGGACTTTTCTCCATGGGAGAAATGTCTCAATCTGCGTACGCTTTGATCTATTCCGGGGAGACCAGTAGTAGTTTCCGAAGCACATCAGGTGGCATTCTGTAATCTGTGGACCTTCGGAGTGTTGATGGATCACAGAAATTATATCGGGATTGAATGCAACAGGCACCATGCGGACTTTTCTCCATGGCAGTAATGCGTAAATCTGTCTACGCTTTGATCGATTATTGGGAGATTAGTAGTAATTTCCGAAGCACATCTGGAAGCTTCTTGTAGTCTGTGGACGTTCAGTGTGTTGATGGAAGACAGAAATAGCATCGAGACTGAATACAAAAGGCACCAAGCGGACTTTGCTCAATGGGAGTAATGTCTCAAAAAGCCTACGCTTTAATCGTTCCCTGGGAGACCAGTAGTAGTTTCCGAAGCACATTTGAAAGCGTTCTGTAATCTGTGGACGTTCAGAGTGTTGAAGAAACACAGAAATTCCATCGGGATTGAATACAACAGGCCAAATGCGGGATTTTCTCCATGGGAGTAATGTCTCAAACTGTCTACGATTTGATCGATTCCTGGGAAACCAATAGTAGTTTCCGAAGCAAATCTGGAGGCATTCTGTAATCTGTGGACTTTCAGAGTGTTGATGAAACACAGAAATTGCATCGGGATTGAGTACAACAGTCACCATTCCGACTTTTCTCCATGGAGTAATTTCTCAAACTGTCTACGATTTAATCGATTTTCGGGAGACCAGTTATTAGTTTCCGAAGCACAACTAGAGACTGCCAGTAATCTGTGGAACTGCAGAGTGTTGATGGAACACAGAAAGTGCATCAGCATTGAATGCAAAGGCACCGTGCGGACTTTTCCCAATAGGAGTAATGTCTCAAACTGTCTACGCCTTGATTGATTCCTGGGAGACCAGTAGTAGTTTCCGAAGCACATCTGGAGGCTTCCTGTAATCTGTGGACTTTCAATATGTTGATGAAACACAGAAATTGCATCGGGATTAAATACAGGCACTATGCGGACTTTTCAAAATGGGAGTAATGTCAAAAACTGTGTACGCTTTGATCGATTCCTGGGAGACCACTAGTAGTTTCCGAAGCACATCTGGATGCATTCTGTAATCTGTGGACATTCAGAGTGTTGATGAAACACAGATATTGCATCGGCATTGAGTACAACACGGAGAATGCGGACTTTTCTCCATGGGAGTATTGTCTCAAACTATCTACGCTTTGATCGTTCCCTGGGAAACCAGTAGTAGCTTTCGAAGCACATCTGGAGGCATTCTGTAATCTGTGGACCTTCAGAGTGTTGATGTTTCACAGAAATTGCATCGAGATTGAATACAACAGGCACCATGCGGACTTTGCTCAATGGGAGTAATGTCTCAACCGTCTACGCTTTGATCGATTCCTGGGAGACCAATAGTAGTTTCCGAATCACAACTGAAAGCATTGTCTTATCTGTACACGTTCAGAGTGTTGATGAAACATAGAAAATGCATCGGGATTAAATACAGGCACTATGCGGACTTTTCAAAATGGGAGTAATGTCCCAAACTGTGTACGCTTTGATCGATTCCTGGGAGACCACTAGTAGTTTCCGAAGCACATCTGGATGCATTCTGTAATCTGTGGACATTCAGAGTGTTGATGAAACACAGATATTGCATCGGCATTGAGTACAACACGGAGAATGCGGACTTTTCTCCATGGGAGTATTGTCTCAAACTATCTACGCTTTGATCGTTCCCTGGGAAACCAGTAGTAGCTTTCGAAGCACATCTGGAGGCATTCTGTAATCTGTGGACCTTCAGAGTGTTGATGTTTCACAGAAATTGCATCGAGATTGAATACAACATGCACCATGCGGACTTTGCTCAATGGGAGTAATGTCTCAACCGTCTACGCTTTAATCGATTCCTGGGAGACCAATAATAGTTTCCGAAGCACATCTGAAAGCGTTCTGTAATCTGTGGACGTTCAAGGTGTTGATGAAACTCAGAATTTCCATCGGGATCGAATACAACAGGCCAAATGCGGATTTTTCTCCATGGGAGTAATGTCTCAAACTTTCTACAATTTGATCGACTCCTGGGAGACCAGTAGTAGTTTCCGAAGCACATCTGGAGTCTTCCTGTAATCTGTGGACTTTCAGAGTGTTGATGAAACACAGAAATTGCATCGGGATTGAATACAACAGCCACCATGCAGACTTTTCGCAATGGGAGACATGTCTCAAACTGTCTACGGTTTTATCGATTCCTTGGACACCTGTTGTAGTTTCCGAAGCACATCTGGAGACTTCCTGTAATCTGTGGAATTTCAGAGTGTTAATGAAACACAGAAATTGCATCGGGATTGATTACAATAGGCACCATGCGGACTTTTCCCCATGGGAGTAATGTCTCAAACTGTCTACGCATTGATCTATTCCGGGGAGACCAGTAGTAGTTTCCGAAGCACATCTGTAGGCATTCTGTAAGCTGTGGACCTTCAGAGTGTTGATGAAACACAGAAATTGCATCGAGATTGAATACAACAGGCACCATGCGGACTTTGCTCAATGGGAGTAATGTCTCAACCGTCTACGCTTTGATCGATTCCTGGGAGACCAATAGTAGTTTCCGAATCACAACTGAAAGCATTGTCTTATCTGTACACGTTCAGAGTGTTGATGAAACATAGAAAATGCATCGGGATTCAATACAACAGTCCAAATGCGGATTTTTCTCCATGTTAGTAATGTTTTAAACTGTCTACGCTTTGATCGATCCGTGGGCGACCAGTAGTAGTTTCCGATGCACATCTGGTGGCATTCTGTAATCTGTGGACGGTCAGAGTGTTGATGAAACACAGAAATTCCATCGGGATTTAATACAACAGGCACCATGAGGACTTCTCTCCATGGGTGTAATGTCTCAATCTGTCTACGCTTTGATGGTTTCGCGGGATAACAGTAGTAGTTTGAGAAGCACATCTGGAATCTTTCCGTAGACTGTGGACGTTCCGAGTGTTGATGAAACACAGAAATTACATAGGGATTGAATACGACAGGCCAAATGCGGATATTTCTTCATGGGAGTAATGTCTCAAACTGTTTACGATTTGATCGATTATTGCTAGACCAGTAGTAGATTCCGAAGCACATCTGGAAGCTTCTTGTAATCTCTGGACGCTCAGAGTGTTGATGAAACACAGAAATTGCATCGAGAGTGAATACAACAGGCACCATGCGGACTTTTCTCCTTGGGAGTAATGTCTCAAACTGTCTACGTTTAGACCGTTCCCTGCGACACCAGTAGTAGTTTCCGAAGCACATCTGGAGGCTTCCAGTAATCTGTGGACGTTCAGAGTGTTGTTGAAACACAGAAATTGCATCGGGATTGAATACAACAGGCACCATGCAGACTTTTCTCCATGGGAGTAATGTCTCAAACTGTCTACGCTTTTATCGATTCCTGGGAGACCTGTAGTAGTTTCCGAAGTACATCTGGAGACTTCCTGTAAGCTGTGGAATCGCAGAGTGTTGGTGAAACACAGAAATTGCATCGTGTTTGAATCCAACAGGCACCATGCAGACTTTTCTCCATTGGAGTAATGTCCCAAACTGTCTACGCTTTGATGTATTCCAGGGAGAACAGTAGTAGTTTCCGATGCACATCTGGTGGCTTTCTGTAATCTGTGGACGTTCAGATGTTGATGAAACACAGAAATTGCATCGAGATTGAATACAACAGGCACCATGCGGACTTTGCTCAATGGGAGTTATGTCTCAAACTGTCCACGCTTTGATCGATTCCTGAAAGACCAATAGTGATTTCCGAAGCACATCTGAAAGGATTATGTAATCTGTGGACGTTCAGAGTGTTGATGAAAAACAGATATTGCATCGGGACTAATACAACAGGCACCATGCGGACATTTCTCCATGGGAGTAATGCCTCAAACTGTGTACGTTCAGATCGTTCCCTGGGACACCAGTAGTAGTTTCCGAAGCACATCTGGATTCTTCCTGTAATCTGTGAACGTACAGAGTGTTAATGAATCACAGAAATTGCATCAGGATTGAATACAACAGGCACCATGCAGACTTTTCTCCATGGGAGTAATGTCTCGAACTGTCTACGCTTTGATCGTTCACTGGGAGACCAGTAGTAGTTTCCGAAGCACATCTAGAGGCTTACTGTTGTCTGTGGTCGTTCAGAGTGTTGATGATACATAGAAATTGAATCGTGATTGAATAAAACAGGCCCAATGCGGTCTTTTCTCAGTGAGAGTAGTGTCTCAAACTGCTACGCTTTGATCGTTCCCTGGGACAACCAGTAGTAGTTTCCGAAGGACACCTGAAGGATTCCTGTAGTCTGTGGACGTTCAGAGTGTTGATGAATCACAGAAATTGCATCTTGATTGAATACAACAGGCACCATGCAGATATTTCCACTTGGGAGTAATGTATCAAACTGTCTACGCTTTGATCGTTTTTTGAGAGACCAATAGTAGTTTCCGAAGCACATGTGATAGCATTATGTAATCTGTGGACGTTCTGAGTGTTGATGAAACACAGAAATTGCATCAAGATTAAATACAACACGCCTGGGAGACCAGTAGTAGTTTCCGAAGCACGTCTGCAAGCTTCCTGTAATCTGTGAACGTTCAGAGTGTTGATGAAACACAGAAATTGCATCGGGATTGAACAGAACAGGCACGATGCTGTCTTTTGTCATAGGGAGTAATGTCCCAATCTGTCTACGCTATGATCGATTGCTGTGAGACCAGTAGTAGTTTCCGAAACACATCTGGACGCATTCTGTAATCGGTGGACGTTCAGAGTGTTGATGAAACACAGAATTTGAATCGAGATTGAATACAACAGTTACCATTGCGACTTTTCTCCATGGGAGTAATTTCTCAAACCGTCCAAGCTTTGATCGATTCCTGGGAGAGCGGTAGTAGTTCCCGAAGCACATCTGGAAGTTTCCTGTAATCTTTTGACGATCAGAGTGTTAATGAAACACAGAAATTGCATCGGGATTGAATACAACAGGAACCATGCGGGCTTTTCTCAATGGGAGTAATGTCTCTAAATGTTTACGTTTAGATCGTTCCCTGGGACACCAATAGTAGTTTCCGAAGCACATCGGGAGGCTTCCAGTAATCTGTGGACGTTCAGAGTGTTGATGAAACACAGAAATTGCATCGAGATTGAAGACAACAGGCACCATGCGGACTTTGCTCAATGCTAGTAAAGTCTCAAACTGTTTACGCTTTGATCGATTCCTGGGAGACCAATAGTACTTTCTGAAGCACATCTGAGAGCATTACGTAATCTGTGGACGATCAGAGTGTTGATCAAAAACAGATATTGCATCGGGGTTGAATACAACAGGCACCATGCGGACATTTCTCCATGGGAGTAATGTCTCAAACTGTATAGGTTTAGATCGTTCCCTGGGACACCAGTATTAGTTTTCTAAGCAAATCTGGTGGGCTCCTGTAATCTGTGGACGTTCAGAGTGTTGATGAAACACAGAAATTGCATCGGAATGGAATAAAACAGGCACCATGCAGACTTTTCTCCATGGGAGTAATGTTAAAATCTGTTTACGCTTTTATCGAATCCTGGGAGACCTGTAGAATACAACATTCACTATGTGGACTTTTCTCCATGGGAGTAATGTCTCAAACTGCCTACGCTTTGATCTATTCCGGGGAAACCAGTAGTAGTTTCCGAAGCACATCTGGAGGCATCCTGTAATATGTGGACGTTCAGAGTGTTGATGAAACACAGAAATTGCATCGAGATTGAAGACAACAGGCACCATGCGGACTTTGCTCAATGGGAGTAAAGTCTCAAACTGTCTACGCTTTGATCGATTCCTGTTAAACCAATAGTAGTTTCCGAAGCACAACTGAAAGCATTGCGTAGTCTGTGGACGTTCCGAGTGTTGGTGAATCACAGACATTCCATCGGGATTGAATACAACAGGCACCACGAGGACTTTGCTACATGGGTGTAATAATGTGAAACTGTCTACGTTTTGGTCGTTCCCTGGGAGACCAGTAGTAGTTTCCGAAGCACATCTGGAGGCTTCCTGTAATCTGTGGACGTTCAGAGTGTTGATGAAACACAGAAATTGCATCGGCATTGAATACAGCAGGGAGAATGAGGACTTTTCTCCATGGGAGTAATGTCTCGAAATGTCTACGCTTTGATCGTTCCCTGGGAGACCGGTAGTAGTTTCCGAAGCACATCTGGAGGCTTCCTGTTATCTGTGGACGTTCAGAGTGTTGATGAAACAAAGAAATTCCATCGCGATTGAATACAACAGGCAACATGAGGACTTTTCTCCATGGGTGTAATGTCTCAAACTGTCTACGCTTTAATCGTTCCCTGGGAGACCAGTAGTTGTTTAAGAAGCACATCAGGAGTCTTTCCGTAATCTGTGGACGTTCGGAGTGTTGATGAAACACAGATATTGCATCGGGATTGAATAGAAGAGGCAGGATGCTGTCTTTTGTCATAGGGAGTAATGTCCCAATCTGTCTACGCTATGTTCGATTGCTGGGAGACCAGTAGTAGTTTCCGAAACACATCTGGAAATTTCCTGAAATCTTTGGCCGTTCAGAGTGTTAATGAAACACAGAAATTGCATCGGAAATGAATACAACAGGCAACATGCTGACTTTTCTCCATGGGAGTAATGTCTCAAACTGTCTACGTTTAGATCGTTTACTGGGACACTAGTAATAGTTTCCGAAGCACATCTGGAGGCTTCCAATAATCTGTGGACGTTCAGAGTGTTGATGAAAAACAGAAATTGCATCGTGACTCAATACAACAGGAACCATGCGGAATTTTCTCCGTGAGAGTAATGTCTCAAACTGTCTACGCTTTTATCGATTCCTGGGAGACCTGTAGCAGTTTCCGAATCACATTTGGAGACTTCCTATAAGGTTTGGAATTGCAGAGTGTTGATGAAACACAGAAATTGCATCGGGATTGAATACAACAGGCACCATGCGGACTTTTCTCCATTGGAGTAATGTCTCAAACTGTGTACGTGTAGATCGTTCCCTGGGAGACCAATAGTAGTTTCCGAAGAACATCTGGGGGCATTCTGTAATCTGTGGACCTTCAGATGTTGATGAAACACAGAAATTGCATCGAGATTGAATACAACAGGCAACATGCGGTCTTTGCTCAATGGGAGTTATGTCTCAAACTGTCTACGCTTGATCGATTCCTGTGAGACCAATAGTAGTTTGCGAAGCAAAACTGAAAGCATTATGTAATCTGTGGACGTTCAAAGTGTTGATGAAACACAGATATTTCACCGGTATTGAATACCACAGTCACCATGCAAACTTTTCTCCATAGGAGTATTGTCTCAAACTGTCAACGTTTTGATCGTTCACTGGGAGACCAGTTGAAGTTTCCGAAGCACATCTGGACGCTTCCTGTTATCTGTGGACGTTCAGAGTGTTGACGAAACATAGAAATTCTATCGTGATTAAATACAACAATCACAATGCGGTCTTTTATCATTGAGAGTAATGTCTCAAACTGCAACGCTTTGATCGTTCCGTGGGACAACCAATAGTAGTTTCCGAAGCACATCTGGAGGCTTCCTGTAATCTGTGGACGTTCAGAGTGTTGATGAAACACAAAAATTGCATCTTGATTGAATACAACAGGCGCCATGCGGATATTTCTCCATGGGAGTAATGTCTCAAATTGTCTACGCTCTGCTCGTTCCCTGGAAGACCAGTTGAAGTTTCCGAAGCACATCACGAAGATTCCTGTAATCTGTGGACGTTAAGAGTGTTGATGAAACACAGACATTGCACCGGGATTGAATACAACAGGCACCATGCGGCCTTTTCTGCATAGGAATAATGTCTCAAACCGTCTACGCTTCGATCGTTAACTGTGAGACCAGTAGTAGTTTCCGAAGCACATCTGGAAACTTCCTGTAATCTTTGGACGTTCAGAGTGTTAATGAAACACAGAAATTGCATCGGGATTGAATACAACAGGCACCATGCGGATATTTCCCAATGGGAGTAATGTCTCAAATTGTCTACGCTTTGATCGTTCTTTGGGAGACCAATAGTAGTTTCCGAAGCACATGTGATAGCATTATGTAACCTGTGGACGTTCTGAGTGTTGATGAAACACAGATATTGCACCGGGATTGAATACAACAGGCACCATGCCGCCTTTTCTGCATAGGAGTAATGTCTCAAACCGTCTACCCTTTGATCGTTCCCTGGGAGACCAGTAGTAGTTTCCGAAGCACATCTGGTGACAATCTGTAATCTGTGGACATTCAGAGTGTTGATGAAACAAAGTAATTTAATCGCGATTGAATACGACAGGCACCATGAGGACTTTTCTCCATGGCTGTAATGTCTCAAACTGTCTACGCACTAATCGTTCCCTGGGAGACCAGTAGTTGTTTAAGAAGCACATCTGTCGTGCTTCCGTAATCTGTGGACGTTCGCAATGTTGATGAAACACAGAAATTGCATCGGGACTCAATACAACAGGCACCATGAACAATTTTCTCCATGGGAGTAATATCTAAATCTGACTACACTTTGATCGATTCCTGGGTGACGAGTAGTAGTTTCCGACGCACGTCTGCAAGCTTCCTGTAACCTGTGAACGTTCAGAGTGTTGATGAAACACAAAAATTGCATAGGGATTGAATAGAAGAGGCACGATGCTGTCTTTTGTCATAGGGAGTAATGTCCCAATCTGTCTACGCTATGTTCGATTGCTGGGAGACTGGTAGTAGTTTCCGAAGCACATCTGGAAGTTTCCTGAAATCTTTGGGCGTTCAGAGTGTTAATGAAACACAGAAATTGCATCGGGATTGAATACCACAGGCACCATGCGGACTTTTCTCCATGGGAGTAATGTCTCACACTGTCTACGTTTAGATCGTTCGCTGGGACACCAGTAGTAGTTTCCGAAGCACATCTGGAGGCTTCCAGTAATCTGTAGACTTTCAGAGTGTTGATGAAACACAGAAATTGCATCGGGATTGAATACAATAGTCACCATGCAGACTTTTCTCCAAGGGTGTAATGTCTCAAACTGTCTACGCTTTTATCGATTCCTGGGAGACCTGTAGTAGTTTCCGAAGCACATCTGGAGTCTGCCTGTTAGCTGTGGAATTGCAGAGTGTTGATGAAACACAGAAATTGCATCGGGATTGAATACAACAGGCACCATGCGGACTTTTCTCCATTGGAGTAATGTCTCAAACTGTGTACGTGTAGATCGTTCCCTGGGAGACCAACAGTAGTTTTCGAAGAACATCTGGGGGCATTCTGTAATCTGTGGACCTTCAGATGTTGATGAAACACAGAAATTGCATCGAGATTGAATACAACAGGCACCATGCGGTCAGTGCTCAATGGGAGTTATGTCTCAAACGTTCTACGCTTGATCGATTCCTGGGAGACCAATAGTAGTTTCCGAAACAAAACTGAAAGCATTATGTAATTTGTGGACGTTCAAAGTGTTGATTAAACACAGATATTTCACCGGTATTGAATACCACAGTCACCATGCACACTTTTCTCCATAGGAGTAATGCCTCAAACTGTCAACGTTTTGATCGTTCCCTGGGAGACTAGTAATTGTTTGAGAAGCACATCTGG
Source organism: Schistocerca gregaria (assembly GCF_023897955.1). Classification (NCBI taxonomy): domain Eukaryota; kingdom Metazoa; phylum Arthropoda; class Insecta; order Orthoptera; family Acrididae; genus Schistocerca; species Schistocerca gregaria. The sequence goes on from NC_064923.1 coordinate 786,580,810, forward strand.
AGTCTTTCCGTAATCTGTGGACGATCGGAGTGTTGATGAAACACTGAAATTGCATCGGGACTCAATACCAGAGCCACCATGCGTAATTTTCTCCATGGGTGTTATGTCTCAATCTGTCTACACTTTGATAGATCCCTGGGTGAACAGTAGTAGTTTCCGAAGCACGTCTGCAAGCTTCCTGTAATCTGTAAGCGTTCAGAGTGTTGATGATACACAGAAATTGCATCGGTACTGAATAGAACCGGCACGATGCGGTCTTTTGTCATAGGGAGTAATGTCCCAATCTGTCTACGCTATTATCGATTGCTGGGAGACCAGTAGTAGTTTCCGAAGCACATCTGGAAGTTTCCTGAAATCTTTGGACGTTCAGAGTGTTAATGAAACACAGAAATTGCATCGGGAATGAATACAACATGCACAATATGGACTTTTCTCCATGGGAGTAATGTCTCAAGCTGTCTACGTTTAAATCGTTCCCTGGGACACCAGTAGTAGTTTCCGAAGCACATTTGGACGCTTCCAGTAGTCTGTGGACGTTCAGAGCGTTGATGAAACACAGAAATTGCATCGGGATTGAATACAACAGGCAACATGCAGACTTTTCTCCATGGGAGTAATGTCTCAAACTGTACACGCTTTTATGGATTCCTGGGAGACCTGTAGTAGTTTCCGAGGCACATGTGGAGACTTCCTGTAATCTGTATAATTGCAGAGTGTTGATGGAACACAGAAATTGCATCGGGATTGAATACAACATTCACTATGTGGACTTTTCACCATGGCAGAAATGTCTCAAACTGTCTACGCTATGATCTATTCCTGGGAGACCAATAGTAGTTTAGGAAGCACAACTGTAAGCATTGTGTAATCTGTGGACGTTCAGAGTGTTGTTGAAACACATAAATTGCTTCGGGATTGAATACAACAGTGACCATGCGGAATTTTCTCGATGGGAGTAATGTCTCAAACTGTCTACGCTTTGATCGTTCCCTGGGAGACCAGTAGTAGTTTCCGAAGCACATCTGGAGGCTTCCTGTAATCTGTGGACGTTCAGAGTGTTGATCAAACATAGAAATTGCAACGGCATTGAATACAACAGGCAAGTAGCAGGCTTTCCTCATTGGGAGTAATGTCTTAAACTGTTTACGTTTTGATGGATTCCAGGGAGACCAGTAGTAGTTTCCGAATCTCATCTTTAGGCATTCTGTAACCTGTGGACGTTCAAAGTGTTGATGAAACACAGATATTTCACCGGTATTGAATACCACAGTCACCATGTAAACTTTTCTCCATAGGAGCAATGTCTCAAAGTGTCAACGTTTTGATCGTTCCCTAGGAGACCGGTAGTAGTTTCCGAAGCACATCTGGATGCTTCCTGTAATCCGTGGACGGTCTGAGTGTTGATGAAACACTGATATTGCACCGGGATTGAATACAACAGGCACCATGCAGCCTTTTCTGCATAGGAGTAATGTCTCAAACCGTCTACGCTTTGATCGTTCCCTGGGAGACCAGTAATTGTTTAAGAAGCACATCTGGAGTCTTTCCGTAATCTGTGGACGTTCGGAGTGTTGATGAAACACTGAAATTGCATCGGGACTCAATACAAAAGCCACCATTCGTAATTTTCTCCATGGGAGTTATGTCTCAATCTGTCTACAGTTTGGTAGATCAGTGGGTGACCAGTAGTAGTTTCCGAAGCACGTCTGCAAGCTTTCTGTAATCTGTAAGCGTTCAGAGTGTTGATGATACACAGAAATTGCATCGGGACTGAATAGAACCGGCACGATGCGGTCTTTCGTCATAGGGAGTAATGTCCCAATCTGTCTATGCTATGATCGATTGCTGGTTGACCAGTAGTAGTTCCCGAAGCACGTCTGCAAGCTTCCTGTAATCTGTGAACGTTCAGAGTGTTGATGAAACACAGAAATTGCATCAGGATTGAACAGAACAGGCACGATGCTGTCTTTTGTCATAGGGATTAATGTCCCAATCTGTCTACGCTATGATCGATTGCTGGGAGACCAGTAGTAGTTTCCGAAACACATCTGGACGCATTCTGTAATCGGTGGACGTTCAGAGTGTTGATGAAACACAGAAATTGAATCGAGACTGAATACAACAGTCACCATGGCGACTTTTCTCCATGGGAGTAATTTCTCAAACCGTCCAAGCTTTGATCGATTCCTGGGAGAGCGGTAGTAGTTCCCGAAGCACATCTGGAAGTTTCCTGTAATCTTTGGACGATCAGAGTGTTAATGAAGCACAGAAATTGCATCGGGATTGAATACAACAGGAACCATGCGGACTTTTCTCCATGGGAGTAATGTCTCAAAATGTTTACGTTTAGATCGTTCCCTGGGACACCAATAGTAGTTTCCGAAGCACATCTGGAGGCTTCCAGTAATCTGTGGACGTTCTGAGTGTTGATGAAACACAGAAATTGCATCGAGATTGAAGAGAACAGGCACCATGCGGACTTTGCTCAATGCTAGTAAAGTCTCAAACTGTCTACGCTTTGATCGATTCCTGGGAGACCAATAGTACTTTCTGAAGCATATCTGAGAGCATTATGTAATCTGTGGACGATCAGAGTGTTGACCAAAAACAGATATTGCATCGGGGTTGAATACAACAGGCACCATGCGGACATTTCTCCATGGGAGTAATGTCTCAAACTGTGTAGGTTTAGATCGTTCCCTGGGACACCAGTATTAGTTTCCGAAGCAAATCTGGAGGGCTCCTGTAATCTGTGGACGTTCAGAGTGTTGATGAAACACAGAAATTGCATCAGAATGGAATAAAACAGGCACCATGCAGACTTTTCTCCATGGGAGTAATGTTAAAAACTGTCTACGCTTTTATCGAATCCTGGGAGACCTGTAGAATACAACATTCACTATGTGGACTTTTCTCCATGGGAGTAATGTCTCAAACTGCCTACGCTTTGATCTATTCCGGGGAGACCAGTAGTAGTTTCCGTAGCACATCTGGAGGCATCCTGTAATATGTGGACGTTCCGAGTGTTGGTGAATCACAGACATTCCATCGGGATTGAATACAACAGGCACCACGAGGACTTTGCTACATGGGTGCAATAATCTGAAACTGTCTACGTTTTAGTCGTTCCCTGGGAGACCAGTAGTAGTTTCCGAAGCACATCTGGAGGCTTCCTGTAATCTGTGGACGTTCAGAGTGTTGATGAAACACAGAAATTGCATCGGCATTGAATACAGCAGGGAGAATGAGGACTTTTCTCCATGGGAGTAATGTCTCGAAATGTCTACGCTTTGATCGTTCCCTGGGAGACCAGTAGTAGTTTCCGAAGCACATCTGGAGGCTTCCAGTTATCTGTGGACGTTCAGAGTGATGATGAAACAAAGAAATTCCATCGCGATTGAATACAACAGGCAACATGAGGACTTTTCTCCATGGGTGTAATGTCTCAAACTGTCTACGGTTTAATCGTTCCCTGGGAGACCAGTAGTTGTTTAAGAAGCACATCTGGAGTCTTTCCGTAATCTGTGGACGTTCGGAGTGTTGATGAAACACAGATATTGCATCGGGATTGAATAGAAGAGGCAAGATGCTGTCTTTTGTCATAGGGAGTAATGTCCCAATCTGTCTACGCTATGTTCGATTGCTGGGAGACCAGTACTAGTTCCCGAAACACATCTGGAAATTTCCTGAAATCTTTGGGCGTTCAGAGTGTTAATGAAACACAGAAATTGCATCGGAATTGAATACAACAGGCAACATGCTGACTTTTCTCCATGGGAGTAATGTCTCAAACTGTCTACGTTTAGATCGTTTACTGGGACACTAGTATTAGTTTCCGAAGCACATCTGGAGGCTTCCAATAATCTGTGGACGTTCAGAGTGTTGATGAAAAACAGAAATTGCATCGGGATTGAATACAACAGTCACCATGCAGACTTTTCTCCGTGGGAGTAATGTCTCAAACTGTCTACGCTTTTATCGATTCCTGGGAGACCTGTAGTAGTTTCCGAAGCACATCTGGAGACATCCTATAAGGTGTGGAATTGCAGAGTGTTGATGAAACACAGAAATTGCATCGGGATTGAATACAACAGGCACCATGCGGACTTTTCTCCATTGGAGTAATGTCTCAAACTGTGTACGTGTAGATCGTTCCCTGGGAGACCAATAGTAGTTTCCGAAGAACATCTGGGGGCATTCTGGAATCTGTGGACCTTCAGATGTTGATGAAACACAGAAATTGCATCGAGATTGAATACAACAGGCAACATGCGGTCTTTGCTCAATGGGAGTTATGTCTCAAACTGTCTACGCTTGATCGATTCCTGGGAGACCAATAGTAGTTTCCGAAGCAAAACTGAAAGCATTATGTAATCTGTGGACGTTCAAAGTGTTGATGAAACACAGATATTTCACCTGTACTGAATACCACAGTCACCATGCAAACTTTTCTCCATAGGAGAAATGCCTCAAACTGTCAACGTTTTGATCGTTCCCTGGGAGACCAGTAGTAGTTTCGAAGCACATCTGGATGCTTCCTGTAATCTGTGGACGTTCACAGTGTTGATGAAACACAGAAATTGCATCGGGATTGAATACAACAGACCAAATGCGGATATTTCTTCATGGGTGTAATGTCTCAAACTGTCTACGGTTTGATCGATTCCTTAGAGAGCAGTAGTAGTTTCCGAAGCACATCTGGAAGCTTCCTGTAATCTTTGGACGTTCAGAGTGTTAATGAAACACAGAAATTTCATCGGGATTGAATAAAACACTGACCATGCGAAATTTTCTCCATAGGAGTAATGTCTCAAACTGTCTACACTTTGATCGTTCACTGGGAGACCAGTTGAAGTGTCCGAAGATCATCTGGAGGCTTCCTGTAAAACACAGAAATTGCATCGGCATTGAATACAGCACCGAGAATGAGGACTTTTCTCCATGGGAGTAATGTCTCGAATTGTCTATGCTTTGATCGTTCCCTGGGAGACTAGTAGTAGTTTCCGAAGCACATCTGGAGGCTTCCTGTAATCTGCGGACGTCCAGAGTGTTGATCAAACATAGAAATTGCATCGGCATTGAATACAACAGGCAAGAAGCAGACTTTCCTCATTGGGAGTAATGTTTTAAACTGTTTACGCTTTGATGGATTCCTGGGACACCAGTAGTAGTTTCCGAATCTCATCTTTAGGCATTCTGTAATCTGTGGACGTTCAAAGTGTTGATGAAACACAGATATTTCACCGGTATTGAATACCACAGTCACCATGCAAACTTTTCTCCATAGGAGTATTGTCTCAAACTGTCAACGTTTTGATCGTTCACTGGGAGACCAGTTGAAGTTTCCGAAGCACATCTGGAGGCTTCCTGTTATCTGTGGACGTTCAGAGTGTTGACGAAACATAGAAATTCTATCGTGATTAAATACAACAATCACAATGCGGTCTTTTATCATTGAGAGCAATGTCTCAAACTGCAACGCTTTGATCGTTCCGTGGGACAACCAATAGTAGTTTCCGAAGCACATCTGGAGGCTTCCTGTAATCTGTGGACGTTCAGAGTGTTGATGAAACACAAAAATTGCATCTTGATTGAATACAACAGGCGCCATGCGGATATTTCTAAATGGGAGTAATGTCTCAAATTGTCTACGCTCTGATCGTTCCCTGGAAGACCAGTTGAAGTTTCCGAAGCACATCACGAAGCTTCCTGTAATCTGTGGACGTTAAGAGTGTTGATGAAACACAGACATTGCACCGGGATTGAATACAACAGGCACCATGCGACCTTTTCTGCATAGGAATAATGTCTCATACCGTCTACGCTTCCATCGTTAACTGGGAGACCAGTAGTAGTTTCCGAAGCACATCTGGTGACTTTCTGTAATCTCTGGACGTTCAGAGTGTTGATGAAACAAAGAAATTCCATCGCAATTGAATACAACAGGCACCATAAGGACTTTTCTCCATGGGGGTAAGGTCTCTAACTATCTACGCTTTAATCGTTCCCTGGGAGACCAGTAATTGTTTAAGAAGCATATCTGGAGTCTTTCCGTAATCTGTGGACGTTCGGAGTTTTGATGAAACACTGAAATTGCATCGGGACTCAATACAACAGGCACCATGCGTAATTTTCTCCATGGGAGTTATGTCTCAATCTGACTACACTTTAAACGATCACTGGGTGACCAGTAGTAGTTTCCGAAGCACGTCTGCAAGTTTCCTGTAATCAGTAAGCGTTCAGAGTAATGATAAAACACAGAAATTGCATAGGGATTGAATAGAACAGGCACGATGCGGTCTTTTGTCATAGGAAGTAATGTCCCAATCTGTCTACGCTATGATCGAATGCTGGGAGACCAGTAGTAGTTTCCGAAGCACATCTGGAAGCTTCCTGAAATCTTTGGACGTTCAGAGTGTTAATGAAAACAGAAATTGCATCGGGATTGAATACAACAGTGACAAAGGGGAATTTTCTCCGTGGGAGTAATGTCTCAAACTGTCTACGCTTTGATCGTACCCTGGGAGACCAGTAGTAGTTTCCGAAGCACATCTGGAGGCTTCCTGTAATCTGTGGACGTTCAGAGTGTTGATCAAACATAGAAATTGCATCGGCATTGATTACAACAGGCAAGAAGCAGACTTTCCTCATTGGGAGTAATGTCTTAAACTGTTTACGCTTTGATGGATTCCTGGGAGACCAGTAGTAGTTTCCGAATCGCATCTTTAGGCATTCTGTAATCTGTGGACGTTCAAAGTGTTGATGAAACACAGATATTTCACCGGTATTGAATACTACAGTCACCATGCAAACTTTTCTCCATAGGAGTAATGTCTCAAAGTGTCAACGTTTTGATCGTTCCCTAGGAGATCCTAGTAGTTTCCGAAGCACATCTGGATGCTTCCTGTAATCTGTGGTCGTTCAGAGTGTTGATGAAACACAGAAATTGCATCGGGATATAATACAACAGACCAAATGCGGATATTTCGTCATGGGAGTAATGTCTCAAACTGTCTACGCTTTGATCGATTCCTGGGAGAGCAGTAGTAGTTTCCGAAGCACATCTGGAAACTTCCTGTAATCTTTGGACGTTCAGAGTGTTAATGAAACACAGAAATTGCATCGGGATTGAATACAACAGGCACCATGCGGATATTTCCCAATGGGAGTAATGTCTCAAATTGTCTACGCTTTGATCGTTCTTTGGGAGACCAATAGTAGTTTCCGAAGCACATGTGATAGCATTATGTAACCTGTGGACGTTCTGAGTGTTGATGAAACACAGATATTGCACCGGGATTGAATACAACAGGCACCATGCCGCCTTTTCTGCATAGGAGTAATGTCTCAAACCGTCTACCCTTTGATCGTTCCCTGGGAGACCAGTAGTAGTTTCCGAAGCACATCTGGTGACAATCTGTAATCTGTGGACATTCAGAGTGTTGATGAAACAAAGTAATGTAATCGCGATTGAATACGACAGGCACCATGAGGACTTTTCTCCATGGCTGTAATGTCTCAAACTGTCTACTCACTAATCGTTCCCTGGGAGACCAGTAGTTGTTTAAGAAGCACATCTGTCGTGCTTCCGTAATCTGTGGACGTTCGGAGTGTTGATGAAACACTGAAATTGCATCGTGACTCAATACAACAGTAACCATGCGGAATTTTCTCCATGGGAGTAATGTCTCAATCTGTCTACACTTTGATCGATCCCTGGGAGACCAGTAGTAGTTACCGAAGCACGACTGCAAGCTTCCTGTAATCTGTGAACGTTCAGAGTGTTGATGAAACATAAAAATTGCATCGGGATTGAATACAACAGTGACCATACAGAATTCTCTCCATAGGAGTAATGTCTTAAACTGTCTACATTTTTGTCGTTCACTGGGAGCCCAGTTGAAGTTTCTGAAGAACATCTGGAGGCTTCCTGTAATCTGTGGACGTTCGCAATGTTGATGAAACACAGAAATTGCATCGGGACTCAATACAACAGGCACCATGAACAATTTTGTCCATGGGAGTAATATCTAAATCTGTCTACACTTTCATCGATCCCTGGGAGACCAGTAGTAGTTACCGAAGCACGACTGCAAGCTTCCTGTAACCTGTGAACGTTCAGAGTGTTGATGAAACACAAAAATTGCATCGGGATTGAATAGAAGAGGCACGATGCTGTCTTTTGTCATACTGAGTAATGTCCCAATCTGTCTACGCTATGTTCGATTGCTGGGAGACTGGTAGTAGTTTCCGAAGCACATCTGGAAGTTTCCTGAAATCTTTGGGCGTTCAGAGTGTTAATGAAACACAGAAATTGCATCGGGTTTGAATACAACAGACACCATGCGGACTTTTCTCCATGGGAGTAATGTCTCACACTGTCTACGTTTAGATCGTTCCCTGGGACACCAGTAGTAGTTTCCGAAGCACATCTGGAGGCTTCCAGTAATCTGTAGATGTTCAGAGTGTTGATGAAACACAGAAATTGCATCGGGATTGAATAAAATAGTCACCATGCAGACTTTTCTCCATGGGAGTAATGTCTCAAACTGTCTACGCTTTTATCGATTCCTGGGAGACCTGTAGTATTTTCCGAAGCACATCTGGAGACTTCCTGTCAGCTGTGGAATTGCAGAGTGTTGATGAAACACAGAAATTGCATCGGGATTGAATACAACAGGCACCATGCAGATTTTTCTCCATTGGAGTAATGTCTCAAACTGTGTACGTGTAGATCGTTCCTTGGGAGACCAATAGTAGTTTACGAAGAACATCAGGGGTCATTCTGTAATCTGTGGACCTTCAGATGTTGATGAAACACAGAAATTGCATCGAGATTGAATACAACAGGCACCATGCGGTCAGTGCTCAATGGGAGTTATGTCTCAAACGTTCTACGCTTTGATCGTTCCCTGGGAGACAGGAATTGTTTACGAAGCACATCTGGAGTCTTTCCGTAATCTGTGACGATCGGAGTGTTGATGAAACACTGAAATTGCATCGGGACTCAATACCAGAGCCACCATGCGTAATTTTCTCCATGGGAGTTATGTCTCAATCTGTCTACACTTTGATAGATCCCTGGGTGAACAGTAGTAGTTTCCGAAGCACGTCTGCAAGCTTCCTGTAATCTGTAAGCGTTCAGAGTGTTGATGATACACAGAAATTGCATCGGTACTGAATAGAACCGGCACGATGCGGTCTTTTGTCATAGGGAGTAATGTCCCAATCTGTCTACGCTATGATCGATTGCTGGGAGACCAGTAGTAGTTTCCGAAGCACATCTGGAAGTTTCCTGAAATCTTTGGACGTTCAGAGTGTTAATGAAACACAGAAATTGCATCGGGAATGAATACAACATGCACAATATGGACTTTTCTCCACGGGAGTAATGTCTCAACTTGTCTACGTTTAAATCGTTCCCTGGGACACCAGTAGTAGTTTCCGAAGCACATTTGGAGGCTTCCAGTAGTCTGTGGACGTTCAGAGCGTTGATGAAACACAGAAATATCATCGGGATTGAATACAACAGGCAACATGCAGAATTTTCTCCACGGGAGTAATGTCTCAAACAGTACACGCTTTTATGGATTCCTGGGAGACCTGTAGTAGTTTCCGAGGCACATGTGGAGACTTCCTGTAATCTTTATAATTGCAGAGTGTTGATGGAACACAGAAATTGCATCGGGATTGAATACAACATTTACTATGTGGACTTTTCTCCATGGCAGAAATGTCTCAAACTGTCTACGCTATGATCTATTCCTGGGAGACCAATAGTAGTTTAGGAAGCACAACTGTAAGCATTGTGTAATCTGTGGACGTTCAGAGTGTTGATGAAACACATAAATTGCATCGGGATTGAATACAACAGTGACCATGCGGAATTTTCTCGATGGGAGTAATGTCTCAAACTGTCTACGCTTTGATCGTTCCCTGGGAGACCTGTAGTAGATTCCGAAGCACATCTGGAGGCTTCCTGTAATCTGTGGACGTTCAGAGTGTTGATCAAACATAGAAATTGCAACGGCATTGAATACGACAGGCAAGTAGCAGGCTTTCCTCATTGGGAGTAATGTCTTAAACTGTTTACGTTTTGACGGATTCCTGGGAGACCAGTAGTAGTTTCCGAATCTCATCTTTAGGCATTCTGTAATCTGTGGACGTTCAAAGTGTTGATGAAACACAGATATTTCACCGGTATTGAATACCACAGTCACCATGCAAACTTGTCTCCATAGGAGTAATGTCTCAAAGTGTCAACGTTTTGATCGTTCCCTAGGAGACCGGTAGTAGTTTCCGAAGCACATCTGGATGCTTCCTGTAATCTGTGGACGGTCTGAGTGTTGATGAAACACTGATATTGCACCGGGATTGAATACAACAGGCACCATGCAGCCTTTTCTGCATAGGAGTAATGTCTCAAACCGTCTACGCTTTGATCGTTCCCTGGGAGACCAGTAATTGTTTAAGAAGCACATCTGGAGTCTTTCCGTAATCTGTGGATGTTCGGAGTGTTGATGAAACACTGAAATTGCATCGGGACTCAATACAAAAGCCACCATGCGTAATTTTCTCCATGGGAGTTATGTCTCAATCTGTCTACACTTTGATAGATCTCTGGGTGACCAGTAGTAGTTTCCGAAGCACGTCTGCAAGCTTCCTGTAATCTGTAAGCGTTCAGAGTGTTGATGATACACAGAAATTGCATCGGGACTGAATAGAACCGGCACGATGCGGTCTTTCGTCATAGGGAGTAATGTCCCAATCTGTCTACGCTATGATCGATTGCTGGTAGACCAGTAGCACATCTGGAAGTTTCCTGAAATTTTTGGACGTTCAGAGTGTTAATGAAACACAGAAATTGCATCGGGAATGAATACAACAGGCACCTTGCGGACTTTTCTCCATGGGAGTAATGTCTCAAGCTGTCCACGTTTAGATCGTTCCCTGGGACACCAGTAGTAGTTTCCGAAGCACATTTGGAGGCTTCCAGTAGTCTGTGGACGTTCAGAGTGTTGATCAAACATAGAAATTGCAACGGCATTGAATACAACAGGCAAGAAGCAGGCTTTCCTCATTGGAAGTAATGTCTTAAACTGTTTACGTTTTGACGGATTCCTGGGAGACCAGTAGTAGTTTCCGAATCTCATCTTTAGGCATTCTGTAATCTGCGGACGTTCAAAGTGTTGATGAAACACAGATATTTCACCGGTATTGAATACCACAGTCACCATGCAAACTTTTCTCCATAGGAGGAATGTCTCAAACTGTCAACGTTTTGATCGTTCCCTAGGAGACCAGTAGTAGTTTCCGAAGCACATCTGGATGCTTCCTGTAATCTGTGGACGGTCTGAGTGTTAATGAAACACAGATATTGCACCGGGATTGAATACAACAGGCACCATGCAGCCTTTTCTGCATAGGAGTAATGTCTCAAACCGTCTACGCTTTGATCGTTCCCTGGGAGACCAGTAGTAGTTTCCGAAGCACATCTGGTGACAATCTGTAATCTGTGGACATTCAGAGTGTTGATGAAACAAAGTAACTCCATCGCGATTGAATACAACAGGCACCATGAGGACTTTTCTCCATGGGTGTAATGACTCAAACTGTCTACGCTTTAATCGTTCCCAGGGGGACCAGTAGTAGTTTAAGAAGCACATCTGGAGTTCTTCCGTAATCTGTGGAAGTTCAGAGTGTTGATGAAACACAGAAATTGCATCAGGACTCAATACAACAGGCACCATGTGGAATTTTCTCCATGGGAGTAATGTACCAATCTGTCTACACTTTGATCGATTCCTGCGAGACCAGTAGTAGTTTCCGAAGCACGTCTGCAAGCTTCCTGTAATCTGTGAACGTTCAGAGTGTTGATGAAACACAGAAATTGCATCGGGATTGAATAGAACAGGCACGATGCGGTATTTTGTCATAGGGAGTAATGTCCCAATCTGTGCACGCTATGATCGATTGCTGGGAGACCAGTAATAGTTTCTGCAGCACATCTGGAAGTATTCTGTAATCGGTGGACGTTCATGGAGTTGATGAAACACAGTAATTGCATCGGGATTGAATACAACATGCACAGTTCGGTTTTTTCTCAATGGGAGTAATGTCTCATACTGTCTACGATTTGATCGTTCCCTGGGAGACCAGTAGCAGTTTCCGAAGCCCATCAGAGGCTCCCTGTAATCTGTGGACGTTCAGAGTGTTGATGAAACACAGAAATTGCAACGGCATTGAATACAACAGGCACCATGCGGACTTTTCTGCATAGGTGTACTGTCTCAAACCGTCTACGCTTTCATCGATCCCTGGGAGACCAGCTGTAGCTTCCGAAGGACATCTGGAGGCTTCCATTAATCTGTGGTCGTTCAGAGTGTTGATGAAACACAGAAATTGCATCGGCATTGAATACAACAGGCACCATGCTTACTTTTCTGCATAAGAGTACTGTCTCAAACCGTCTACGCTTTGATCGATCCCTGGGAGACCAGCTGTAGTTTCCGAAGGACATCTGGAGGCTTCCATTAATTTGTGGTCGTTCAGAGTGTTGATGAAACACAGAAATTGCATCGGCATTGAATACAACAGGCACCATGCGGACTTTTCTGCATAGGAGTACTGTCTCAAACCGTCTTCGCTGTGATCGATCCCTGGGAGACCAGCTGTAGTTTACGAAGGACATCCAGAGTCTCCCTGTAATCTGTGGACGTTCAGAGTGTTGATGAAACACAGAAATTGCATCGGCATTGAATACAACTGGCACCATGCGGACTTTTCTGCATAGGAGTACTGTCTCAAACCGTCTACGCTTTGATCGATCCCTAGGAGACCAGCTGTAGTTTCCGACGGACATCTGGAGGCTTCCTGTAATCTGTGGTCGTTCAGAGTGTTGATGGATACCAGAAATTGCATCGGCATTGAATACAACAGGCACTATGCGGACTTTTCTGCATAGGAGTAATGTCTCAAACCGTCTACGCTTTGATCGTTCCGTGGGAGACCAGTAGTAGTTTCCAAAGGACATCTGGAGGCTTCCTGTAGTCTGTGGACGTTCAGAGTGTTGATGAAACACAGAAATGGCATTGGGATTGAATACAACAGGCACCATGTGGACTTTTCTCCATGTGGTTAATGTCTCAAACCGTCTACGCTTTGATCGTTCAATGGGAGACCAGTAATAGTTTCCGAAGCACATCTCGAGGCTTCCTGTAATCTGTGGACGTTCAGGGTGTTGATATAACACAGAAACTGCATCGGCATTGAATACAACAGGCACCATGAGGCCTTTTCTCCATGGTTGTAATTTCTCAAACTGTATACGCTTTAATCGTTCCCTGGGAGGGCAGTAGTAGTTTCCGAAGCACATCTGGAAGCTTCCTGTAATCTGTGAACGTTCAGAGTGTTGATGAAACACAGAAATTGCATCGGGATTGAATAGAACAGGCAAGATGCGGTCTTTTGTCATAGGGAGTAATGTCGTAATCTGTCTACGCTGTGATCGATTCCTTGGAGACTAGTAGTAGTTTCCGAAGCACATCTGGAAGCATTCTATTATCGGTGGACGTGCAAATTGTTGATGAAACACAGTAATTGCATCGGGATTGAATACAACATGCACAGTTCGGACTTTTCTCCATTGGAGTAATGTCTCATACTGTCTACGCTTTGATCGTTCCCTGGGAGACCAGTAGTAGTTTCCGAAGCCCATCCAGTTTCTCCCTGTAATCTGTGGACGTTCAGAGTGTTGGTGAAACACAGAAATTGCATCGGCATTGAATACAAAAGGCACCATGGGGACTTTTCTGCATAGGAGTAATGTCTCAGACAGTCTACGCTTTGATCGATCCCTGGGAGACCAGTAGTAGTTTCCGATGGACATCTGGAGGCTTCCTGTTATCTGTGGACGTTCAGAGTGTTGATGAAACACAGAAATTGCATCGGCATTGAATACAACAGGCACCATGCGGACTTTTCTGCATAGGAGTAATGTCTCAAACCGTCTACGCTTTGATCGTTCCCAGGGACAGCAGTAGAAGTTTCCAAAGGACATCTGGAGGCTTCCAGTAATCTGTGGACGTTCAGAGTTTTGATGAAACACAGAAGTTGCAACGGGACTGAATACAACAGGCACCATGCGGAAATTTTCTCCATGGGAGTAATGTCTCAATCAGTCTACACTTTGATCGATTCCTGGGAGACCAGTAGTAGTTCCCGAAGCACGTCTGCAAGTTTCCTGTAACCTGTGAACGTTCAGCGTGTTGATGAAACACAGAAATTGCATCGGGATTGAATAGAACAAGCCCAATGCGGTCTTTTGTCATAGGGATTAATGTCCCAATCTGTCTGCGGTATGATCGATTCCTGGGAGACCAGTAGTAGTTTCCGAAGCACATCTGGAAGCATTTTGTAATCGGTGGACGTTCAGAGTGTTGATGAAACACAGTAATTGCATCGTTATTGAATACAACATGCACAGTTCGGACTTTTCTCCATGGGAGTTATATCTTATACTGTCTACGCTTTGATCGATTCCCGTGAGACCAGTAGTAGTTTCCGAAGCACATTTGGAAGCTTCCTGTATCCTATGGACGTTCAGAGTGTTGATGAAACACAGAAATTGCATCAAGATTGAATACAACACGCCCCATGCGGACTTTGCTCAATGGGAGTAGTGTCTCAAACTGTCTACGCTCTAATCGATTCCTGGGAGACCAGTAGTAGTTTCCGAAGAACATCAGGAGGCGTCCTGTAATCTGTGGACGTTCAGAGTCTTGATATAACACAGAAATTGCATCGGCATTGAATACAACAGGCACCATGAGGACTTTTCTCCATGGGTGTAATGTCTCAAATTGTCTACGCTTTAATCGTTCCCTGTTAGACCAGTAGTAGTTTCCGAAGCACATTTGGGGGTTTCCTGTAATCTGAGGGCGTTAAGCGTGTTGATGAAACACTGAAATTGCATTTGGATTGAATACAACATGCACAGTTCGGACTTTTCTCCAAGGGAGTAATGTCTCATACTGTCTACGCTCTGATCGTTCCCTGGGACCCCAGTAGTAGTTTCGGAAGCACGTCTGGAGGCTTCCTGTAATCTGTGGACGTTCAGAGTGTTGATGAAACATAACAATTGCATCGGGACTTAATACAACAGGCACCATGCGGAATTTTCTCCATAGGAGTTATGTCTCAATTTTTCTACACTTTGATCGATTGCTTTGAGACCAGTAGTAGTTTCCGATGCACGTCTGCAGGCTTCCTGTAATCTGTGGACGATCAGAGTGTTGATGAAACACAGAAATTGCATCGAGATTGAATACAACAGTCACCATGCGGAATTTGCTCAATGGGAGTAATGTCTCAAACTGTCTACGCTTTAATCGATTCCTGGGAGACCAGTAGTAGTTTCGAAGAACATCTGGAGGCTTCCTGTAATCTGTGGACGTTCAGAGTCTTGATATAACACAGAAATTGCATCGGCGTTGAATACAACAGGCACCATGAGGACTTTTCTCCATGGGTGTAATGTCTCAAACTGTATACGCTTTAATCGTTCCCTGGGAGACCAGTAGTAGTTTAAGAAGCACATCTGGAGCCTTTCCGTAATCTGTGGACGTTCAGAGTGTTGATGAAACACAGAAAATGCGTCGAGATTGAATACAACAGACACCATGCAGAATTTTCTACATGGGAGTAATGTTTCAATTTGTCTACGCTTTGATCGATTCCTTTGAGACTAGTAGTAGTTTCCGAAGCACGTCTGCAGGCTTCCTGTAATCTGTGGACGATCAGAGTGTTGATGAAACACAGAAATTGCATCGAGATTGAATACAACAGTCACCATGCGGACTTTGCTCAATTGGAGTAATGTGTAAAACAGTCTACGCTTTGATCGTTCCCTGGGAGACCAGTTGTAGTTTCCGAAGCACATGTGGAGGCATTCTGTAATTTGTGGACGTTCAGAGTGTTGATGAAACACAGACATTGCATCGTTACTGAATACAACATCACCTTGCGAACGTTTCTCCATTGCAGTAATGTCTCGCACTCTCTACGCTTTGATTGTTCCCTAACAGACCAGTAGTAGTTTCCGAAGCACATATGGAGATTTCCTACAACATGTCGACGTTCAGAGTGTTGATGAAACACATGAATTGCATCGGGATTGAATACAACATGCACAGTTGGGATTTTTCTCCATTGGAGTATTGTCTCATACTGTCTACGCTTTGATCGTTCCCAGGGACACCGGTAGTAGTTTCCGAAGCACATCTGGAGGCTTCCTGTATTCTGTGGACATTCAGAGTGTTGATGAAACACAGAGATTGCATCGGGATTAAGTGCAACAGGCACCATGCATACTTTTCTCCATATGAGTAATGTCTCAAACAGTCTACGGTTTGATCGATTCCTGTGAGACCAGTAGTAGTTTCCGACGCCCATCTGGAGGCATTCTGGAATCAGAGGACGTTCAGTGTGTTGATGAAACACAGAAATTGAATCGGGATTGAATAGAACAGGCTCCATGCGGACTTTACTCCATGCCAGTAATGTCTCAAAGAGTCTACGCTTTGATCGATCCTGGGAGACCAGTAGTAGTTTCCGAAGCATATTTGCAGGCTTCCTGTAATCTGTGAACGTTAAGAGTGTTGATGAAACACAGAAATTTCATCGGGATTGAATAGAACAGGCACCATGTGGACTTTTCTCCATGGGAGTAATGTCTCAATCTGTCTACGTTTTGATCGATTCCTGGGAGACAAGTAGTAGCTTCCGAACCACATCTGGTAGCTTCCTGTAATCTGTGGACGTTCAGAGTGTTGATGAAACACAGAAATTGCATCGAGATTGAATACAAAATGGCACCATGTGGACTTTTCTCCACGGGAGTAATGTCTCAAACTGTCTACGCTTTGGCCGTTCCCAGGGACACCAGTAGTAGATTCCGAAGCACATCTGGAATCATTGTGTAACCTGTGGACGTTCAGACTGTTGATGAAACACAAAAATTCTATCGGGATTGAATACAACAGGCACCATGACAAATTTTCTCCATGGGAGTAATGTCTCAAACTTTCTACACATTGATCGTTCCCTGGGAGACCAGTAGTAGTTTCCGTAGCGCATCTGAAGGCTTCCTGTAATCTGTGGACGTTCAGAGTCTTGATGAAACATAGAAATTGTATCGGGATTGAATAGAACAGGCACAATGCGGACTTTTCTCAGTGAGAGAAATGTCTCAAACTGTCAACGCTTTGTTCGCTCCCTGGGATACCAGTAGTAGTTTCCGAAGCACATGTTAAGGCTTCTTGTAATCTGTGGACGTTTAGAGTGTTGATGAAACACTGAAATTGCATCGGGATTGAATACAACATGCACAGTTCGGACTTTTCTCCATTGGAGTAATGTCTCATACTGTCTACGCTTTGATCGTTCCCAGGGACACCGGTAGTAGTTTCCGAAGTACATCTGGAGGCTTCCTGTATTCTGTGGACATTCAGAGTGTTGATGAAACACATAGATTGCATCGGGATTAAGTACAACAGGCACCATGCATACTTTTCTCCATATGAGTAATGTCTCAAACAGTCTACGGTTTGATCGATTCCTGTGAGACCAGTAGTAGTTTCCGACGCCCATCTGGAGGCATTCTGGAATCAGAGGACCTTCAGTGTGCTGATGAAACACAGAAATTGAATCGGTATTGAACAGAACAGGCACCATGCGGACTTTATTCCATGGGAGTAATGTCTCAAAGAGTCTACGCTTTGATCGATCCTGGGAGACCAGTAGTAGTTTCCGAAGCATATTTGCAGGCTTCCTGTAATCTGCGAACGTTAAGAGTGTTGATGAAACACAGAAATTTCATCGTGATTGAATAGAACAGACATGATGCAGTCTTTTGTCGTGACAGTACTGTCTCAAACTGTCAACGCTTTGATCGTTCCCTGGGAGACATGTAGTAGTTTCCGAAGCCCATCCAGAGGCTCCCTGTAATCTGTGGACGTTCAGAGCGTAGATGAAACACAGAAATTGCATCGGGATTGAATGCAACAGGCACCATGCGATCTTTTCTCCATGTGAGTAATGTCTCAAACAGTCTACGCTTTGATCGATTCCTGGGAAACCAGTAGTAGTTTTCAAAGCACATCTGGACGCATTCTGTAATCTTTGGTCCTTCAGAGTGTTGCTGAAAGACAGAAATTGCAATCGGGATTGAATACAACAAGCACCATGCGGACTTTTCTCCATGGGAGTAATGTCTCAAACTGTCTACGCTCTGATCGTTCCCTGGAAGACCAGTTGAAGTTTCCGAAGCACACCACGAAGCTTCCTGTAATCTGTGGACGTTAAGAGTGTTGATGAAACACAGAAATTGCATCAGTATTTAATACAAGAGGCACCATGCGGACTTTCCTCCATGGGAGTAATGTCTCAATCTGTCTACGCTTTGATCGATTCGTTGGAGACCAGTAAAAGTTTCCGATGCACATCTGCAAGCTTCCTGTAATCTGTGGACGTTCAGAGTGCTGATGAAACACTGATATTGCATCGGGATTGAATACAACAGGCACCATGCGGCCTTTTTTCCATGGGAGTAATGTCTCAAACAGTCTACGTTTTAATCGATTCCTGGGAGTCCAGTAGTAGTTTCCTAAGCACATCTGGAGGCTTCCTGTTATCAGTGGACGTGCCGAATGTTGATGAAACACAGAAATTGCATCGGGACTGAATACAACAGGCACCATGCGGAATTTTCTCCATGGGAGTATTGTCCCAATCTGTCTACGCTTTGATCGATTCCTAGGAGTCCAGTAGTAGTTTCGGAAGCACGTCTGCAAGCTTCCTGTAATCTGTGGACGATCAGAGTGTTGATGAAACACAGAAAGTGCATCGAGATTGAATACAACAGGCACCATGCCGACTTTGCTCAATGGGAGTAATGTGTAAAACAGTCTACGCTTTAATCTTTCCCTGGGAGACCAGTTGTAGTTTCCGAAGCACATTTAGAGGCATCCTGTTATCTGTGAATGTTCAGAGTGTTGATGAAACACAGAAATTGCATCGGGATTGAATAGAACAGGCACGATGCAGTCATTGGTCATTGGGAGTAATGTCCCAATCTGTCTACGCTATAATCGATTCCTGGGAGACCAGTAGTAGATTCCGAAGCACATTTGGAAGCTTCCTGTAATCTGTGGACGTTCAGAGTGTTGATGAAACACAGAAATTGCATCGAGATTGAATACAACAGGCACCATGTGGACTTTTCTCCTTGGGAGTAATGTCTCAAACCGTCTACATTTTGAACGTTCCCTGGGAGACCAGTAGTAGTTTCTGAAGCACATCTGGAATCATTCTGTAACATGTGGACGTTCAGAGAGTTGATGAAACACAAAAATTCTATCGGGATTCAATACAACAGGCACCATGAGGACTTTTCTCCATGGAGTAAAGTCTCAAACTGTCTACGCATTGATCGTTCCCTGGGAGACCAGTAGTAGTTCCCGAAGCACATCATGAGGCTCTTGTAATCTGTGGACGTTTAGAGTGTTGATGAAACACTGAAATTGCATCGGGATTGAATACAACATGCACAGTTCGGACTTTTCTCCATTGGAGTAATGTCTCATACTGTCTACGCTTTGATCGTTCCCTGGAAGACCAGTTGTAGTTTCCGAAGCACATCACGAAGCTTCCTGTAATCCGTGGACGTTAATAGTTTTGGTGAAACACAGAAATTGCTACTGGATTGAATACAACAGGCACCATGCAGACTTTTCTCCATGTGAGTAATGTCTCAAACTGTCTTCGCTTTTAATGATTCCCGGGAGAACTGTGGCAGTTTCCGAAGCACATCTGGAGGCATTCTGTAATCAGAGGCCCCTCAGAGTGTTGATGAAACAAAGAAAATGAATCGGGATTGAATACAACAGGCACCATGAGGACTTTACTCAATGGGAGTAATGTCTCAAAGAGTCTACGCTTTGATCGATCCTGGGATACCAGTAATATTTTCCGAAGCACATGTGAAGGCATTCTGTAATCTGTGGACCTTCCGAGTGTTGATGAATCACAGAAATTGCATCGGGATTGAATGCAACAGGCACCATGCGGACTGTCCTCAGTGGGAGTAATGTCTCAAACTGTCTACGATTTCATCGTTCCCTGTGAGACCAGTAGTAGTTTCCGAAGCACATCCGGAGGCTTCCTGTAATCTGTGGACGTTCAGAGTGTTGATGAAACACAGAAATTGCATGGGCTTTGAATACGACAGGCACCATGCGGACTTTTCTCCATAGGAGTAATGTCTCAAACCGTCTACGCTTTGATAGTTCCCTGGGAGACCAGTAATAGTTTCCGAAGCACATCTGGAGGCATTCTGTAATCTGTGGACGTTCAGAGTGTTGATGAAACTCAGAAATTGCATCTGGATTGAATACAACATGCACCATGCATAGATTTCTCCATGGAGTAATATGTCAAACTATCTACGTTTTATCGATTCCTGGGAGACCTGTAGAAGTTTCCGAAGCAAATCTGGAGACTTCCTGTAATCTGTGGACTTTTAGAGTGTTAATGAAACATAGAAATTGCATCGGGATTGAATACAACACGCACCATGCATACTTTTCTCCATGGGAGTAATGTCTCAAACAGTCTACGTTTTGATCGTTCCCTGGGAGACCAGTAGTAGTTTCCGAAGCACATCTGGAGTCTTCCTGTAATCTGTGGAAATTCAGAATGTTGACGAAACACAGAAATTAAATCGGCATTTAATACAACAGGCACCATGCGGACTTTTCTCTATGGTAGTAATGTCTCAAATTGTCTACGCTTTGGTCGTTCCCTGGGAGTCAAGTTGTAGTTTCTGCAGAACATCTGGAGGATACCTGCAATCTGTGGACGTTCAGAGTGTTGATGAAACACAGAAATTGCATCGGCATTGTATACAACAGGCACCATACGGACATTTCTCCATGGGATTGACGTCTCAAACTGTCTACGTTTTGATCGATCCCTGGGAGACCAGTAATTGTTTTCGAAGGACATTTGTACGCTTCCTGTAATCTTCGGCCGTTCAGAGTGTTGATGAAACACAGAAATTGCATCGGCATTGCATACAAAAGGCACCGTGCGGACTTTTCTCCATGGGAGTAATGTCTCAACTTGCCAACCCTTTGGTCGTTCCCTGGGAGACCAGTAGTAGTTTCCGAAGCACATCTGGAGGCTTCCTGCAATCGGTGGACATTCGGGGTGTTGATGAAACACAGAAATTCCATCTCGATTGAATACAACAGGCACCGTAAGTACTTTTCTCCATGGGTGTAATGTCTCAAACTGTCTACGCTTTGATCGTTCCCTGGGAGACAAGTTGTAGTTTCTGAAGCACATCTGGGGGCTACCTGTAATCTGATGACGTTCAGACTGTTGATGAAACACTGAAATTGCATCGGCATTGAATACAACAGGCACCATGCGGACTTTTCTCCATGGGAGTAATGTCACAAACCGTCTACTGTTTGATCGTTCCCTGGATACGAGTAGTAGTTTCCAAAGCACATCTGGAGGCATTCTCTAATCTGTGGACCTTCAAAATGTTGATGAAACACAGAAATTGCTTCGGTATTGAATACAACAGGCACCATGCGTACATTTCTCCATGGGAGGCCTCCTGTAATTTGTGGACTTTCAGAGTGTTGATGAAACACAGAAATTGCATCGGGATTGAATAGAACGCGCACCATACGGACTTTTCCCCATAGGATTGACGTCTCAAATCTGTCTACGTTGTGATCGTTCCCTGGGAGACCAGTAGTAGTTTCCAAAGCAGATTTGTACGCTTCCTGTAAACTGTGGACGTTCAGAGTGTTGATCATACACAGAAATTGCATTGCCATTGTATACAACAGTTACCATGCTGACTTTTCTCCATGGGAGTAATGTCTCAAACTGTCTACGCTTTGATCTATTTCTGGGAGACCAGTAGTGGTTTCCGAAGCACATTTGGAGGCATTCAGTAATCTGTGGAAGTTCAGAGTGTTGATGAATCACAGAAATTGCATCATGATTGAATACAGCAGGCACTATGTGGAGTTTTCTCCATGGGGTAATGTGTAAAACTGTCTACCCTTTGATCATTCCCAGGGAGACCAGTTGTAGTTTCCGAAGCACATCTGGAGGCATTCTCTAATCTGTGGACCCTCAGAGTGTTGATGAAACACAGATATTGCATCGGGATTGAATACAACAGTCACCATGCACACTTTTCTCCATGGGAGTAATGTCTCAAACTGACTACGCTTCGGTCGTTATCTGAGAGTAAAGTAGTAGTTTCCAAAGCACATCTGGAGTCTTCCTGAATTCTGTGGACGTTCAGAGTGTTAATGAAACACAGAAATTGCATCGGGATTGAAATCAACACGAACCATGCGGACTTTTCTCTATGGGAGGAATGTCTCAAACTGTCTACGCTTTGATCGTTCCCTGGGACACCAGTAGTAGTTTAAGAAGCACATCTGGAGTCTTTCCGTAATCTGTGGACATTGAGTGTTGATGAAACACAGAAATTGC
This sequence comes from Schistocerca gregaria, assembly GCF_023897955.1. Lineage (NCBI taxonomy): Eukaryota > Metazoa > Arthropoda > Insecta > Orthoptera > Acrididae > Schistocerca > Schistocerca gregaria. The sequence continues at coordinate 786,603,394 of NC_064923.1, forward strand.
ATCGGGATTGAATACAACAGGCACCATTAGGACTTTTCTCCATGGGAGTAATGTCTCAATGTGTCTACGTTTTGATCCATTCCTGGGAGACCAGTAGTAGTTTCTGAAGCACATCTGGAAGCTTCCTGTAATCTGTGGACCCTCAGAGTGTTAATGATGCACAGAAATTGCATCGGGATTGAATACAACAGTCACCATGCGGACTTTGCTCAATGCTAGTAATGTCTCAAACTGTTAACGCTTTGATTGTTCCCTGGGAGACCAGTAGTAGTTTCCGAAGCACATCTGGAGACTTCTTGTAATCTGTGGACTTTCAGAGTGTTAATGAAACACAGAAATTGCATCGGGATTGAATACAACAGGCACCATGCGGACTTTTCTCCATGGGAGGAATGTCTCAAATTGTCTACGCTTTGATCGTACCCTGGGACACCAGTAGTAGTTTAAGAAGCACATCTGGAGTCTTTCTGTAAACTATGGACATTGAGTGTTGATGAAACACAGAAATTGCATCGGGATTGAATACAACAGGCCAAATGCTCATTTTTCTCAATTGGAGTAATATCTCAAACTGTCTACGATTTGATCGATCCCTGGGAGACCAGTAGTAGTTTCCGAAGCACATGTGGAGGCATTCTATAATCTGTGGACCTTCAGAGTGTTAATGAAACACAGAAATTGCATCGGGATTGAAATCAACAGGCACCATGTCGACTTTTCTCCATGGGAGTAAGGTCTCAAACAGTCTACGCTTTGATGAATCTCTGGGAGGACAGTAGTAGTTTTTAAAGAACATCTGGGGGCTTCCTATAACCTGTCGTCCTTCAGAGTGTTGATGAAACACAGAAATTGCATCGCGATATAGTACAAGATGCCAAATGCGGACGTTTCTCCATGTGATTGACGTCTCAAACTGTCTACGCTTTGATGGTTCCCTGTAAGTTCAGAAGTAGTTTCCGAAGCACATCTGGAGGCTTCCTGTAATCTGTGGACGTTCAGAGTGTTGATGAAACACAGAAATCGCATCGGCATTAAATACAACAGGCACCATGTCGACTTTTCTCCATGGGAGTAATGTCGCAAACTGTCTACGCTTTGATCTATTCCTGGGAGACCAGTAGTAGTTTCCGAAGCACATCTGAAGACTTCCTGTAATCTGTGGACGTTCAGAGTGTTGATGAAACACAGAAATTGCATCGGGACTGAATACAACGCGCACCATTCGGACTTTTCTCCATGGGATTGACGTCTCAAACTGTGTACGCTTTGATCGATTCCTGGGAGTAAAGTAGTAGTTTCCGAAGGACATCTGCAAGCATTCTGTAATCTGCGGTCGTTCAGAATGTTGATTAAACACAGAAATTGCATCGGGATTGAATACAACTGTCACCATGCGGACTTTGCTCAATGCTAGTAATGTCTCAAATCTGTCTACGTTGTGATCGTTCCCTGGGAGACCAGTAGTAGTTTCCAAAGCATATTTGTACGCTTCCTGTAAACTGTGGACGTTCAGAGTGTTGATGATACACAGAAATTGCATTGCCATTGTATACAACAGTTACCATGCTGACTTTTCTCCATGGGAGTAATGTCTCAAACTGTCTACGCTTTGATCTATTCCTGGGAGACCAGTAGTAGTTTCCGAAGCACATTTGGAGTCATTCTGTTATCTGTGGAAGTTCAGAGTGTTGATGAATCACAGAAATTGCATCATGATTGAATACAGCAGGCACTATGTGGAGTTTTCTCCATGGGGTAATGTGTAAAACTGTCTACCCTATGATCATTCCCTGGGAGACCAGTTGTAGTTTCCAAAGCACATCTGGAGGCATTCTCTAATCTGTGGACCTTCAGAGTGTTGATGAAACACAGATATTGCATCGGGATTGAATACAACAGTCACCATGCACACTTTTCTCCATGGGAGTAATGTCTCAAACTGACTACGCTTCGGTCGTTATCTGAGAGTAAAGTAGTAGTTTCCAAAGCACATCTGGAGTCTTCCTGTAATCTGTGGACGTTCAGAGTGTTAATGAAACACAGAAATTGCATCGGGATTGAAATCAACAGGCACCATGCGGACTTTTCTCCATGGGAGGAATGTCTCAAACTGTCTACGCTTTGATCGTTCCCTGGGACACCAGTAGTAGTTTAAGAAGCACATCTGGAATCTTTCCGTAATCTGTGGACATTGAGTGTTGATGAAACACAGAAATTGCATCGGGATTGAATACAACAGGCACCATTAGGACTTTTCTCCATGGGAGTAATGTCTCAATGTGTCTACGTTTTGATCCATTCCTGTTAGACCAGTAGTAGTTTCTGAAGCACATCTGGAAGCTTCCTGTAATCTGTGGACCCTCAGAGTGTTAATGATGCACAGAAATTGCATCGGGATTGAATACAACAGGCCAAATGCGGACTTTTCTCCACGGGGTAAAGTCTTAAAGTATCTACGACTTGATCGTTCCATGGGAGACCAGTAGTAGTTTCTGAAGCACATCTGGAGGCTTTCTGTATTCTGTGGACGTTCAGAGTGTTGATCAAACACAGAAATTGCATCGGGATTGAATACAACGGGCACAATATGGACTTTTCTCCATTGTAGTAATGTCTCAAACTGCCTACACTTTGATCGATTCTTGGGAGAAAAGTAGTAGTTTCCGAAACACATCTGCAAGAATTCTGTAATCTGCGGACGTTCAGAGTGTTGATGAAACACAGAAATTGCATCGGGATTGAATACAACAGTCACCATGCGGACTTTGCTCAATGCTAGTAATGTCTCAAACTGTTTACGCTTTGATTGTTCCCTGGGAGACCAGTAGTAGTTTCCGAAGCACATCTGGAGACTTCTTGTAATCTGTGGACTTTCAGAGTGTTAATGAAACACAGAAATTGCATCGGGATTGAATACAACAGGCACTATGCGGACTTTTCTCCATGGGAGGAATGTCTCAAATTGTCTACGCTTTGATCGTTCCCTGGGACACCAGTAGTAGTTTAAGAAGCACATCTGGAGTCTTTCTGTAAACTATGGACATTGAGTGTTGATGAAACACAGAAATTGCATCGGGATTGAATACAACAGGCCAAATGCTCATTTTTCTCTATTGGAGTAATATCTCAAACTGTCTACGGTTTGATCGATTCCTGGGAGACCAGTAGTAGTTTCCGAAGCACATCTGGAGGCATTCTATAATCTGTGGACCTTCAGAATGTTCATAAAACACAGAAATTCCATCAGTATTTAATACAAGAAGCGCCATGCTTACTTTTCTCCATGGGAGTAATGTCTTAATCTGTCTACGCTTTGATCGATTCCTTGGAAACCAGTAGTAGTTTCCGAAGCACATCTGAAATCATTATGTAAACTGTGGACGTTCAAAGTGTTGATGAAACACTGATATTGCATCGGTATTGAATACAACAGGCACCATGCGGCCTTTTTTCCATGGGAGTAGTGTCTCAAACAGTCTACGTTTCAATCGATTCCTGGGAGACCAGTAGTAGATTCCGAAGCAAAACTGGAGGCATTCTGTAATATGTGGATCTTCTTAGTGTTAATGAAACACAGAAATTGCATCGATATTGAGTACAACAGGCACCATGTGGACTTTTCTCCATGGGAGTAATGTCTCAAACTGTCTACGCATTGATCGATTCCTGGGAGAGTAGTAGTAGTTTTCGAAGCACATCTGAAATCTTCCTGTAATCTTTGGACATTCAGAGTGTTAATGAGACACAGAAATTGCATCGGGATTAAATACAATAGGCACCATGCTGACTTTGTTCAAATTGAGTAATGTATTAAACTGTCTACGCTTTAATTGTACCCTGGGAGACCTGTAGTACTTTCCGAAGCGTATCTGTAGGCTTCCAGTAATCTGTGGACGTTTAGAGTGTTGATGAAACACTGAAATTGCTTAGGGATTGAATACAACATGCACAGTTCGGACTTTTCTCCATGGGAGTAATGTCTCATACTGTCTTCGCTCTGATCGTTCCCTGGGACTCCAGTAGTAGTTTCCGAAGCACATCTGGAGGCTTCCTGTAATCTGTGGACGTTCAGAAAGTTGATGAAACACAGAAAATGCATCGGGACTGAATACAACAGGCATCATGCGGAATTTCCTCCATGGGAGTATTGTCTCAATCTGTCTACGCTTTGATCGATTCCTGGGATACCAGTAGTAGTTTCCGATGCACGTCTGAGAGCTTCCTGTAATCTGTGGACGATCAGAGTTATGATGAATCACAGAAATTGCATGGAGATTGAATACAAAAGGCACCATGCGGACTTTGCTCAATGGGAGTAATGCGTAAAACAGTCTACACTTTAATCGTTCCCTGGGAGACCAGTTGTAGTTTCCGAAGCTCATCTTGAGGCATCCTGTAATCTGTGAATGTTCAGAGTGTTGATGAAACACAGAAATTGCATCGGGATTGAGTAGAAAAGGCACGATGCAGTCATTTGTCATTGGGAGTAATGTCCCAATCTGTCTACGCTATGATCGATTCCTGGGAGACCAGTAGTAGTTTCCGAAGCACATCTGGAAGCATTCTGGAATCGGTGGACGTTCAGAGTGTTGATGAAACATAGTAATTGCATCGGGATTGAATACAACATGCACAGATCTGACTTTTCTCCATGGGAGTAATGTCTCATACTGTCTACGCTTTGATCGTTCGCTGGGAGACCAGTAATAGTTTTCGAAGCACATACAGAGGCTCCCTGTAATCTGTGGATCTTCAGAGTGTTAATGAAACACAGAAATTGCATCGGGATTGAATACAACAGGCACAATGCGGACTTTTCTCCATAGGAGTAATGTCTCGAACTGTCTACGCTTTGATCGTTCCCTAGGAGTCAAGTTGTAGTTTCTGAAGCACATCTGGGGGCTACCTGTAATCTGTGGACGTTCAGAGTGTTGATGAAACACAGAAATTGCATCGGCATTGAATACATCAGGCACCATGCGGACTTTTCTCCATGGGAGTAATGTCTCAAATTGTCAACGCTTTGATCGTTCCCTTGGAGACAGTAGTAGCTTCAGAAGCACATCAGGAGGCTTCCTGTAATCTATGGACGTTCAGAGTCTTGATGAAACACAGAAACTGCATCGGGATTGAATACAACACGCACCATACGGACTTTTCTCCATGGGATTGACGTCTCAAACTGTCTACGATTTGATCGTTCCCTGTGAGACCAGTAGTAGTTTCCGAAACACATTTGTACGTTTCCTATAATCTGTGGACGTTCTGAGTGTTGATGAAACACGGAAATTGAATCGGCATTGAATACAACAGGCACCATGCGGTCTTTTCTCCTCGTGAGTAATGTCTCAAACTGTCTACGCTTTGATCGATTCATGGGAAACCAGTAGTAGTTTCGGAAGTACATCTGGAGGCATTCTGCAATCTGTAGACCATCAGGGTGTTGATGAATCACTGAAATTGCATCGGGATTGAATACAACAGGCACCATGCGGAGTTTTCTCCATGGTAGTAATGTGTAAAGCTGTCTACGCTTTGATCGTTCCCTGGGAGACCAGTAGTAGTTTCCGAAGCACATCTGGAGGCATTCTGTAATCTGTGGACGTTCAGAGTGTTGATGAAACTCAGAAATTGCATCGGGATTGAATACAACATACACCATGCATACTTTTCTCCATGGAGTAATATATCAAACTATCTACGTTTTATCGATTCCTGGGAGACTTGTAGAAGTTTCCGAAGCAAATCTCGAGACTTCCTGTAATCTGTGGACTTTTAGAGTGTTAATGAAACACAGAAATTGCATCGGGATTGAATACAACTCGCACCATGCATACTTTTCTCAATGGGAGTAATGTCTCAAACAGTCTACGTTTTGATCGTTCCCTGGGAGACCAGTAGTAGTTTCCGAAGCACATCTGGAGTCTTCCTGTAATCTGTGGAAGTTCAAAGTGTTGATGAAACACAGAAATTGCATCGGGATTGAATACAACATCCACCATGCGGACTTTTCTCCGTGGGAGTAATGTCTCGAACAGTCTACGCTATGATCGTTCCCTGGGAGTCAAGTTGTAGTTTCTGAAGCACATCTGGAGGCTACCTGTAACCTATGGACGTTAAGAGTGTTGACGAAACACAGAAATTAAATCGGCATTTAATACAACAGGCACCATGCGGACTTTTCTCTATGGTAGTAATGTCTCAAATTGTCTACGCTTTGGTCGTTCCCTGGGAGTCAAGTTGTAGTTTCTGAAGCACATCTGGAGGATACCTGCAATCTGTGGACGTTCAGAGTGTTGATGAAACACAGAAATTGCATCGGTATTGAATACAACAGGCACCATGTGGACTTTTCTCCATGGGAGTAATGTCTCAAACTGTCTACGCATTGATCGATTCCTGGGAGAGCAGTAGTAGTTTCCGAAGCACATCTGAAAGCTTCCTGTAATCTTTGGACATTCAGAGTGTTAATGAAACACAGAAATTACATCGGGATTAAATGCAAAAGGCACCATGCTGACTTTGTTCAAAGGGAGTAATGTATTAAACTGTCTACGCTTTAATCGTACCCTGGGAGACCTGTAGTACTTTCCGAAGCGTATCTGTAGGCTTCCAGTAATCTGTGGACGTTTAGAGTGTTGATGAAACACTGAAATTGCTTAGGGATTGAATACAACATGCACAGTTCGGACTTTTTGCCATGGGAGTAATGTCTCATACTGTCTTCGCTCTGATCGTTCCCTGGGACTCCAGTAGTAGTTTCCGAAGCACATCTGGAGGCTTCCTGTAATCTGTGGACGTTCAGAGTGTTGATGAAACACAGAAATTGCATCGGCATTGAATACATCAGGCACCATGCGGACTTTTCTCCATGGGAGTAATGTCTCAAATTGTCAACGCTTTGATCGTTCCCTTGGAGACAGTAGTAGCTTCAGAAGCACATCAGGAGGCTTCCTGTAATCTATGGACGTTCAGAGTCTTGATGAAACACAGAAACTGCATCGGGATTGAATACAACACGCACCATACGGACTTTTCTCCATGGGATTGACGTCTCAAACTGTCTACGATTTGATCGTTCCCTGGGAGACCAGTTGTAGTTTCCGAAGCTCATCTTGAGGCATCCTGTAATCTGTGAATGTTCAGAGTGTTGATGAAACACAGAAATTGCATCGGGATTGAGTAGAAAAGGCACGATGCAGTCATTTGTCATTGGGAGTAATGTCCCAATCTGTCTACGCTATGATCGATTCCTGGGAGACCAGTAGTAGTTTCCGAAGCACATCTGGAAGCATTCTGGAATCGGTGGACGTTCAGAGTGTTAATGAAACACAGAAATTGCATCGGGATTGAATACAACAGGCACAATGCGGTCTTTTCTCCATAGGAGTAATGTCTCGAACTGTCTACGCTTTGATCGTTCCCTAGGAGTCAAGTTGTAGTTTCTGAAGCACATCTGGGGGCAACCTGTAATCTGTGGACGTTCAGAGTGTTGATGAAACACAGAAATTGCATCGGCATTGAATACATCAGGCACCATGCGGACTTTTCTCCATGGGAGTAATGTCTCAAATTGTCAACGCTTTGATCGTTCCCTTGGAGACAGTAGTAGCTTCAGAAGCACATCAGGAGGCTTCCTGTAATCTATGGACGTTCAGAGTCTTGATGAAACACAGAAACTGCATCGGGATTGAATACAACACGCACCATACGGACTTTTCTCCATGGGATTGACGTCTCAAACTGTCTACGATTTGATCGTTCCCTGGGAGACCAGTTGTAGTTTCCGAAGCTCATCTGGAGGCATCCTGTAATCTGTGAATGTTCAGAGTGTTGATGAAACACAGAAATTGCATCGGGATTGAGTAGAAAAGGCACGATGCAGTCATTTGTCATTGGGAGTAATGTCCCAATCTGTCTACGCTTTGATCGTTCCCTGGGAGACCAGTAGTAGTTTCCGAAGCACATCTGGAGGCATTCTGTAATCTGTGGACGTTCAGAGTGTTGATGAAACTCAGAAATTGCATCGGGATTGAATACAACATACACCATGCATACTTTTCTCCATGGAGTAATATATCAAACTATCTACGTTTTATCGATTCCTGGGAGACTTGTGGAAGTTTCCCAAGCAAATCTCGAGACTTCCTGTAATCTGTGGACTTTTAGAGTGTTAATGAAACACAGAAATTGCATCGGGATTGAATACAACTCGCACCATGCATACTTTTCTCAATGGGAGTAATGTCTCAAACAGTCTACGTTTTGATCGTTCCCTGGGAGACCAGTAGTAGCTTCCGAAGCACATCTGGAGTCTTCCTGTAATCTGTGGAAGTTCAGAGTGTTGATGAAACACAGAAATTGCATCGGGATTGAATACAACATCCACCATGCGGACTTTTCTCCGTGGGAGTAATGTCTCGAACAGTCTACGCTATGATCGTTCCCTGGGAGTCAAGTTGTAGTTTCTGAAGCACATCTGGAGGCTACCTGTAACCTATGGACGTTAAGAGTGTTGACGAAACACAGAAATTAAATCGGCATTTAATACAACAGGCACCATGCGGACTTTTCTCTATGGTAGTAATGTCTCAAATTGTCTACGCTTTGGTCGTTCCCTGGGAGTCAAGTTGTAGTTTCTGAAGCACATCTGGAGGATACCTGCAATCTGTGGACGTTCAGAGTGTTGATGAAACACAGAAATTGCATCGGCATTGTATACAACAGGCACCATACGGACATTTCTCCATGGGATTGACGTCTCAAACTGTCTACGTTTTGATCGATACCTGGGAGACCAGTAATTGTTTGCGAAGGACATTTGTACGCTTCCTGTAATCTTCGGCCGTTCCGAGTATTGATGAAACACAGAAATTGCATCGCCATTGCATACAAAAGGCACCATGCGGACTTTTCTCCACGGGAGTAATGTCTCAAACTGTCTACGCTTTGATCTATTAGTGGGTGACCAGTAGTAGTTTCCGAAGCACACCTGGAATCATTCTGTAATCTGTTTAAGTTCAGAGTGTTGATGAATCACTGAAATTGCATCGAGATTGAATACAACAGGCACCATGTGGAGGTTTCTCCATGGGGTAATGTGTAAAACTGTCTACGGTTTGATCGTTCTCTGGGAGACCATTAGTAGTTTCCGAAGCGCATCTGGAGGCTTCCTGTAATCTGTGGACGATCAGAGTGTTGATGAAACATAGAAACTGCATCGGGATTGAATACAACAGGCACCATGCGGACTTTTCTCCATGGGAGTAATGTCTCAATTTGCCAACGCTTTGGTCGTTCCCTGGGAGACCAGTAGTAGTTTCCGAAGCACATCTGGAGGCTTCCTGCAATCTCTGGACATTCGGAGTGTTGATGAAACACAGAAATTCCATCTCGATTGAATACAACAGGCACCGTGAGTACTTTTCTCCATGGGTGTAATGTCTCAAACTGTCTACGCTTTGATCGTTCCCTGGGAGACAAGTTGTAGTTTCTGAAGCACATCTGGGGGCTACCTGTAATCTGATGACGTTCAGACTGTTGATGAAACACTGAAATTGCATCGGCATTGAATACAACAGGCACCATGCGGACTTTTCTCCATGGGAGTAATGTCACAAACCGTCTACAGTTTGATCGTTCCCTGGATACGAGTAGTAGTTTCCGAAGCACATCTGGAGGCATTCTCTAATCTGTGGACCTTCAAAATGTTGATGAAACACAGAAATTACTTCGGGATTGAATACAACAGGCACCATGCGTACATTTCTCCATGGGAGGCTTCCTGTAATTTGTGGACATTCAGAGTGTTGATGAAACACAGAAATTGCATCGGGATTGAATACAACGCGCATCATACGGACTTTTCCCCAAAGGATTGACGTCTCAAACTGTCTACGTTGTGATCGTTCCCTGGGAGACCAGTAGTAGTTTCCAAAGCAGATTTGTACGCTTCCTGTAAACTGTGGACGTTCAGAGTGTTGATGAAACACAGAAATTGCATTGCCATTGTATACAACAGTTACCATGCTGACTTTTCTCCATGGGAGTAATGTCTCAAACTGTCTACGCTTTGATCTATTCCTGGGAGACCAGTAGTAGTTTCTGAAGCACATCTGGAGGCTTTCTGTATTCTGTGGACGTTCAGAGTGTTGATCAAACACAGAAATTGCATCGGGATTGAATACAACAGGCACCATGTGGACTTTTCTCCATTGCAGTAATGTCTCAAACAGCCTACGCTTTGATCGATTCCTGGGAGAAAAGTAGTAGTTTCCGAAACACATCTGCAAGCATTCTGTAATCTGCGGACGTTCAGAGTGTTGATGAAACACAGAAATTGCATCGGGATTGAATACAACAGTCACCATGCGGACTTTGCTCAATGCTAGTAATGTCTCAAACTGTTTACGCTTTGATTGTTCCCTGGGAGACCAGTAGTAGTTTCCGAAGCACATCTGGAGACTTCTTGTAATCTATGGACTTTCACAGTGTTAATGAAACACAGAAATTGCATCGGGATTGAATACAACAGGCACCATGCAGACTTTTCTCCATGGGAGGAATGTCTCAAATTGTCTACGCTTTGATCGTTCCCTGGGACACCAGTAATAGTTTAATAAGCACATCTGGAGTCTTTCTGTAAACTATGGACATTGAGTGTTGATGAAACACAGAAATTGCATCGGGATTGAATACAACAGGCCAAATGCTCATTTTTCTCTATTGGAGTAGTATCTCAAACTGTCTACGATTTGATCGATCCCTGGGAGACCAGTAGTAGTTTCCGGAGCACATGTGGAGGCATTCTATAATCTGTGGACCTTCAGAGTGTTAATGAAACACAGAAATTGCATCGGGATTGAAATCAACAGGCACCATGTCGACTTTTCTCCATGGGAGTAAGGTCTCAAACAGTCTACGCTTTGATGAATCTCTGGGAGGACAGTAGTAGTTTTTAAAGAACATCTGGGGGCTTCCTATAACCTGTCGTCGTTCAGAGTGTTGATGAAACACAGAAATTGCATCGCGATATAGTACAAGATGCCAAATGCGGACGTTTCTGCATGGGATTGACGTCTCAAACTGTCTACGCTTTGATGGTTCCCTGGAAGTCTAGAAGTAGTTTCCGAAGCACATCTGGAGGCTTCCTGTAATCTATGGACGTTCAGAGTGTTGATGAAACACAGATATTGCATCGGGATTGAATGCAACAGTCACCATGCACACTTTTCTCCATGGGACTAATGTCTCAAACTGACTACGCTTCGATCGTTATCTGAGAGTAAAGTAGTAGTTTCCAAAGCACATCTGGAGTCTTCCTGTAATCTATGGACGTTCAGAGTGTTGATGAAACACAGAAATTGCTTCGGCATTAAATAGAACAGGCACCATGTCGACTTTTCTCCATGGGAGTAATGTCGCAAACTGTCTACGCTTTGATCTATTCCTGGGAGACCAGTAGTAGTTTCCGAAGCACATCTGAAGACTTCCTGTAATCTGTGGACGTTAAGAGTGTTGATGAAACACAGAAATTGCATTGCGATATAATACAACAGGCCAAATGCGGACTTTTCTCCATGGGAGTAATGTCTCAAATTGTCAACGGTTTGATCGTTAAGTGGGAGACCAGTAGTAGCTTCCGAAGCACATCTGGAGGCTTGCTGTAATCTGTGGACGTTCAGAGTGTTGATGAAACACAGAAATTGCATCGGGACTGAATACAACGCGCACCATTCGGACTTTTCTCCATGGGATTGACGTCTCAAACTGTCTACGCTTTGATCGATTCCTGGGAGACAAGTTGTAGTTTCTGAAGCACATCTGGGGGCTACCTGTAATCTGATGACGTTCAGACTGTTGATGAAACACTGAAATTGCATCGGCATTGAATACAAAAGGCACCATGCGGACTTTTCTCCATGGGAGGAATGTCTCAAACTGTCTACGCTTTGATCGTTCCCTGGGACACCAGTAGTAGTTTAAGAAGCACATCTGGAGTCTTTCCGTAATCTGTGGACATTGAGTGTTGATGAAACACAGAAATTGCATCGGGATTGAATACAACAGGCACTATTAGGACTTTTCTCCATGGGAGTAGTGTCTCAATCTGTCTACGTTTTGATCCAACCCTGGGAGACCAGTAGTAGTTTCTGAAGCACATCTGGTAGCTTCCTGTAATCTGTGGACCCTCAGAGTGTTAATGATGCACAGAAATTGCATCGGGATTGAATACAACAGGCCAAATGCGGACTTTTCTTCACGGGGTAAAGTCTTAATGTATCTACGACTTGATCGTTCCATGGGAGACCAGTAGTAGTTTCCGAAGCACATCTGGAGGCTTGCTGTAACCTGTGGATGTTCAGAGTGTTGATGAAACACAGAAATTGCATCGGGACTGAATACAACGCGCACCATTCGGACTTTTCTCCATGGGATTGACGTCTCAAACTGTCTACGCTTTGATCTATTCCTGGGAGACCAGTAGTAGTTTCGGAGGCACATTTGGAGGCATTCTGTAATCTGTGGAAGTTCAGAGTGTTGATGAATCACAGAAATTGCATCTTGATTGAATACAGCAGGCACTATGCGGAGTTTTCTCCATGGGGTAATGTGTAAAACTGTCTACCCTTATCATTCCCTGGGAGACCAGTTGTAGTTTCCGAAGCACATCTGGAGGCATTCTCTAATCTGTGGACCTTCAGAGTGTTGATGAAACACAGATATTGCATCGGGATTGAATGCAACAGTCACCATGCACACTTTTCTCCATGGGCCTAATGTCTCAAACTGACTACGCTTCGATCGTTATCTGAGAGTAAAGTAGTAGTTTCCAAAGCACATCTGGAGTCTTCCTGTAATCTGTGGACGTTCAGAGTGTTAATGAAACACAGAAATTGCATCGGGATTGAAATCAACAGGCACCATGCGGACTTTTCTCCATGGGAGGAATGTCTCAAACTGTCTACGCTTTGATCGTTCCCTGGGACACCAGTAGTAGTTTAAGAAGCACATCTGGAGTCTTTCCGTAATCTGTGGACATTGAGTGTTGATGAAACACAGAAATTGCATCGGGATTGAATACAACAGGCACCATTAGGACTTTTCTCCATGGGAGTAATGTCTCAATCTGTCTACGTTTTGATCCATTCCTGGGAGACCAGTAGTAGTTTCTGAAGCACATCTGGAAGTTTCCTGTAATCTGTGGACCCTCAGAGTGTTAATGATGCACAGAAATTGCATCGGGATTGAATACAACAGGCCAAATGCGGACTTTTCTTCACGGGGTAAAGTCTTAATGTATCTACGACTTGATCGTTCCATGGGAGACCAGTAGTAGTTTCTGAAGCACATCTGGAGGCTTTCTGTATTCTGTGGACGTTCAGAGTGTTGATCAAACACAGAAATTGCATCGGGATTGAATACAACAGGCACCATGTGGACTTTTCTCCATTGTAGTAATGTCTCAAACTGCCTACGCTTTGATCGATTCCTGGGAGTAAAGTAGTAGTTTCCGAAGCACATCTGCAAGCATTCTGTAATCTGCGGACGTTCTGAATGTTGATAAAACACAGAAATTGCATCGGGATTGATTACAACTGTCACCATGCGGACTTTGCTCAATGCTAGTAATGTCTCAAACTGTCTACGCTTTGATTGTTCCCTGGGAGACCAGTAGTAGTTTCCGAAGCACATCTGGAGACTTCTTGTAATCTGTGGACTTTCAGAGTGGTAATGAAACACAGAAATTTCATCGGGATTGAATACTACATGCACAATGCGAACTTTTCTCCATGGGAGGTATGTCTCAAACTGTCTACGCTTTGATCGTTCCCTGGGAGGCCAGTAGTAGTTTAAGAAGCACATCTGAAGTCTTTCCGTAATCTGTGGACTTTCAGTGTTGATGATTTACAGAAATTGCATCGGGATTGAATACAACAGACCAAATGCGGACATTTCTCCACGAGAGTAATGTGTTAAACTGTCTACCACTTGATCGTTCCCTGGGAGACAAGTAGTAGTTTCCGAAGTACATCTGGAGGCTTCCTGTAATCTGTGGACGTTCAGAGTGTTGATGAAAGAGAGAAATTGCATCGGGATTGAATACAACAGGCACCATGCAGACTTTTCTCCATGGGAGTAATGTCTCAAACTGTCAACGATTTGATCGTTTCCTGGATCACCAGTAGTAGTTTCCGAAGGACAATTGGAGGCTTCATGTAATCTGTGGACGATCTGAGTGTTGATGAAACACAGAAATTGCATCGGGGTTGAATACAACAGGCACCATGTGGAAATTTCTGCATGGGAGTAATGTCACAAACTGTCTACGCTTTGATCGATTCCTGGGAGACCAGTTGTAGTTTCCGAAGCATAACTGGAGGCCTCATGTAATCTGTGGACTTTAAGAGTGTTAATGAAACACACAAATTGCATCGGGATTGAATACAACATTCACCATGCGGACTTTGCTCAATGCTAGTAATGTCTCAAATCTGTCTACGTTGTGATCGTTCCCTGGGAGACCAGTAGTAGTTTCCAAAGCATATTTGTACGCTTCCTGTAAACTGTGGACGTTCAGAGTGTTGATGATACACAGAAATTGCATTGCCATTGTATACAACAGTTACCATGCTGACTTTTCTCCATGGGAGTAATGTCTCAAACTGTCTACGCTTTGAACTATTCCTGGGAGACCAGTAGTAGTTTCCGAAGCACATCTGAAGACTTCCTGTAATCTGTGGACGTTCAGAGAGTTGATGAAACACAGAAATTGCATCGGGACAGAATACAACGCGCACCATTCGGACTTTGCTCCATGGGATTGACGTCTCAAACTGTGTACGCTTTGATCGATTCCTGGGAGTAAAGTAGTACTTTCCGAAGGACATCTGCAAGCATTCTGTAATCTGCGGTCGTTCATAATGTTGATAAAACACAGAAATTGCATCGGGATTGAATACAACTGTCACCATGCGGACTTTGCTCAATGCTAGTAATGTCTCAAATCTGTCTACGTTGTGATCGTTCCCTGGGAGACCAGTAGTAGTTTCCAAAGCATATTTGTACGCTTCCTGTAAACTGTGGACGTTCAGAGTGTTGATGATACACAGAAATTGCATTGCCATTGTATACAACAGTTACCATGCTGACTTTTCTCCATGGGAGTAATGTCTCAAACTGTCTACGCTTTGATCTATTCCTGGGAGACCAGTAGTAGTTTCCGAAGCACATTTGGAGGCATTCTGTTATCTGTGGAAGTTCAGAGTGTTGATGAATCACAGAAATTGCATCATGATTGAATACAGCAGGCACTATGTGGAGTTTTCTCCATGGGGTAATGTGTAAAACTGTCTACCCTATGATCATTCCCTGGGAGACCAGTTGTAGTTTCCAAAGCACATCTGGAGGCATTCTCTAATCTGTGGACCTTCAGAGTGTTGATGAAACACAGATATTGCATCGGGATTGAATACAACAGTCACCATGCACACTTTTCTCCATGGGAGTAATGTCTCAAACTGACTACGCTTCGGTCGTTATCTGAGAGTAAAGTAGTAGTTTCCAAAGCACATCTGGAATCTTCCTGTAATCTGTGGACGTTCAGAGTGTTAATGAAACACAGAAATTGCATCGGGATTGAAATCAACAGGCACCATGCGGACTTTTCTCCATGGGAGGAATGTCTCAAACTGTCTACGCTTTGATCGTTCCCTGGGACACCAGTAGTAGTTTAAGAAGCACATCTGGAGTCTTTCCGTAATCTGTGGACATTGAGTGTTGATGAAACACAGAAATTGCATCGGGATTGAATACAACAGGCACCATTAGGACTTTTCTCCATGGGAGTAATGTCTCAATGTGTCTACGTTTTGATCCAATCCTGGGAGACCAGTAGTAGTTTCTGAAGCACATCTAGAAGCTTCCTGTAATCTGTGGACCCTCAGAGTGTTAATGATGCACAGAAATTGCATCGGGATTGAATACAACAGGCCAAATGCGGACTTTTCTTCACGGGGTAAAGTCTTAAAGTATCTACGACTTGATCGTTCCATGGGAGATCAGTAGTAGTTTCTGAAGCACATCTGGAGGCTTTCTGTATTCTGTGGACGTTCAGAGTGTTGATCAAACACAGAAATTGCATCGGGATTGAATACAACAGGCACAATGTGGACTTTTCTCCATTGTAGTAAAGTCTCAAACTGCCTACGCTTTGATCGATTCTTGGGAGAAAAGTAGTAGTTTCCGAAACACATCTGCAAGAATTCTGTAATCTGCGGACGTTCAGACTGATGATGAAACTCAGAAATTGCATCGGGATTGAATACAACAGTCACCATGCGGACTTTGCTCAATGCTAGTAATGTCTCAAACTGTTTACGCTTTGATTGTTCCCTGGGAGACCAGTAGTAGTTTCCGAAGCACATCTGGAGACTTCTTGTAATCTGTGGACTTTCAGAGTGTTAATGAAACACAGAAATTGCATCGGGATTGAATACAACAGGCACTATGCGGACTTTTCTCCATGGGAGGAATGTCTCAAATTGTCTACGCTTTGATCGTTCCCTGGGACACCAGTAGTAGTTTAAGAAGCACATCTGGAGTCTTTCTGTAAACTATGGACATTGAGTGTTGATGAAACACAGAAATTGCATCGGGATTGAATACAACAGGCCAAATGCTCATTTTTCTCTATTGGAGTAATATCTCAAACTGTCTACGGTTTGATCGATTCCTGGGAGACTAGTAGTAGTTTCCGAAGCACATCTGGAGGCATTCTATAATCTGTGGACCTTCAGAATGTTCATAAAACACAGAAATTCCATCAGTATTTAATACAAGAAGCACCATGCTTACTTTTCTCCATGGGAGTAATGTCTTAATCTGTCTACGCTTTGATCGATTCCTTGGAAACCAGTAGTAGTTTCCGAAGCACATCTGAAATCATTATGTAAACTGTGGACGTTCAAAGTGTTGATGAAACACTGATATTGCATCGGTATTGAATACAACAGGCACCATGCGGCCTTTTTTCCATGGGAGTAGTGTCTCAAACAGTCTACGTTTCAATCGATTCCTGGGAGACCAGTAGTAGATTCCGAAGCAAAACTGGAGGCATTCTGTAATATGTGGACCTTCTTAGTTTTAATGAAACACAGAAATTGCATCGATATTGAGTACAACAGGCACCATGTGGACTTTACTCCATGGGAGTAATGTCTCAAACTGTCTACGCATTGATCGATTCCTGGGAGAGCAGTAGTAGTTTCCGAAGCACATCTGAAAGCTTCCTGTAATCTTTGGACATTCAGAGTGTTAATGAAACACAGAAATTACATCGGGATTAAATACAAAAGGCACCATGCTGACTTTGTTCAAAGGGAGTAATGTATTAAACTGTCTACGCTTTAATCGTACCCTGGGAGACCTGTAGTACTTTCCGAAGCGTATCTGTAGGCTTCCAGTAATCTGTGGACGTTTAGAGTGTTGATGAAACACTGAAATTGCTTAGGGATTGAATACAACATGCACAGTTCGGACTTTTCGCCATGGGAGTAATGTCTCATACTGTCTTCGCTCTGAACGTTCCCTGGGACTCCAGTAGTAGTTTCCGAAGCACATCTGGAGGCTTCCTGTAATCTGTGGACGTTCAGAAAGTTGATGAAACACAGAAAATGCATCGGGACTGAATACAACACGCACCATACGGACTTTTCTCCATGGGATTGACGTCTCAAACTGTCTACGATTTGATCGTTCCCTGGGAGACCAGTAGTAGTTTCCGAAACACATTTGTACGCTTCCTATAATCTGTGGACGTTCTGAGTGTTGATGAAACACGGAAATTGAATCGGCATTGAATACAACAGGCACCATGCGGTCTTTTCTCCATGTGAGTAATGTCTCAAACTGTCTACGCTTTGATCGATTCATGGGAAACCAGTAGTAGTTTCGGAAGTACATCCGGAGGCATTCTGCAATCTGTAGACCATCAGGGTGTTGATGAATCACTGAAATTGCATCGGGATTGAATACAACAGGCACCATGCGGAGTTTTCTCCATGGTAGTAATGTGTAAAGCTGTCTACGCTTTGATCGTTCCCTGGGAGACCAGTAGTAGTTTCCGAAGCACATCTGGAGGCATTCTGTAATCTGTGGACGTTCAGAGTGTTGATGAAACTCAGAAATTGCATCGGGATTGAATACAACATACACCATGCATACTTTTCTCCATGGAGTAATATATCAAACTATCTACGTTTTATCGATTCCTGGGAGACTTGTAGAAGTTTCCGAAGCAAATCTCGAGACTTCCTGTAATCTGTGGACTTTTAGAGTGTTAATGAAACACAGAAATTGCATCGGGATTGAATACAACTCGCACCATGCATACTTTTCTCAATGGGAGTAATGTCTCAAACAGTCTACGTTTTGATCGTTCCCTGGGAGACCAGTAGTAGTTTCCGAAGCACATCTGGAGTCTTCCTGTAATCTGTGGAAGTTCAGAGTGTTGATGAAACACAGAAATTGCATCGGGATTGAATACAACATCCACCATGCGGACTTTTCTCCGTGGGAGTAATGTCTCGAACAGTCTACGCTATGATCGTTCCCTGGGAGTCAAGTTGTAGTTTCTGAAGCACATCTGGAGGCTACCTGTAACCTATGGACGTTAAGAGTGTTGACGAAACACAGAAATTAAATCGGCATTTAATACAACAGGCACCATGCGGACTTTTCTCTATGGTAGTAATGTCTCAAATTGTCTACGCTTTGGTCGTTCCCTGGGAGTCAAGTTGTAGTTTCTGAAGCACATCTGGAGGATACCTGCAATCTGTGGACGTTCAGAGTGTTGATGAAACACAGAAATTGCATCGGCATTGTATACAACAGGCACCATACGGACATTTCTCCATGGGATTGACGTCTCAAACTGTCTACGTTTTGATCGATACCTGGGAGACCAGTAATTGTTTGCGAAGGACATTTGAACGCTTCCTGTAATCTTCGGCCGTTCCGAGTATTGATGAAACACAGAAATTGCATCGCCATTGCATACAAAAGGCACCATGCGGACTTTTCTCCACGGGAGTAATGTCTCAAACTGTCTACGCTTTGATCTATTAGTGGGAGACCAGTAGTAGTTTCCGAAGCACACCTGGAATCATTCTGTAATCTGTTTAAGTTCAGAGTGTTGATGAATCACAGAAATTGCATCGAGATTGAATACAACAGGCACCATGTGGAGGTTTCTCCATGGGGTAATGTGTAAAACTGTCTACGGTTTGATCGTTCTCTGGGAGACCATTAGTAGTTTCCGAAGCGCATCTGGAGGCTTCCTGTAATCTGTGGACGATCAGAGTGTTGATGAAACATAGAAACTGCATCGGGATTGAATACAACAGGCACCATGCGGACTTTTCTCCATGGGAGTAATGTCTCGATTTGCCAACGCTTTGGTCGTTCCCTGGGAGACCAGTAGTAGTTTCCGAAGCACATCTGGAGGCTTCCTGCAATCTCTGGACATTCGGAGTGTTGATGAAACACAGAAATTCCATCTCGATTGAATACAACAGGCACCGTGAGTACTTTTCTCCATGGGTGTAATGTCTCAAACTGTCTACGCTTTGATCGTTCCCTGGGAGACAAGTTGTAGTTTCTGAAGCACATCTGGGGGCTACCTGTAATCTGATGACGTTCAGACTGTTGATGAAACACTGAAATTGCATCGGCATTGAATACAACAGGCACCATGCGGACTTTTCTCCATGGGAGTAATGTCACAAACCGTCTACAGTTTGATCGTTCCCTGGATACGAGTAGTAGTTTCCGAAGCACATCTGGAGGCATTCTCTAATCTGTGGACCTTCAAAATGTTGATGAAACACAGAAATTACTTCGGGATTGAATACAACAGGCACCATGCGTACATTTCTCCATGGGAGGCTTCCTGTAATTTGTGGACATTCAGAGTGTTGATGAAACACAGAAATTGCATCGGGATTGAATACAACGCGCATCATACGGACTTTTCCCCAAAGGATTGACGTCTCAAACTGTCTACGTTGTGATCGTTCCCTGGGAGACCAGTAGTAGTTCCCAAAGCAGATTTGTACGCTTCCTGTAAACTGTGGACGTTCAGAGTGTTGATGAAACACAGAAATTGCATTGCCATTGTATACAACAGTTACCATGCTGACTTTTCTCCATGGGAGTAATGTCTCAAACTGTCTACGCTTTGATCTATTCCTGGGAGACCAGTAGTAGTTTCCGAAGCACATTTGGAGGCATTCTGTAATCTGTGGACGTTCAGAGTGTTGATGAAACACATAAATTGCATCGGGATTGAATGCAACAGTCACCATGCACACTTTACTCCATGGGAGTAATGTCTCAAACTGACTACGCTTCGATTGTTATCTGAGAGTAAAGTAGTAGTTTCCAAAGCACATCTGGAGTCTTCCTGTAATCTGTGGACGTTCAGAGTGTTAATGAAACACAGAAATTGCATCGGGATTGAAATCAACAGGCACCATGCGGACTTTTCTCCATGGGAGGAATGTCTCAAACTGTCTACGCTTTGATCGTTCCCTGGGACTCCAGTAGTAGTTTAAGAAGCACATCTGGAGTCTTTCCGTAATCTGTGGACATTGAGTGTTGATGAAACACAGAAATTGCATCGGGATTGAATACAACAGGCACCATTAGGACTTTTCACCATGGGAGTAATGTCTCAATCTGTCTACGTTTTGATCCATTCCTGGGAGACCAGTAGTAGTTTCTGAAGCACATCTGGAAGCTTCCTGTAATCTGTGGACCCTCAGAGTGTTAATGATGCACAGAAATTGCATCGGGATTGAATACAACAGGCCAAATGCGGACTTTTCTTCACGGGGTAAAGTCTTAATGTATCTACGACTTGATCGTTCCATGGGAGACCAGTAGTAGTTTCTGAAGCACATCTGGAGGCTTTCTGTATTCTGTGGACGTTCAGAGTGTTGATCAAACACAGAAATTGCATCGGGATTGAATACAACAGGCACCATGTGGACTTTTCTCCATTGCAGTAATGTCTCAAACAGCCTACGCTTTGATCGATTCCTGGGAGAAAAGTAGTAGTTTCCGAAACACATCTGCAAGCATTCTGTAATCTGCGGACGTTCAGAGTGTTGATGAAACACAGAAATTGCATCGGGATTGAATACAACAGTCACCATGCGGACTTTGCTCAATGCTAGTAATGTCTCAAAATGTTTACGCTTTGATTGTTCCCTGGGAGACCAGTAGTAGTTTCCGAAGCACATCTGGAGACTTCTTGTAATCTATGGACTTTCAGAGTGTTAATGAAACACAGAAATTGCATCGGGATTGAATACAACAGGCACCATGCAGACTTTTCTCCATGGGAGGAATGTCTCAAATTGTCTACGCTTTGATCGTTCCCTGGGACACCAGTAGTAGTTTAAGAAGCACATCTGGAGTCTTTCTGTAAACTATGGACATTGAGTGTTGATGAAACACAGAAATTGCATCGGGATTGAATACAACAGGCCAAATGCTCATTTTTCTCTATTGGAGTAGTATCTCAAACTGTCTACGATTTGATCGATCCCTGGGAGACCAGTAGTAGTTTCCGGAGCACATGTGGAGGCATTCTATAATCTGTGGACCTTCAGAGTGTTAATGAAACACAGAAATTGCATCGGGATTGAAATGAACAGGCACCATGTCGACTTTTCTCCATGGGAGTAAGGTCTCAAACAGTCTACGCTTTGATGAATCTCTGGGAGGACAGTAGTAGTTTTTAAAGAACATCTGGGGGCTTCCTATAACCTGTCGTCGTTCAGAGTGTTGATGAAACACAGAAATTGCATCGCGATATAGTACAAGATGCCAAATGCGGACGTTTCTGCATGGGATTGACGTCTCAAACTGTCTACGCTTTGATGGTTCCCTGGAAGTCTAGAAGTAGTTTCCGAAACACATCTGGAGGCTTCCTGTAATCTATGGACGTTCAGAGTGTTGATGAAACACAGAAATTGCTTCGGCATTAAATAGAACAGGCACCATGTCGACTTTTCTCCATGGGAGTAATGTCACAAACTGTCTACGCTTTGATCTATTCCTGGGAGACCAGTAGGAGTTTCCGAAGCACATCTGAAGACTTCCTGAAATCTGTGGACGTTAAGAGTGTTGATGAAACACAGAAATTGCATTGCGATATAATACAACAGGCCAAATGCGTACTTTTCTCCATGGGAGTAATGTCTCAAATTGTCAACTGTTTGATCGTTAAGTGGGAGACCAGTAGTAGCTTCCGAAGCACATCTGGAGGCTTGCTGTAATCTGTGGACGTTCAGAGTGTTGATGAAACACAGAAATTGCATCGGGACTGAATACAACGCGCACCATTCGGACTTTTCTCCATGGGATTGACGTCTCAAACTGTCTACGCTTTGATCGATTCCTGGGAGACAAGTTGTAGTTTCTGAAGCACATCTGGGGGCTACCTGTAATCTGATGACGTTCAGACTGTTGATGAAACACTGAAATTGCATCGGCATTGAATACAACAGGCACCATGCGGACTTTTCTCCATGGGAGGAATGTCTCAAACTGTCTACGCTTTGATCGTTCCCTGGGACACCAGTAGTAGTTTAAGAAGCACATCTGGAGTCTTTCCGTAATCTGTGGACATTGAGTGTTGATGAAACACAGAAATTGCATCGGGATTGAATACAACAGGCACTATTAGGACTTTTCTCCATGGGAGTAGTGTCTCAATCTGTCTACGTTTTGATCCATCCCTGGGAGACCAGTAGTAGTTTCTGAAGCACATCTGGAAGCTTCCTGTAATCTGTGGACCCTCAGAGTGTTAATGATGCACAGAAATTGCATCGGGATTGAATACAACAGGCCAAATGCGGACTTTTCTTCACGGGGTAAAGTCTTAATGTATCTACGACTTGATCGTTCCATGGGAGACCAGTAGTAGTTTCCGAAGCACATCTGGAGGCTTGCTGTAATCTGTGGATGTTCAGAGTGTTGATGAAACACAGAAATTGCATCGGGACTGAATACAACGCGCACCATTCGGACTTTTCTCCATGGGATTGACGTCTCAAACTGTCTACGCTTTGATCTATTCCTGGGAGACCAGTAGTAGTTTCGGAAGCACATTTGGAGGCATTCTGTAATCTGTGGAAGTTCAGAGTGTTGATGAATCACAGAAATTGCATCTTGATTGAATACAGCAGGCACTATGCGGAGTTTTCTCCATGGGGTAATGTGTAAAACTGTCTACCCTTATCATTCCCTGGGAGACCAGTTGTAGTTTCCGAAGCACATCTGGAGGCATTCTCTAATCTGTGGACCTTCAGAGTGTTGATGAAACACAGATATTGCATCGGGATTGAATGCAACAGTCACCATGCACACTTTTCTCCATGGGACTAATGTCTCAAACTGACTACGCTTCGATCGCTATCTGAGAGTAAAGTAGTAGTTTCCAAAGCACATCTGGAGTCTTCCTGTAATCTGTGGACGTTCAGAGTGTTAATGAAACACAGAAATTGCATCGGGATTGAAATCAACAGGCACCATGCGGACTTTTCTCCATGGGAGGAATGTCTCAAACTGTCTACGCTTTGATCGTTCCCTGGGACTCCAGTAGTAGTTTAAGAAGCACATCTGGAGTCTTTCCGTAATCTGTGGACATTGAGTGTTGATGAAACACAGAAATTGCATCGGGATTGAATACAACAGGCACCATTAGGACTTTTCTCCATGGGAGTAATGTCTCAATCTGTCTACGTTTTGATCCAGTCCTGGGAGACCAGTAGTAGTTTCTGAAGCACATCTGGAAGCTTCCTGTAATCTGTGGACCCTCAGAGTGTTAATGATGCACAGAAATTGCATCGGGATTGAATACAACAGGCCAAATGCGGACTTTTCTTCACGGGGTAAAGTCTTAATGTATCTACGACTTGATCGTTCCATGGGAGACCAGTAGTAGTTTCTGAAGCACATCTGGAGGCTTTCTGTATTCTGTGGACGTTCAGAGTGTTGATCAAACACAGAAATTGCATCGGGATTGAATACAACAGTCACCATGTGGACTTTTCTCCATTGTAGTAATGTCTCAAACTGCCTACGCTTTGATGGATTCCTGGGAGTAAAGTAGTAGTTTCCGAAGCACATCTGCAAGCATTCTGTAATCTGCGGACGTTCTGAATGTTGATAAAACACAGAAATTGCATCGGGATTGATTACAACTGTCACCATGCGGACTTTGCTCAATGCTAGTAATGTCTCAAACTGTCTACGCTTTGATTGTTCCCGGGGAGACCAGTAGTAGTTTCCGAAGCACATTTGGAGACTTCTTGTAATCTGTGGACTTTCAGAGTGTTAATGAAACACAGAAATTTCATCGGGATTGAATACTACATGCACAATGCGAACTTTTCTCCATGGGAGGTATGTCTCAAACTGTCTACGCTTTGATCGTTCCCTGGGAGGCCAGTAGTAGTTTAAGAAGCACATCTGAAGTCTTTCCGTAATCTGTGGACTTTCAGTGTTGATGATTTACAGAAATTGCATCGGGATTGAATACAACAGACCAAATGCGGACATTTCTCCACGAGAGTAATGTGTTAAACTGTCTACCACTTGATCGTTCCCTGGGAGACAAGTAGTAGTTTCCGAAGTACATCTGGAGGCTTCCTGTAATCTGTGGACGTTCAGAGTGTTGATGAAAGAGAGAAATTGCATCGGGATTGAATACAACAGGCACCATGCAGACTTTTCTCCATGGGAGTAATGTCTCAAACTGTCAACGATTTGATCGTTTCCTGGATCACCAGTAGTAGTTTCCGAAGGACAATTGGAGGCTTCATGTAATCTGTGGACGATCTGAGTGTTGATGAAACACAGAAATTGCATCGGGGTTGAATACAACAGGCACCATGTGGAAATTTCTGCATGGGAGTAATGTCACAAACTGTCTACGCTTTGATCGATTCCTGGGAGACCAGTTGTAGTTTCCGAAGCATAACTGGAGGCCTCATGTAATCTGTGGACGTTTAGAGTGTTAATGAAACACAGAAATTGCATCGGGATTGAATACAACATTCACCATGCGGACTTCTCTCCATGGGAGTAATGTTTCAAACTGTCTACGCTTTGATCGTTCCCTGGGAGACCAGTAGTAGTTTCCGAAGCACATCTGAAGAATTGCTGTAATCTGTGGACGTTCAGAGTGTTGATGAAACAAGGAAATTGCATCGGGATTGAATACAACAAGAACAATGCGGTCTTCTCTCCATGGGAGTAATGTCTCAAACTGTCTACGCTTTGTTCGTTCCCTGGGAGACCAGTAGTAGTTTCTGATGCACTCCTGGAGGCTTCCTGTAATCTGTTGACGTTCAGAGTGTTGATGAAACACAGAAATTGCATCGGCATTGAATACAACAGGCACCATGCAGACATTTCTCCATGGGAGTAATGTCTCAAACTGTATACGCTTTGATCGTTCCCTGATAGGCCAGTAGCAGTTTCCGAAGCACATCTGGAGGCTTCATGTAATCTGTGGACGTTCAGAGTGTTTATAAAACACAGAAATTGCATCGGGATTGAATACAACAGTCCCCATGCGGAAATTTCTGCATGGGAGTAATGTCTCATGCTGTCTACGCTTTGATCGATTCCTGGGAGAGCAGTGATAGTTTCCGTAGCACTTATGGAGGCATTCTGTAATCTGTGGTCGTTCAGAGTGTTCATGAAACTCAGAAATTGCATCGGGATTGAATACATCAGGCACCATGCGGACATTTCTCCACGGAAATAACGTCTCAAACTGTCTACGCTTTGAAACTTCCTGGCAGATTAAAACTGTGTGCCCGACCGAGACTCGAAATCGGGACCTTTGCCTTTCGCGGGCAAGTGCTCTAGCAACTGAGCTACCGAAGCACGATTCACGCCTGGTACCCACATCTTTACTTCTGTCAGTATCTCGTCTCCTACCTTTCAAACTTTACATAAGCTTTAATGCGAATCATGCAGATCTAATACTCCTGAAAGAAAGGATATAGCGGAGACATGGCTTAGCCAGAGCCTGGGGGATGTTTCAAGAATTATAATTTCTGTAAAGTTTGGAAGGTAGGAGAAGAGATACTGGCAAAAGGAAAGCTGTGAGTACCGGCCGTGAGTCGTGCTTCGGTAACTGTGATGGAAGAGCACTTACTCACGAAAGGCAAAGGTCCCGAGTTCGAGTCTCGGTCGAGAACACAGTTTTAATCTGCCAGGAAGTTTCATATCAGCGCACACTCGGCTGCCGAATAAAAATCTCATTCTGTCTACGCTTTGATCATTCCCTGGGAAACCAGTAGTGGTTTCCGAAGCTCATCTGAAGGCTTCCTGTAATCTGTGGACGTTCAGAGTGTTGATGAAACACAGAAATTGCATCGGCACTGAATACAACACGCACTATGCAGACTTTGCTCATTGGGAGTAATGTTTCTAACTGTCTACGCTTTGATCGATTCCTGGGAGACCTGTAGAAGTTTCCGAAGCAAATCTGGAGACATCCTGTAATCTGTGGACTTTTAGAGTGTTAATGAAACACAGAAATTTCATCGGGATTGAATACAACACGCACCCTGCATACTTTTCTCCATGGAGTAATGTATCAAACTGTCTACGCTTTGACCGTTCCCAGGGAGACAAGTTGTAGTTTCTGAAGCACATCTGTAGGCTTCCTGTAATCTATGGACGTTAAGAGTGTTGACGAAACACAGAAATTAAATCGGCGTTTAATACAACAGGCACCATGCGGAGTTATCTCTATGGGAGTGATGTCACATACCGTCTAATCTTTGATCGTTCAGCTTTAGACCAGTAGTAGCTTCCGAAGCACATCTGGAATCATTCTCTATTCTGTGGACCTTAAAAATGTTGATGAAACACAGAAATTGCTTCGGGATTGATTACAACAGGCACCATACGGACTTTTCTCTATGGAGTAATGTCTCAAATTGTCTACGCTTTGATCGTTCCCTGGGAAACACGTTGTAGTTTCTGAAGCACATCAGGAGGCTACCTATAATCTGTGGACGTTCAGAGTGTTGTTGAAACACAGAAATTGCATCGGCATTGAATACAACAGGTACCATGCGGTCTTTTCTTTGTGTGAGTAATGTCACAAACCGTCTACGCTTTGATCGATGCCCTGGAGACCAGTAGTAATTTCCGAAGCATATCCTGATGGCATTCTTTAATCTGTGGACGTTCAGAGTCTTGATGAAACACAGAAATTCCATCTCGATTGAATACAACATACACCGTGAGTACTTTTCTCCATGGGTGTAATGTCTCAAACTGTCTACGCTTTGTTCGTTCCCTGGGAGTCAAGTTGTAGTTTCTGAAGCACATCTGGAGGCTACCTGCAATCTGTGGACGTTCAGAGTGTTGAAGAAACACAGAAATTGCATCGGCATTGAATACAACAGGCACCATACGGACATTTCTCCATGGGATTGACGTCTCAAATTGTCTACGTTTTGATCGATCCCTGGGAGACCAGTAGTAGTTTGCGAAGGACATTTGTACGCTTCCTGTAATCTTCGGCCGTTCAGAGTGTTGATGAAACACAGAAATTGCATCGCCATTGCATACAACAGGCACCATGCGGACTTTTCTCCATGGGAGTAATGTCTCAAACTGTCTACGCTTTGATCTATTAGTGGGAGACCAGTAGTAGTTTCCGAAGCACACCTGGAGGCATTCTGTAATCTGTTTAAGTTCAGAGTGTTGATGAAACACAGAAATTGCATCGAGATTGAATACAGCAGGCACCATGCGGAGTTTTCTGGACGGGGTAATGTGTAAAACTGTCTACGGTTTGATCGTTCCCTGGGAGACCATTAGTAGTTTCCGAAGCGCATCTGGAGGCTTCCTGTAATCTGTGGACGATCAGAGTGTTGATGAAACATAGAAACCGCATCGGGATTGAATACAACAGGCACCATGCGGACTTTTCTCCATGGGAGTAATGTCTCAATTTGCCAACGCTTTGATCGTTCCCTGGGAGACCAGTAGTAGTTTCCGAAGCACATCTGGTAGGTTCAAGGAATCTGTGGACATTCAGAGTGTTGATGAAACACAGAAATTGTATCGGGATTGAATACAACAGGCACCATACGGATTTTTGTCCATGGGCTTGTCGTCTCAATGTGTCTACGATTTGATCGTTCCCTGGGAGACAAGTTGTAGTTTCTAAAGCACATCTGGAGGCTACCTGTAATCTGATGACGTTCAGACTGTTGATGAAACACTGAAATTGCATCGGCATTGAATACAACAGACACCATGCGGACTTTTCTCCATGGGAGTAATGTCACAAACCGTCTACTGTTTGATCGTTCCCTGGATACCAGTAGTAGTTTCCAAAGCACATCTGGAGGCATTCTCTAATCTCTGGACCTTCAAAATGTTGATGAAACACAGAAATTGCTTCGGGATTGAATACAACAGGCACCATGCGGACCTTTCTCCACGGAAATAACGTCTCAAACTGTCTACGCTTTGAAACTTCCTGGCAGATTAAAACTGTGTGCCCGACCGAGACTCGAAATCGGGACCTTTGAATTTCGCGGGCAAGTGCTCTAGCAACTGAGCTACCGAAGCACGATTCACGCCTGGTACCCACATCTTTACTTCTGTCAGTATCTCGTCTCCTACCTTTCAAACTTTACATAAGCTTTAATGCGAATCTTGCAGATCTAATACTCCTGAAAGAAAGGATATAGCGGAGACATGGCTTAGCCACAGCCTGGGGGATGTTTCAAGAATTATAATTTCTGTAAAGTTTGTAAGGTAGGAGAAGAGATACTGGCAAAAGGAAAGCAGTGAGTACCGGCCGTGAGTCGTGCTTCGGTAACTGTGATGGAAGAGCACTTGCTCACGAAAGGCAAAGGTCCCGAGTTCGAGTCTCGGTCGAGAACACAGTTTTAATCTGCCAGGAAGTTTCATATCAGCGCACACTCGGCTGCCGAATAAAAATCTCATTCTGTCTACGCTTTGATCATTCCCTGGGAAACCAGTAGTGGTTTCCGAAGCTCATCTGAAGGCTTCCTGTAATCTGTGGACGTTCAGAGTGTTGATGAAACACAGAAATTGCATCGGCATTGAATACAACAGGCACCATGCAGACTTTGCTCATTGGGAGTAATGTTTCTAACTGTCTACGCTTTGATCGATTCCTGGGAGACCTGTAGAAGTTTCCGAAGCGAATCTGGAGACATCCTGTAATCTGTGGACTTTTAGAGTGTTAATGAAACACAGAAATTTCATCGGGATTGAATACAACACGCACCCTGCATACTTTTCTCCATGGAGTAATGTATCAAACTGTCTACGCTTTGACCGTTCCCAGGGAGACAAGTTGTAGTTTCTGAAACGCATCTTGAGGCTTCCTGTAATCTGATTACGTTCAGAGTGTTGATGAAACATAGAAACTGCATCGAGATTGAATACAACAGGCACCATGCGCACTTTCCTCCATGGGAGGAAGGTCTCAATCTGTCTACGCTTTGATTGTTCCCTGGGAGACCAGTAGTAGTTTAGGAAGCACATCTGGAGAATTCCTGTAATCTGTGGACCTTCAGAGTGTTGATGAAACACAGAAATTGCATCGGGATTGAATACACCAAGCACAATGAGGACTTTTCTCCATGGGAGTATTGTCTCAAACAGTCAACGCTTTGATCGATCTCTGGGAGACCAATAGTAGTTTCCGAAGCACATATGGAGGCTTCCTGTAATCTGTGGACGTTCAGAGTGTTGATGAAACGCAGAAATTGCATCGTGATATAATACAACACGCACCATACGGACTTTTCTCCATGGGATTGACGTCTCAAACTGTCTACGTTTTGATCGTTCCCTGGGAGACCAGTAGTAGTTGCCGAAGCACATCTGGAGTCTTCCTGTAATCTGTGGACCTTCAGAGTGTTGATGAAACACAGAAATTTCATCGGCATTGAATACAACAGGCACCATACGGACATTTCTCCATGGGATTGACGTCTCAAATTGTCTACGTTTTGATCGATCCCTGGGAGACCAGTAGTAGTTTGCGAAGGACATTTGTACGCTTCCTGTAATCTTCGGCCGTTCAGAGTGTTGATGAAACACAGAAATTGCATCGCCATTGCATACAACAGGCACCATGCGGACTTTTCTCCATGGGAGTAATGTATCAAACTGTCTACGCTTTGGTCTATTAGTGGGAGACCAGTAGTAGTTACCGAAGCACATCTGGAGGCATTCTGTAATCTGTTTAAGTTCAGAGTGTTGATGAAACACAGAAATTGCATCGAGATTGAATACAGCAGGCCCCATACGGACTTTTCTCCATGGGAGGAATGTCACAAACCGTCTACTGTTTGATCGTTCCCTGGATACCAGTAGTAGTTTCCGAAGCACATCTGGAGGCATTCTCTAATCTGTGGACCTTCAAAATGTTGATGAAACACAGAAATTGCTTCGGGATTGAATACAACAGGCACCATACGGATTTTTGTCCATGGGCTTGTCGTCTCAATGTGTCTACGATTTGATCGTTCCCTGGGAGACAAGTTGTAGTTTCTAAAGACATCTGGAGGCTACCTGTAATCTGATGACGTTCAGACTGTTGATGAAACTCTGAAATTGCATCGGCATTGAATACAACAGACACCATGCGGACTTTTCTTCATGGGAGTAATGTCACAAACCGTCTACTGTTTGATCGCTCCCTGGATACCAGTAGTAGTTTCCGAAGCACATCTGGAGGCATTCTCTAATCTGTGGACCTTCAAAATGTTGATGAAACACAGAAATTGCTTCGGGATTGAATACAACAGGCACCATGCGTACATTTCTCCATGGGAGGCTTATTGTAATCTGTGGACATTCAGAGTGCTGATGAAACACAGAAATTGCATCAGGATTGAGTACAACAGGCACCATACGGATTTTTGTCCATGGCCTTGTCGTCTCAAAATGTCTACGATTTGATCGTTCCCTGGGAGACAAGTTGTAGTTTCTAAAGCACATCTGGAGGCTACCTGTAATCTGATGACGTTCAGACTGTTGATGAAACACAGAAATTGCATCGGGATTGAATACAACAGGCACCATACGGACTTTTCTCCATGGGCATGACCTCTTAAAGTGTCTACGCTTTGATCGTTCCCTGGGAGACCAGTAGTAGCTTCCGATGCAGATGTGGAGGCTTCCTGTAATCTGTGGACATTCAGAGTGTTGATGAAACACAGAAATTGCATCGGGATTAAATACAACGCGCACCATACGGACTTTTCCCCATGGGATTGACGTCTAAAACAGTCTACGTTGTGATCGTTCCTTGGGAGACCAGTAGTAGTTTCCAAAGCAGATTTGTACGCTTCCTGTAAATTGTGGACGTTCAGAGTGTTGATGAAACACAAAAATTGCATTGCCATTCTATACAACAGTTACCATGCTGACTTTTCTCCATGGGAGTAATGTCTCAAACTGTCTACGCTTTGATCTATTCCTGGGAGACCAGTAGTAGTTTCCGAAGCACATTTGGAGGCATTCTGTAAACTGTGGACGTTCAAAGTGTTGATGAAACACAGAAATTCCATCTCGATTGAATACAACATACACCGTGAGTACTTTTCTCCATGGGTGTAATGTCTCAAACTGTCTACGCTTTGATCGTTCCCTTCGAGTCAAGTTGTAGTTTCTGAAGCACATCTGGAGGCTACCTGCAATCTGTGGACGTTCAGAGTGTTGAAGAAACACAGAAATTGCATCGGCATTGAATACAACAGGCACCAAGCGGACTTTTCTCCATGGGAGGAATGTCTCAAACTGTGTACGCTTTGATCGTTCCCTGGGACACCAGTAGTAGTTTAAGAAGCACATCTGGAGTCTTTCCGTAATCTGTGGACATTGAGTGTTGATGAAACACAGAAATTGCATCGGGATTGAATACAACAGCCACCATTAGCACTTTTCTCCATGGGAGTAATGTCTCAATGTGTCTACTTTTTGATCCATTCCTGGGAGACCAGTAGTAGTTTCTGAAGCACATCTGCAAGCTTCTTGTAATCTGTGGACCTTCAGAGTGTTAATGATGCACAGAAATTGCATCGGGATTGAATACAACAGGCCAAATGCGGACTTTTCTTCATGTGATTAATGTCTTAATGTGTCTACGACTTGATCGTTCCATGGGAGACCAGTAGTAGTTTCTGAAACACATCTGGAGGCTTTCTGTATTCTGTTGACGTTCAGAGTGTTGATCAAACACAGAAATTGCATCAGGATTGAATACAACAGGCACCATGTAGACTTTTCTCCATTGTAGTCATGTCTCAAACTGCCTACGCTTTGATCGTTCCCTGGGACACCAGTAGTAGTTCAAGAAGCACATCTGGAGTCTTTCTGTAATCTGTGGACATTGAGTGTTGATGAAACACAGAAATTGCATCGGGATTGAATACAACAGGCCAAATGCCCATTTTTCTCTATGGGAGTAATATCTCAAACTGCCTACGATTTGATCGATCCCTGGGAGACCAGTAGTAGTTTCCGAAGCACATGTGGAGGCATTCTATGATCTGTGGACCTTCATAGTGTTAATGAAACAAAGAAATTGCATCGGGATTGAAATCAACAGGCACCATGCGGAATTTCTCCATGGGAGTAAGGTCTCCAACTGTCTACGCATTGATCGTTCCCTGGGAGACCAGTAGTAGTTTCCGAAGTTCATCTGAAGGCTTCCTGCAATCTGTGGACGTTCAGAGTCTTGATGAAAGATAGAAATTGTATCGGAATTGAATACAACATGCACAGTTCGGACTTTTCTATATGGGAGTAATGTCTCAAACTATCTACGTTTCGATCGATTCCTATAACAGCAGTATTAGTTTCCGAAGCACATCTGGAAAATTCCTGTAATCTTTGGACGTTCAGAGTTTTAATGAAACTAAGAAATTGCATCGGAATTGAATACAGGAGACACCATGCGGACTTGGTTCAATGGGAGTAATGTCTCAAACTGTCTACGCTTTAATCGTTCCCTGGGAGACCAGTAGTAGTTTCCGAAGCACATTTGGGGGCTTCCTGTAATCTGAGGGCGTTAAGCGTGTTGATGAAACACTGAAATTGCATTTGGATTGAATACAACATGAACACTTCGGACTTTTCTCCAAGGGAGTAATGTCTCATACTGTCTACACTTTGATCGTTCCCTGGGACCCCAGTAGTAGTTTCCGAAGCACGTCTGGAGGCTTCCTGTAATCTGTGGACGATCAGAGTGTTGATAAAACACAGAAAGTGCATCGAGATTGAATACAACAGTCACCATGCGGACTTTGCTCAATGGGAGTAATGTCTCAAACTGTCTACGCTTTAATCGATTCCTGGGAGACCAGTAGTAGTTTCCGAAGAACATCTGGAGGCTTCCTGTAAACTGTGGACGTTCAGAGTCTTGATATAACACAGAAATTGCATCGGCGTTGAATACAACAGGCACCATGAGGACTTTTCTCCATGGGTGTAATGTCTCAAACTGTATACGATTTAATCGTTCCCTGGGAGACCAGTAGTAGTTTAAGAAGCACATCTGGAGTCTTTCCGTAATCTGTGGACGTTCAGAGTGTTGATGAAACATAGAAAATGCGTCGAGATTGAATACAACAGGCACCATGCGGACTTTTCTACATGTGAGTAATGTCTCAAACTGTCTACGTTTCGATCGATTCCTATAACAGCAGTAGTAGTTTCCGAAGCACATCTGGAAATTTCCTGTAATCTTTGGACGTTCAGAGTGTTAATGAAACAAAGAAATTGCATCGGGATTGAATGGAGCAGGCACCATGCGGACTTGGTTCAATGGGAGTAATGTCTCAAACTGTCTACCCTTTAATCGTTCTCTGGAAGACCAGTAGTAGTTTCCGAAGCACATTTGGGGGCTTCCTGTAATCTGAGGACGTTAAGCGTGTTGATGAAACACTGAAATTGCATTTCGATTGAATACAACATGCACAATTCGGACTTTTCCCCAAGAGAGTAATGTCTCGTACTGTCTACGCTTTGATCGTTCCCTGGGACGACAGTAGTAGTTTCCGAAGCACGTCTGGAGGCTTCCTGGAATCTGTGGACGTTCAGAGTGTTGATGAAAAACAGAAATTGCAGCGGGATTAAGTACAACAGGCACCATGCATACTTTTCTCTATATGAGTAATGACTCAAACAGTCTACGGTTTGATCGATTCCTGTGAGACCAGTAGTAGTTTCCGATTCCCATCTGGAGGCATTCTGGAATCAGAGGACCTTCAGAGTGTTGATGAAACACAGAAATTGAATCGGGATTGAATAGAACTGGCACCATGCTGACTTTACTCCATGGGAGTAATGTCTCAAAGAGTCTACGCTTTGATCGATCCTGGGAGACCAGTAGTAGTTTCCGAAGCATATTTGGAGGCTTCCTGTAATCTGTGAACGTTAAGAGTGTTGATGAAACACAGAAAATTCATCGGGATTGAATAGAACAGGCACGATGCAGTCTTTTGTCATAGGGAGTAATGTCAAAATCTGTCTACGCTTTGAACGTTCCCTGGGAGACCAGTAGTAGTTTCCGAAGCACATCTGGAATCATTCTGTAACCTGTGGACGTTCAGAGTGTTGATGAAACACAAAAAGTCTATCGAGATTGAATATAACAGGCACCATGAGGACTTTTCTCCATGGGAGTAATGTCTCAAAGTGTCAACGCGTTGATCGTTCCCTAGGAGACCAGTAGTAGTTTCTGAAGCACATATGGAGGCTTACTGTATTCTGTGGGCGTTAAGAGTGTTGATAAAGCACAGAAATTGCATCAGTACTTAATACAAGAGGCACCATGTGGACTTTTCCACATGGGAGTAATGTCTCAATGTGTCTACTCTTTGATCGATTCCTGGGAGTCCAGTAGTAGATTCCGAAACACATCTGAAATCATTATGTAATCTGTAGACGTTCAAAGTGCCAGCTGAAGTTTCCGAAGCACATCACTAAGCTTCCTGTAATCTGTGGACGTTAAGAGTGTTGATGAAACACATAAATTAAATCGGAATTGAATACAACACGCACCATGCGGACTTTTCTACATGGGAGTAATGTCTCAATCTGTCTACGCTTTGATCGATTCCTTGGAGACCAGTAGTAGTTTCCGATGCAAATCTGCAAGCTTTCTGTTATCTGTGGACGTTCAGAGTGTTGATGAAACACAGAAATTATATCGAGATTGAATACAACAGTCACCATGCGGACTTTGCTCAATGGGAGTAATGTCTGAAACTGTCTACGCTTTGATCGATTCCTTGGAGACCAGTAGTAGTTTCCGAAGCACATCTGAAATCATTACGTAAAGTGTGGACGTTCAAAGTGTTGATGAAACACTGATATTGCATCGGTATTGAATATAACAGGCACCATGCGGCCTTTTTTCCATGGGAGTAATGTCTCAAACTGTCTATGCATTGATCGATTCCTGGGAGAGCAGTAGTAGGTTCCGAAGCACATCTGTAAGCTTCCTGTAATCTTTGGACATTCAGAGTGTTAATGAAACACACAAATTGCATCGGGATTGAATACAACAGGCACCATGCATCCTTTATTCCATGGGAGTAATGTCTCAAACAGTCTACGTTTTAATCGATTCCTGGACCAGTAGTAGTTTCCGAAGCACATCTGGAGGCTTCCTGTAATCTGTGGAAATTCAGAGTGTTGATGAAACACAGAAATTGCCTCGAGATTGAATACAACAGGCACCATGCGGACTTTGCTCAATGGGAGTAATGTGTAAAACAGTCTACGCTTTAATCGTTCCCTGGGAGACCAGTTGTAGTTTCCGAAGCACATTTAGAGGCATCCTGTAATCTGTGAATGTTCAGAGTGTTGATGAATCACAGAAATTGCATCGGGATTGAATAGAACAGGCACGATGCAGTCATTGGTCATTGGGAGTAACGTCCCAATCTGTCTACGCTATGATCGATTCCTGGGAGACCAGTAGTAGTTTCCGAAGCAAATTTGGAAGCTTCCTGTAATCTGTGGACGTTCAGAGTGTTGATGAAACACAGAAATTGCATCGAGATTGAATACAACAGGCACCATGTGGACTTTTCACCTTGGAAGTAATGTCTCAAACCTTCTACATTTTGAACGTTCCCTGGGAGACCAGTAGTAGTTTCTGAAGCACATCTGGAATCATTCTGTAACCTGTGGACGTTCAGAGAGTTGATGAAACACCAAAATTCTATCGGGATTGAATACAACATGCACCATGAGGACTTTTCTCCATGGAGTAAAGTCTCAAACTGTCTACGCTTTGATCGTTCCCTGGGAGACCAGTAGTAGTTCCCGAAGCACATCTGGAGGCTCTTGTAATCTGTGGACGTTTAGAGTGTTGATGAAACCCTGAAATTGCATCGGGATTGAATACAACATGCACAGTTCGGACTTTTCTCCATTGGAGTAATGTCTCATACTGTCTACGCTTTGATCGTTCCCTGGGACACCGGTAGTAGTTTCCGAAGGACATCTGGAGGCTTCCTGTAATCTGTGGAAGTTCAGAGTGTTGGTGAAACACAGAAATTGCATCGGGATTGAGTACAACAGGCACCATGCGGACTTTTCTCCATGTGAGTAACGTCTCAAACAGTCTACGCTTTGATCGATTCCTTGGAAACCAGTAGTGGTTTTCAAAGCACATCTGGAGGCATTCTGTAATCTGTGGACGTTCAGAGTGATGATAAAAGACAGAAATTGCAATCAGGATTGAGTACAACAAGCACCATGCGGACGTTTCTCCATGGGAGTAATGTCTCAAACTGTCTACGCTTTGATCGTTCCCTGGAAGACCAGTTGTAGTTTCCGAAGCACATCACGAAGCTTCCTGTAATTCGTGGACGTTAATAGTGTTGGTGAAACACAGAAATTGCAACTGGATTGAATACAACAGGCACCATGCAGAATTTTCTCCATGTGAGTAATGTCTCAAACTGTCTTCGCTTTTAACGATTCCCGTGAGAACTGTAGCAGTTTCCGAAGCACATCTGGAGGCATTCTGTAATCAGAGGCCCTTCAGCGTGTTGATGAAACACAGAAAATGAATCGGGATTGAATACAACAGGCACCATGCGGACTTTACTCAATGGGAGTAATGTCTCAAAGAGTCTACGCTTTGATCGATCCCTGGGAGACCAGTAGTAGTTTCCGAAGCACATCTGGAGGCATTCTGTAATCTGTGGACCTTCAGAGTGTTGATGAAACACAGAGATTGCATCGGGATTAAGTACAACAGGCATCATGCATACTTTTCTCCATGGGAGTAACGTCTCAAACAGTCTACGGTTTGATCGATTCCTGTGAGACCAGTAGTAGTTTCCGAAGCCCATCCAGAGGCTCCCTGTAAACTGTGGACGTTCAGAGTGGTGATGAAACACAGAAATTGCATTTCCATTGTATACAACAGTTACCATGCTGACTTTTCTCCATGGGAGTAATGTCTCAAACTGTCTGCGCATTGATCGATTCCTGGGAGAGCAGTAGTAGTTCCGAAGCACATCTATATGCTTCCTGTAATCTTTGGACATTCAGAGTGTTAATGAAACACAGTAATTGCATCGGGATTTAATACAACAGGCACCATGCATCCTTTTTTCCTTGGCAGTAATGTCTCAAACAGTCTACGTTTTAATCGTTCCCTGGGAGACCAGTTGTAGTTTCCGAAGCACATTTAGAGGCATTCTGTAATCTGTGAATGTTCAGAGTGTTGATGAAACACCGAAATTGCATCGGGATTGAATAGAACAGGCACGATGCAGTCATTTGTCATTGGGTGTAATGTCCCAATCTGTCTACGCTATGATCGATTCCTGGCAGACCAGTAGTAGTTTCCGAAGCACATTTGGAAGCTTCCTGTAATCTGTGGACGATCAGAGTCTTGATGAAACACAGAAATTGCATCGTGATTGAATACAACAGGCACCATGCTGACTATGCTCAATGGAATTAAGGTATAAAACTGTCTAAACTTTGATCTATACCTGCGAGTCCAGTAGAAGATTCCGAAGCACATCTGAAAGCATTAGTAACCTGTGGACGTTCAGAGTGTTTATGAAACACAGAAATTGCCTCGACATTGAATACAACAAGCACCATGTCGACTATTCTCCTTGGGACTAATGTCTCAATCCATCTACATTTTCAACGTTCCCTGGGAGACCAGTAGTAGTTTCTGAAGCACATCTGGAATCATTCTGTAACCTGTGGACGTTCAGAGTGTTGATGAAGCACAAAAATTCTATCAGGATTGAATACAACAGGTACCATGAGGACTTTTCTCCATGGGAGTAATGTCTCAAACTGTCTACGCATTGATCGTTCCCTGGGAGACCAGTAGTAGTTTCCGAAGCGCATCTGAATGCTTCCTGCAATCTGTGGACGTTCAGAGTGTTGATGAAACATAGAAATTGTATCGGGATTGAATACAACATGCACAGTTCGGACTTTTCTCCATTGGAGTAATGTCTCATATTGTCTACGCTTTCATCGTTCCCTGGGACACCGGTAGTAGTTTCCGAAGGACATCTGGAGGCTTCCTGTAATCTGTTGAAGTTCAGAGTGTTGATGAAACACAGAAATTGCATCGGGATTGAATACAACAGGCACCATGCGGACATTTCTCCATGTGAGTAACGTCTCAAACAGTCTACGCTTTGATCTATTCTTGGGATACCAGTAGTAGTTTTCGAAGCACATCTGGAGGCATTCTGTAATTTGTGGCCTTTCAGAGTGTTGATGAAAGACAGAAATTGCAATCGGGATTGAATACATCAAGCACCATGCGGACTTTTTTCCATGGGAGTAGTCTCAAACTGTCTACGCTTTGATCGTTCCCTGGAAGACGAGTTGTAGTTTCCGAAGCACATCACGAAGCTTCCTGTAATCCGTGGACGTTAATAGTGTTCATGAAACACAGAAATTGCATCATCATTGAATACAACACGCACCATGCGGACTATTCTGCATGGGAGTAATGTCTCAAAGTGTCTACGATTTGATCGATTCCTGGGAGACCAGTAGTACTTTCCGAAGCGTATCTGTAGTCTTCCTGCAATCTGTGGACGTTTAAAGTGTTGATGAAACACTGAAATTGCTTAGGGATTGAATACAACATGCACAGTTCGGACTTTTCGCCATGCGAGTAGTGTCTTATACTGTCTACGCTCTGATCGTTCCCTGGGACTCCAGCAGTAGTTTCCAAAGCACATCTGGAGGCTTCCTGTAATCTGTGGACGTTCAGAAAGTTGATGAAACACAGAAAATGCATCAGGACTGAATACAACAGGCACCATGCGTAATTTTCTCCATGGGGTATTGTCTCAATCTGTCTACGCTTTGATCGATTCCTGGGATACCAGTAGTAGTTTCCGATGCACGTCTGCAAGCTTCCTGTAATCTGTGGACGATCACAGTTTTGATGAATCACAGAAATTGCATGTAGATTGAATACACCAGACACCATACGGACTTTGCTCAATGGGAGTAATGCGTAAAACAGTCTACACTTTAATCGTTCCCTGGCAGACCAGGTGTAGTTTCCGAAGCACATCTGGAGGCATCCTGTAATCAGTGAATGTTCAGAGTGTTGATGAAACACAGAAATTGCATTGGGATTGAATAGAACAGGCACGATGCAGTCATTTGTCATTGGGAGTAATGTCCAAATCTGTATACGCTATGATCGATTCCTGGGAGACCAGTAGTAGTTTCCGAAGCACATCTGGAAGCATTCTGGAATCGGTCGACGTTCAGAGTGTTGATGAAACATAGTAATTGCATCGGGATTGAATACAACATGCACAGATCTGACTTTTCTCCATGGGAGTAATGTCTCATACTGTCTACGCTTTGATCGTTCGGTGGGAGACCAGTAGTAGCTTTCGAAGCACATACAGAGGCTTCCTGTAATCTGTGGACCTTCAGAGTGTTAATGAAACACAGAAATTGCATCGGGATTGACTACAACAGGCACAATGCGGACTTTTCTCCGTGGGAGTAATGTCTCGAACAGTCTACGCTTTGATCGTTCCCTGGGAGTCAAGTTTTAGTTTCTGAAGCACATCTCTAGGCTACCTGCAATCTGTGGACGTTCAGAGTGTTGATGAAACATAGAAACTGCATCGAGATTGAATACAACAGGCACCATGCGCACTTTTCTCCATGGGAGTAATGTCTCAAACTGTCTACGCTTTGATCTATTAGTGGGAGACCAGTAGTAGTTTCCGAAGCACACCCGGAGGCATTCTGTAATCTGTTTAAGTTCAGAGTGTTGATGAATCACTGAAATTGCATCGACATTGAATACAACAGGCACCATGCGGAGGTTTCTCCATGGGGTAATGTGTAAAACTGTCTACGGTTTGATCGTTCCCTGGGAGACCATTAGTAGTTTCCGAAGCGCATCTGGAGGCTTCCTGTAATCTGTGGACGATCAGAGTGTTGATGAAACATAGAAACTGCATCGGGATTGAATACAACAGGCACCATGCGGACTTTTCTCCATGGGAGTAATGTCTCAATTTGCCAACGCTTTGATCGTTCCCTGGGAGACCAGTAGTTGTTTCCGAAGCACATCTGGAGGCTTCCTGCAATCTGTGGACATTCAGAGTTTTGATGAAACACAGAAATTCCATCTCGATTGAACACAACAGGCACCGTGAGTACTTTTCTGCATGGGTGTAATGTCTCAAACTGTCTACGCTTTGATCGTTCCATGGGAGACAAGTTGTAGTTTCTGAAGCACATCTGGGGGCTACCTGTAATCTGATGACGTTCAGACTGTTGATGAAACACTGAAATTGCATCGGCATTGAATACCACAGGCACCTTGCGGACTTTTCTCCATGGGAGTAATGTCACAAACCGTCTACTGTTTGATGGTTCCCTGGATACCAGTAGTAGTTTCCGAAGCACATCTGGAGGCATTCCCTAATCTGTGGACCTTCAAAATGTTGATGAAACACAGAAATTGCTTCGGGATTGAATACAACAGACACCATGCGTACATTTCTCCAAGGGAGGCTTCCTGTAATCTGTGGACATTCAGAGTGTTGATGAAATACAGAAATTGCATCGGGATTGAATACAACAGGCACCATACGGACTTTTCTCCATGGGCATGACTTCTTACAGTGTCTACGTTTTGATCGTTCCCTGGGAGACCAGTAGCAGTTTCCGATGCACATGTGGAGGCTTCCTGTAATCTGTGGACATTCAGAGTGATGATGAAACACAGAAATTGCATCGGGATTGAATACAACGCGCACCATACGGACTTTTCCCCATGGGATTGACGTCTCAAACTGTCTACGTTGTGATCGTTCCCTGGGAGACCAGTAGTAGTTTCCAAAGCAGATTTGTACGCTTCCTGTAAACTGTGGACGTTCAGAGTGTTGATGCAACACAGAAATTGCATTGCCATTGTATACAACAGTTACCATGCTGACTTTTCTCCATGGGAGTAATGTCTCAAACTGTCTACGCTTTGATCTATTCCTGGGAGACCAGTAGTGGTTTCCGAAGCACATTTGGAGGCATTCTGTAATCTGTGGAAGTTCAGAGTGTTGATGAAACACAGAAATTGCCTCGAGATTGAATACAACAGGCACCATGCGGACTTTGCTCAATGGGAGTAATGTGTAAAACAGTCTACGCTTTAATCGTTCCCTGGGAGACCAGTTGTAGTTTCCGAAGCACATTTAGAGGCATCCTGTAATCTGTGAATGTTCAGAGTGTTGATGAATCACAGAAATTGCATCGGGATTGAATAGAACAGGCACGATGCAGTCATTGGTCATTGGGAGTAATGTCCCAATCTGTCTACGCTATTATCGATTCCTGGGTGACCAGTAGTAGTTTCCGAAGCAAATTTGGAAGCTTCCTGTAATCTGTGGACGTTCAGAGTGTTGATGAAACACAGAAATTGCATCGAGAATGAATACAACAGG
Organism: Schistocerca gregaria; assembly: GCF_023897955.1. Taxonomy (NCBI): domain Eukaryota; kingdom Metazoa; phylum Arthropoda; class Insecta; order Orthoptera; family Acrididae; genus Schistocerca; species Schistocerca gregaria. The sequence goes on from NC_064923.1 coordinate 786,645,483, forward strand.
CACCATGTGGACTTTTCACCTTGGAAGTAATGTCTCAAACCTTCTACATTTTGAACGTTCCCTGGGAGACCAGTAGTAGTTTCTGAAGCACATCTGGAATCATTCTGTAACCTGTGGACGTTCAGAGAGTTGATGAAACACAAAAATTCTATCGGGATTGAATACAACATGCACCATGAGGACTTTTCTCCATGGAGTAAAGTCTCAAACTGTCTACGCATTGATCGTTCCCTGGGAGACCAGTAGTAGTTCCCGAAGCACATCTGGAGGCTCTTGTAATCTGTGGACGTTTAGAGTGTTGATGAAACCCTGAAATTGCATCGGGATTGAATACAACATGCACAGTTCGGACTTTTCTCCATTGGAGTAATGTCTCATACTGTCTACGCTTTGATCGTTCCCTGAGACACCGGTAGTAGGTTCCGAAGGACATCTGGAGGCTTCCTGTAATCTGTGGAAGTTCAGAGTGTTGGTGAAACACAGAAATTGCATCGGGATTGAGTACAACAGGCACCATGCGGACTTTTCTCCATGTGAGTAACGTCTCAAACAGTCTACGCTTTGATCGATTCCTTGGAAATCAGTAGTGGTTTTCAAAGCACATCTGGAGGCATTCTGTAATCTGTGGACGTTCAGAGTGATGATAAAAGACAGAAATTGTAATCAGGATTGAGTACAACAAGCACCATGCGGACGTTTCTCCATGGGAGTAATGTCTCAAACTGTCTACGCTTTGATCGTTCCCTGGAAGACCAGTTGTAGTTTCCGAAGCACATCACGAAGCTTCCTGTAATTCGTGGACGTTAATAGTGTTGGTGAAACACAGAAATTGCAACTGGATTGAATACAACAGGCACCATGCAGAATTTTCTCCATGTGAGTAATGTCTCAAACTGTCTTCGCTTTTAACGATTCCCGTGAGAACTGTAGCAGTTTCCGAAGCACATCTGGAGGCATTCTGTAATCAGAGGCCCTTCAGCGTGTTGATGAAACACAGAAAATGAATCGGGATTGAATACAACAGGCACCATGCGGACTTTACTCAATGGGAGTAATGTCTCAAAGAGTCTACGCTTTGATCGATCCTGGGAGACCAGTAGTATTTTCAGATGCACATTTGGAGGCATTCTGTAATCTGTGGACCTTCAGAGTGTTGATGAAACACAGAGATTGCATCGGGATTAAGTACAACAGGCATCATGCATACTTTTCTCCATGGGAGTAACGTCTCAAACAGTCTACGGTTTGATCGATTCCTGTGAGACCAGTAGTAGTTTCCGAAGCCCATCCAGAGGCTCCCTGTAAACTGTGGACGTTCAGAGTGTTGATGAAACACAGAAATTGCATTTCCATTGTATACAACAGTTACCATGCTGACTTTTCTCCATGGGAGTAATGTCTCAAACTGTCTGCGCATTGATCGATTCCTGGGAGAGCAGTAGTAGTTCCGAAGCACATCTATATGCTTCCTGTAATCTTTGGACATTCAGAGTGTTAATGAAACACAGTAATTGCATCGGGATTTAATACAACAGGCACCATGCATCCTTTTTTCCTTGGCAGTAATGTCTCAAACAGTCTACGTTTTAATCGTTCCCTGGGAGACCAGTTGTAGTTTCCGAAGCACATTTAGAGGCATTCTGTAATCTGTGAATGTTCAGAGTGTTGATGAAACACCGAAATTGCATCGGGATTGGATAGAACAGGCACGATGCAGTCATTTGTCATTGGGTGTAATGTCCCAATCTGTCTACGCTATGATCGATTCTTGGGAGACCAGTAGTAGTTTCCGAAGCACATTTGGAAGCTTCCTGTAATCTGTGGACGATCAGAGTCTTGATGAAACACGGAAATTGCATCGTGATTGAATACAACAGGCACCATGCTGACTATGCTCAATGGAATTAAGGTGTAAAACTGTCTAAACTTTGATCTATACCTGCGAGACCAGTAGAAGATTCCGAAGCACATCTGAAAGCATTAGTAACCTGTGGACGTTCAGAGTGTTTATGAAAAACAGAAATTACCTCGACATTGAATACAACAAGCACCATGTCGACTATTCTCCTTGGGACTAATGTCTCAATCCATCTACATTTTCAACGTTCCCTGGGAGACCAGTAGTAGTTTCTGAAGCACATCTGGAATCATTCTGTAACCTGTGGACGTTCAGAGTGTTGATGAAACACAAAAATTCTATCAGGATTGAATACAACAGGTACCATGAGGACTTTTCTCCATGGGAGTAATGTCTCAAACTGTCTACGCATTGATCGTTCCCTGGGAGACCTGTAGTAGTTTCCGAAGCGCATCTGAATGCTTCCTGCAATCTGTGGACGTTCAGAGTGTTGATGAAACATAGAAATTGTATCGGGATTGAATACAACATGCACAGTTCGGACTTTTCTCCATTGGAGTAATGTCTCATATTGTCTACGCTTTCATCGTTCCCTGGGACACCGGTAGTAGTTTCCGAAGGACATCTGGAGGCTTCCTGTAATCTGTTGAAGTTCAGAGTGTTGATGAAACACAGAAATTGCATCGGGATTGAATACAACAGGCACCATGCGGACATTTCTCCATGTGAGTAACGTCTCAAACAGTCTACGCTTTGATCGATTCCTGGGATACCAGTAGTAGTTTTCGAAGCACATCTGGAGGCATTCTGTAATTTGTGGACTTTCAGAGTGTTGATGAAAGACAGAAATTGCAATCGGGATTGAATACATCAAGCACCATGCGGACTTTTCTCCATGGGAGTAGTCTCAAACTGTCTACGCTTTGATCGTTCCCTGGAAGACGAGTTGGAGTTTCCGAAGCACATCACGAAGCTTCCTGTAATCCGTGGACGTTAATAGTGTTCATGAAACACAGAAATTGCGTCATCATTGAATACAACACGCACCATGCGGACTATTCTGCATGGGAGTAATGTCTCAAAGTGTCTACGATTTGATCGATTCCTGGGAGACCAGTAGTAGATTCCGAAGCACATCTTAAGGCATTCTATAATCTGTGGACCTTCGAAGTGTTTATAAAACACAGAAATTCCATCAGTATTTAATACAAGAAGCACCATGCGGACTTTTCTCCATGGGAGTAATGTATTAATCTGTCTACCCTTTAATCGTACCCTGGGAGACCAGTAGTACTTTCCGAAGCGTATCTGTAGTCTTCCTGCAATCTGTGGACGTTTAAAGTGTTGATGAAACACTGAAATTGCTTAGGGATTGAATACAACATGCACAGTTCGGACTTTTCGCCATGCGAGTAGTGTCTTATACTGTCTACGCTCTGATCGTTCCCTGGGACTCCAGCAGTAGTTTCCAAAGCACATCTGGAGGCTTCCTGTAATCTGTGGACGTTCAGAAAGTTGATGAAACACAGAAAATGCATCAGGACTGAATACAACAGGCACCATGCGTAATTTTCTCCATGGGGTATTGTCTCAATCTGTCTACACTTTGATCGATTCCTGGGATACCAGTAGTAGTTTCCGATGCACGTCTGCAAGCTTCCTGTAATCTGTGGACGATCACAGTTTTGATGAATCACAGAAATTGCATGTAGATTGAATACACCAGACACCATACGGACTTTGCTCAATGGGAGTAATGCGTAAAACAGTCTACACTTTAATCGTTCCCTGGGAAACCAGGTGTAGTTTCCGAAGCACATCTGGAGGCATCCTGTAATCAGTGAATGTTCAGAGTGTTGATGAAACACAGAAATTGCATTGGGATTGAATAGAACAGGCACGATGCAGTCATTTGTCATTGGGAGTAATGTCCAAATCTGTATACGCTATGATCGATTCCTGGGAGACCAGTAGTAGTTTCCGAAGCACATCTGGAAGCATTCTGGAATCGGTCGACGTTCAGAGTGTTGATGAAACATAGTAATTGCATCGGGATTGAATACAACATGCACAGATCTGACTTTTCTCCATGGGAGTAATGTCTCATACTGTCTACGCTTTGATCGTTCGGTGGGAGACCAGTAGTAGCTTTCGAAGCACATACAGAGGCTTCCTGTAATCTGTGGACCTTCAGAGTGTTAATGAAACACAGAAATTGCATCGGGATTGAAAACAACAGGCACAATGCGGACTTTTCTCCGTGGGAGTAATGTCTCGAACAGTCTACGCTTTGATCGTTCCCTGGGAGTCAAGTTTTAGTTTCTGAAGCACATCTCTAGGCTACCTGCAATCTGTGGACGTTCAGAGTGTTGATGAAACATAGAAACTGCATCGAGATTGAATACAACAGGCACCATGCGCACTTTTCTCCATGCGAGTAATATATCAAACTATCTACGTTTTATGATTCCTGGGAGACCTGTAGAAGTTTCCGAAGCAAATCTGGAGACATCCTGTAATCTGTGGACTTGTGGAGTGTTAATGAAACACAGAAATTGCATCGGGATTGATACAACACGCACCATGCATACTTTTCTCCATGGAGTAATGTATCGAACTGTCTACGCTTTGACCGTTCCCTGGGAGACAAGTTGTAGGTTCTGAAACGCATCTTGAGGCTTCCTGTAATCCGATTACGTTCAGAGTGTTGATGAAACATAGAAACTGCATCGAGATTGAATACAACAGGCACCATTCGCACTTTTCTCCATGGGAGTATGGTCTCAATCTGTCTACGCTTTGATTGTTCCCTGGGAGACCAGTACTAGTTTGCAAAGGACATTTGTACGCTTCCTGTAATCTTCGGCCGTTCAGAGTGTTGATGAAACACAGAAATTGCATCGCCATTGCATACAACAGGACTTTTCTCCATGGGAGTAATGTCTCAAACTGTCTACGCTTTGATCTATTAGTGGGAAACCAGTAGTAGTTTCCGAAGCACACCTGGAGGCATTCTGTAATCAGTTTAAGTTCAGAGCGTTGATGAATCACAGAAATTGCATCGAGATTGGATACAACAGGCACCATGTGGAGTTTTCTCCATGGGGTAATGTGTAAAACTGTCTACGGTTTGATCGTTCCCCGGGATACTATTAGTAGTTTCCGAAGCGCATCTGGAGGCTTCCTGTAATCTGTGGACGATCAGAGTGTTGATGAAACATAGAAACTGCATCGGGATTGAATACAACAGGCACCATGCGGACTTTTCTCCATGGGAGTAATGTCTCAATTTGCCAACGCTTTGATCGTTCCCTGGGAGACCAGTAGTAGTTTTCGAAGCACATCTGGAGGCTTCCAGCAATCTGTGGACAGTCAGAGTGTTGATGAAACACAGAAATTGCATCGCGATTGAATACAACAGGCACCATACGGATTTTTGTCCGTGGGCTTGTCGTCTCAAAGTGTCAACGATTTGATCGTTTCCTGGGGGACAAGTTGTAGTTTCTAAAGCACATCTGGAGGCTACCTGTAATCTGATGACGTTCAGACTGTTGATGAAACACTGAAATTGCATCGGCATTGAATACAACAGGCACCATACGGACTTTTCTCCATGGGCATGACCTCTTACAGTGTGTACGTTTTGATCGTTCCCTGGGAGACCAGTAGTAGCTTCCGATGCACATGTGGAGGCTTCCTGTAATCTGTGGACATTCAGAGTGTTGATGAAACACAGAAATTGCATCGGGATTGATTACAACGCGCACCATACGGACTTTTCCCCATGGGATTGACGTCTCAAACAGTCTACGTTGTGATCGATCCCTGGGAGACCAGTAGTAGTTTCCAAAGCACATCTGTACGCTTCCTGTAAACTGTGGACGTTCAGAGTGTTGATGAAACACAGAAATTATATTGCCATTGTATACAACAGTTACCATGCTGACTTTTCTCCATGGGAGTAATGTCTCAAACTGACTACGCTTCGATCGTTATCTGAGAGTAAAGTAGTAGTTTCCAAACCACATGTGGAGTCTTCCTGTAATCTGTGGACGTTAAGAGTGTTGATGAAACGATCAAAGCGTTGACAATTTGAGACATTACTCCCATGGAGAAAAGTCCGCATTTGGCCTGTTGTATTATATCGCGATGCAATTTCTGAATTGAATGCAACAGACACCATGCGGTCTTTGCTCAATGGGAGTAATGTCTGTAACTGTCTACGCTTTGATCGATTCCTGGGAGACCAGTAGTACTTTCTGAAGCACATCTGAAAGCATTATGTAATCTGTTTACGTTTAGAGTTTTGATCAAACACAGAGTGTTAATGATGCACAATAATTGCATCGGGATTGAATACAACAGGCCAAATGCGGACTTTTCTTCACGGGAGTAATGTGTTAATGTGTCTACGACTTGATCGTTCCATGGGAGACCAGTAGTAGTTTCTGAAGCACATCTGGAGCTTTACTGTATTCTGCTGACGTTCAGTGTTGCTCAAACACAGAAATTGCATCGGGATTGATTACAACAGGCACCATGTGGACTTTTTCTCCATTGGGATTGAATACACCAGGCATCATGCGGACTTTTCTCCTCGGGAGTAATTTGTTAAATTGTCTACGATTTGATCGTTCCCTGGGAGTACAGTAGTAGTTTCCGAAGCACATCTGAAGACTTCCTGTAATCTGTGGACGTTCAGAGTGTTGATGAAACACAGAAATTGCATCGGGATGCGATACAACAGGCACCATGCGGACTTTTCTCAATGGGTGTATTGTCTCAAACCCTCCACACTCTGATCGATTCCTGGGAGACCAGTAGTAGCTTCCGAAGCACATCAGGAGGTATTCCGAAATCTGTGGACCTTCAGAGTGTTGATGAAACACAGATATTCCATCGGGTTTGAATACAAAAAACACCATGTGGACTCCTCTCCAAGGGAGTAATGTCTCAAACTGCCTACGCTTTAATCGAATCCTGGGAGACCAGTAGTAGTTTCCGAAACACATCTGGAAGCTTCATGTAATATGTGGACGTTCCGAGTGTTGATGAAACACAGAAATTGCATCGGGATTAAATCACAATGCACCATGCGGACTTTTCTCCATGGGAGTAATGTCTCAAACTGTCCACGCTTTGATTGTTCCCTGGGAGACCAGTAGTAGTTTCCGAAGCACATCTGGCGGCATCCTGTAATCTGTCGACGTTCAGAGTGTTGATGAAACACAAAAATTGCATCGGGATTGAGTACAACAGGCACCATGCGGAATTATCTCCATGGGAGTATTGTCTCAAACTGTCTACGCTTTGATCGATTAATGGGAGACCAGTAGTAGTTTCCGAAGCACATCTGGAGGCTTCCTGCAATCTGTGGACGATCAGAGTGTTGATGAAACACAGAAATTTCATCGGGATTGAATACAACAGCACCTTGCGGACTTTTCTCCATTTGAGTAAAGTATGAAACTGTCTACGCTTTGATCGATTCCTGGGAGACCAGTAGTAGTTCCCCAAGCACATCTGGAGGCTTCATGTAATCTGAGGACGTTCCAAATGTTGATGAAACACAAAAATTGCATAGGGATTGAATACGACAGGCACCATGCGGAATTTTCTCCATGGGAGTAATGTCTCAAACTGACTACGCTTTGATTGTTCCCTGTGGAGTAATGTCTGAAAAACAGTCTACGCTTTGATCGATTCCTGGGAGACTAGTAGTAGTTTCCGAAGCACAACCGGAGGCTTCCTGTAATCTGTGGACGTTCAGAGTGTTGATGAACCACAGATATTGCTTTGGGATTGAATGCAAGATTCACCGTGCTGACTTTTCTCCATTGGAGTAATGTCTCAAACTGTCTATGCTTTCATCGATACGTGGGAGACCAGACATAGTTTCCGAAGCACATCTGGAGGCTTCATGTAATCTGTGGACGTTCCGGGTGTTGATGTAACACAGAAATTTCATCGGGATTGAATTCAAAAGGCACAGTGCCGACTTCTCCACATGGGAGTAATGTATAAAACTGTCTACGCTTTGATCGATTCCTGGGGGACCAGTAAAAGTTACCGAAGCACATCTGGAGGCTTCCGTTAATCTGTGGACGTTCAGAGTCTTGATGAAACACAGATATTGCGTCGGTATTGTATACAACAGGCACCATGCGGACTTTTCTCAATGGGAGTTATGTCTCAAACTGTCTACAGTTTGGTCGATACCTGTTAGTCCAGTAGTAGGTTCCGAAGCACAACTGGACTCATTCTGTAATCTTTGGACATTCAGAGTGTTGATGAAACACTGAAATTGCATCTATATTCTATACAACACGCCAAATGCTGACTTTTCTCCATGGGAGTAATGTCTCAAACTGTCACGATTTGATTGTTCCCTGGGAGACCACTAGTAGTTTCCGAAGAACATCTGGAGGCATTCTGTATTCTATGGACGTTCAGTGTGTTGATGAAATACAGAAAATGCATCGGGATTGAATACAAAGGGCACCATGCGGTCTTTTCTCAATGGGAGTTATGTCTCAAACATTCTACACTTTGGTCGATTCCTGGGACACCATTAGTAGGTTCCGAAGCAGATCTGGAGGCTTTCTGTAATCTGTGGACATTCAGAGTGTTGATGAAACGCAGAAATTGTATCGGCATTGATTACAACAGGCACCATGCGGACTTTTCTCCATTGGAGTAATGTCTCAAACGGTCTACGCTTTGATCGTTCCCTGGGAGACCAGTAGTGGAATCTGAAGCACATCTGGAGGCTTTCTGTAATCTGTGGACGTTCAGAGTGTTAAAGAAACACTGAAATTGCATCGGCATTGAATACAACAAGCACCATGAAAACTTTTGTCATAGAGAATAATGTCTCAAACTCTCTACACTTTGATCGATTCCTGGGAGACCAGTAGTAGTTTCTACAGCACATCTGGGGGCATTCTGTAATCTGTGGACGTTCAGAGTGTTGATGAAACACAGAAATTGCATCGGGATTGAATACAACAGGCACCAAGCGGACTTTTCTCTATGGGTGTAATGTCGCAAACGGTCTACGATTTGATCTTTCCCTGGGAGACCAGTAATAGTTCTGAAGCACATCTGAAGGCATTCTGTAACCTGTGGACGTTCAGAGTGTTGATGAAACACAGAAATTGCATCGGGATTGAATACAACGGCACTAAGCGGACATTTCTCTATGGGTGTAATGTCTCAAACGGTCTACGATTTGATCGTTCCCTGGGAGATTAGTAATAGTTCCGAAGCACATCTGAAGGCATCGGGATTGAATATAACAGGCACCATGCGAATTTTTCTCCACGGGAGTAATGTCTCTAACTGTCTACGCTTTGATCGTCCCTGGGAGACCAGTAGTAGTTTCCGAAGCACATCTGAAGGCTTCCTGTAATCTGTGGACGTTTAGAATATTGATGAAACACAGAAATTGCATCGGGATTGAAAACAAAGTGCCAAATGCTGACTTTTCTCCATGGGAGTAATGTTTGAAAAACAGTCTACGCTTTGATCGATTCCTAGGAGACCAGTAGTAGTTTCCGAAGCACATCCGGAGGCATCCTGTAATCTGTGGACGTTCAGAGTGTTGATGAAACACAGATATTGCTTTGGGATTGCATACACAGGCACCATGCGGACTTTTCTCCATGGGAGTAATGTCTCAAATTGTCTACGCTTTGATCGATACCTGGGAGACCAGAAGTAGTGTTCGAAGCACATCTGGAGGCTTCATGTAATCTGTGGACGTTCCGAGTGTTGATGAAACACAGAAATTGCATCGGGATTGAATACACAATGCACCATGCGGACTTTTCTCCATGGGAGTAATGTCTCAAACTTTCTACGTTTTGATTGTTCCCTGGGAGACCAGTAGTATTTTCCGAAGCACATCTGGAGGCATCCTGTAATCTGTCGACGTTCAGAGCGTTGATGAAACACAAAAATTGCATCGGGATTGAATATAACAGGCACCATGCGGACTTTTCTCTATGCGAGAAATGTCTCAAACTGCCTACTCTTTGATTGTTCCCTGAGAGACCAGTAGTAGTTTCCGAAGCACATCTGAAGGCTTACTGTAACTTGTGGACGTTTAGAATATTGATGAAACACAGAAATTGCATCGGGATTGAAAACAAAGTGCCAAATGCTGAATTTTCTCCATGGGAGTAATGTTTGAAAAACTGTCTACGCTTTGACGCTTCCTAGGAGACCAGTAGTAGTTTCCGAAGCACATCCGGAGGCATCCTGTAATCTGTCGACGTTCAGAGTGTTGATGAAACACAAAAATTGCATCGGGATTGAGTAAAACAGGCACCATGCGGAATTTTCTCCATGGGTGTTACGTCTCAAACTGTCTACGCATTGATCGATTCCTGGGAGACCTGTAGTAGTTTCCGAAGCACATCTGGAGGCTTCATGTAATCTGTGGACGTTCAGAGTGTTGATGAAACACAGAAATTTCATCGGGATTGAATACAACACGCACCTTGCGGACTTTTCTCCATGGGAGTAATCTATCTGTCTACGCTTTGATCGATTCCTGGGAGACCAGTAGTAGTTTCCGAAGTATATCTGGAGGCTTCATGTAATCTGAGGACGTTCCGAGTGTTGATGAAACACAGAAATTGCATTGGGATTGAATACAACATTCACCATGCGGAATTTTCTCCATGGGAGTAATGTCTCAAACTGTCTACGCTTTGATCGATTCCTAGGTTACCAGTAGTAGTTTCCGAAGCACATCCGGAGTCTTCCTGTAATCTGTTGACGTTTAGAATGTTGATGAAACACAGAAATTGCATCGGGATTGAAAACAAAGGGCCAAATGCTGAGTTTTCTCCAGGTGTTACATGCTTCACCCACTGTCCCTGCTGTCGAGACATCTTCGCGGGTACCGGGCGCGGTTGGGCCACCCTCTCCCCAAGGGGAGTGGCGGGTTCAGCGGCGTTCGCGGCGCACGAGGCGGAGGGTCTATGTGGAGGCTGGCCGTGTGGCAACGCCCGCTCTGCCTGTGAGTGGACATGTTGGCCGCTCCTTCAGCAAGGTCCGAGCAAGCACACGGGGGGAGGGGTTTATTAGTTATTGGGAGCTCCAACGTTAGGCGGGTGATGGAGCGCCTCAGGGTAATAGCGGAAAGGTCGGGGAAGAAGGCCAGTGTTCACTCTGTCTGCTTGCCGGGGGGTCTCATTCGAGATGTGGAAGAGGCCCTACCGGCGGCGATAGAGAGCATTGGGTGCACCCGACTGCTAATTGTTGCTCATGTCGGCACCAATGACTCCTGCCGTCTGGGTTCAGAGGTCCTCCTCAGTTCGTACAGGCGGTTGGCGGAGTTGATGAAGGCGGAAAGCCTCGCTCGCGGGGTGGTATCAGAGCTAACTATTTGTAGTATCGTTCCCAGAACCGATCGCGGTCCTCTGGTTTGGAGCCGAGTGGAAGGCTTAAACCAGATGCTCAGACGATTCTGCGGAGAGCTGGGGTGCAAATTTCTCGACCTCCGCTATCGGGTGGAGAAATGTAGGGTCCCCCTGAATAGGTCAGGCGTGCACTACACGCCGGAAGCGGCTACGAGGGTAGACGAGTACGTGTAGAGTGCACATGGGTTTTTTTTAGGTTAGAGAATTCCCCCCTAGGCCCGGCAAGACGCCTCCTGAGACGCGGCAAGGCAGGAGTAGGCAAAATGCAACAAGGAATAACAATATTAATGTGCTTATAGTAAACTCCAGGAGCGTCTATAGAAAGGTCCCAGAACTGCTCTCATTAATAAACGGTCACAACGCCCACATAGTACTAGGAACAGAAAGTTGGCTGAAACCAGACGTAAACAGTAATGAAATCCTAAACTCGGATTGGAATGTATACCGCAGAGATAGGCTGGACAGTGAAGGGGGAGGCGTGTTTATAGCGATAAGAAGTGCAATAGTATCGAAGGAAATTGACGGAGATTGGAATTGTGAAATGATTTGGGTGAATGTCACGGTTAAAGCAGGCTCAGACATGGTAATTGGATGTCTCTATAGGCCCCCAGGCTCAGCAGCTGTTGTGGCTCAGCACCTGAAGAATAATTTGGAAAATATTTCCAGTAGATTTCCCCACCATGTTATAGTTCTGGGTGGAGATTTTCATTTGCCGGATATAGACTGGGAGACTCAAACGTTCATAACGGGTGGCAGGGACAAAGAATCCAGTGAAATATTTTTAAGTGCTTTATCTGAAAACTACCTTGAGCAGTTAAACAGAAAACCGACTCGTGGCGATAACATATTAGACCTTCTGGTGACAAACAGACCCGAACTATTTGAATCAGTTAAGGCAGAACAGGGAATCAGCGATCATAAAGCGGTTACTGCATCGATGATTTCAGCCGTAAATAGAAATATTAAAAAAGGTAGGAAGATTTTTCTGTTTAGCAAAAGTGACAAAAATCAGATTTCAGAGTACCTGACGGCTCAACACAAAAGTTTTGTCTCAAGTACAGACAGTGTTGAGGATCAGTGGACAAAGTTCAAAACCATGGTACAATATGCGTTAGATGAGTATGTGCCAAGCAAGATCGTAAGAGATGGGAAAGAGCCATCGTGGTACAACAACCGAGTTAGAAAACTGCTGCGGAAGCAAAGGGAACTTCACAGCAAACATAAACAAAGCCAAAGCCTTGCAGACAAACAAAAATTACTTGAAGCGAAATGCAGTGTGAGGAGGGCTATGCGAGAGGCTTTCAATGAATTCGAAAGTAAAGTTCTATGTACTGACTTGGCAGAAAATCCTAAGAAATTTTCGTCCTATGTCAAAGCGGTAGGTGGATCAAAACAAAATGTCCAGACATTCTGTGACCAAAATGGTACTGAAACAGAGGATGACAGACTAAAGGCCAAATTACTAAATGTGTTCTTCCAAAGCTGTTTCACAGAGGAAGACTGCACTGTGCTTCCTTCTCTAGATTGTCGCACGGTTGACAAAATGGTAGATATCGAAGTAGACGACAGAGGGATAGAGAAACAATTAAAATCGCTCAAAAGAGGAAAGGCCGCTGGTCCTGATGGAATACCAGTTCGATTTTACACAGAGTACGCGAAGGAACTTGCCCCCCTTCTTGCAGCGGTGTACCGTAGGTCTCTAGAAGAGCGAAGCGTTCCAAAGGATTGGAAAAGGGCACAGGTCATCCCCGTTTTCAAGATGGGACGTCGAACAGACGTGCAGAACTATAGACCTATATCTCTAACGTCGATCAGTTGTAGAATTTTGGAACACGTATTATGTTCGAATATAATGTCTTTTCTGGAGACTAGAAATCTACTCTGTAGGAAGCAGCATGGGTTTCGAAAAAGACGGTCGTGTGAAACCCAGCTCGCGCTATTCGTCCACGAGACTCAGAGGGCCTTAGACACGGGTTCACAGGTAGATGCCGTGTTTCTTGACTTCCGCAAGGCGTTTGACACAGTTCCCCACAGTCGTTTAATGAACAAAGTAAGAGCATACGGACTATCAGATCAATTGTGTGATTGGATTGAGGAGTTCCTAGATAACAGAACGCAGCATGTCATTCTCAATGGAGAGAAGTCTTCCGAAGTAAGAGTGATTTCAGGTGTGCCGCAGGGGAGTGTCATAGGACCGTTGCTATTCACAATATACATAAATGACCTGGTGGATGACATCGGAAGTTCACTGAGGCTTTTTGCAGATGATGCTGTGGTCTATCGAGAGGTTGCAACAATGGAAAATTGTACTGAAATGCAGGAGGATCTGCAGCGAATTGACGCATGGTGCATGGAATGGCAATTGAATCTCAATGTAGACAAGTGTAATGTGATGCGAATACAAAGAAAGATAGGTCCCTTATCATTTAGCTACAAAATAGCAGGACAGCAACTGGAAGCAGTTAATTCGATAAACTATCTGGGAGTACGGATTAGGAGTGATTTAAAATGGAATGATCATATAAAGTTGATCGTCGGTAAAGCAGATGCCAGACTGAGATTCATTGGAAGAATCCTAAGGAAATGCAATCCGACAACAAAGGAAGTAGGTTACAGTACGCTTGTTCGCCCAATGCTTGAATACTGCTCAGCAGTGTGGTATCTGCACCAGGTAGGGTTGATAGAAGAGATAGAGAAGATCCAACGGAGAGCAGCGCGCTTCGCTACAGGATCATTTAGTAATTGCGAAAGCGTTACGGAGATGATAGATAAACTCCAGTGGAAGACTCTGCAGGAGAGACGCTCAGTAGCTCGGTACGGGCTTTTGTTAAGGTTTCGAGAACATACCTTCACCGAAGAGTCAAGCAGTATATTGCTCCCTCCTACGTATATCTCGCGAAGAGACCATGAGGAAAAAATCAGAGAGATTAGGGCCCACACAGAAGCATACCGACAATCCTTCTTTCCACGTACAATACGAGACTGGAATAGAAGGGAGAACCGATAGAGGTACTCAGGGTACCCTCCGCCACACACCGTCAGGTGGCTTGCGGAGTATGGATGTAGATGTAGATGTAGAAATTGCATCGGGATTGAATACAACAGGCGCCATGCGGAAATTTCTGCACGGGAGTAATGTCCCAAACTGTCTACGCTTTGATAGATTCCTTGGAGACCAGTAGTAGTTTCCGAAGCACATCTGGAGGCTTCATGAAACCTATGGACGTTCAGAGTGTTAATGAAACACAGAAATTGAATCGGGATTGATTACAACAGGCACCATAAGGAATTCTTCACATGGGATTATTGTCTCAAACTGTCTACGCTTTGATCGATTCCTGGGAGACCAGTAGTAGTTTCCGAAGCACATCTGGAGGCTTCATGTAACCTATGGACGTTCAGAGTGTTAATGAAACACAGAAATTGCATCGGGATTGATTACAACAGGCACCATAAGGACTTCTCCACATGGGAGTAATGTCTCAAACTGTGTACGCTTTGATCGATTCCTGGGAGACCAGTAGTAGTTTCCAGAGCACATCTGGAAGCTTCCTGTAATCTGTGGACGTTCTGAGTGTTTATGAAACACAGAAATTGCATCGGGATTGAATACAACAGCACAATGCGGACTTTTCTCCATGGGAGTAATGTCTCAAACTGTCTATGCTTTGATCGAATCCTGGGAGACCAGAAGTTGTTGCCACAGCACATCTGGAGGCATTCTGTAATCTGTGGACGTTCAGAGTGTTGATGAAACACAGAAATTGCATCGGGATTGAATACAACAGGCACAAAGCGGACATCTCTACATGGGAATAATGTCTCAAACTGTCTATGCTTTGATCGAACCCTGGGAGACCAGTAGTAGTTTCCGAAGCATATCTGGAAGCTTCATGTGATCTGCGGACGTTCCTAGTGTTGATGAAACACAGAAATTGCATCGGGATTGAATACACAAGGCACCATGCGGACTTTTCTCTATGGGAGTAATGTCTCAAACTGTCTATGCTTTGATCGAATCCTGGGAGACCAGTAGTAGTTTCCGAAGCACATCTGGAGGATTCATGTAATCTGCGGACGTTCCGAGTGTAGATGAAACATAGAAATATCATCAGGATTGAATACACAAGGCTTCATGCGACTCTTCTCCATGGGAGTAATGTCTCAAACTGTCTACGCTTTGATTGTTCCCTGGGAGACCAGTATTAGTTTCCGAAGCACATCTGGAGGCATCCTGTAATCTGTCGACATTCAGAGCGTTGATGAAACACAAGAATTGCATCGGGATTTAATATAATAGGCACCATGCGGAATTTACTCCATGGGAGTTATGTCTCAAACTGTCTACGCATTGATCGATTCCTGGGTGACCAGTAGTAGTTTCCGAAGCACATCTTGAGGCTTCATGTAATCTGTGGACGTTCAGAGTGGTGATGAAACACCGAAATTGCATCGGGATTGAATACATCAGACACCATGCGGAAATTTCTGCATGGGAGTAATGTCCTAAATGTATAAGTTTTGATAGATTCCTGTGAGACCAGTAGTAGGATCCGAAGCACAACTGGAATCAGTCTGTAATCTGTGGACATTTGAGTGTTGATGAAACACTGAAATTGCATCGGGATTCAATACAACACGCATAATGCTGACTTCTCTCCATGGGAATAATGTCTCAAACTGTCTATGCTTTGATCGTTTACTGGGAGACCAGTAGTAGTTTCCGAAGCACATCTGGATGCATTCTGCAATCTGTGGACCTTCAGAGTGCTAATGACACACAGAAATTGCATTGGGATTGAATACAACAGCGCCATGCGGACTTTGCACAATGTGAGTAATGCCTCAACTGTCTACGCTTTGATTGACCCTGGGAGACGTGTAGTAGTTTCCGAAGCACATCTGGCGGCTTTATATAATCTGCAGAGGTTCCGAGTGTTGATGAAACACTGAAATTGCAACGGGATTGAATACACAAGGCACCATGCGGACATTTCTCCTTGGGAGTAATGTCTCAAACTGTCTACGCTTTGATTGTTCCCTGGGAGACCAGTGTTAGTTTCCGAAGCACATCTGGAGGCATCCTGTAAACTGTCGACGTTCAGTGCGTTGATGAAACACAAAAATTGCATCTTGTTCGAATATAACAGGCACCATGAAGACTTTTCTTAATGGGAGTAATGTCTCAAACTGACTACGCATTGATTGTTCCCTGGGAGACCAGTAGTAGTTTCCGAAGCACATCTGGAGGCTTCACGTAATCTATGGACGTTCATAGTGTTAAAAAAACACAGAAATTGCATCGGGATTGAATACAACAGGCACCATGCCGACTTCTCTACATGGGAGTAATGTCTCAAACTGTATACGCTTTGATTGTTCCCTGGGAGACCAGTAGTAGTTTCCGAAGCACATCTGGAGGCATCGTGTAATCTGTCGACGTTCCGAGTGTTGACGAAACACAAAAATTGTATCGGGATTGAATATAATAGGCACCATGCGGAATTTTCTCCATGGGAGTTATTTTTCAAACTGTCTTCGCATTGATCGATTCCTGGCAGAGCAGTACTAGTTTCCGATGCACATCTGGAGGCTTCATGTAATCAGTGGACGTTCAGTGTGTTGATGAAACACAGAAACTGCATCAGGATTGAATACAACAAGCACCATGCGGACAATTCTCAATGGGAGTTATGTCTCTAACTCTCTACGGTTTGATCGTATCTGGGAGACCAGTAGTAGTTTCCGAAGCACATCTGAAGGCTTCCAGTAATCTGTGGACGTTCAGAGTGATGATGAAACACAGAAATTGCCTCGGGATTGAATACAACAGGTACCATGCAGACTTTTCTCCATGGAAGTAATGTCTCAAACTGTCTACCTTTTGATCGATTCCTGGGAGACCAGTAGTAGTTTCCCAAGCACATCTGGAGGCTTCATGTAATCTGTGGACGTTCAGAGTGTTGATAAAACACAGAAATTGCATCGGGATTGAATACAAAAGGCACTATGCGGAAATTTCTGCATGGTAGTAATGTCCCAATCTGTCTACGCTTTGATAGATTCCTGGGAGACCAGTAGCGGTTTCTGAACCACATCTGGAGGCTTCATGTAATCTATGGACTTTCAGAGTGTTAATGAAACACAGAAATTGCATCGGGATTGAATACAACAGTCACCATGCGGACTTTTCTCCATGGGAGTAATGTCTCAAACAGTCTACGCTTTGATTGTTCTCTGGGAGACCACTAGTAGTTTCTGAAGCACATCTGGAGTCTTCCTGTAATCTGTGGACGTTCAGTGTGTTGATGAAACACAAAAATTGCATCGGGATTGAATACAACAGGCACCATGCGGAAATTTCTGCATTGGGAGTAATGTCCCAAACTGTCTACGCTTTGATAGATTCCTGGGAGACCAGTAGCAGTTTCTGAAGCACATCGGGAGGCTTCATGTAATCTATGGACGTTCAGAGTGTTAATGAAACACAGAAATTGCAACGGGATTGAAATCAACATGCACCATGAAGACTTCTCTACATCGTAGTAATGTTCCAAACTGTCTACGCTTTGATCGATTCCTGGGAGACCAGTAGAAGTTTTCTAAGCACATCTGGAGGCTTCATGTAATCTGAGGACGTTCCGAGTGTTGATGAAACACAGAAATTGCATCGGGATTGAATACAACTGGCACCATGCGGACTTTTCTCCATGGGAGTAATGTCTCAAACTGTCTATTCTTTGATCGTTCCCTGGGAGACCAGTAGTAGTTTCCGAAGGACTTCTGGAAACTTCATGTAATCTGTGGACGTTTAGAATATTTATGAAACCCCTTAAATTGCATAGGGGATTGAAAACAAACGGCCAAATGCTGACTTTTTTCCATGGGAGTAACGTCTGAAAAACAGTCTACGCTTTGAGCGATTCCTGGGAGACCAGTAGTAGTTTCCGAAGCACATCCGGAGGCTTCCTGTAATCTTGGACGTTCAGAGTTTTTATGAAACAGAGATATTGCTTTGGGATTGAATGCAACAGGCACCATGCGGACTTTTCTCCATGGGAGTAATGTCTCAAACTGTCTACGCTTTGATCGATACCTGGTAGACCAGAGTAGTTTCCGAAGCACATCTGGAGTCTTCCTGTAAGCTGTGGACGTTCAGAGTGTTAATGAAACACTGAAATTGCATCGGGATTGAATATACCAGGCACCATGAAAACTTTCGTCATAGGGAGTAATGTCTCAAACTCTCTACGCTTTGATCGATTCCTGGGAAACCAGTAGTAGTTTCCACAGCACATCTCGAGGCGTTCTGTAATCTGTGGACGTTCAGAGTGTTGATGAAACAAAGAAATTGCATCGGGATTGAATACTAAAGGCACCATGCAAACGTTTCAGTATGGGAGTAATGTCTCAAACTGTCTACTATTTAATCGTTCCCAGGGAGACCAGTAGTAGTTTCCGAAGTAAATCTGAACGCTCTCTGTAATCTGTGGACGTTCAGAGTGTTGATGAAACACGGAAATTGCATCGGGATTGAATACAACAGGCACCATGCTGACTTTTCTCCATGGGAGTAATGTCTCTAACTGTCTACGCTTTGATCGTTCCCTGGGAGACCAGTAGTAGTTTGCGAAGCACTTCTGAAGGTTCCTGTAATCTGTGGACGTTCAGAGTGTAGATCAAACACAGAAATTGCATCGGGATTGAATACAACAGGCACCATGCCGACTTTTCTCCACGGGAGTAATGTCTCAAACTGTCTAGGCTTTGATCGATACCTGCTAGACCAGAGTAGTTTCCGAAGCACATCTGGAGTCTTCCTGTAATCTGTTGATGTTCAGTTTGGATGAAACACGGAAATTGCATCGGGATTAAATACACAAGGTACCATGCGGACTTTTCTCCATGGGAGTACTGACTCAAACTGACTACTTGTTCCCTGGGAGACCAGTAGTAGTTTCCCATGCACATCTGGAGGCTTTCTGTAATCTGTGGACGTTCAGAGTGTTGATGAAACACAGATATTGCTTTGGGATTGAATGCAACAGGCACCATGAAGACTTTTCTCCATGGGAGTAATGTATCAAATTGTCTACCCTTTGATCGATACCTGGGAGACCAGTAGTAGTTTCCAAAGCACATCTGGAGGCTTCCTGTAATCTGTGGACGTTCAGCGTGTTGATGAAACACAGAAATTGCTTCGGGATTGAATACAACAGGCACAAAGCGGAAATTTCTGCATGGCAGTAGTGTCTCAAACTGTCTACGCTTTGATAGATTTTTGGGAGACCAGTAGTAGTTTCCGAAGCACATCTGGAGGCATTCTGTAATCTATGGACGTTCAGTATGTTGATGAAACACAGAAATTGAATCGGGATTGAATACAATAGGCACAATGCTGACTTTTCTCAATGGGAATTGTGTCTCAAACTGTCTACACTTTGGTCTATTCCAGGGAGACCATTAGTAGTTTCCGAAGTATATCTGAAGGCTTTCTGTAATCTATGGACGTTCAGAGTTTTGATGAAACACAGAAATTGCATCGGGATTGAATACAACAGGCACCATGCGGACTTTTCTCCATGGGAGTAATGTCTCTAACTGTCTACGCTTTGATCGTTCCCGGGGAGACCAGTAGTAGTTTGCGAAGCACATCTGAAGGTTCCTGTAACTTGTGGACGTTCAGAGTGTAGATCAAACACAGAAATTGCGTCGGGATTGAATACAACAGGCACCATGCGGACTTATTCTCCATGGGAGTAATGTTTCAAACTGTCTACGCTTTGATCGATTCCTGGGAGACCAGTTGCAGTTTCCGAAGAACATCTTCAGGCTTTGTTTAGTCTGTGGACGTTCCGAGTGTTGATGAAACACAGAAATTGCATCGGGATTGAATACACAAAGCACCATGCGGACTTTTCTCCATGGGAGTAACTTCTCAAATTGTCTACGCTTTGATTGTTCCCTGGGAGACCAGTAGTAGTTTCCATAGCAAATCTGGAGGCATCCTGTAATCTGTCGACTTTCAGAGCGTTAATGAAACACAAAAATTGCATCGGGATTGAATATAATAGGCACCATGCGGAATTTTTCCATGGTAGTTATGTCTCAAACTGTCAACGATTTGATCGTTCCCTGGTAGACCAGTGGTAGTTTCCGTAGCACTTCTGGAGGCTACATGTAATCTGTGGTCGTTCTGAGTGTAGATGAAACACAGAAATTTAATCGGGATTGAATACAACAGACACCAAGGAGACTTTTGTCATAGGGAGTAATATCTCAAACTCTCTACCCTTTAATCGATTACTGGGAGACCAGTAGTAGTTTCCGATGCACATCTGCAGGCTTTCTGTAATCTGTGGACGTTCAGAGTGTTGATGAAACACAGATATTTCTTTCTGATTGAATGCAATAGGCACCATGAAGACTTTTCTCCATGGGAGTAATGTCTCCAACTGTCTACGCTTTGATCGATACCTGGGTGACCAGAAGTAGTTTCCGAAGCACATCTGGAGTCTTCCTGTAATCTGTGGACGGTCAGACTGTTGATGAAACACAGAAATTACATCGGGATTGAGTACAACAGGCACCATGCGGAAATTTCTGCATGGGAGTAGTGTCCCAAATTGTCTACGCTTTGATAGATTTCTGGGAGACCAGTAGTAGTTTCCGAAGCACATCTGGAGGCAATCTGTAATCTATGGACGTTCAGTATGTTGATGAAACACAGAAATTGCATCGGGATTGAATACACAAGGCACCATGTGGACTTTTCTCCATGGGAGTAATGTCTCAAATTGTTTACGCCTTGATTGTTCCCTGGGAGACCAGTAGTAGTTTCCGAAGCAAATCTGGAGGCATCCTGTAATCTGTCGACGTTCAGGGCGTTGATAAAACACAAAAATTGCATCGAGATTGAATATAATAGGCACCATGCGGAATTTTCTCCGTGGTAGTTATGTCTCAAACTATCTACGATTTGATCGTTCCCTTGGCGACCAGTAGTAGTTTCCGTAATACATCTGGAGGCTTCATGTAACCTGTGGACGTTCCGAGTGTTGATGAAACACAAAAATTGCATTGGGATTGAATATAATATTCACCATGCGTAATTTTCTCCTTGGTAGTTATGTCTCAAACTGTCTACGATTTGATCGGTCCCTGGGAGACCAGTAGTAGTTTCCGTAGCACATCTGGAGGCTTCATGATACCTGTGGACGTTCTGAGTGTTGATAAAACACAGAAATTTAATCGGGATTGAATACAAGAGACACCAAGAAGACTTCTGTCATAGGGAGTAATGTCTGTACTCTCTACCCTTTAATCGATTACTGGGAGACAAGAAGTAGTATCCGAAGCACATCTGGAGTCTTCCTGTAATCTGTGGACGTTCAGAGTGTTGATGGAACATAGAAATTACATCGGGAATGAATACAACAGGCACCATGCGGACTTTTCTCCATGGGAGTAATGTATCAAATTCTCTACGCTTTGATCGTTCCCTCGGAGACCGGTAGTGGAATCCGAAGCACACCATTAGGCTTCCTGTAATCTGTGGAAGTTCAGAGTGTTAATGAAACACTGAAATTGCATCGGGATTCATTACAACAGGCACCATGAAAACTTTTGTCATAGGGTGTAATGTCTCAAACTCTCTACGCTTTGATCATTTCCTGGGAGACCAGTAGTAGTTTCCGCAGCACATCTTAATGCTTCCTGTAATCTGTGGACATTCAGAGTGTCGATCAAACACAGAAATTGCATCGGGGTTGAATACACAGGTCACTATGCGGACTTTTCTCCATGGGAGTAAAGTCTCAAGCTTTCTACGATTTGATCGTTCCCTGGAAGACCAGGAGTAGTTTCCGAACCACATCTGGAGGCATTTTGTAATCTGTAGACTCTCAGAGTGTTGATAAATCACAGCAAATGCATCGGGATTGCATACAGCTGGCACCATGCGCGCTTTTCTATATGGGAGTAATGTCTCAAACACTCTACGATTTGATCCATTCCTGGGAGACCAGTAGTAGTTTCCACAGCACATCTGGAGGCATTCTGTAATCTGTGGACGTTCAGAGTATTGATGAAACACAGAAATTGCATCGGCATTGAATACAAAGTGCACCATGCGAACTATTCACAATGGGGGTAATGTCTCTAACTGTCTAATTTTTGATCGTTTCCTGGGAGACCAGTAGTAGTTTCCGAAGCACATCTGAATGCTTCCTGTAATCTGTGGACATTCAGAGTGTTGATCAAACACAGAAATTGCATCGGGATTGAATACAGCAGGCACCATGCGGACTTTTCCCCATGGGAGTAATGTGTAAAACTTTCTACGATTTGATCGACTCCTGGGATACCAGTAGTTGTTTCCGAAGCACAACTGGAGGCTTCATGTAATCTGTGGACGATCATCGCGTTCATGAAGCACAGAAATTGAATCGGGATTGAATAGAACAGGCACCATGCGGACTTTTCTCCATGGGAGTAATGTCTCAAACTGTCTACGCGTTGATCGATTAATGGGAGACCAGTAGCAGCTTCCAAAGCACATCTGGAGGCATCCTGTAATCTGTGGTCCTTCTCAGTGCTGATAAAAAACAGAAATTGCATCGGGATTGAATACAAGCACTATACGGACATTTAAAAATGGGAGTAATGTCTCAAACTGTCTACGCTTTGATCGATTCCTGGGAGACGAGTTGTAGTTTCCGAAGCACATCTTCAGGCTTTGTTTAGTCTGTGGACGTTCCGAGTGTTGATGAAACACAGAAATTGCATCGGGATTGAATACACTAGTCACTATGCGGACTTTTCTCCATGGGAGTAATGTCTCAAACTGTCTACGCTTTGATCGTTCGATGGGAGACCAGTGGTAGTTTCCGTAGCACATCTGGAGGCTACATGTAATCTGTGGACGTTCTGAGTGTTGATGAAACACAGAAATTTAATCGGGATTGAATACAACAGACACCAAGAAGACTTTTGTCATAGGGAGTAATGTCTCAAACTCTCTACCCTTTAATCGATTCCTGGGAGACCAGTAGTAGTTTCCGATGCACATCTGGAGGCTTTCTGTAATCTGTTGACGTTCAGAGTGTTGATGAAACACAGATATTTCTTTAGGATTGAATGCAATAGGCACCATGAAGACTATTCTCCATAAGAGTAATGTCTCAAACTGTCTACGCTTTGATCGATACCTGGGAGACCAGAAGTAGTTTCCGAAGCACATCTGGAGTCTTCCTGTAATCTGTGGACGTTCAGGGTGTTGATGAAACACAGAAATTACATCGGGATTGAATACAACCGGCACCATGCGGACTTTTCTCTATGGGAGTAATGTCTCAAACTGTCTATGCTTTGATCGAATCCTGGGAGACCAGTAGTTGTTTCCGAAACACATCTGGAGGCTTCATGTAATCTGTGGACGTTCCGAGTGTTGATGAAACACAGAAATTGAATCGGGATTGAATACACAACTACCATGCGGACTTTTATCCGTGGGAGGAATGTCTCAAACAGTCTACGCTTTGATCGATACCTGGGAGACCAGTAGTAGTTTCCGAAGGAAATCTGGAGGCTTCATGTAATCTGTGGACGTTCAGCGTGTTGATGAAACACAGAAATTGCTTCGGGATTGAATACAACAGGCACCATGCGGAAATTTCTGCATGGGAGTAGTGTATCAAACTGTCTGAGCTTTGATAGACTTCTGGGAGACCAGTAGTAGTTTCCGAAGCACATCCGGAGGCATTCTGTAATCTATGGACGTTCAGTATGTTGATGAAACACAGAAATTTCATCGGCATTGAATACAATAGGCACCATGCCTAGTTTTCTCCATGGGAGTAATGTCTCTAACTGTCTAAGTTTTGGTCGTTTCCAGGGAGACCAGTAGTAGTTTCCGAAGCACATCTGAATGCTTCCTGTAATCTGTGGACATTCAGAGTGTTGATCAAACACAGAAATTGCATCGGGATTGAATACAAAGGGCAACATGCGATCTTTTCACTATGGGAGTAATGTCTCAAACTATCTACGATTTGATCGTTCCCTTGGCGACCAGTAGTAGATTCCGTAGCACATCTGGAGGCTTCATGTAATCTATGGACGTTCCGAGTGTTGATGAAACACAAAAATTGCATCGGGATTGAATATAATATTCACCATGCGGAATTTTCTTCATGGTAGTTATGTCTCAAACTGTCTACGATTTGATCGTTCCCTGGGAGACCAGTAGTAGTTTCCGTAGCACATCTGGAGGCTTCATGTTTCCTGTCGACGTTCTGAGTGTTGATAAGACACAGAAATTTAATCGGGATTGAATACAAGAGACACCAAGAAGACTTCTGTCATAGGGAGTAATGTCTGAAACTCTCTACCCTTTAATCGATTACTGGGAGACAAGAAGTAGTATCCGAAGCACATCTGGAGTCTTCCTGTAATCTGTGGACGTTCAGAGTGTTGATGGAACATAGAAATTACATCGGGAATGAATACAACAGGCACCATGCGAACTTTTCTCCATGGGAGTAATGTCTCTAACTGTCTAAGTTTTGATCGTTTCCAGGGAGACCAGTAGTAGTTTCCGAAGCACATCTGAATGCTTCCTGTAATTTGTGGACATTCAGAGTGTTGATCAAACACAGAAATTGCATCGGGATTGAATACACAAGTCACTATGCGGACTTTTCTCCATGGGAGTAATGTCTCAAACTGTCTACGCTTTGATTGTTCCCTGGGAGACCAGTAGCAGTTTCCGAAGCAAATCTGGAGGCATCCTGTAATCTGTCGACGATCAGAGCATTGATGAAACACAAAAATTGCATCGGGATTGAATATAATAGGCACCATGCAGAATGTTTCCATGGTAGTTATGTCTCAAACTGTCAACGATTTGATCGTTCCCGGGAGACCAGTGGTAGTTTCCGAAGCACATCTGGAGGCTACATGTAATCTGTGGACGTTCTGAGTGTTGATGAAACACAGAAATTTAATCGGGATTGAATACAACAGACACCAAGAAGACTTTTGTCATAGGGAGTAATGTCTCAAACTCTCTACCCTTTAATCGATTCCTGGGAGACCAGTAGTAGTTTCCGATGCACATCAGGAGGCTTTCTGTAATCTGTTGACGTTCAGAGTGTTGATGAAACACAGATATTTCTTTGGGATTGAATGCAATAGGCACCATGAAGACTAATCTCCATGGGAGTAAAGTTTCAAACTGTCTAGGTTTTGATCGATACCTGGGCGACCAGAAGTAGTTTCCGAAGCACATCTGGAGTCTTCCTGTAATCTGTGGACGTTCAGAGTGTTGATGAAACACAGAAATTACATCGGGATTGAATACAACCGGCACCATGCGGACTTTTCTCTATGGGAGTAATGTCTCAAACTGTCTATGCTTTGATCGAATCCTGGGAGACCAGTAGTAGTTTCCGAAAACACATCTGGAGGCTTCATGTAATCTGTGGACGTTCCGAGTGTTGATGAAACACAGAAATTGCATCAGGATTGAATACACAAGGCACCATGCGGACTTTTCTCCATGGGAGTAATGTCTCAAATTGTTTACGCCTTGATTGTGCCCAGGGAGACCAGTAGTAGTTTCCGAAGCACATCTGGAGGCATTCTGTAATCTATGGACGTTCAGTATGTTGATGAAACACAGAAATTTCATCGGGATTGAATACAATAGGCACCATGCGGACTTTTCTCCATGGGAGTAATGTCTCAAACTGTCTACGCTTTGATCTTTCCGTAGGAGAACGGTAGTTGAATCGGAAGCACATCTGGAGGCTTCCTGTAATCTGTGGACGTTCAGAGTGTTAATAAAACACTGAAATTGCATCGGGATTGGATATAACAGGCACCATGAATACTTTAGTCATAGGTAGTAATGTCTCAAACTCTCTACGCTTTGATCGATTCCTGGGAGACCAGTAGTAGTTTCCGCAGCACATCTGGAGGCATTCTGTTATCTGTGGACGATCAGAGTGTTGAT
This sequence comes from Schistocerca gregaria, assembly GCF_023897955.1. Taxonomy (NCBI): domain Eukaryota; kingdom Metazoa; phylum Arthropoda; class Insecta; order Orthoptera; family Acrididae; genus Schistocerca; species Schistocerca gregaria. Next base: position 786,671,788 of record NC_064923.1, read on the forward strand.
GAAACACAGACATTGCATCGGGATTGAATACAACAGGCACCATGCGAACTTTTCACTATGGGAGTAATGTCTCAAAATGTCTACGATTTGATCGTTCCCAGGGAGACCAGTAGTAGTTTCCGAAGCACGTCTGAAGGCTTTCTGTAATCTGTGGAGTTTCAGAGTGTTGATGAAACACAGAAATTGCATCGGGATTGAATACAACAGGCACCATGCGAACTTTTCTCCATGGGAGTAATGTCTCTAACTGTCTAAGTTTTGATCGTTTCCTGGGAGACCAGTAGTAGTTTCCGAAGCACATCTGAATGCTTCCTGTAATCTGTGGATATTCAGAGTGTTTATCAAACACAGAAATAGCATCGGGATTGAATACAGCAGGCACCATGCGGAATTTTCTCCATGGGAGTAATTCGTAAAACTTTCTACGATTTGATCGACTCCTGGGATACCAGTAGTTGTTTCCGAAGCACAACTGGAGGCTTCATGTAATCTGTGGACGATAAGAGCGTTCATGAAAAACAGAAATTGAATCGGGATTGAATAGAACAGGCACCATGCGGACTTTTCTCCATGGGAGTAATGTCTCAAAATGTCTATGCGTTGATCGATTAAAGGGAGACCAGTAGCAGCTTCCCAAGCACATCTGGAGGCATCCTGTAATCTGTGGTCCTTCTCAGTGCTGATAAAAAACAGAAATTGCATCGGGATTGAATACAAGCACTATACGGACATTTAAAAATGGGAGTAATGTCTCAAACTGTCTACGCTTTGATCGATTCCTGGGAGACCAGTTGTAGTTTCCGAAGCACATCTTCAGGCTTCGTTTAGTCTGTGGACGTTCCGAGTGTTTATGAAACACAGAAAATGCATCGGGATTGAATACACAAGTCACTATGCGGACTTTTCTCCATGGGAGTAATGTCTCAAACTGTCTACGCTTTGATTGTTCCCTGGGAGTCCAGTAGTAGTTTCCGAAGCAAATCTGGAGGCATCCTGTAATCTGTCGACTATCAGAGCATTGATGAAACACAAAAATTGCATCGGGATTGAAAATAATAGGCACCATGCGGAATTTTCTCCATGGTAGTTATGTCTCAAACTGTCTACGATTTGATCGTTCCCTGGGAGATTAGTAGTAGTTTCCGTAGCACATCTGGTGGCTTCATGCAATCTGTGGACGTTCTGAGTGTTGATAAAAGACAGAAATTTAATCGGGATTGAATACAAGAGACACCAAGAAGACTTCTGTCATGGGGAGTAATGTCTGAAACTCTCTACCCTTTAATCGATTACTGGGAGACCAGTACACACATCGGGACGCTTTCTGTAATCTGTGGACGTTCAGAGTGTTGATCAAACACAGAAATTGCATCGGGATTGAATACAAAAGCACCATGAGGACTTTTCTCCATGGGAGTAATGTCTCAAACTGTCTACGCTTTGATCGATACCTGCTAGACAAGAAGTAGTATCCGAAGCACATCTGGAGTCTTCCTGTAATCTGTGGACGTATAGAGTGTTGATGGAACATAGAAATTACATAGGGAATATATACAACAGGCACCATGCGGACTTTTCTCCATGGGAGTAATGTGCTAAATTGTCTACGCTTTGATCGTTCCCTCGGAGACCGGTAGTGGAATCCGAAGCACATCATAAGGCTTCCTGTAATCTGTGGAAGTTCAGAGTGTTAATGAAACACTGAAATTGCATAGGGATTGATTACTACAGGCACCATGAAAACTTTTGGCATAGGGAGTAATGTCTCAAACTCTCTACGCTTTGATCATTTCCTGGGAGACCAGTAGTAGTTTCCGCAGCACATCTGGAGGCATTCTGTTATCTGTGGACGATCAGAGTGTTGATGAAACACAGCCATTGCATCAGGATTGAATACAACAGGCTCCATGCGAACTATTCACTAAGGGAGTAATGACTTAAACTGTCTACGATTTGATCGTTCCCTGGGATATCAGTAGTAGTTTCCGAAGCACATCTGAATGCTTCCTGTAATCTGTGGACATTCAGAGTGTTGATCAAACACAGAAATTGCATCGCGATTGAATACAACAGACACCATGCGGACTTTTCTCCATGGGAGTAATGTCTCAAACTGTCTACGATTTGATCGACTCCTGGGATACCAGTAGTTGTTTCCGAAGCACAACTGGAGGCTTCATGTAATCTGTGGACGATCAGAGCGTTCATGAAGCACAGAAATAGAATCGGGACTGTATACAACAGGCACCATGCGGACTTTTCTCCATGGGAGTAATGTCTCAAACTGTCTAAGCATTGATCGATTAATGGGAGACCAGTAGCAGCTTCCCAAGCACATCTGGAGGCATCCTATAATCTGTGGTCCTTCTCAGTGCTGATAAAAAACGGAAATGGCATCGGGATTGAATACAAGCACTATACGGACATTTAAAAATGGGAGTAATGTCTCAAACTGTCTACGCTTTGATCTATTCCTGGGAGACCAGTAATAGTTTCCACAGCACATCTGGAGGCATTCTGTAATCTGTGGACGTTCAGAGTGTTGATGAAACACAGAAATTGCGTCGGTATTGAATACAAAGGGCACCATGCGAACTTTTCACTATGAGAGTAATGTCTCAAACTGTCTACGCTTTGATCGATTCCTGGGAGACCAGTTGTAGTTTCCGAAGCACATCTTCATTCTTCGTATAGTCTGTGGCCGTTCCGAGTGTTGATGAAACACAGAAATAGCATCGGGATTGAATACACAAGGCACCATGCGGACTTTTCTCCATGGGAGTAATGTCTCAAATTGTTTAAGCCTTGAATGTTCCCTGGCAGACCAGTAGTAGTTTCCGATGCACATCTGGAGGCTTTCTGTAATCTGTGGACGTTCAGAGTGTTGATGAAACACAGGAAATGCATCGGGATTGAATACAACAGGCACCATGCGGACTTTTCTCCATGGGAGTAATGTCTCTAACTGTCTATGCTTTGATCGTTCTCTGTGAGACCGGTAGTAGTTTTCGAAGCATATCTGAAGGTTCCTGTAATCTGTGGACGTTCAGAGTGTAGATCAAACACAGAAATTGCATCGGGATTGAATACAACAGGCACCATGAGGACTTTTCTCCATGGGGGTAATGTCTCAAACTGTCTACTCTTTGATCGATACCTGGGAGACAAGAAGTAGTATCCGAAACACATCTGTAGTCTTCCTGTAATCTGTGGACGTTCAGAGTGTTGATGGAGCATAGAAATTACACCGGGAATGAATACAACAGGCACCATGCGGACTTTTCTCCATGGGAGTAATGTATAAAATTGTCTACGCTTTGATCGTTCATTCGGAGACCGGTAGTGGAATCCGAAGCACATCATAAGGCTTCCTGTAATCTGTGGAAGTTCAGAGTGTTAATGAAACACTGAAATTGCATCGGGATTGATTACAACAGGCACCATGGAAACTTTAGCCATAGGGAGTAATGTCTCAAACTCTCTACGCTTTGATCGATTCCTGGGAGACCAGTAATAGTTTCCGCAGCACATCTGGAGGCATTCTGTTATTTGTGGACGATCAGAGTGTTGATGAAACACAGACGTTGCATCGGGATTGAATACAACAGGCTCCCTGCGAACTATTCACTATGGGAGTAATGACTCAAACTGTCTACGATTTGATCGTTCCCTGGGAGACCAGTAGTAGTTTCCGAAGCACATCTGAAGGCTTTCTGTAATCTGTGGACGTTCAGATTGTTGATGAATCACAGAAATTTCATCGGGATTGAATACAACAGGCACCAAGCGAACTTTTCTCCATGGGAGTAATATCTCTAACTGTCTAAGTTTTGATCGTTTCCTGGGAGACCGGTAGTAGTTTTCGAAGCACATCTGAACGCTTCCTGTAATCTGTGGACTTTCAGAGTGTTGATGAAACACAGAAATTGCATCTGGATTGAATACGACAGGCACCATGCGGACTTTTCTCCATGGGAGTAATGTCTCAAACAGTCTACGATTTTATCGACTCCTGGGATACCAGTAGTTGTTTCCGAAGCACAACTGGAGGCTTTATGTAATCTGTGGACGATCAGAGCGTTCATGAAGCAAAGAAATTGAATCGGGATTGAATACAACAGGCACCATGAGACTTTTCTCCATGGGAGTAATGTCTCAAACTGTCTACGCCTTGATCGATTAATGGGAGACCAGTAGCAGCTTCCCAAGCACATCTGGAGGCATAGTATAATCTGTGGTCCTTCTCAGTGCTGATAAAAAACAGAAATTGCATCGGGATTGAATACAAGCCCTATAAGGACATTTATGAAAGGGAGTAATGTCTCAAACGGTCTACGCTTTGATCGATTCCTGGGGAGACCAGTAGTAGTTTCCGAAGCACATCTGGAAGCTTCCTGTAATCTGTGGTCGTTTAGAGTGTTGATGAAACACAGAAATTACATTAAGATTGAATACAACCGGCACCATGCGGACTTTTCACTATGGGAGTAATGTCTCAAACTGTGTATGCTTTGATCGAATCCTGGGAGACCAGTAGCAGTTTCCGAAACACATCTGGAGGCTTCATGTAATCTGTGGACGTTCAGCGTGTTGATGAAACACAGAAATTGCTTCGGGATTGAATACAACAGGCACCATGCGGAAATTTCTGCATGGGAGTAGTGTACCAAACTGTGTGCGCTTTGATAGACTTCTGGGAGACCAGTAGTAGTTTCCGAAGCACTTCTGGAGGCATTCTGTAATCTATGGACGTTCAGTATGTTGATGAAACACAGAAATTTCATCGGGATTGAATACAACAGGCACCATGCGGACTTTTCTCCATGGGAGTAATTTCTCATACTGTCTACGCTTTGATCTTTCCCTAGGAGAACGGTAGTGGAATCCGAAGCACATCTGGAGGCTTCCTGTAATCTTCGGACGTTCAGAGTGTTAATAAAACACTGAAATTGCCTCGGGATTGAATATAACAGGCACCATGAATACTTTAGTCATAGGTAGTAATATCTCAAACTCTCTACGCTTTGATCGATTCCTGGGAGACCAGTAGTAGTTTCCACAGCACATCTGGAGGCATTCTGAAATCTGTGAACGTTCAGAGTGTTGATGAAACACAGAAATTGCATCGGGATTGAATACAAAGGGCACCATGTGAACTTTTCACTATGGGAGTAATGTCTCTAACTGTCTACGCTTTGATCGATTCCTGGGAGACCAGTTGTAGTTTCCGAAGCACATCTTCAGGCTTCGTTTAGTCTGTGGCAGTTCCAAGTGTTGATGAAACACAGAAATTGCATCGGGATTGAATACACAAGGCACCATGCGGACTTTTCTCCATGGGAGTAATGTCTCAAATTGTTTACGACTTGATTGTTCCCTGGGAGACCAGTAGTAGTTTCCGAAGCAAATCTGGAGGCATCCTGTAGTCTGTCGACGTTCAGGGCGTTGATGAAACACAAAAATTGCATCGGGATTGAATATAATAGTCACCATGCGGAATTTTCTCCATGGTAGTTATGTCTCAAACTGTCTACGATTTGATCGTTCCCTGGGAGACCAGTAGTAGTTTCCGTAGCACATCTGGAGGCTTCATGCAATCTGTGGACGTTCTGAGTGTTGATAAAAGACAGAAATTTAATCGGGATTGAATACAAGAGACACCAAGAAGACTTCTGTCATGGGGAGTAATGTCTGAAACTCTCTACCCTTTAATCGATTACTGGGAAACCAGTACACACATCGGGACGCTTTCTGTAATCTGTGGACGTTCAGAGTGTTGATCAAACACAGAAATTGCATCGGGATTGAATACAAAAGCACCATGAGGACTTTTCTCCATGGGAGTAATGTCTCAAACTGTCTACGCTTTGATCGATACCTGCTAGACAAGAAGTAGTATCCGAAGCACATCTGGAGTCTTCCTGTAATCTGTGGACGTATAGAGTGTTGATGGAACATAGAAATTACATCGGGAATGAATACAACAGGCACCATGAGGACTTTTCTCCATGGGAGTAATGTATTAAATTGTCTACGCTTTGATCGTTCCCTCGGAGACCGGTAGTGGAATCCGAAGCACATCATAAGGCTTCCTGTAATCTGTGGAAGATCAGAGTGTTAATGAAACACTGAAATTGCATCGGGATTGAATACAACAGGCTCCATGCGAACTATTCACTATGGGAGTAATGACTTAAACTGTCTACGATTTGATCGTTCCCTGGGAGATCAGTAGTAGTTTGCGAAGCACATCTGAATGCTTCCTGTAATCTGTGGACATTCAGAGTGTTGATCAAACGCAGAAATTGCATCGCGATTGAATACAACAGACACCATGCGGACTTTTCTGCATGGGAGTAATGTCTCAAACTGTCTACGGTTTGATCGACTCCTGGGATACCAGTAGTTGTTTCCGAAGCACAACTGGAGGCTTCATGTAATCTGTGGACGATCAGAGCGTTCATGAAGCACAGAAATAGAATCGGGACTGTATACAACAGGCACCATGCGGACTTTTCTCCATGGGAGTAATGTCTCAAACTGTCTACGCGTTGATCGATTAATGGGAGACCAGTAGCAGCTTCCCAAGCACATCTGGAGGCATCCTATAATCTGTGGTCCTTCTCATTGCTGATAAAAAACAGAAATGGCATCGGGATTGAATACAAGCACTATACGGACATTTAAAAATGGGAGTAATGTCTCAAACTGTCTACGCTTTGATCGATTCCTGGGAGACCAGTAATAGTTTCCACAGCACATCTGGAGGCATTCTGTAATCTGTGGACGTTCAGAGTGTTGATGAAACACAGAAATTGCGTCGGGATTGAATACAAAGGGCACCATGCGAACTTTTCACTATGAGAGTAATGTCTCAAACTGTCTACGCTTTGATCGATTCCTGGAAGACCAGTTGTAGTTTCCGAAGCACATCTTCAGGCTTCGTATAGTCTGTTGCCGTTCCGAGTGTTGATGAAACACAGAAATTGCATCGGGATTGAATACACAAGGCACCATGCGGACTTTTCTCCATGGGAGTAATGTCTCAAATTGTTTACGCCTTGAATGTTCCCTGGCAGACCAGTAGTAGTTTCCGAAGCAAATCGGGAGGCATCTTGTAATCTGGCGACGTTCAGAGCATTGATGAAACACAAAAATTGCATCGGGATTGAATATAATAGGCACCATGCGGAATTTTCTCCATGGTAGTTATGTCTCAAACCGTCTACGATTTGATCGTTCCCTTGGAGACCAGTAGTAGTTTCCGATGCACATTTGGAGGCTTTCTGTAATCTGTGGACGTTCAGAGTGTTGATGAAACACAGGAAATGCATCGGGATTGAATACAACAGGCACCATGCGGACTTTTCTCCATGGGAGTAATGTCTCTAACTGTCTACGCTTTGATCGTTCTCTGTGAGACCGGTAGTAGTTTTCGAAGCATATCTGAAGGTTCCTGTAATCTGTGGACGTTCAGAGTGTAGATCAAACACAGAAATTACATCGGGATTGAATACAACAGGCACCATGAGGCCTTTTCTCCATGGGGGTAATGTCTCAAACTGTCTACGCTTTGATCGATACCTGGGAGACAAGAAGTAGTATCCGAAACACATCTGGAGTCTTCCTGTAATCTGTGGACGTTCAGAGTGTTGATGGAGCACAGAAATTACATCGGGAATGAATACAACAGGCACCATGCGGACTTTTCTCCATGGGAGTAATGTATCAAATTGTCTACGCTTTGATCGTTCCCTCGGAGACCGGTAGTGGAATCCGAAGCACATCATAAGGCTTCCTGTAATCTGTGGAAGTTCAGAGTGTTAATGAAACACTGAAAATGCATCGGGATTGATTACAACAGGCACCATGAAAACTTTAGCCATAGGGAGTAATGTCTCAAACTCTCTACGCTTTGATCGATTCCTGGGAGACCAGTAATAGTTTCCGCAGCACATCTGGAGGCATTCTGTTATCTGTGGACGACCAGAGTGTTGATGAAACACAGACGTTGCATCGGGATTGAATACAACAGGCACCCTGCGAACTATTCACTATGGGAGTAATGACTCAAACTGTCTACGATTTGATCGTTCCCTGGGAGACCAGTAGTAGTTTCCGAAGCACATCTGAAGGCTTTCTGTCATCTATGGACGTTCAGATTGTTGATGAATCACAGAAATTGCATCGGGATTGAATACAACAGGCACTATGCGAACTTTTCTCCATGGGAGTAATATCTCTAACTGTCTAAGTTTTGATCGTTTCCTGGGAGACCAGTAGTAGTTTCCGAAGCACATCTGAACGCTTCCTGTAATCTGTGGACATTCAGAGTGTTGATCAAACACAGAAATTGCATCTGGATTGAATACAACAGGCACCATGCGGACTTTTCTCCATGGGAGTAATGTCTCAAACAGTCTACGATTTTATCGACTCCTGGGATACCAGTAGTTGTTTCCGAAGCACAACTGGAGGCTTTATGTAATCTGTGGACGATCAGAGCGTTCATGAAGCAAAGAAATTGAATCGGGATTGAATACAACAGGCACCATGAGACTTTTCTCCATGGGAGTAATGTCTCAAACTGTCTACGCATTGATCGATTCCTGGGGATACCAGTAGTAGTTTCCGAAGCACATCTGGTAGCTTCCTGTAATCTGTGGGCGTTTAGAGTGTTGATGAAACACAGAAATTGCATCGGGGTTGAATACAAGCACCATGCGTACATTACTAAATAAGAGTAATGTCTCAAACTGTCTACGCTTTCATCGATTCCTGGGAGACCAGTAATAGATTTCGCAGCACGTCTGGCAGCTTCCTGTAATCTGTGGACCTTCAGAGTGTTGATGAAATACAGAAATTCCTTAGGGATTGAATACAACAGGCATCATGAATACTTTTCTCCATGGGAGTAATGTCTCAAACCGTCTACGATTTGAACGTTCCTTGGGAGATCAGTAGTAATTTAAGAAGCACATCTGGAGGCTTCATGTAATCTGTGGGCGGTCAGAGTATGGTTGAAGCAATGAAAATTCATCGTAATTTAATAGAGCAGGCCAAATGCTGGCTTTTCACAAAGGGAGTAATTTCTCAAACTGTCAACAATTTGATCGATTCCTGTGAGACCAGTAGTAGTTTCCGAAGCACATCTGGAGGTTTCCTGTAATCTGTGGACACTCAAGGTGTTGATAAAACACAGAAATTGCATCGGGATTGAATACAACAGGCACCATGCGGACTTTTCTCCATGGGAGTAAAGTCTCAAACTGTCTACGATTTGATCGACTCCTGGGATACCAGTAGTTGTTTCCGAAGCACAACTGGAGGCTTCATGTAATCTGTGGATGATCAGAGCGTTGATGAAGCACAGAAATTGAATCGGGATTGAATACAACAGGCACCATGCGGACATTTCTCCATGGGAATAATGTGTCTAACTGTTTACACTTTGATCGTTCCCTCGGAGATAAGTAGTTGTTTCCGAAGAACATCTGGAGGCATTCTGTATTCTATGAACGTTCTGTGTGTTGATAAACAGAGAAATTGCATCGGGATTGAATACAACAGGCACTATGCTGACTTTTCTCAATGGGACTTATGTCTCAAACTTTCTACATTTTGGTCGATTCCTGGGAGACCATTAGTAGGTTACGAAGCACACCTGGAGGCATTCTCTAATCTGTGGACATTCAGAGTGTTGATGAAACACAGAAATTGCATCGGCATTGATTACAACAGGCACCATGCGGTCTTTTCTCCATGCGAGTAATGTCTCAAACTGTCTACGCTTTGATCGTTCCCTGGGAGACCAGTAGTGGAATCCGAACCACATCTGGAGGCTTCCTGTAGTCTGTGGACATTCAGAGTGTTAATGAAACACTGAAATTGCATCGGTATTGAATACAACAGGCACCATGCGGTCTTTTCTCTATGGGAGTAATGTCTCTAACGGTATTCTTTGATCTTTCCCTCTACGACCAGTAGTAGTTTCCGAAGCACATCTGAAGGCTTCCTGTAATCTGTGGACTTTCAGAGTGTTAATGAAACATAGAATTTGCATCGGGATTGATTACAACAGGCACCATGCGGACTTTTCTCCATGGGAGTAATGTCTCAAAATGTCTACGCTTTGATCGTTCCCTGGGAGACCAGTAGTGGAATCCGAAGCACATCTGGAGACTTCCTGTAGTCTGTGGACATTCAGAGTGTTAATGATACACTGAAATTGCATCGGTATTGAATACAACAGGCACCATGCGGTCTTTTCTCCATGGGAGTAATGTCTCTAACTGTCTATTCTTTGATCTTTCCCTCTAAGACCAGTAGAGTTTCCGAAGCACATCTGAAGGCTTCCTGTAATCTGTGTACTTTCAGAGTGTTGTTGAAACACCGAAATTGAATCGGGATTGAATACAACAGGCACCATGGGGCTTTTATCCGTGGGAGTAATGTCTCAAATTGTCTGTGCTTTGTTCGATTCCTGGGAGACCAGTAGTACGCTCCCAAGCACATCTGGAGACATCCTGTAATCTGTGGTCCTTCAGAGTGTTGATGAAACACAGAAATTTAATCGGTACTGAATACAACAGACACCAAGAAGGCTTTTGTCATAGGGAGTAATGTCTCAAACTCTCTACCCTTTAATCGATTCCTGGGAGACCAGTAGTATTTTCCGCAGCATATCTGGAAGCTTCTTGTAATTTGTAGACGTTCTAAGTGTTGATGAAACAGAGTAATTTTATCGGGATTGAATACAACAGACACCAAGGAGACTTTTGTTTTGGGGAGTAATGTCTCAAACTGTCTACGATTTGATCGACTCCTGGGATACCAGTAGTTGTTTCCGAAGCACAACTGGTGGCTTCATGTAACCTGTGGACGATCAGAGCGTTCATGAAGCACAGAAATTGAATCGGGATTGAATACAACAGACACCATGCGGACTTTTCTCCAAGGGAGTAATGTCTCAAACTGTCTACTCTTTGATCGATTAATGGGAGACCAGTAGCAGCTTCCCAAGCATATCTGGAGGCATCCTGTAATCTGTGGTCCTTCTCAGTGTTGATAAAAAACAGGAATTACATCGGGAGCGAATACAAGCACTATACGGACATTTATATATGGGAGTAATGTCTCAAACGGTCTAAGCTTTGATCGATTCCTGGGAGACCAGTAGTAGTTTCCCAAGCACATCGGGAGGCATTCTGTAATCAGTGGACGTTCACGGTGTTGATGAAACACATAAATTGCATCGCGATTGAATAGAAGCACTATGCGGACATTTCTAAATTGGAGTAATGTCTCAAACTGTCTACGCTTTGATCGTACCCTGGGAGACCAGTAGCGTTATAAGAAACACATCTGGAGGCTTGCTGTAATCTGTAGATGTTCAGAAAGTTGATGAAACACAGAAACTGTATCGAGATTGAATACAACAGGGCAAATGCGGACTTCTCTCCATGGGAGTAATGTCTCAAACTGTCTACGATTTGATCGATTCCTGTGAGATCAGTAAAAGGTTCCGAAGCACATCTGGATTCATCCTGTAATCTGTGGACCTTCCGAGTGTTGATGAAACACAGATATTGCATCGGGATTGAATACAACAGCCACTATGCGGACATTCCTCCATGGGAGTAATGTCTCAAACTGTCTAAGCTTTGATCGATTCCTGGGAGACCAGTAGTAGTTTCCGAAGCACATATGGAGGAATTCTGTAATCTGTGGACGTTTAGAGTGTTGATGAAACACAGAAATTGCATCGGGATTGAATACAACAGACACCATGTAGACTCTTGTCAGATGGAGTAATGTCTCAAACTCTCTACGGTTAATCGTTTCCTGGGAGACCAGTAATAGTTTCCGAAGCACAACTGGAGGCTTCATGTAATCTGTGGAGGATCAGAGTGTTGATGAAGCACAGAAATTGAATCGGGATTGAATACAACAGGCACCATGCGGACTTTTCTCAATGGGAGTATTGTCTCAAACTGTCTACGCTTTGATCGATTCATGGAAGACTAGTAGTAGCTTCCCAAGCACATTTGGAGGCTTCCTGTAATCTGTGGACGTTCAGAATGTTGATGAAACACAGAAATTGCATCGGGATTGAAAACAAAGGGCCAAATGCGAACTTTTCTCCATGGGAGTAATTTCTCAAACAGTCTACGCTTTGATCGATTCCTGGGAGACCAGTAGTAGTTTCCGAAGCACATCTGAAGGCTTCCTGTAATCTGTGAACATTCAGAGTGTTTATGAAACACATTGATTGCATCGGGATTGAATACAACACGCCAAATGCGGACTTTTCTCCATGGCAGTAATGTCTCAAACTGTCTACGATTTGATCGTTCCCTGGGAGACCAGCAGTAGTTTCCGAAGCACATCTGGAGGCTTCCTGTGATCTGTGGACGTTCAAAGTGTTGATGAAGCACAGAAATTGCATCGGGATTGAGTCCAACCGGTACCATGCAGTCTTTTCTCCATGGAGTAATGTCTCAAACTGTCTACGCTTTGATCGTTCCCTGGGAGACCAGTAGTCGTTTCCGAAGCACTTCTGGTGGCTTCATGTAATCTGTGGACTTTCAGAATATTGATGAAACTCAGAAATTGCATTGGGTTTGTATACAAGAGGCACCATGCGGAAATTTCTGCATGGGAGTAATGTCCCAAACTGTCTACGCTTTGATAGATTCCTGGGATACCAGCAGTAGTTTCCGAAGCATATCTGGAGGCTTCATGTAATCTAATGACATTCAGAGTGTTGATGAAACACAGAAATTGCATCGGGACTGAATACAACAGGCACCATTCGGATATTTCTCCATGGGAGTAATGTCTCAAACTGTCTACGATATGATCGATTCCTTGGATATCGGTAGTAGATTCCGAAGAACATCTGAAGGCATCCTGTAATCTGTGGACCTTCAGAGTGTTGGTGAAACACAGAAATTGCATCGGGATTGAATACAACAGGGATTGAATACAACAGTCACCATGCGGACTATCCTCCACGGGAATAAAGTCTCAAACTGTCAACGCTTTGAAACTTCCTGGCAGATTAAAACTGTGTGCCCGACCAAAACTCGAAATCGGGACCTTTGCCTTTCGCGGGCAAGTTCTCTTCCTTCTGAGCTACCGATGTACGACTCACGCCCGGTACTCATTGCGTTACTGCTGCCAGTATCTCGTCTCCTACCTTCCAAACTTTACAGAACCTCTAATGCGAAACTTGCAGATCTATCACCCCTGAAAGAAAGGATATAGCTGAGACATGGCTTAGCCACAGCCTGGGGGATGTTTAAAGAATTAGAGCTTCTGTAAAGTTGGGAAGGTAGGAGACGAGATACTGGCAGAAGTAAAGTTGTGAGTACCGGGCGAGAGTCGTGCTTCGGTAGCTCAGATAGTAGAGCACTTGCCCGCAAAAGGCAAATGTCCCTAGTTCGAGTCTCGGTCGGGCATACAGTTGTAATCTGCCAGGAAGATTAATATCAGCGCACACTCCGCTGCAGATTAAGAGTTTCATTCTGTCTACGCATTGATCGTTCCCTGGGAGAGCAGTAGTAGTTTCCAAAGCACATCTAAAAGCTTCCTGTAATTTGTGGACGTTCAGAGTGTTGATGAAGCACAGAAATTGCATCGGGATTGAATGCAACAAGCACCATGCGGAAATTTCTGCATGGGAGTAATGTCCCAAACTGTCTACGCTTTGATAGATTCCTGGGAGACCAGCAGTTGTTTCCGAAGCACACTCGGAGGCTTCATGTAATCTATGGACGTTCAGAGTGTTAATTAATCACAGAAATTGCATCGGGATTTAATACAGCAGGCACCATGCGGACTTTTCTCCGTGGGAGTAATGTCTCAAACTGTCTACTCATTGATCGTTCCCTGGGAGACCAATAGTAGTTTCCGAAGCAAATCTGAAGGCTTCCTGTAATCTGTAGACGTTCAGAGTGTTGATGAGACACAGACATTTCGTCAGGATTGAATACAACTGGAACCATGCAGTCTTTTCTCCATGGCAGTAATGTCTCAAACTGTCTACGCTTTGATTGTTCCCTGGGAAACCAGTAGTAGTTTCCGAAGCTCATCTGGAGGCTTTATGTAATCTATGGATGTTCAGAGTGTTAATGAAACACTGAAGTTGCATCGGGATTGAATACAAGCACAATGCGGATATTTCTAAATGCGAGTAATGTCTCAAACTGTCTACGCTTTGATCGATTCCTCGAAGACCAGTAGCAGTTTCCGCACCAACTCTTGAAGCTTCCTGTAATCTGTGCACGTTCAGAGTGTTGATGAAACACAGTGATAGCATCGGGATTGAATACAATAGACACAATGAAGACTTTTGTCATAGGGAGTAAAGTCACAAACTCTCTACGCTTTAATCGATTCCTGGGAGACCAGTAGTAGTGAAACGTCCCCTTAGAAAAATTATACAATACTGGTCTATGTGAAACGTCCTCTTTGAACAATTATACACGACTGTGCTTAAGCTGACACACAATATTTTTAGCGCAACGCAATCTGACTTCCAAAAATCCTTACGAAAGAATGGCCCTGACTAGCATTAACCTATACGTTTCACAAATCACTTACCTCACAAAAATCTTCGTTACTCAAGCTACTGCAATACAGCGAGCGCCACTACTGCCAGCTAAATAAAAGATTCAAACTACTGAAGGCACTAACTACTGATAGGCATAGTTAGCAAATGAAAGATTTTAATGGAGGACAAACAATATATTTACCTCACTAGTCATAATATATATAGCAGTTAATGACACCAATTCTTACAAATTTCAAAACTCTGCCATCTCTTTCCCCACGTCCACCACTGCTGGCGGCTCACCTCCAACTGCGCAACGCTACGCGCTGTTAGCATCCAGCTGCCGCTGCCCAACACTACAATGGCAGACAACAATGCAAACTAGCCACAGACTGCGCACAGCAGCCAGTGATGTTTCATACAGAGCGCTACGTGGCGTTACCAATAAGAAAACGTAAACAGCCTACTTACATAGCCCCCATGCTCCCCACAAAAAAATTTACAAATTGTTTTGGGCAGTGGCCAATACAGATTTGAAAATTTTTTTCATAATTACGATGACAAAGAAATGAAATGCACACACTTATCGATACAATGTTGGTCAAAAGCTAAAATTTTCTCACAGTTCATAAAGACAGTCCTGATCATTCATCAAAGTAAAATTGCAGTGTTTTTCTCAAAGTCTGAGTAGTAAAAGAAAATGCACATGGAAGTAGTGGATTTCCATGCAGTCTTGAAGAAGTAGTGTTGTCCTTCCAACGGAAAGACAGTGCTGACTCTTGACATGCAGACAGGTAATGGGCGACAACAGAGCAAACCCATAACAGAGTCAGTCGAAGTTGAAGACTATTGGTACTTAGGTCATCACAGAGCAGACCCATTGTAGTCCTGGTAGAGATTAGGGTATTGGTGGGCCACCAGAGATGCAGACCCACTGCAGTCCTTGTAGAAATAATGGTATTGATGGGCCATCAAAGATGCAGACCCACTGTAGTCCTTGTAGAGATGGCCAGCAGCCATCTGTTGCGACTGCCAGGTGCACAATCACCATCGAAGAGTCTTGCAGAGAATACAGCAAGTCCATAACAACCACTTGTGCACTGAGAAAAATTGTTTTTGAAATGTCCTTAGAACCAGCAATGCTGTTATCCAGTCCCTTACTAAGTTATTAACACACGTGCAAACACTATCAGTCCCTACTTCTCACATATTGTCCATATACTATGACCAACAGAAATGTGTGCAGTGAAATGTAATTTACAAGTTACTTAGTTTGATGAACTGGTGTCAATTACAATTTTATAACATAAGAATACAATAACAAAGGTACAAAATACATCTTTAATGAACATAACAATACACATAACATTTGTAGTAGTACAGGCTTTACAAAAGAATCGAAATAGCAAATACATCATTGTTCCAAAAATTACGACATAAGTACATACATAAAAGATCAGAATAACTTTTGAAACATCAACTTCACACATGAGCATTAGAACAAAACAGAATAAATAATGTGTAAACATCTTTACAAAGTAAATAACATGTTATTACTGCAAATTATATTTGAGGATAACAGTATTCCTCATCATAGTTCATGTAGCTGAGTATTAGAAAAATTCTGCAACATAAGTCTTATCAGATAAACATATAAAGACAGGACGAACATAAATACACAAGGGTACACAAACACATAGTGGGATAACACAAGGAAAGGATAGGGTTTGTTTTACTGCAGTATTTTGCAAACAAAACTTTCTTTACTTCTCGGAGATCTCCCTTCATTCTTCATTATTTCCAAAAAGTCATATCGAAGCCTGCTTTCTGTATTATGCTCACATCCTCTTTCAAAAATAGTTTTTCTCCACTATACACTACTTTTTTGGCCAAACCATTTTCTTGTAGCTTCTCAAAGCATTTCTTCCAATTCATCATAGTTATTTTCTTATATAGTCTACCTCCTCCTAAGCTAACTTAAAATCTACTGAGCTCTGATGCTAAACTAAGGGACGAGTCAATGCAGCAGCACAAAACAATTAACAGAAACAGAAATGAAAAAAATGCAAGTAAGCATAGCGAGCAGCAATAAATGTTTATATCTAAACATGACAAAGCTGAAACAGAAAAAATATTACAGTAAAAATGTGTAATACCTATGTCACATCTTAACACTAGAGTGATGCATCACTAGAACATACGCTAGCAGATAAGTTACCAAATCGTAAAAAAAATTATTTTTGTAAGTCCTGTGAAGGGAAATGTCTATTTGTGCTCTCTTTTCTAAGGAAGTACATCATAAAATGATTCTATACTGGGTCTGTAGACAGAAAGTAGTTATATTAGTACATGTATTAAATTTTAATTTAAACAATGCTGCATTGCAACAAGAAACTAGATATTAAACAAAATAGGCAAAGCAAGTCGTGAAATGTCATTCGCTAGCCATAAGGCATTTCATAATGCAGTAAACAATCTTCCAGCTAGCAAGACAATAGACATGAAACGTTTCTCATCATTTCATTTCAGTAAATATCATAAATTAAGAACTCTACAGTGTAATCATGTTTTCAAGTTTGAGGGTGTCGTACTTACGATGCTTTCTACAAAGGAATGTCAATAGCGAGGATAATGACCTCTTTTTTTCCACCTGTGCCTGTGACAGGCACACACTAAAGGCTTTTTTTCCAGGCGCCTGTCGCGCAGCTATGTGCCAACGACGCATTACGTGCAGGTGGTCACTTACCTTTCTTACTGAAAAATTTACGACAGCAGTTTCCGCTGCAGTGACAGTCTCTTATAAAAATATTTTCACAGGTTGAGAATTTGCGTTATAAATGTGTAGAAAATAAAATCCTATAAATATAAGAGAGTCCAAAAAATTTTCGTCGGCATTGTAATACATTCACACATTTACATACATTTCATAACTCTTAAAGTACGATTCTTGGTTTCCTACAACCTACTTCACAAACCAGAGTCCCTAACCACTACTCATTATTCCTTGCTTTTTTACACATATACATATTTGTCGACACTTCTTCAATAATGAATCATAAGAAATACATAGCATAATCAAATTCCTCACATAGCATCAGCCTGTTGATCATAAACATACCACAACAGCGTAACACACATCGTCATCATAACATCATAAAACCTCAGCCAAATCTCAAAATCGTCGTGGCTTCCTATGTCAAAACCTAAAAAAAAATCTGTGCTCATGTCAAAAGTGTCATCTACTTCAAACGTACTTTAAAAATCATGACCCCATACCAAATACATCATTCAAAGCTCTCATAGTATCACAATGCTTCTGAAAAAATGTGAACAGTTCACAAAGTACAGACAAAATACAATTTCATAAGTGTGAAGTTATCCAGCTGTGTAATTGCGTAAACATCTGTCACTGACGTAGTAAAAAAAAATGTATGTCTCTCTCAGTTAAGTGATCACATAGCTGTGTAATTCTGTGTTAGAGAAATATGGTACCAATGTGTAGAGTTGAATAAGCAAATACCATATTAGCTAGGGCTCCTTGTGCTTGCCAAACACATGGTACACAAAGTAGGCGTGTACCCCCCTGAGGATTAATGTAATTATATCCTCAGGTGTTACAGATTACAGCAATGGAATGAAATGTATCACGGAAAACTTTCTTTGTAATTCAAATATGTTGAAAAATAAATAGTTTAATGCGTGTCCTGTAGCGCTAAATGTGCGTCTTGCTGTAAGACAATCTCTGTGGAAGTGTCGTAGTTATTGTCCTCCGAAAGCTAAGTTCTGCAGAAGTCAATGCACTTACCTCATGATAAACGAAATCGAAATGCTTTGCGTATAGATATCTTAGTTATTACGCTTATTGCCGTGATGAAGTAAGTACTGTACTGTACGTATTTTTGTGCTACAGAAAAGGCTGTCTCATTGTAGCTATACCACAAAAGTTACTAGTAAAACATGTTTTACTTTCCAGAATTATTCAGAGAAACTGCAGATATAAAACAGATACACCGCAAAAGCAACATTGTAAATTGTCACTCATTAGTAGCGTCGTGATATAATCGTGTAGACGTCATATGAAACGTCCCCTTAGAAAAATTATACAAGACTGGTCTATGTGAAACGTCCTCTTTGAACAATTATACACGACTGTGCTTAAGCTGACACACAATATTTTTAGCGCAACGCAATCTGACTTCCAAAAATCCCTACGAAAGAATGGCCCTGACTAGCATTAACCTATACGTTTCACAAATCACTTACCTCACAAAAATCTTCGTTACTCAAGCTACTGCAATACAGCGAGCGCCACTACTGCCAGCTAAATAAAAGATTCAAACTACTGAAGGCACTAACTACTGATAGGCATAGTTAGCAAATGAAAGATTTTAATAGAGAACAAACAATGTATTTACCTCACTAGTCATAATATATATAGCAGTTAATGACACCAATTCTTACAAATTTCAAAACTCTGCCATCTCTCTCCCCACGTCCACCACTGCTGGCGGCTCACCTCCTACTGCGCAACGCTACGCGCTGTTAGCATCCAGCTGCCGCTGCCCAACACTACAATGGCAGACAACAATGCAAACTAGCCACAGACAGCGCACAGCAGCCAGTGATTTTTCATACAGAGCTCTACGTGGCGTTACCAATAAGAAAACGTAAACAGCCTACTTACAGTAGTTTCCGAAGCATATCTGGAGGCATTCTGTAATATATGGACGTTCAGTGTGTTGATGAAACACAGATATTGCATCGGGATTGAATACAACAGGCACCATGCAGTCTTCTCTTAATGAGAGTTATATCTCAAACTGTCTACACATTGGTCGATTCCTGGGAGACCAGTACTATTTTCCGAAGCACATCTGGAGGCATCCTGTAATCTGTGGTCATTCAGAGTGTTTATGAAACACAGAGATTGCATCGGGATTGAATACAACACGCCAAATGCGGACTTTTCTCCATGGCAATAATGTCTCAAACTGTCTACGCTTTGATCGTTCCCTGGGAGACCAGTAGTAGCTTCCGAAGCCCATCTGGAGGCTTTATGTAATCTATGGACATTCAGAGTGTTAATGAAACACTGAAGTTGCATAGGGATTGAATACAACAGGCACCATGCGGACTTCTTTCCATTGGAGTAATGTCTCAAACTGTCTACGATTTGATCGTTCCCTGGGAGAACAGTAATAGTTTCCGAACCACATCTGCTGAAGGCTTCCTGTAACCTGTAGACGTTCAGAGTGTTGATGAAACACAGAGAGTGCATCGGGATTGAATACAACAGGCTCCATGCGGACTTTTATCAATGGGAGTAATGTCTCAAATTGTTTACGCTTTGATCGTACCGTGGAAGACCAGTAGTAGTTTAAGAAGCACATCTGGAGGCTTCATGTAATCTGTGGACGTTCCGAGTGTTGATGAAACACCGAAATTGCATCGGGATTGAATACAACAGGCCTAATGCGGACTTTTCTCCATGGGAGTAATGTCTCAAACTGTCTACGCTTTGATCGTTCACTGGGAGACCAGTAGTAGTTTCCGAAGCACATCTGGAGGCTTCCTGTGATCTGTGGACTTTCACAGTATTGATGAAAGAGAGAAATTGCATTGGGATTGAATACAACAGGCACCATGCAGTCTTTTCTCCATGGGAGTAATGTCTCAAACTGTCTACGCTTTGATCGATACCTGGGAGACCAGTAGTAGTTTCCAAAGCACATCTGGAGGCTTCCTGTAATCTGTGGACGTTTACAATATTGATGAAACACAGAAATTGAATCGGGATTGAAAACAAAGTTCCAAATGCGGACGTTTCTCCATGGGAGTAATGTCTCAAACAGTCTACGGTTTGATCGATTCGTTGGAGACCAGTAGTAGTTTTCGAAGCACATCAGGAGGCATGCTGTAATCCGTGGACCTAAAGAGTGTTGATGAAACACAGAAATTGCATCAGGATTGAATACAACAGGCACATTGGGGACTTTTCTCCATGGCAGTAATGTCTCAAACTGTCCACGCTTTGATTTTTCCCTTTGAAACCAGTAGTAGTTTCTGAAGCAAATCTGGAGGCATCCTGTAATCTGTCGACGTTCAGAGTGTTGATGAAACACAAAAATTGCATCGGAATTGTGTAGAATAGGCACCATGCGGACTTTGCTCAAAGGGACTAATGTCTCAAACAGTCTACCATTTGATCGATTCCTGGGAGACCAGTAGTAGTTTCCGAAGCACATCTTGTGGCATTCTGTAATCTGTGGACGTTTAGAGTGTTGATGAAACACTGATATTGCATCGCAATTGAATACAACAGTCACCATGCGGACTTTTCTCCATGGGAGTTATGTCTCAAACTGTCTACGCTTTGATTGTTCCCTTTGACACCAGTAGTAGTTTCTGAAGCAAATCTGGAGGCATCCTGTAATCTGTCAACGTTCAGAGTGTTGATGAAACACAAAAATTCCATCGGCAATGTTTACAAAAGGAACCATGTGGACTTTTCTCCATGGGAGTAATGTCACACACTGTCTACGATTAGATCGTCATTTGGGAGACCAGTTGAAGTTTCTAAAGCACATCGGGAGGCTTTCTGTAATCTGTGGAAGTTCAGAGTGTTGATGAAACACAGAAATTTCATCGGCATTGTTTACAAAAGGAACCATGCGGACTTTTCTCAATGGCACTAATGTCTCAAACTGTCTACGCTTTGATCGATACTTGGGGACTAGTAGTAGCTTCCCAAGCACATCTGGAGGCATCCTGCAATCTGTTTTCCTTCACGGTGTTTATGAAACATAGAAATTGCATCGGGATTAAATACAAGCACTATGCGGACATTTATAAATGGGTGTAATGTCTCAAACTGTCTCCGCTTTGTTCATGCCCTGGGAGACCAGTAGTATTTTAAGAAACACATTGGGGGCTTGCTGTAATCTGTGGACGTTCAGAGTGTTGATGAAACACAGAATTTGCATCGGGATTGAATACAACAGGCCTATTGCGGACTTTTCTCCATGGGAGTAATGTCTCAAACTGTCTACGATTTGATCGATTCCTTGGAGATCGGTAGTATGTTCCGAAGCACATCTGGAGCCATCCTGTAATCTGTGGACCTTCAGAGTGTTGATGAAACACAGAAATTGCATCGGGATTGAATACAACAGTCACTATGCGGAGATTTCTCCATGGGAGTAATGTCTCAAACTGTCTAAGCTTTGATCGATTCTTATGAGACCAGTAGTAGTTTCCGAAGCACATATGGAGGTATTCTGTAATCTGTGGACGTCCGGGGTGTAGATGAAACACAGAAATTGCATCGGGATTGAATACAACAGTCACCATGCGGACTTTTCTCCATGGGAGTTATGTCTCAAACTGTCTACGCTTTGATTATTCCCTTTGAGGCCAGTAGTAGTTTCTGAAGTAAATTTGGAGGCATCCTGTAATCTGTCGACCTTCAGAGTGTTGATGAAACACAAAAATTGCATCGGGATTTAATACAACAGTCACCATGCGGAGTATCCTCCACGGGAATAAAGTCTCAAACTGTCTGCACTTTGAAACTTCCTGGCAGATTAAAACTGTGTGCCCGACCGAAACTTGAACTCGAGACCTTTTCCTTTCGCGGGCATGTGCTCTACCATCTGAGCTACCGAAGCACAACTCACGATCGGTACTCATTGCTCTACTTCTGCCAGTATCTCGTCTCCTACCTTCCAAACTTTACAGAAGCTCTAAAGAGAAACTTGCAGATCTTGCACCACTGAAAGAAAGGATATAGCCGAGACATGGCTTAGCCACAGCCTGGGGGAAGTTTAAAGAATTAGAGCTTCTGTAAAGTTTGGAAGGTAGGACACGAGATTCTGGCAGAAGTAAAGCTGTGAGTACCGGGCGAGAGTCGTGCTTCGGTAGCTCAGATGATAGAGCACTTGCCCGCAAAAGGCAAATGTCCCTAGTACGAGTCTCCGTCGGGCACACAGTTGTAATCTGCCAGGAAAATTCATATCAGCGCACAATCCGCTGCAGAGTGATAATCTCATTCTGTCTACGCTTTGATCGTTCCCTGGGAGACCAGTAGTAGTTTCCAAAGCACATCTGAAGGCTTCCTGTAATCTGTGGACGTCCAGAATGTTTATGAAACACAGAAATTGCATCGGGATTGAATACAACAGGCACCATGCGGAAATTTCTGCATGGGAGTAATGTCCGAAACTGTCTACGCTTTGATAGATTCCTGGGAGACCAGCAGTAGTTTCCGAAGCACTTCTGGAGGCTTCATATAATCTATGGACGTTCAGAGTGTTAATATATCACAGAAATTGCATCGGGATTGAATACAACAGGCACCATGCTGACTTTTCTCCATGGGAGTAATGTCTCAAACTGTCTACACTTTTATCGTTCCCTGGGAAACCAGTAGTAGCTTCCGAAGCACATCTGAAGGCTTATTGTAATATGTGGACGTTCAGAGTGTTGATGAAACACAGAAATTGAATCGGGATTGAATATAACAGGCACCATGCGGACTTTTCTCCATGGGAGTAATGTGTCAAATTGTCTACGCTTTGTTCGATTCCTGGGAGACCAGTAGTACCTTCCCAAGCACATCTGGAGGCATCCTGTAATCTGTGGTCATTCAGAGTGTTGATGAAACACGGAAATTACATCGGGATAGAATACAAGCACTATGCGGATATTTCTAAATGGGAGTAATGTCTCAAACTGTCTACGCTTTGATCGATTCCTCGAAGACCAGTAGTAGTTTCCGCAGCACATCTCAAAGCTTCCTGTAATCTGTGCACGTTCAGAGTGTTGGTGAAACACAGAGATTGCATCGGAATTAATACAACAGACACCATGAAGACTTTTGTCATAGGGAGTAAAGTCACAAACTCTCCACTCTTTAATCGAATCCTTGGAGACCAGTAGTAGTTTCCGAAGCATATCTGATGGCATTATGTAATATATGGACGTTCTGTGTGTTGATGAAACACAGATATTTCATCGGGATTGAATACACAGGCACCATGCGGTCTTTTCCCAATGGGAGTTACGTTTCAAACTATCTACACTTTGGTCGATACCTGGGAGACCAGTAGTAGCTTCCGAAGCACATCTGGAAGCTTCTTATAATTTGTGGACGTTTGGAATATCGATGAAACACAGAAATTGAATCGGAATTGAGAACAAGGAGCCAAATGATGACTTTTCTCCATGGGAGTAATGTCCCAAACAGTCTACGGTTTCATCTATGCCTGGGAGACCAGTAGTAGTTTTCGAAGCACATCTGGAGGAATGCAGTAAACTGTGGACCTAAAGAGTGCTGATGAAAGCAGAAATTGCATCGGGATTGAATACAACAGGCACAATGGGGACTTTTCTCCAAGGCAGTAATGACCAAAAAACTGTCTACGCTTTGATTGTTCCCTTTGAGACCACAAGTAGTTTCTGAAGCAAATCTGGAGGCATCCTGTAATCTGTCGACGTTCAGAGTGTTGATGAAACACAAAAATTGCATTGGGATTGAATAGAATAGGCACCATGCGAACTTTTCCCTATGAGAGTAATGTCACAAACTGTCTACGCTTAGATCGTCGTTTGGGAGACCAGTTGAAGTTTCCAAAGCACATCGGGAGGCTTCCTGTAATCTGTGGAAGTTCAGAGTGTTGATGAAACACAGAAATTTCATCGGTATTGTTTACAAAAGGATCCATGCGGACTTTTCTCCATGTGAGTAATGTCTCAAACTGTCTACGCTTTGATCGTTCGCTGGGAGACCAGTAATAGTTTCCGAAGCACATCTGGAGGTATTCTGTAATCTGTGGACCTTCAGAGTGTCGATGAAACACAGAAATTGCATCGTAAATGAATAGAACAGGCACCATGCGGACTTTGCTCAAAGGTACTAATGTCTCAAACTGTCTACCATTTGATCGATTCCTGGGAGACCAGTAGTAGTTTCCGAAGCACACCTCGTGGCATTCTGTAATCTGTGGACGTTTAGAGAGTTGATGAAACACAGATATTGCATCGCGATTGAATACACCAGTCACCATGCGGACTTTTCTCCATGGGAGTAATGTCTCAAACTGTCTACGCTTTGATTGTTCCCTTTGAGACCAGTAGTAGTTTCTGAAGCAAATCTGGAGGCATCCTGTAATCTGTCGACGTTCAGAGTGTTGATGAAACACAAAAATTGCATCGGGATTGAATAGAATAAAAACCATGCGAACTTTTCCCTATGGGAGTAATGTCACACACTGTCTACGATTAGATCGTCATTTGGGAGACCAGTTGAAGTTTCTAAAGCACATCGGGAGGCTTTCTGTAAACTGTGGAAGTTCAGAGTGTTGATGAAACACAGAAATTGCATCGGGATTGAATACAACAGTCACCATGCACACTTTCCATCATGGGAGTAATGTCTCAAACTGTCTACGGTTTGATCGATACTTGGGAGACTAGTAGTAGCTTCCCAAGCACATCTGGAGGCATCCTGCAATCTGTGGTCCTTCACAGTGTTGATGAAACACAGAAATTGCATCGGGATTAGATACAAGCACTATGCGGACATTTCTAAATGGGAGTAATACTCAAATTGTCTACGCTTTGATCGTACCCTGGGAGACCAGTAGTATTTTAAGTAACACATCTGGGAGCTTGCTGTAATCTGTGGACGTTCAGAGTGTTGATGAAACACAGAATTTGCATCGGGATTGAATACAACAGGCCTAATGCGGACTTATCTCAGTGGGAGTAATGTCTCAAACTGGCTACGATTTGATCGATTCCTTGGAGATCGGTAGTAGGTTCCGAAGCACATCTGGAGGCATCCTGTAATCTGTGGACCTTCAGAATGTTGATGAAACACAGAAATTGCATCGGGATTGAATACAACAGTCACTATGCGGACATTTCTCCATGGGAGTAATGTCTCAAACTGTCTAAGCTTTGATCGATTCGTGGGAGACCAGTAGTAGTTTCCGAAGCACAAATGGAGGCATTCTGTAATCTGTGGACATTCAGGGTGTAGATGAAACATAGAAATTGCAACGGGATTGAATACAACAGTCACCATGCGGACTATCCTCCACGGGAATAAAGTCTCAAACTGTTTACACTTTGAAACTTCCTGGCAGATTAAAACTGTGTGATCGACCAAAACTCGAACTCGGGACCTTTGCCTTTCGCGGGCAAGTGCTCTACCATCTGAGCTACCGAAGCACAACTCACGCCCGGTACGCATTGCGTTACTGCTGCCAGTATCTCGTCTCCTACCTTCCAAACTTTACAGAACCTCTAATGCGAAACTTGCAGATCTAGCACCCCTGAAAGAAAGGATATAGCCGAGACATGGCTTAGCCACAGACTGGGGGACGTTTCCAGAATTAGAACTTCTGTAAGGTTTGGAAGGTAGGAGACGAGATACCGGCAGAAGTAAAGCTGTGAGTACCGAAAGAGAGTCGTGCTACGGTAGCTCAGATGGTAGAGCACTTGCCCGCAAAAGCCAAATGTCCGTAGTACGAGTCTCTGTCGGGCACACAGTTGTAATATTCCAGGAAAACTCATATCAGCGCACAATCCGCTGCATAGTGAAAATCTCATTCTGTCTACGCTTTGATCGTACCCTGGGAGACCAGTAGTAGTTTTCGACGCACATCTTGAGGCTTCCTGTAATCTGTGTACGTTCAGAGTGTTGATGAAACACAGAAATTGCATCGGGATTGAATACAACAGGCACCATTCGGATTTTTCTCCATGGGAGTAATGTCTCAAACTGTCTACGCTTTGATCGATTCCTGGTGAACCAGTAGTACTTTCCGAAGCACATATGGAGTCATTCTGTAATCTGTGGACGTTCAGGGTGATGATGAAACACAGAAATTGCATTGCGCTTGAATACAACAGTCACCATGCGGACATTTTTCCATTGGAGTAATGTCTCAAACTGCCTACGGTTTGATTGTTCCCTGGGAGACCAGCAGTAGTTTCCGAAGTACATCTGGAGGCATCCTGTAATCTATCGACGTTCAGAATGTTGATGAAACACAAAAATTGCATCGGGATTGAATAGAAAAGGCACCATGCCCACTTTTCTCTATGATAGTAATTTCACAAGCTGTCTACGCTTAGATCGTCATTTGGGTGACCAGTTGAAGTTTCCAAAGCACATCGGGAGGCTTCCTGTTATCTCTGGGCGTTCATTGTGTTGATGAAACACAGAAATTGCATCGGCATTGTTTACAAAAGGCACCATGCGGACTTTTCTCCATGGGAGTAATGTCTCAAACTGTCTACGCTTTGATCGATTCATGGTGGACCAGTAGTAGTTTCCGAAGCACATCTGCAGGCCTTCTGTAATCTGTGGACCTTCAGAGTGTTGATGAAACACACGAAGTGCATCGGGATTGATTACAACAGGCACCATGCGAACTTTTCTGCACGGGAATAATGTCCCAAACTGTCTACGCTTTGATAGATTCCTGTGAGACCAGTAGAAGGTTCCGAAGCACATCTGGAGGCATTCTGTAAACTGTGGACCTTCAGAGTGTCGATGAAACACAGAAATTGCATCGGGATTGAATACAACAGGCACCATGCGGATTTTTCTCCACGTGAATAATGTCTACGCTTTGATCGATTCCTGGGAGACCAGTAGTAGTTTCCGAAGGACATCTGGAGGAATTCTGTAATCTTTGGACGTTCAGGTTGTTGAAGAAACACTGATATTGCAATGGGATTGAATACAAGAGTCACGATGCGGACTTTTCCCCATAAGAGTTATGTCTCAAACTGTCTACGCTTTGATTGTTCCCTAAAAGACCTGTAGTAGTTTTAGAAGCTCATCTGGAGGCATTCTATAATCTGTGGACCTTCAGAGTGTTGATGAAACACAGAAATTGCTTCGGGATTGAATACAACAGGCACCATGCAGGCTTTTCTCCATCGGAGTAATGTCTCAAACTGTCAACGTTTTGATCGATTCTGAGAGACCAGTAGTAGTTTAGGGAGCACAAATTGTGGCTTCCTGTAATCTGTGGACGTTCAGAGTGTTGATGAAACACAGAAATTGCATCGGCATTGAATACAACAGGCACTATGCGGACATTGCGCAATGGGAGTAATGTCCTAAACTGTCTACGCTTTGATCGATTCCTGGGAGACCAGTAGTAGTTTCCGAAGCACATCTGGAAGCTCCCTGTAATCTGTGGACGTTCAGAGTGTAATGGAACACAGAAATTGCATCGGGATTCAGTACTAAAGGCACGATGCGGTCTTTGCTCAATGGGGGTAATGTCTCAAAGTGTCTATGCTTTGAGCGATTCCTGAGGGACCAGTAGTAGTTTCCGAAGCACATCTGGATGAATTCTGTAATCTTTGTACGTTCAGGGTGCTGATGAAACACAGATATAGCATTGGGATTGAATACAAGAGTCACAATGAGGACTTTTCTCCATTTGAGTAATGTCTCAATCTATCAACGATTTGTTCAATACCTGGTAGACCAGTAGTAGTTTCCGAAGTATATCTGAAGGCATTCTAGAAATCTGTGGACCTTCAGAGTGTTGATGAAACACAGAAATTTTATATGGATTGAATACAACAGGCACTATGCGGACATTTCTCCATGGGAGTAATGTCTCAAAATGTCTACGCTTTGATTGTTCCCTGGGAGACCAGTAGTAGTTTCCGAAGCACATCTTTACGCATTCTATAGTCTGTGGACAACAGAGAGTTGATGAAACACAGATATTGAATCGGAATTGAATACAACGGTCACCATGCCGACTTTTCACCATGGGTGTAATGTCTCAAATTGTCTACGCTTTGATTGTTCCCTGGGAGACCAGTAGTAGTTTCCGAAGGTTATCTGGAGGCTTCCTGTAATCTGCCGACTTTCAGAGTGTTGATGAAACACAGAAATTACATCGGGATAGAATACAACAGGCACCTTGCGGACTTTTCTCCATGTGAGTAATGTTTCAAACTGTCTACGTTTGATCGTTCAGTGGGAGAGCAGTTGTAGTTTCCGAAGCACATCTGGAGGATTCCTGTAATCTGTGGACGTTGCATCGGCAATGAATACAATAGGCACCATGCAGACTTTGCTCAATGGGAGTAATGTCTCAAACTGTATACGCTTTGTTCGATTCCTGGGAGACCACCAGTAGTTTCCGAAGCATATCTGGAGGTATTCTGTAATCAGTGGTCGTTTTGAGTGTTGATGAAACACTGAAATTGCAACGGGATTGAGAAAAACAGGCCAAATGCGGACTGTTCACCATGGGAGTAATGTCTTAAACTGTCTACGCTTTGATCGTTCCCTGGGAGACCAGTAGTAGTTTCCGGAGCTCATCTGGAGGCATTCTATAATTTGTGGACCTTCAGAGTGTTGACGAAACACAGAAATTACATCGGGATTGAATACAACAGGCACCATGCGGACTTTGCACAATGGGAGTAATGTCTCAAACTGTCTACACTTTGATCGATTCCTGGGAGACATGTAGTAGTTTTCGAAGCACATCTAGATTCACCCTAGTAATATGTGGACCTTCAGAGTGTTGATGAAGCACAGAAATTTTATTGGGATTGAATACGACAGGCACCATGAGAACTGTTCTGCATGGGAATAATGTCCCAAACTTTCTACGCTTTTGATCGATTCCTGGGAGACCAGTAGTAGTATCCGAAGCACATCTGGAGGCATTCTATAATCTGTGGACCTTTAGAGTGTTTTGAAACACTGAAATTGCAACGTGATTAAATACAACAGGCCAAATGCTGACTTTTCTCCATGGGAGTAATGTCTCAAATTGTCTACGCTTAGATCGTTCTTTGGGAGACCAGTAGTAATTTCCGAAGTATATCTGGAGGATTCCTGTCATCTGTGGACGTTCAGAGTGTTGATGAAATTCAGCAATTTCATCGGGACTGAATATAACAGGCACCATCGGGACTTCTCTAGGTGGGAGTAATGTCTCATACTGTCTACGCTTTGATCGTTCCCTGGGAGACCAGTAGCAGTTTCCGAAGCACATCTGGAGGCATTCTATAATCTGTGGACCTTCAGAGTGTTGATGAACCACAGAAATGGCATCTGGATTCAATACAACAGGCACCATGCGGACTTTTCTCCATGGGAGTAATGTCTCAAACTGTCTATGCTTTGATCGATTCCTGGAAGACCAGTAGTGGTTTCTGAAGCAGGTCTGGAGTCTTCCTGTAATATGTGGACTTTCAGAGTGTTGATAAAAACACAGAAATTGCATCTGGATTGAATACAATAAGCACCATGCGGAATTTCCTCAATGGGAGTAATGTCTCAAACTTTCTACGCTTTGATCGATTCCTGGGGGACCAATAGTAGTTTCCCCAGCACATCTGAATTCTTCCTGTACCCTGTGGACTTTCAGAGTTTTGTTGAAACACAGAAAATGCACCGGGGTTGAATACAACAGGCACCATCGGGTCTTCTCTCCGTGGGAGTAGTGTCTCAAACTGTCTACACTTTGATGGTTCCCTGGGAGACCAGTAGTAGTTTCGGAAGCACATCTGGAGACATTCTATAATCTGTGGACATTAAGAGTGTTGATGAAACACAGAAATTGCATCGGGATTGAATACAACAGGTACCATTGGGACTTTTCTCCATGGGAGTAAGTCTCAAACTGTCTACGCTTTGATCGATTCCTGGGAGACTGGTAGTTGTTTCTGAAGCACGTTTGGAGTCTTCCTGTAATCTGTGGACCTTCAGAGTGTTGATGAAACACACGAAGTGCATCGGGATTGAATACAACAGGCACCATGAGAACTTTTCTGCATCTGATTAATGTCCCAAACTGTCTACGCTTTGATCGATTCCTGGGAGACCAGTAGTAGTATCCGAAGCACATCTGGAGGCATACTATATTCTGTGGACCATCAGGGTGTTGATGGAACACAGAACTTGCATCGGGATTGAATACAACAGGCACTATGCGGACATTCCTCCATTTGAGTAATGTCCTAAAGTGAGTGCGCTTTGGTCGATTCCTGGGAGACCAGTAGTAGCATCCGAAGCACATCTGGAGGCATTCTTTAAACTGCGGACCTTCAGAGTGTTAATGAAACACAGAAATAGCATCGGGGTTGAATACAACAGGCACCATGCGGATTTTTCTCCACAGGAGTAATGTTTACGCTTTGATCGATTCCTGGGAGACCAGTAGCAGTTTCCGAAGCACATCTGGAGGCCTTCTGTAATCTGTGGACCTTCAGAGTGTTGATGAAACACTGAAATTGCAACGGGATTGAATACAACAGGCCAAATGCGGACTGTTCTCCATGGGGGTAATGTATTAAACTGTCTACGCTTTGATCGTTCCCTGGGAGACCAGTAGTAGTTTCTGAAGCACGTTTGGAGTCTTCCAGTAACCTGTGGACGTTCAGAGTGTTGATGAAACACAGATATTGCATCGGGATTGAATACAACAGGCACCATACGGACTTTGCACAATGGGAGTAATATCTCAAACTGTCTACGCTTTGATAGATTCCTGGGAGACATGTAGTAGTTTCCGAAGGACATGTAGAGGCACCCTAGTAATATGTGGACCTTCAGAGTGTTGATGAAGCGCAGAAATTTTATCTTTATTGAATACAACAGGCACTATGCTGACATTTCTCCATGGGAGTAATGTCTCAAACTGTCTACGTTTTAATCGATTCCTGGGAGACCACTAGTACTTTCCGAAGCACATCTGGAGGCCTTCTGTAATCTGTGGACCTTCAGAGTGTTGATGAAACACACGAAGTGCATCGGGATTGAATACAACAGTCACCAATAGAACTTTTCTGCATGGGAAAATTGTTGATGAAACACAGAAATTGCGTCGGGATTGTATACAACATGCAACATGAGTACATTTCCCCATGGGAGTAATGTCTGAAAGTGTCTACACTTTGATCGACTCCTGGGAGACCAGTAGTAGTTTACGAAGAACTTCTTTAGGCATTCTGTAATCTGTATACGTTCAGAGTGTTGATGAAACACAGAAATTGCATCGGGATTGAATACAAGAGTCACCATGCGGAATTTTCTCCATGGGAGTAATGTCTCCAACTGTCTACGCCTTGACTGTTCCCTGGGAAACCAGCAGTAGTTTCCGAAGCACTTCTAGAGGCTTCCTGTAATCTGTCAACGTTCAGAGTGTGGATGAAACTCAGAAATTGCATCGGGATTGAATACAACATGCACAATGCGGACTTTTGTCATAGGAATAATGTCTCAAACTCACTACGCTTTGATCGATTCCTGAGAGACCAGTAGTAGTTTCCGAATCACATCTGGAGGTTTCCTGTAATCTGTGGACGGTCAGAGTGTTGATAAAACACAGAAATTGCATCGGGATTGAACACAACAGGCACCATGCGGACTTTTCTCCATGGGAGTAATCTCTCAAACCGTCTACGCTTTGATCATTCCCTTGGAGACCAGTAGTAGTTTCGGAAGCACATCTTGAGGCTTTCTGTAATCTGTGGACATTCAGAGTGTTGATGAAACACAGAAATTCCACCGTTATTGAATACAACTGGCACGATGCGGATTTTTCTCCATGAGAGTAATGTCTCAAACCATCTACGCTTTGATCGATTCCTGGGAGACCAGTAGTAGTTTCGGAAGCACATCTAGAAGCTTCCTGTAATCTGTGGACGTTCAGAGTGTAATGAAACATAGATATTGCATCGGGATTCAATACAACTGGCTTCATGCGGACTTTGCTCAATGGGAGTAATGTCTGAAAGTGTCTACGCTTTGAACGATTCCTGGGAGACCAGGTAGCACATCTGGAGGATTTCTGTAACCTTTGGACGTTCAGGGTGTTGATGAAACACAGATATAGCATTGGGATTGAATACAAGACTCACGATGAGGACTTGTCTCTATGGGTGTAATGTCTCCAACTCTCTACGCCTTGATTGTTCCTTGGGATACCAGCAGTAGTTTCCCAAGCACTTCTTTATTCTTCTGTAATCTGCGGACGTTCAGAGTTTTGATGAAACACAGAAATTGCATAGGGATTGAATACAAGAGTCACCATGCGGAATTTTCTCCATGGGAGTAATGTCTCCAACTCTCTACGCCTTGATTGTTCCTTGGGAAACCAGCAGTAGTTTCCCAAGCACTTCTAGAGGCTTCCTGTAATCTCTCAACGTTCAGAGTGTGGATGAAATTCAGAAATTGCATCGGGATTGAATACAACAGGAACCATGCGGGCTTTTCTCCATGGGTGTAATGTCTCAAACTGTCTACACTTTAATCGATCCCAGGGAGACCATTAAAGTTTAAGAAGCACATCTGGAGACTTCCTGTAATCTGTTGACGTTCAGAGTCTTGATCAAACACAGAAATTGCATCGGAATTGAATACCACAGGCACCATGCGGACTTTTCTCCATGGGAGTAATGTCTCAAACCGTCTACGCTTTTTTCTTTCCATGGGAACCAGTAGTAGTGTCCGAAGCACATCTGGAAGCTTTCTGTAATCTGTGGACGTTCAGAGTGTTGATGAAACACTGAAAATGCTTCGGGATTGAATACAACATGCACCCTGCGGACTTTTGTCATAGGGAGTAACGTCTCAAACTCACTACGCTTTGATCGATTCCTGGGAGACCAGTAGTAGTTTCGGAAGCACATCTTGAGGCTTTCTGTAATCTGTGGACATTCAGAGTGTTGATGAAACGCAGAAATTCCATCGGGATTGAATACAACTGGCACGATGCGGATTTTTCTCCATGGGAGTAATGTCCTAAAATGTGTGCGCTTTGATCGATTCCTGGGAGACCAGTAGTATGTTCCGAAGCACATCAGGAGGCATTCTGTAAACGGTGGACCTTCAGAGTCTTGATCCAACACAGTCATTGCATCGGGATTGAATACAACAGGCACCATGCTGTCTTTTCCCCATGGGAGTAATGTCATAAACTGTCTACACTTTAATCGATTCCTGGGAGACCAGTAATAGTTTAAGAAGCACATCTGGAGGATTCCTGTAATCTGAGGACTTTAAGAGTGCTGATGAAACACAGAAATTCCATCTTTATTAAATACAACATGCACCACGCGGATTTGCCCCCATGGAAGTAAAGCCTCATACTGTCTAAGCCTTGATCGTTTAATGGGAGACCAGGAGTAGTTTCCGAATCACTTCTAACGGGTTCTTTTAATCTGTGTACGTGCAGAGTCTGATGAAACACAGAAATTGCGTCGGAATTGTATACAACATGCAAAATGAGTACATTTCCCCATGGGAGTAATGTCTGAAAGTGTCTACACTTTGGTCGACTCCTGGGAGACCAGTAGTAGTTTAAGAAGCACATCTGGAGGCATCCTGTAATCTGTGGGCGTTCAGAATGTTGATGAAACACAGAAATTGCATCGGTATTGAATACAACAGCCCAAATGCGGACTTTTCAACATGGGAGTAATGTCTCAAACTATCAACGATTTGATTAATACCTGATAGACCTGTAGTAGTTTCCGGAGCACATGTGGAGGCTTCCTGTAATCTGTGGACGTTCAGAGTCTGGATGAAACACAGAAATTGCATCGGGATTGAATACAACATGCACCATGAGGACTTTTATCCATGGGAGTGATGTCTCAATCCGTCTGCGCTTTGATCGTTCCCTGGGAGACCAGTAGTAGTGTACGAAGCACTTTTGGAAGCTTCCTGTAATCTGTGGACGTTCCGAGTGTTGAAGAAACACAGAAATTGCTTCGGGATTGAATACAACAGGCACCATGCGGACTTCTGTCATAGGGAGTAATGTCTCAAACTCTCTACGCTTTGATCGATTCCTGGGAGACCAGTAGTAGTTTCCGAAGCACATCTGGAATCATTCTGTAATCTGAGGACGTTCAGAATGTTGATGAAACACAGACATTGCATCGGGATTGAATACAACAGGCACCATGCTTTCTTTTCCCCATGGGAGTAATGTTATAAACTGTCTACACTTTAATCGATTCCTGGGAGACCAGTTATAGTTTAAGAAGCACATCTGGAGGATTCCTGTAATCTGAGGACGTTAAGAGTGTTGATGAAACACAGAAATTGCATCTTTTTTGAATACAACATGCACCACGCGGATTTCCCCCATGGAAGTAAAATCTCAAACTGTCTACGCCTTGATCGTTTAATGGGAGACCAGGAGTAGTTTCCGAATCCCTTCTGACGGGTTCTTGTAATCTGTGTACGTGCAGAGTCTGATGAAACACAGAAATTTCATCGGGATTGAATACTACAGGCACCATGCAGGCTTCTCTCCATGGGCGTAAAGAGTCAAACTGTCCACGCTTTAATCGTTCCCTGCGAGACCAGTAGCAGTCTCCGAAGCACATCTGAAAGCTTCCTGTAATCTGTGGGGTTACTGAGTGTTGATGAAACTCAGGAACTGCATCGGGATAGAATACAACAGGATCCATGCAGACTTCTCTGAATGGGAGTAATGTCTCAAAGTGTCTACGCTTTGATCGCCCCGTGGGAGACCAGTAGTAGTTTCCGAAGCACATCTGGAAGCTTCATGTAATCTGTGGACCTTCAGAGTGTTGATGAAACACAGAAATTGCATCGGGATTGAATACAACAGGCACCATGAGTACTTTTCTCCATGGGAGTAATGTATCAAACTCTCTACGCTTTGATCGATTAGTGGGAGACCAGTAATAGTTTCCGAAGCACATCTGGGGGGAATTCTGTAATCTGTGGCCCTTCACAGTGTTCATGAAACAAAGAAATATCATCGGGATTGAATGCAACAGGCACCATGCGTACTTTTTCCATGGGAGTAATGTCTCAAACTATCTACGCTTTGATCGATTCCTGGGAGACCAGTATTAATTTCCGAAGCACATGTGGAGGGTTCCTGAAATCTGCGGACGTTCAGAGTGTTGATGTAACTCAAAATTGCATCGTGATTGAATACAACAGGCACCATGCGTACTTTGTCCATGGCAGTAATGTCTCAAACTATCTACGCTTTGATCGATTCCTGGGACACCAGTAGTAGATTCCGATGCGCATCTGGAGACCTCCTGAAATCTGTCGACGTTCAGAGTGTTGATGAAATACAGAAATTGCATCGGGATTGAATACAACTGGCACCATGCTTAATTTTCTCCATGGGAGTAATGTCTCAAATTGTCTACGTTTTGATCGTTCCCTGCGAGACCAGTGGTAGTGTCTGAAGCACATCTGGAAGCTTTCTGTAGTCTGTGGACGTTCAGTGTGTTGATTAAACACAGAAATTGCTTCGGGATTGGATACAACAGGCACCCTGCGGACTTTTGTCATAGGGAGTAATATCTCAAACTCACTACGATTTGATCGATTCCTGGGAGACCAGTAGTAGTTTTCGAAGCACATCTGGATGCTTCCTGTAACGTGTGGACGTTCAGAGTGTTGATGAAACACAGAAATTGCATCGGAATTGAATACAAGAGTCACCATGTGGAGTTTTCTCCGTGGTAGTAATGTCTCAAAATGTCTACGCTTTGATTGTTCCCTGGGGGACCAGTAGTAGTTTAAGAAGCACATCTGGAGGCTTCATGTAATCTGTGGACGTTCAGAATATGCTTGAAACACAGAAAATTCATCGTAATAGAATACAGCAGGCCAAATGTAGACTTTTAATCATGGGAGTAATTTGTCAAACTGTCTACCATTTGATCGATTCCTGGCAGACCAGTAATAGTTTCCGAAGCACATCTGGGGGCATTCTGTAATCTGCGGACGTTCAGAGTGTTTATGAAACACAGAAATTGCATCGGGATTGAATAC
Source organism: Schistocerca gregaria (assembly GCF_023897955.1). Classification (NCBI taxonomy): domain Eukaryota; kingdom Metazoa; phylum Arthropoda; class Insecta; order Orthoptera; family Acrididae; genus Schistocerca; species Schistocerca gregaria. The sequence continues at coordinate 786,708,180 of NC_064923.1, forward strand.
AACAGGCACCATGCGTACTTTGTCCATGGGAGTAATGTCTCAAACTATCTACGCTTTGATTGATTCGTGGGAGACCAGTAGTAGTTTCCGAAGCACATCTGGAAGCTTCCTGTAATCTGTGGATGTTCCGAGAGTTGATGAAACACAGAAATTGCATCTGGATTGAATACAAGAGTCACCATGTACACTTTTCTCCATGGTAGTAATGTCTCAAACCGTCTACGCTTCGATTGGTATTTGGGAGACCAGTAGCATCTTCCGAAGCGCATCTGGAGGTTTCCTGTAATATGTCGACGTTCAGGGTGTTGATGAAACACAGAAATTGCATCGGGATTGAATACAACAGGCACCATACGGAATTTTCTCAATGGTAGTAATGTCTCAAATTGTCTACGACTTGATCGTTCCCTGGGAGACCAGTTATAGTTTCCGAAGCACATCTTTAACCTACCTGTAATCTGTGGACGTTCAGAGTGTTGATGAAACACAGAAATTGCATCGGGATTGAATACAACAGGCATGATGCGGACTTCTGTCATAGAGAGTAATGTCTCAAACTCTCTACGCTTTGATCGATTCCTGGGAGACCAGTAGTAGTTTCCGAAGCACATCTGGAGGCATTCTGTAATCTGTGGACGTTCAGAGTGTTGATAAAACACAGAAATTGCATCGGGATTGAATACAACCGGCACCATGCGGAATTTTTTCCATGGGAGTAGTGTCTCAAATTGTCTACGCTTTGATCGATAAGCGGGAGACCAGTAATAGTTTCCGAAGCACATTGAAACCTTCTCGTCTAATATTGGATGAACGTTTGCTTGCTGACTGAACGCTGCGTCTCTTAAAATCTCTTAACTGCTGCTCTGTCAAGACTACCTGCTGATTATTACGACGAAACATAAAATGTGTTGTCGCCGTGGCCCTCAGTCGTTACCTGAAATTATTAAGACTGATTCTTACTTTTAATTATTTATACTGGATCGCCATCTGACTGCTACAGCAAACTGTGGAATGAATATACTTACTTCTCTTTAACATAATTATAAGCTGCTGGTGGAGTTTCATAATACTTTGTGACTGGAATTCTTTAAGTTTAAGTTAATTTAGATTTGATAAAAGCTGAAGCTCAGTTTAGACTTTTCTTTTAAGATAACAATAAATTCCGTAAAGCATTTACGTGAATGATTTTGGGATAGAAAATTCTTAATGCATTTAATCTGGTAGAAGTTAACTATATTCTGAGAACGATCTTGACAAACAATTACAAGGGGTATAGTTCTTTACAAAAATTCTTAAAAAGTAGCGTTGCGCTACATACCTAATTTCCATCAAAATTACATAACTATATTCTGAGAACGATCTTGACAAACAATTACAAGGGGCATAGTTCTTTACAAAAATTCTTGAAAACTAGCATTGCGCTACATATAGCGAGTGGCTGGCGAGCACACCGCTTCTTTCAAAGTGTTAATTCATACCTCGCTTACAGCGACCTCCTCTCATGTCTCGCTAGCTACGACTGCCTTGTCTCACATCTTACTCGCAACTGCTCGCTTCCAACGCTCAATGCTACAAAAGTGCGGTCCCGCCGCCAACAATGGTTTTTGGTGCAGACAATCCCTGCTACCATTACAGATGTATTACTGCGCGCTGTTTCCCGCTCTTTCTCAAAATGTATCTATGCGCGGTTTCCCGCTCTTTCTCAATAATACACAATGCAATTTAATTAACAAAACAATTTAAATAAGAAACAGTTCAGATAATTACATGCTAAAACAGTTTAAATACGCCTATTACATAATTACATATGCCACTACTCGGCTTTCTTAAAATTTTAGTACGTTGTTGAGTCATATGGACTCAACATAAGTATAAAATTTGATTATAGAAAATAGTTTGAACAAAGTGTATACACAAATGCTGTCATACGAAATGATTTGTCTATCTCTAATAAAGAGAATATGTAAAGAGAAAGGGTTTTAGTAGGAATTGTACATCAAGGAAAATTTGGTTCCCTTAAAGTTAACAACAAGAATAAGAGTAAATGTGAAAATCAATATACAGATCATATGAAGCAATTGAAAGTTTACATTATGAAACATTTAATTCAAATTGGCATCTCTTAGTACCACAATTAAGGAAGGTACAAAAGGAATTGGATAGCATGGTCAAAGCACTGGCAACTGTCTGTGAATGCACTCAAAAGTCTGTTCCTTTCCCTCACATAGCACAACAGCAGGTTTCGCCATGTGGTTCCATCATCGCCTTGCTCCATAGTTTTAGTGTACCCAAACACTAAGTACGTCGTCGAATAGCCTGAGTTGCCGCAGCCACATCAGGATTAAGTTCCATCTCCAATGGTGTGCATCTTGGTATGCAAACACCTATTGTCGTACATCATACTGTGGTGTCTATCTAGGTATGCAGGCACCAATTGACATACATCGGGCTGTGGTGTGCATCTAGGTATGCAAACACCTCGTCGAGAACATCATTGGTTGAAGTCACGTGTTTCACAATTCACTGATTCTGTGCTCAATAACCATGGGGATGCACAGGAATTAAGGTACGGGTAAAATTGTTTCGGCAATGGGTTCACGGACATTGTTGGTACCATAATTTGACTACCAAATAATTTTCCCTATGACAAAATATGTTGTGTCGTAATTTGTAACAATATGTAGTTTTAATTTAAGAATTCTTCCAGAAAATTATTCCCATATATAAAAGACATAAAAGTTCCTACTTATTCAGTATTTGATAGTATACAGATTTGTTATAGACAAGTACATTATTACTTATTCTGTATTTACATATCTTAGTTTCTTACATCATTAATTATAAATTTTGTTGACAATGCATTTCTTGACTTACTGTCCTAAAATTTTATCTTCCATTAAGGGGTGTAGTCGTCAGTTATGAGTCGTCAAATGTCAGGTCATAATATACAATAAAATTACTGTCATAAAATTATTTAAAGTATTCTTTTGCAGCTGAAAATTAAGGTAAACATTATTCTGGTTAGACATTGTAATGTGTGGTCCCCATCCATAGTGTTGCAATGTGTCACATGCTAGCAAAATTATTTCTTAACATTATACATTTCTTATATACTAACATAACATACACATTCTTCTTCTGCATCTGTGTCAACTCTCTGCATAACCTGTTATAAACATTCAGCATTAATTAACGTCAGCGCACGGCATGACTTATTATAAAACATTCAGTATTAATTATCGTCAGTGCACGGCATGACCTCAATAAACATCTTCTGGTACTTCTCGTCCGCTCCTGGCATGACCTATAAAACACTTTATCATAATATTAACTGCTGCAAAATCACGTCAGCTCCCGGCATGACCTATAAAATTTCTGTAATGACAATTAGCGTCATCTATCTGCGTGACCTAAAGATTCACATCCTTATTCTAACTAAAACTACGTTTCATTTTGATGACGTGTGACAACAATGCTGCATTCTGGAATAAAGAGTACATGTTAATGTTACCACTAAAATAATTGATTAATGAACGATCTATATTATCAGTTTAGCTATTGCAAAAATCGACATTTTCTTAAGTAATTATGTCACGTTATAAAAAAAATTTCTTTCATTTATGAGCTCTCAGTGCACAAATTCATACGTCGTGTCGTTGTCTGCATGTTCTCTTTAAGTTAGGAAATGTTTCTCGTGTTTTTATTTGTCTTGGCTGGCGTAGCATCATTAAGTACTGCTGTGTTCTTTAAGGTACGGTGAAATATTAGCGGCCCGCTGCGTGTCGCGGCTTTGTTTGTTACTGAAGCGGGCTGAAACTACCATTGTTGCATACTTACGTGTCACGCCGTCCTTTCGTCAGCTGAAATGCAAAAATTTAAGTCAAGAAATGTTTCACGTTGGATACATGATGATTCCCTAATGATTTCTTCTTACGTAGCGTTTCCACATGCACTACATTAGCGTGTGGAATATTACGAACTCTGTAAGGGCCTGCATACAGAAGTTCGAATTTACGGCATCTGTGCTTACCTTTGTTGGAAAGAAAATGAGTGCGAATCAGTACTTTGTCGCCAATCTCGTACTTCTGTAGTCGACTTACCTGCTTCTGTTGTTTCTTCCGCCGATCTGCAGCTCTTTTAGTGTTTGCTAATGCTGTGTCTATTATTTCACAATGTCGAAGCCTACGCGTCTTAGGAAAAGTAATTAGTTCGGTAATTTTGTTCGGTGGGTCTTTATTTGTCAGTATTACGGTTGGTGATAGCATCGTAGATTCATTGGGTATTGCATTTATCACTTCTTGAAACTGTAAAATATATTTATCCCATGTTGTATGTCTTTTATGACAATAAATTCTGCATAACTTCCCGATCTCTTTCATTATTCTTTCTGATGGGTTGGAAGAACTGTGATATCTTGATATGTAAATAGGTGTTATGTTCTTACTTTCTAACATTTTCTTCCATACGTCTGACCTAAACTGCGGACTTGATACTGTTCTTCCTGTTGCTTTCCTTAGTGGAGAAAATGTTACAAATTTGGATGTTAGTTCTACAGCTACAAAAATATAACTATAACCATTATTTGTTCTGGGGATTGGACCGAAAAGATCCACTGCTGCCATGTGTCTTAACTTAACCGGTATGATGGGATACAATGGTGGAATGTGTGACACTGTTGATGATTTAGCTTTTTGACATATCTTGCATGATGCTATTACTTTTCTTATGTGTTTTTCCATGTTATTAAAGTGGCAATTTTGTCGCAGAATCAGAAAGCATTTCCTCGCTCCGTAGTGTCCATAACTTAGATGTGTATACCATATCAGTTTATTTACGATCCCTTCCGGAATGCATAAAAGCCAATTATTACCGTCTCGGTATGATCGAATAAAGAGTATATTTTGATGTACAGTGTAATGAAGTCTGACTTTAGCGTTACTTCTGTCTTTCCAAAGCGTTACAATCTCTTTCAGTGTTTCATCTTTCTGCTGTTCTCTCTCTATATCCTGTAATGCTGCTGATATAAAGTTTTCGAAAGCTACTTGTTTAATATACATAATACTATGGTTGTTGTAGCAAAAGGTATTTTCTTTCTCCATGCGTTTATTGTGAATGGACCTTGACAATGCGTCGGCAACAGTATTCTGCGTGCCTGGAATGTGTATAATGGTAAAATCAAACTCTTGTAAGTATAATTTCCAGCGGCTTAATCTATCGTGCGTAAGTTTTGCTGACAATAAAAACTGGATTGCTTGGTGATCAGTATATATTGTTGTATGTCGGCCATATAGAAAATGACGGAATCGCTTAAAAGCGTAAATTACACATAGTGTCTCTAATTCTGTTACAGAATAATTGCGCTCTGCTGGAGAAAGTATCCTGCTTGCAAAAGCAATGTGTTTCACGACTGTCTTATCTTCTTCCTTTATTTCTTGGAAAATATGTACTCCTAGTGCTGTGGTTGAACTATCTGTTGCAACGGAAAAGTTTTGTGTTGGGTCAGGGTGTGATAACAAAGGTGCTTTTAATAATGCTTCTTTCAAGTTCTCGAATTCAGCTTCAACGTCTTCATTCCATGACCAAAGTGTGTTTTTACTTGTAAGCTGGTATAGCAAGGGCGTGTCTAATGCTTTGTAGTGGATAAATTTTCTAAAATAATTGATAAGGCCTAAAAAGCTCCGAAGTTCCTTTTTGTTTGTTGGCTCGTCGATGTCTTTCAGTGCTTGCAATTTGTCAGGGTCTGGTGCGATACCTGTTTGTGAGATAATGTGCCCTAGAAATTTTATTGACGCTTTACCAAATTCAGATTTACGCAAGTTTATAGTTATACCATTCTGCTCGAATGTATTCAGTAATTGTTGAAGAGTATGATTGTGTTGTTCCCAGTTTTCTGCTGCAATTAAAATGTCATCGACATATGTAGTAATTTTGTTTTTCAGATCTTGTGGTAGAATAGTATTCATGCCTCGTATAAAGGCGGCAGACGAAATCGTTAGTCCAAACGGAAGTTTACAAAATTGATAGCATTCCCCAAAGCAAAGGAATGCCGTATATTTTCGGCAATTTGGGTGTAGTTGGATTTGCCAAAACCCTGATTTGAGGTCGAGTGTAGTATAAATGGAGGTGCCATGAAATTTTTGCAGTAACTCTACTAACGTCTGTGGTCGGTCGGTTTCTGTAATGATTATTTTATTAACTTGACGTGAATGTAAAACTAAACGTAGTGATCCATCCTTCTTTTCAACAATGTGTAGTGGATTTATATATTAGCTGGCTGCTGGTTCTATTATTCCTTGATCGATCATTGCTCGTAATTCTTTCTTAACTGCTTCTATGTGTATGTGTGGGATTGGATAATGCTTTGCTTTGAAAGTCTCGTGTGGTTTCACCTGAAATTCGTACATAAATCCTGTCATTGTTCCTGGAACATTGGCAAAAACTGCTTTGTGTTGTACCAGAATATTTTCAAGTTCTGTGCGTTCTGCGTCGCATTTTGCTACACTATTGTCTACCTTGCGTGTAATTGTCTCGAACGTATTGTACTCCTGTTCCTCTACCAAGTCATTATTAAGTGTGTTCGTGTATAGCTCGATATAACAATCGTTCTCTTGAGAATCAGTAATAATCTCGATCCTGTGCATATTTTGTTCTTCGGAGGATACTGTGTTTTGAAATCTTACGATCACTTCCCTGTTTTCCTTTTGTAGTGTGAGGTATGACGATTTGAAGTCAATCTTCGCATCGTACTGAACAAGAAAATTTATTCCTAATATCATGTCTGTTGTTAAATTCGGAACTATCCAACAATCACTGTGGAACGTTTCCCCTGCAAAAACAAATGTTAATTGTGTCTGTCTTTTAACTTCAATGCCTTTTCCTGCAAAAGCTCCCTTGACCTTCGTTCTGTTTAAAGGAAATACTGGGTAATCATTATTGCTATTGCATCTGTTAAATGTGTCTTCGTTAATTACGCACATAGGTGAACCTGAATCAATTATCGCTAAAATATTGTGCGACTGTAAATTTATCTCTATTATTGGGTGATATATTGTTTTCTGTAGGATTGGTTTTTCCTGTAACAATGTGTCTCTCACGTCGTCAAATGTAATGGCATTTTCGGTCGTTATGTTTTCTCTGTGTGATTTCATAGTATCGACATTAAGAGATTCATTGCAGGTTTTCTCTAGTCATAATTCTTCCGATATGTGATTTTCAGCTTGGGAGTTTGGTATGTGTTCTATCAACTGTACAGTTCTGCCGTTTTGATTATTAGCAGTGTCTGGTGGATGAAATCTGGTGTCTGGTACATTCATACGGTAACGCAGCTGTTGGGCCCTGTTGTAGTTTCCGTTAAAATTTTCATTGTGGAACGTCCTCGGCGGTCTGTGTTCGTTTTCTTTTCTCCTGTCGTTATAACTGTGACTGTACGGCAGCCCACCTGCACCCCGTAGAAACGTTTGTTTTTGTTCATTTTGCGGTCGACCCGCGTAATGGCCTTCCCCGGTCGCATTATCTGAGCGATGATTCATATGGAAATTTGACCTATTCGGTTGCGTGTTAAGTCTCGGATTCTGTTGCTGTCCTGAATATAAATTTACCGTGTCAGTATAATGTTTTTCATTACTCCTGTTTTCGTTGTCATTTTCGCTGCGAAAGCGTTTACTCGGATTGTTATTACCAAATCGTGTTTGTTCAAAAGTAGCTGAGTTTGTTTGTTTTCCGTTCTGTCGTAAAAAATTTTTGTTAACAAATGCGTAGTCTGCCTGGTGTGCTTCTAATAGTTGTAAGATGTCTCTAAAAGCGGATACATTGTCCTTTTGTTGCCCTGTCAGTAATGACACTTTCAAAGCTCTGGGCAGTTTTGAAATGCAAAGCTGTATTAATGCCGATTGACTGTATGGATCGTTGAGGTACTGGTTCTGTTCCACCATGTACTCGAAAAATTGTGTGATTGTTGGAAAGGTAGAATTTTCAAAGTTTGGCAAACTAAGTAGCCGATGTTTGATGCTGTTTTGTGTAGTGTCAGACCAATATGCTGATAAAAATGCTTCCTCAAATGCTTCTACGGAAAAACATTGTCTAGCAATTGGTCGCATTCGTCGTGCTGGTTCTCCTTCAAGAAAACTGACAATAAATTCTAACTTATGTTGTACTGGCCATGATGGTGGAAGTGCTCCCCTGAACTGTTGGATAAAATCCAACGAATGTATTTGCGCCCTGTCTTTTTTAAATGTTTTAAACTTTCTAACTGAAAGAAAATGTTTGTGATCAAAACTGTCATGTCTGTGTGTGTAAGTGTTGTCGTATTGTCTTGAATATGGATTCGGGTGTCTTTCTTCCTGGGTAAAATCTCTTACTCTCTGAAGTCTACCAACATTATATGTATTATGGATCTGAGGCATTTCGTAACGGTGTGTGTTCTGTTGAAAATGATTATGTGCGGCGGTTTCTTGTGCGTCCGCTATCTCTTGCTGTAGAGAATTTATTTGCTGATGCAATGAATCATTACGCGATTTTAGATCTGTGATAGTTTGTTGTATATTTGTCAATGGCGTGTTATTACTATTAGAGTTCTGTTGCACTGGGACTGGTGCAGTGTCGTCTGATCTCTCGTCATTGTTAGTATCTAAAAGATCTATTCTTGTAGTGAGTTCATTGACCTTTTCTGTCAGTTCGTTTCGTAATTTACGGTTGCTTTTGGTGACTTTCTTAAAATCTGCCTATAAATTTTCTGTGTCATGGTTAATTTCTATGTGTTCTATTTTGTCAGTTAGTGTCTGAACGTCCTCTGTTAATTTATCTTTAACATTCTGGATTTCAGTGTCTGTAGAAGTTTTCACATCGATTGTCTGTGTTTGGATTTCTGTAAGCCTGTCTTGTATTTGATTATTTGTTTCTTTGACCGTTTCGATTTCTTCCGAGATCGACTGTATGTGATTGTCTACATATGTTTTGCCCTGGGCAAACACTTTCTTTTTGTCGTCCTGACGCTGTTTAGTGATTGTTTGTAGTAATTCTTTTCGTTCTTTATCCTGCGATCGCACCAGTTTACGGTGACGTATCAAACAGTTTTCTGTGTGATTGTTAAAACGTTCATCAATCTGAGCGTTTTGTTTAGCAAAGTTTTCTGTCATTGTTTCCCGTATACTAACTGCAAATGTTGCTTGGTTATCGGATATTTCTTGAATTTTGTCGCGTAATTCTTGTGTTGATTGTGAACATTTTTCAGCGACTGTTTGAATTTCTACTTTGATTTCGTGTTTTAGATTTTGGTACATGTTGTCTAATTTCTGATCTGTGTGTGCGTGTTCTGCCTTAATTTCGTTTTTTAGATCTTGTGACCTTTTTTCTAATTCTTGTGACCCTCTGTTAAAGTTTTGATTCATGTCTTGTCTCATTTGTAGCAAAAATGCCATTATTGGATCCGTTTCGGATTGACTTCTGTGTGTATTTGTATTCGTTGTTAAAGGCTGTAGATCTGTGTTCATTTGAACATCCTCAGATGATTGTGACTGCGTCACGTTTTCCGTAATTTCGGAATTTTGGTCATGAGAACTGTTGGATCTGCTACGCAGGTTGTGTAGCTGTGTACCGTTTGAATCTAAATCAGTGCTTAATGGAGTCTCTCTGTCTGACTGCATTGTAGTGGTTTCGTTACTGAAACTGTTATGTCTACTATGCGGAATTTGTGACTGTGTACCGTCTGTTGCATTTAATGCCAAATTATTTTGCACTACCGTTTCATTGTCTGTGGGCATTTCTGAAGTTACTTGTTGGTTAAACGCTTCCATATTGTTACAGTTATTAAATGTCTGTTCACCTAACGTTTCAGAATCAGGGTTTTCACACGTATTATTACTGCCTATTCCAGAAAAGAATCTCTCGTCAGTATTTTGTACAGTTTTATCAGTTTGAGAACGAGTAATTATTCTGCGGGACATTGTCTATAATCATCATACGCAACAAAAAGTTTTATCAGTTTGAGAACGAGTAATTATTCTGCGGGACATTGTCTATAATCATCACACGCAACAAAATATATCACTGTTCAAAGCGGATTCAACACTGAACAAACACTTTTCAACGCCGAATCAATAAAGCAAACAGAATTGCCGATGACCTGTGAATAAAAGTTATACACTTTAGTATATGCGTTGCGCCACTTAACAGTAACTTATTCACACTACTATCAAAGTCAGTATATTCATATCCACAGTAGATTCACTAAAATGTCGTACTGAATGGATATCGCCAAGTGAAACCTTCCCGTGTAATATTGGATGAACGTTTGCTTGCTGACTGAACGCTGCGTCTCTTAAAATCTCTTAACTGCTGCTCTGTCAAGACTACCTGCTGATTATTACGACGAAACATAAAATGTGTTGTCGCCGTGGCCCTCAGTCGTTACCTGAAATTATTAAGACTGATTCTTACCTTCAATTATTTATACTGGATCGCCATCTGACTGCTACAGCAAACTGTGGAATGAATATACTTACTTCTCTTTAACATAATTATAAGCTGCTGGTGGAGTTTCATAATACTTTGTGACTGGAATTCTTTAAGTTTAAGTTAATTTAGATTTGATAAAAGCTGAAGCTCAGTTTAGACTTTTGTTTTAAGATAACAATAAATTCCGTAAAGCATTTACGTGAATGATTTTGGGATAGAAAATTCGTAATGCATTTAATCTGGTAGAAGTTAACTATATTCTGAGAACGATCTTGACAAACAATTACAAGGGGTAGAGTTCTTTACAAAAATTCTTAAAAAGTAGAGTTGCGCTACATACCTAATTTTCCATCAAAATTACATAACTATATTCTGAGAACGATCTTGACAAACAATTACAAGGGGCATAGTTCTTTACAAAAATTCTTAAAAACTAGCATTGTGCTACATATAGCGAGTGGCTGGCGAGCACACCGCTTCTTTCAAAGTGTTAATTCATACCTCGCTTACAGCGACCTCCTCTCATGTCTCGCTAGCTACGACTGCCTCGTCTCACATCTTACTCGCAACTGCTCGCTTCCAACGCTCAATGCTACAAAAGTGCGGTCTCGCCACCAACAATGGTTTTTGGTGCAGACAATCCCTGCTACCATTACAGATGTATTACTGCGCGCTGTTTCCCGCTCTTTCTCAAAATGTATCTATGTGCGGTTTCCCGCTCTTTCTCAATAATACACAATGCAATTTAATTAACAAAACAATTTAAATAAGAAACAGTTCAGATAATTACATGCTAAAACAGTTTAAATACGCCTATTACATAATTACAACATCTGGGGGGCATTCTGTAATCTGTGGCCCTTCAGAGTGTTCATGAAACACAAAAATTGCATCGGGATTGAATACAACAGGCACCATGCGTACATTTTCCATGGGAGTAATGTCTCAAACTATCTACGCTTTGATCGATTCCTGGGAGACCAGTGGTAGTTCCCGAAGCACATCTGGAGGGTCCTGTAATCTGTGGACGTTCAGAGTGTTGATGTAACTCAAAATTGCATCGGGATTGAATACAACAGGCACCATTCGTACTTTGTCCATGGGAGTAATGTCTCAAACTATCTACATTTTGATCGTTCCCTGCGAGACCAGTAGTAGTGTCTGAAGCACATCTGGAAGCTTTCTGTAATCTGTCGACGTTCAGACTGTTAATGAAACACAGAAATTGCTTATGGATTGAATACAACATGCACCATGAAGACTTTTATCCATGGGAGTGATGTCTCAAACCGTCTACGCTTTGATCGTTCCCTGGGAGACCAGTTGTAGTGTCCGAAGCACTTTTGGAAGCTTCCTGTAATCTGTGGACGTTCCGAGTGTTGAAGAAACACAGAAATTGCTTCGGGATTGAATACAACAGGCACCATGCGGACTTTTGTCATAGGGAGTAATGTCTCAAACTCTCTACGCTTTGACCGATTCCTGGGAGACCAGTAGTAGTTTCCGAAGCACATCTGGAGGCATTCTGTAATCTATGGAAGTTCAGAGTGTTGATGAAACACTGAAATTGCATCGGGAATGAATACAACAGGCACTATGCGGACTTTTATCATAGGGAGTAATGTCTCAAACTCTCTACGCTTTGGTTGTTTCCTGGGAGACCAGTAGTAGTTTCCGAAGCACATCTAGAATCATTCTGTAATCTGTGGACGTTCAGAGTGTTGATGAAACACTGAAATTGCATCGGGATTGAATACAAAAGGCACCATGCTGTCTTTTCTCCATGGGAGTAATGTAACAAACTGTCTACACTTTTATCGTCTCCTGGGACACCAGTGGTAGTTTAAGAAAAACATCTGGAGGCATTCTGTAATCTGTGGACCTTCAGAATGTTGATGAAACAAAGAAATTCCATCGGGATTGAATACAACAGGCTACGATTTGATCATTCCCTAGGAGATCAGTAGTAGTTTGCGAAGCACATCTGGAGGCATTCTATAATCTGTGACCATCTGAGTGTTGATGAAACACAAACATTGGCATCTGGATTGAATACAACAGTCACCATATGCATTTTATTCCATGGGGGTAATGTCTCAATCTGTCTACGCTTTGATCGATTGCTGGGAAACCAGTAGTCTTTTCCGAAGCACATCTGGAGACTTCCTGTAATTTGTGGACGATCAGAGTGTTGATGAAACACAGAAATTGCATCGGGATTGAATACAACAGGCACCATGCAGAATTTTCTCAATGGGAGTAATGTCTCAAATTGTCTACGCCTTGATCGTTCCCTGGGAGACCAGTTATAGTTTCCGAAGCACATCTGGAGCCTTCCTGTAATCTGTGGACGATCAGAGTGTTGATGAAACACAGAAATTGCATCGGGATTGAATACAACAGGCACCATGCGGACTTTTGTCATAGAGTGTAGTGTCTCGAAATCTCTGCGCTTTGATTGATTCCTGGGAGACCAGTAGTAGTTTCCGAAGCACATCTGGAGGCATTCTGTAATCTGTGGACTTTCAGAGTGTTGATGAAATACAGAAATTATATAGGGATTGAATACAACAGGCATCATGATTACTTTTCTCCATGGGAGTAATGTCTCAAACTGTCTATCCTTTGAACGTTACCTGGGAGATCAGTAGTAGTTTAAGAAGCACATCTGGAGGCTTCATGTACTCTGTGGACGTTCAGAGTATGTTTGAAACACAGAAAATTCATCGTAAGTGAATAGAGCAGGCCAAACGCGCACTTTTAACCATGGGAGTAATTTCTCAAACTGTCTACCATTTGATCGATTCCTGGGAGACCAGTAGTAGTTTCCGAAGCACATCTGGAGGCTTCCTGTAATCTGTGGACGTTCAGAGTGTTGATGTAACTCAAAATTGCATAGGGATTGAATACAACAGGCACCATTCGTAATTTGTCCATGGGAGTAATGTCTCAAACTATCTACACTTTGATCGTTCCCTGCGAGACCGGTAGTAGTGTCTGAAGCACATCTGGAAGCTTTCTGTAATCTGTCGACGTTCAGACTGTTGATGAAACACAGAAATTGCATCGGGATGGAATACAACAGGCACCATGCGGACTTTTCTCCATGGGAGTAATGTCTCAAACTGTCTACGCTTTGATCGATTCCTGGGAGACCAGTAATAGTTTACGAAGCACATCTGAGGCTCATTCTGTAATCTGTGGACCTTCAGAATGTTGATGAAACACAGAAATTGCATCGGGATTGAATACAACGGGCACCATGCGTACTTTTTCCATGGGAGTAATGTCTCAAACTATCCCAGATTTGATCGATTCCTGGGAGACCAGTAGTAATTTCTGAAGCACATCTGGACGTCACAGTGTTGACGAAACACAAAAATTTCATCGGGATCGAATACAACATGCACCATGTGGACTCTTCCCCATTGGAGTAATGTCTCAAACTGTATACGCTTTGATCGATTGCTGGGAAACCAGTAGTAGTTTCTGAAGCACATCTGGAATCTTTCTGTAATCTGTAGCCGTCCAGAGCATTGTTGAAACACAGAAATTGAATCCGGATTGAAAACAACAGGCACCATGCAGACTTTTGTTATAGAAAGTAATGTCTCTAACTCTCTACACTTTGATCGATTCCTGGGAGACCAGTAGTAGTTCCCGAAGAACATCTGGAGACATTCTGTAATTAATGTACTTTCAGAGTGTTGATGAACCACAGAAATTGCATCGGGATTGTATACAACAGGCACCATGCGGTCTTTTCTCCATAGGAGTTATGACACAAACTGTCAACACTTTAATCGATACATGGGAGACCAGTAGTACTTTCGGAAGCAAATCTGGAGGCATTCTGCAATCTGTGGACGTTCAGAGTGTTGATCAAACACAGAAATTTAATATTAATTGAATACAACATGCACCATGCGGACTTTTCTCAACTTTAGTTACGTCTCAAACTGTCTACGCTTCGTTTGTTTCGTGGGAGACCAGTAGTAGTGTCCGATGCACTTCTGGAGGCATTCTTTAATTTGTGGACAGTCAGAGTGTTGATGAAACACAGATATTGCATCGGGATTTTATACAACAGGCACCACTAGGGCTTTTCTCCATTGGACCAATGTCTCAAACAGTCTACGTTTTGATCGTTCCCTGGGAGACCAGTAGTAGTTTCCTAAGCACATCTGGCGATATTCTATTAGCTCTGGACCTTCAGAGTCTTGATAAAACACAGAAATTGCATCGGGATTGCATACAAAAGGTACCATGTGGACTTTTCTCCACGGGAGTAATGTCTAAAATTGTCTAGGGTTTGGTAGATTTCTGGGAAACCACTAGTAGAACCTGAAGCAAATCTCGAAGCTTCCTGTAATCTGAGGACGTTCAGAATGTAATGAAACACAGAAATTGCATCGGGATTGAATACAACAGGCCAAATGGGGAATTTTCACCATGGGAATAATGTCTCAAACTGTCTACACTTTAATCGATTCCTGGGAGACCCGTAGTAGTTTAAGAAGCACATCTGGAGGTTTCCTGTAACCTGTGGGCGATCAGAGTGTTGATGAAACACAGAAATTGCATCTGGATTGAATACAACAGGCACCATGCGGACTTTTCTACATGGGGGTAATGTCTCAAACTGTCAACACTTTAATTGATTCCTGGGAAACCAGTAATAGTTTAAGAAGCACATCAGGAGGATTCCTGCAATCTGTGGACGATCAGGGTGTTGATGAAACACAGAAATCGCATCTGGATTGAATACAACATGCACCATGCGGATTTTTCCCCATTGAGTAATGTCTCAAACTGTCTACGCTTTGATCGATCCGTGGGAGACCAGGAGTAGTTTCCGAAGCACTTCTGACGGGTTCCTGTAATCTGTGGACGTTCAGAGTCTGATGAAACACAGAAATTGCATCTGGATTGAATACAACAGGAAACATGCGGAATTATCTCAATGGAAGTAATGTCTCAAACTGTGTACGCTTTGATCGTTCCCTGGGTGGCCAGTAGTAGTTTCTGAGAACATCTGGAGGCTTCCTGTAATCTGTGGACGATCAGAATGCGGACTTTTCTACATGGGAGTAATGTCTCAAACTGTGAACACTTTAATCGATTCCTGGGAGACCAGTAATAGTATAAGAAGCACATCTGGAGGATACCTGTAATCTGTGGACGTTCAGAGTGTTGATGAAACACAGATATTGCATCTTTATTGAATACAACATGCACCATGCGGATTTTTCCCCATCGGAGTAAAGTCTCAAACTCTCTACGCTTTGATCTTTCCGTGAGAGACCAGTTGTAGTTTACGAAGCCCATCTGGAGGCTTGATGTAATCTGTGGACGTTCAGAGTGTTGATGAAACTCAGGAATTGCATCGGGATTGAATACAACAGGAACCATGCGTACATTTTCCATGGGAGTAATGTCTCAAACTATCTACGCTTTGATCGATTCCTGGGAGACCAGTGGTAGTTCCCGAAGCACATCTGGAGGGTCCTGTAATCTGTGGACGTTCAGAGTGTTGATGTAACTCAAAATTGCATCGGGATTGAATACAACAGGCACCATTCGTACTTTGTCCATGGGAGTAATGTCTCAAACTATCTACATTTTGATCGTTCCCTTCGAGACCAGTAGTAGTGTCTGAAGCACATCTGGAAGCTTTCTGTAATCTGTCGACGTTCAGACTGTTAATGAAACACAGAAATTGCTTAGGGATTGAATACAACATGCACCATGAAGACTTTTATCCATGGGAGTGATGTCTCAAACCGTCTACGCTTTGATCGTTCCCTGGGAGAGCAGTTGTAGTGTCCGAAGCACTTTTGGAAGCTTCCTGTAATCTGTGGACGTTCCGAGTGTTGAAGAAACACAGAAATTGCTTCGGGATTGAATACAACAGGCACCATGCGGACTTTTGTCATAGGGAGTTATGTCTCAAACTCTCTACGCTTTGACCGATTCCTGGGAGACCAGTAGTAGTTTCCGAAGCACATCTGGAGGCATTCTGTAATCTATGGAAGTTCAGAGTGTTGATGAAACACTGAAATTGCATCGGGAATGAATACAACAGGCACTATGCGGACTTTTATCATAGGGAGTAATGTCTCAAACTCTCTACGCTTTGGTTGTTTCCTGGGAGACCAGTAGTAGTTTCCGAAGCACATCTAGAATCATTCTGTAATCTGTGGACGTTCAGAGTGTTGATGAAACACTGAAATTGCATCGGGATTGAATACAAAAGGCACCATGCTGTCTTTTCTCCATGGGAGTAATGTAACAAACTGTCTACACTTTTATCGTCTCCTGGGACACCAGTAGTAGTTTAAGAAAAACATCTGGAGGCATTCTGTAATCTGTGGACCTTCAGAGTGTTGATGAAACACAGAAATTCCATCGGGATTGAATACAACAGGCTACGATTTGATCGTTCCCTAGGAGATCAGTAGTAGTTTGCGAAGCACATCTGGAGGCATTCTATAATCTGTGACCATCTGAGTGTTGATGAAACACAAACATTGGCATCTGGATTGAATACAACAGTCACCATATGCATTTTTTTCCATGGGGGTAATGTCTCAATCTGTCTACGCTTTGATCGATTGCTGGGAAACCAGTAATCTTTTCCGAAGCACATCTGGAGGCTTCCTGTAATTTGTGGACGATCAGAGTGTTGATGAAACACAGAAATTGCATCGGGATTGAATACAACAGGCACCATGCAGAATTTTCTCAATGGGAGTAATGTCTCAAATTTCTACGCCTTGATCGTTCCCTGGGAGACCAGTTATAGTTTCCGAAGCACATCTGGAGCCTTCCTGTAATCTGTGGACGATCAGAGTCTTGATGAAACACAGAAATTGCATCGGGATTGAATACAACAGGCACCATGCGGACTTTTGTCATAGAGTGTAGTGTCTCGAAATCTCTGCGCTTTGATTGATTCCTGGGAGACCAGTAGTAGTTTCCGAAGCACATCTGGAGGCATTCTGTAATCTGTGGACTTTCAGAGTGTTGATGAAATACAGAAATTATATAGGGATTGAATACAACAGGCATTATGATTACTTTTCTCCATGGGAGTAATGTCTCAAACTGTCTATCCTTTGAACGTTCCCTGGGAGATCAGTAGTAGTTTAAGAAGCACATCTGGAGGCTTCATGTAATCTGTGGACGTTCAGAGTATGTTTGAAACACAGAAAATTCATCGTAAGTGAATAGAGCAGGCCAAACGCGCACTTTTAACCATGGGAGTAATTTCTCAAACTGTCTACCATTTGATCGATTCCTGGGAGACCAGTAGTAGTTTCCGAAGCACATCTGGAGGCTTCCTGTAATCTGTGGACGTTCAGAGTGTTGATGTAACTCAAAATTGCATAGGGATTGATTACAACAGGCACCATTCGTAATTTGTCCATGGGAGTAATGTCTCAAACTATCTACACTTTGATCGTTCCCTGCGAGACCGGTAGTAGTGTCTGAAGCACATCTGGAAGCTTTCTGTAATCTGTCGACGTTCAGACTGTTGATGAAACACAGAAATTGCATCGGGATGGAATACAACAGGCACCATGCGGACTTTTCTCCATGGGAGTAATGTCTCAAACTGTCTACGCTTTGATCGATTCCTGGGAGACCAGTAATAGTTTACGAAGCACATCTGAGGCTCATTCTGTAATCTGTGGACCTTCAGAATGTTGATGAAACACAGAAATTGCATCGGGATTGAATACAACGGGCACCATGCGTACTTTTTCCATGGGAGTAATGTCTCAAACTATCCCAGATTTGATCGATTCCTGGGAGACCAGTAGTAATTTCTGAAGCACATCTGGACGTCACAGTGTTGACGAAACACAAAAATTTCATCGTGATCGAATACAACATGCACCATGTGGACTCTTCTCCATTGGAGTAATGTCTCAAACTGTATACGCTTTGATCGATTGCTGGGAAACCAGTAGTAGTTTCTGAAGCACATCTGGAATCTTTCTGTAATCTGTAGCCGTCCAGAGCATTGTTGAAACACAGAAATTGAATCCGGATTGAAAACAACAGGCACCATGCAGACTTTTGTTATAGAAAGTAATGTCTCTAACTCTCTACATTTTGATCGATTCCTGGGAGACCAGTAGTAGTTCCCGAAGAACATCTGGAGACATTCTGTAATTAATGTACTTTCAGAGTGTTGATGAACCACAGAAATTGCATCGGGATTGTATACAACAGGCACCATGCGATCTTTTCTCCATAGGAGTTATGACACAAACTGTCAACACTTTAATCGATACATGGGAGACCAGTAGTACTTTCGGAAGCAAATCTGGAGGCATTCTGCAATCTGTGGACGTTCAGAGTGTTGATCAAACACAGAAATTTAATATTAATTGAATACAACATGCACCATGCGGACTTTTCTCAACTTTAGTTACGTCTCAAACTGTCTACGCTTCGTTTGTTTCGTGGGAGACCAGTAGTAGTGTCCGATGCACTTCTGGAGGCATTCTTTAATTTGTGGACAGTCAGAGTGTTGATGAAACACAGATATTGCATCGGGATTTTATACAACAGGCACCACTAGGGCTTTTCTCCATTGGACCAATGTCTCAAACAGTCTACGTTTTGATCGTTCCCTGGGAGACCAGTAGTAGTTTCCTAAGCACATCTGGCGATATTCTATTAGCTCTGGACCTTCAGAGTCTTGATAAAACACAGAAATTGCATCGGGATTGCATACAACAGGTACCATGTGGACTTTTCTCCACGGGAGTAATGTCTAAAATTGTCTAGGGTTTGGTAGTTTTCTGGGAAACCACTAGTAGAACCTGAAGCAAATCTCGAAGCTTCCTGTAATCTGAGGACGTTCAGAATGTAATGAAGCACAGAAATTGCATCGGGATTGAATACAACAGGCCAAATGGGGAATTTTCACCATGGGAATAATGTCTCAAACTGTCTACACTTTAATCGATTCCTGGGAGACCCGTAGTAGTTTAAGAAGCACATCTGGAGGTTTCCTGTAACCTGTGGGCGATCAGAGTGTTGATGAAACACAGAAATTGCATCTGGATTGAATACAACAGGCACCATGCGGACTTTTCTACATGGGGGTAATGTCTCAAACTGTCAACACTTTAATTGATTCCTGGGAAACCAGTAATAGTTTAAGAAGCACATCAGGAGGATTCCTGCAATCTGTGGACGATCAGGGTGTTGATGAAACACAGAAATCGCTTCTGGATTGAATACAACATGCACCATGCGGATTTTTCCCCATTGAGTAATGTCTCAAACTGTCTACGCTTTGATCGATCCGTGGGAGACCAGGAGTAGTTTCCGAAGCACTTCTGACGGGTTCCTGTAATCTGTGGACGTTCAGAGTCTGATGAAACACAGAAATTGCATCTGGATTGAATACAACAGGAAACATGTGGAATTATCTCAATGGAAGTAATGTCTCAAACTGTGTACGCTTTGATCGTTCCCTGGGTGGCCAGTAGTAGTTTCCGAGAACATCTGGAGGCTTCCTGTAATCTGTGGACGATCAGAATGCGGACTTTTCTACATGGGAGTAATGTCTCAAACTGTGAACACTTTAATCGATTCCTGGGAGACCAGTAATAGTATAAGAAGCACATCTGGAGGATACCTGTAATCTGTGGACGTTCAGAGTGTTGATGAAACACAGATATTGCATCTTTATTGAATACAACATGCACCATGCGGATTTTTCCCCATCGGAGTAAAGTCTCAAACTCTCTACGCTTTGATCGATTCCTGGGAGACCAGTAGTAGTTTCCGAAGAACATCTGGAGGCATTCTGTAATTAATGTATGTTCAGAGTGTTGATGAAACACAGAAATTGCATCGGGATTGTATACAACAGGCACCATGCGGTCTTTTCTCCATGGGAGTTATGACTCAAACTGTCAACACTTTAATCGGTACATGGGAGACCAGTAGTACTTTCGGAAGCAAATCTGGAGGCATTCTGTAATCTGTGGACGTTCAGAGTGTTGATCAAACACAGAATTAAATAGGAATTGAATACAACAAGCACCATGCGGACTTTTCTCAATTTTAGTTATGTATCAAACTGTCTACGCTCCGTTTGTTTCATGGGAGACCAGTAGTAATGTCCGATGCACTTCTGGAGGCATTCTTTAATCTGTGGACAGTCAGAGTGTTGATGAAACACAGATATTGCATCGGGATATAATACAACAAGCACTACTAGGACTTTTCTCCATTGGAGCAATGTCTCAAACTGTCTACGATTTGATCGTTCCCTGGGAGACCAGTAGTTGTTTCCAAAGCACATCTTTAGATATTCTATTAGCTCTGGACCTTCAGAGTGTTGATGAAACACAGAAATTGCATCGGGATTGCATACAACAGGCACCATGTGGACTTTTCTCCACGGGAGTAATGTCTCTAACTGTCAACATATTAATTGATTCCTGGGAGACCCGTAGTAGTTTCCGATGCACATCTGGAGGCATTCTGTAATCTGTGACCTTCAGAGTGTTGACGAAACACAAAAATTGCATCGGGATTGAATACAACAGGCACCATGTGGACTTTTCTCCACTGGAGTAATGTCTCAAACTGTATACGCTTTGATCGATTGCTGGGAAACCAGTAGTAGTTTCTGAAGCACATCTGGAATCTTACTGTAATCTGTGGCCGTCCAGAAACACAGAAATTGAATCCGGATTGAATACAACGGGCACCATGCCGACTTTGCCCTATTGGAGTAATGTCTCAAACTTTCTACGCTTTGATCGATTCCTGGGAGACCAGTTGTCTTTTCCGAAGCACATCTGGAGCCTTCCTGTAATCTGTGGACGTTCAGAGTGTTGATGAAACACAGAAATTGCATCGGGACTGAATACAAAAGCCACCATGCTGACTTTTGTTCTAGAAATTAATGTCTCTAACTCTCTACGCTTTGATCGATTCCTGGGAGACCAGTAGTAGTTTCCGAAGAACACCTGGAGGAATTCTGTAATTAATGTACGTTCAGAGTGTTGATGAAACACAGAAATTGCATCGGGATTGTATACAAGAGGCACCATGCGGTCTTTTCTCAATTTTAGTTATGTCTCAAACTGTGTATGCTTCGTTTGTTTCGTGGGAGACCAGTAGTAGTGTCCGATGCACTTCTGGAGTCATTCTTTAAACTGTGGACAGTCAGAGTGTTGATGAAACACAGATATTGCATCGGGATTTAATACAACAAGCACCACGAGGACTTTTGTCCATTGGAGCAATGTCTCAAACTGTCTACGATTTGATCGTTCCCTGGGAGACCAGTAGTAGTTTCCGAAGCACATCTTTAGATATTCTATTAGCTCTGGCCCTTCAGAGTGTTGATGAAACACAGAAATTGCATCTGGATTGCATTCAACAGGCACCATGTGGACTTTTCTCCACGGGAGTAATGTCTAAAATTGTCTAGGATTTGGTAGATTCCTGGGAAACCAGTAGTAGAACCTGAAGCACATCTCGAAGCTTCCTGTAATCTGAGGACTTTCAGAGTGTAATGAAACACAGAAATTGCATCGGGATTGAATACAACAGGCCAAATGCGGACTTTTAACCATGGAAGTAATGTCTCAAACTGTCTACACTTTAATAGATTCCTGGGAGACCCGTAGTAGCTTAAGAAGCACATCTGGAGGATTCCTGTAATCTGTGGGCGATCAGAGTGTTGATGAAACACAGAAATTGCATCTGGATTGAATACAACAGGCACCATGCGGACTTGTCTACATGGGAGTAATGCCTGAAACTGTCAACACATTAATTGATTCCTGGGAAACCAGGAATTGTTTAAGAAGCACATCAGGCGGAATCCTGCAATCTGTGGACGTTCAGAGTGTTGATGAAACACAGATATTGCATCTTTATTGAATACAACATGCACCATGCGGATTTTTCCCCATCGGAGTAAAGTCTCAAACTCTCTATGCTTTGATCTTTCCGTGAGAGACCAGTCGTAGTTTATGAAGCACATCTGGAGGCTTCCTGTAATCTGTGGACGTTGAGAGTGTTGATGAAACTCAGGAATTGCATCGGGATTCAATACAACAGGCACCTTGCGGAATTTTCTCCATGGGAGTCGCGTCTCAAATTGACTACGCTTTGATCGATCCCTGGGAGACCAGTTATAGTTTCCGAAGCACATCTGGAGACTTCCTGTACACTGTGGACGTTCAGAGTGTTGATGAAACACAGAAATTGCATTGGGATTGAATACAAAAGGCACCATGCAGACTTTTGTTATAATAAGTAATGTCTCTAACTCCCTACGCTTTGATCGATTCCTGGGAGACCAGTAGTAGTTTCCGAAGAACATCTGGATTCATTCTGCAATTAATGGACGTTCAGAGTGTTGATGAAACACAGAAATTGCATCGGGATTGTATACAACAGGCACCATGCGGTCTTTTCTCCATGGGAGTTATGACTCAAACTGTTAACACTTTAATCGGTACATGGGAGACAAGTAGTACTTTCGGAAGCAAATCTGGAGGCATTCTGTAATCTGTGGACGTTCAGAGTGTTGATAAAACACAGAAATTAAATATGAATTGAATACAACATGCACCATGTGGACTTATCTCAATCTTAGTTATGTCTCAATCTGTCTACGCTTTGTTAGTTTTTTTTGAGACCAGTAGTAGTGTCCGATGCACTTCTGGAGGCATTTTTTAAACTGTGGACAGTCAGAGTGTTCATGAAACACAGATATTGCATCGTGATTTAATACAACAGGCACCACTATGACTTTTCTCCATTGGAGCAATGTCTCAAACTGTCTACGATTTGATCGTTCCCTGGGAGACCAGTAGTAGTTTCTGAAGCACATCTTTAGATATTCTATTAGCTCTGGACCTTCAGAGTGCTGACGAAACACAGAAATTGCATCGGGATTGCATACAACAGGCACCATGTGGACTTTCCTCCACGGGAATAATGTCTACAATTGTCTAGGATTTGGTAGATTCCTGGGAAACCAGTAGTAGAACCTGAAGCACATCTCGAAGCTTCCTGTAATCTGAGGACGTTCAGAGTGTAATGAAACACAGAAATTGCATCGGGATTGAATACAACAGGCCAAATGCGGACTTTTGACCATGGAAGTAATCTCTCAAACTGTCTACACTTTAATCGATTCCTGGGAGACCCGTAGTAGCTTAAGAAGCACATCTGGAGGATTCCTGTAATATGTGGACGATCAGAGTGTTGATGAAACACAGAAATTGCAATTGGATTGAATACAACAGGCACCATGCGGACTTTTCTACATGGGAGTAATGTCTCAAACTGTCAACACTTTAACTGATTCCTCGGAAAGCAGTAATAGTTTAAGAAGCACATCAAGAGAATTCCTGTAATCTGTGGACGATCAGAGTGTTGATGAAACACAGAAATTGCATCTGGATTGAATACAACATGCACCATGCGGATTTTTCCCCATTGAGTAATGTCTGAAACTGTATACGCTTTGATCGATCCGTGGGATACCAGGAGTAGTTTCCGAAGCAATTCTGACGGGTTCCTGTAAGCTGTGGACGTTCAGAGTCTGATGAAACACAGAAATTGCATCTGGATTGAATACAACAGGTATCATACGGAATTCTCTCAATGGAAGTAATGTCTCAAACTGTCTATTCTTTGATCGTTCCCTGGGTGACCAGTTGTAGTTTCCAAGAACATCTGGAGGCTTCCTGTAATCTGTGGACGATCAGAATGTTGATGAAACACAGAAATTGCATCTAGATAAAATACAACAGGACCATGCGGACTTTTCTACATGGGAGTAATGTCTCAAACTGTCAACACTTTAATCGATTCCTGGGAGACCAGTAATAGTTTAAGAAGCACACCTGGAGGATGCCTGTAATCTGTGGACGTTCAGAGTGTTGATGAAACACAGAAATTGCATCTTTATTGAATACAACATGCTCCATGCGGATTTTTCCCCATCGGAGTAAAGTCTTAAACTCTCTACGCTTTAATCTTTCCGTGAGAGACCAGTTGTAGTTTACGAAGCACATCTGTAGGCTTGCTGTAATCTGTGGACGTTGAGAGTGTTAATGAAACTCAGGAATTGCATCGGGATTGAATACAACAGGAACCATGGGGACTTCTCTGAATGGAAGTAATGTCTCAAACTGTCTACGCTTTGATCTTTCCGTGGAAGACCAGTAGTAGTATCCAAGCACATCTGGAGGCATTCTATAAACTGTGACCTTCAGAGTGTTGACGAAACACAAAAATTGAATCGGGATTGAATACAACAGGCACCATGTGGACTTTTCTCCATGGCAGTAATGTCACAAACTGTCTACGCTTTGATCGATTGCTGGGAAACCAGTAGTAGTTTCTGAAGCACATCTGGAATCTTTCTGTAATCTGTGGCCGTCCAGAGCGTTGTTGAAACACAGAAATTGAATCGGGATTGATACAACAGGCACCATGCGGACTTTTCACCATGGGAGTAGTGTGTCATACTGCCTACGATTTGATCGATTCCTGGGAGACTAGTAGTAGTTTCCGAAGCACATCTGGAGACTTCATGTAATCTGTGGACGTTCAGAGTTTTGATGAAACAGAGAAATTGCATCGGGATTGAATAAAACATGCACCATGCGGACATTTCTCCATGGGAGAAATATCTCAAACTGTCTACGCTGAGAGACAAGTAGCAGTGTCCGAAGCACTTCTGGAGACTTCCTGTAATGTGTGGACCTTCAGAGTGTTGATGAAACACAGAAATTGCATAGGGATTAAATACAGCACTCACCATGCGACCATTTCTCCATGGGAGTTATGTCACAAACGGTCTACGCTTTGATCGACTGCTGGTAAGCCAGTAGTAGTTTCTGAAGCACAACTGGAATCTTCCTGTAATCTGTGCACGTTCAGAGTATTAATGAAGCACAGAAATAACATCGTGATTGAATACAGCAGGCCAAATGTGGACTTTTCTCCAAGGTAGTAATTTCTCAAACCGTCTACGATTTGATCGATTCCTGGGAGACCAGTAGTAGTTTACGAAGCACATCTGGCTGCATTCTGTAAAATGTGGACGTTCAGATTGTTGATGAAACACAGAAATTGCATCGGGATTGAATACAACAGGCACCATTCGGACTTTTCTCCATGGGAGTAATGTCTCAAACTGTCTACGCCTTAATCGTTACCTGGGAGACCAGTAGTAGTTTCCGAAGCACATCTGGAGGCTTCCTGTAATCGGTTGGCGTTCAGAGTGTAATAAAACACAGAAATTGCAACGGGATTGAATACAAAAGGCACCATGCGGTCTCTTCGCAATTGGTGTAATGTCTCAAACTGTCCACGATTTGATCGTTCCCTGAGAGACAAGTAGTAGTTTCCGAAGCACATTTGGAGGCATTCTATAATCTGTGGACATTCAGAGTGTTGATGAATCACAAAAATTGCATCGGGATTGAGTACAACAGGCACCATGTGGACTTTTCTCCTTGGGTGTAATATCTCAAACTGTCTACGCTTTGATCTATGCCTGGGAAACCAGTAGTAGTTTCTGAAGAACATCTGGAATCTTCCTGTAACCTGTGGACGTCCTTAGCGTTGATGAAACACAGAAATTGAATCGTGATTGAATACAACAGGCAACATGCCGACTTTGCTCAATGACAGTAATATCTCCAAACGTCTAAGCTTTGATCGAATCCTGGGAGATCAGTAGTAGTTTCCGAAGCACATCTGGAGGTATTCTGTAATCTGTGGACGTTCAGAGTGTTGATGAAGCACAGAAATAGCATCGGGATTGAATACAAGAGGCACCATGCGGACTTTTGTCATAGGGAGTAATGCCTCAAACACTCTACGCTTTGATCGATTCCTGGGCGACCAGTAGTAGCTTCCGCAGCACATCTGGAGGCTTCCTGTAATTTGTGGACGTTTAGTGTTGATGAAACACAGAAATTGCATCGGAACTGAATATTACAGGCACCATGCGGAGTTTTCTCTATGAGAGTAATGTCTCAAATTGTCTACGCTTTAATCGTTCCCTGGGTGAGCAGTACTAGTTTCCGAAGCACATCTGGAGGCATTCAGTTATCTGTTGACAGTCAGAGTGTTGATGAAACACAGAAATTGCATGGGGATTCAATACAAGAGGCACCATGCGGACTCTTCGCAACGGGAGTAATGTCTCAAACTGTCTACGCTTTGATTGTTCCCTGGGTGACAAGTAGTAGTTTAAGAAGCAAATCTGGAAGCTTCCTGTAATGTGTTTTCGTTCAGAGTGTAATGAAACAAAGAAATTGCATCGGGATTAAATATTAGAGGCACCATGCGGACTTTTCTCTATAGGAGTAATGTCTCAAACTGTCTACGGTTTGATCGTTATTCTGGGAGACCAGTAGTAGCTTCCGAAGCACATATGGAGGCATTCTGTAATCTGTAGACCTTCAGAGTGTTGATGAAACATAGAAACTGCTGCGAGATTGAGCAAAACAGTACCATGCCGCCTTTTCTCCATGGTAGTAATGTCTCAAACTGTCTATGCTTTGATCTGTTCCTAAGAGACCAGTAGTAGATTCCGTAGCTTCCTGTAATCTGTTGACGTCCAGACTTTTGATGAAACATAGAAATTGCATCAGGATTGAATACAACATGCACCATGCGGACTCTTCGCAATTGGAGTAATGTCTCAAACGGTCTGAGCTTTAATCGATTCCTGGGAGACTAGTAGTAGTTTCCGAAGCACATCTGGATTCATTCTGTAATCTGTGGACGGTCAGGGTGTTGATGAAACACAGAAATTGCATCTTGATTGAATAGAACACGCACCATGCGGACTTTTCTCAATCTTAGTTATGTCTCAAACTGTCTACGCTTTGTTTCTTTCCTGGGCGACCAGTAGTAGTGTTCGATGCACATCTGGAGGCATTCTTTAATCAGTGGACAGTCAGAGTGTTGATGAAACACAGATATTGTATCGGGATTGAATACAAGAGTCAATGTGGACTTTTCTCCATGTTAGTAATGTCTCAAACTGTCTACGCTTTGATTGTTCCCTGGGAGACCAGTAGTGGCTTCCGAAGCGCATCTGGAGGCTTCCTGTAATCTGTCGACGTTCAGAGTTTTGATGGAACACAGAAATTGCATCGGGTTTGAATACAACAGGCACCATGTTGACTTTTCCTCATGGGAGTAATGTCTCAAACTCTTTACGCTTTCATCGATTCCTGGTAGACCAGTAATAGTTTACTGAGCACATCTGGATGCAGTATGTTTTATGTGGATGTTCAGATTGCTGATGAAACACAGAAATTGCGTCGGGATTGTATACAACATGCACTATGTGAACTTTTCTCCATGGGAGTAATGTCTCAAACTGTGTACGCTTTGATCGATTCCTGGGAGACCAGTAGTAGTTTCCGAAGCACATCTGGAGGCATTCTGTAATCTGTGGACATACAGAGTGCTGATGAAACACAGAAATTTGCGTCGGGATAGAATACAGCAGGCACCATGAGGACTTTTCTCCATGGCAGTAATGTCTCAAACTGTCTACGTATTGTTCGATTGCTGGGAAACCAGTAGTAGTTTCTGAAGCACATCTGGAATCTTTCTGTAATCTGTGGCCGTCCAGAGCGTTGTTGAAACACAGAAATTGCATCGGGATTTAATACAACAGGCACCTTGCGGAATTTTCTCCATGGGAGTCATGTCTCAAATTGACTACGCTTTGATCGTTCTCTGGGAGACCAGTTACAGTTTCCGAAGCACATCTGGAGCCTTCCTGTAATCTGTGGACGTTCAGAGTGTTGATGAAACATAGAAATTGAATGGGGATTGAATACAAAAGGCACCATGGAGACTTTTGTTATAGAGAGGAACGTCTCAAACTCCCTACACTTTGATCGATTCCTGGGAGACCACTAGTAGTTTCCGAAGCACATCTGGAGGCATTCTGTAATTAATGGACGTTCAGAGTGTTGATGAAACACAGAAATTAAATAGGAATTGAATACAACATGTACCATGCGGACTTTTCTCAATCTTAGTTATGTCTCAAACAGTCTACGTTTTGTTTGGTTCCTGGCAGACCAGTAGTGGTTTCCGATGCACATCTGGAGGCATTCTGTAATCTGTGGACAGTCAGAGTGTTGATGAAACACAGATATTGCATCGGGATTTAATACAACAGGCCAAATGCGGACTTTTCACCTTGGGACTAATGTTTCAAACTGCCCACGCTTTGATCGATTCCTGGGAGACCAGCAGTAGTTTCTGAAGCACATCTGGAATCTTTCTGTAATCTGTGGCCGTCCAGAGCGTTGTTGAAACACAGAAATTGAATCGGGATTGATACAACAGGCACAATGCGGACTTTTCACCATGGTAGTAGTGTGTCATACTGCCTACGATTTGATCGATTCCTGGGAGACTAGTAGTAGTTTCCGAAGCAGATCTGGAGACTTCATGTAATCTGTGGACGTTCAGAGTGTTGATGAAACATAGAAATTGCATCGGGATTGAATACAACATGCACCATGCGGACATTTCTCCATGGGAGTAATGTCTGAAACCGTCTACGATTTGAACGTTCCTTGGGAGATCAGTACTAGTTTAAGAAGCACATCTGGAGGCTTAATGTAATCTGTGGACGTTCAGAGTGAGGATGAAACACAGAAAACTCATCGTAATTCAATACAGCAGGCCAAATGCAGACATTTCTCCATGGAAGTAATTTCTCAAAATGTCTACCATTTGATCGATTCCTGGGAGACCAGCAGTAGTTTCCGAAGCACTTCTTGAGGCTTCCTGTAATCTGTGGACCTTCAGAGTATAGATGAAACACAGAAATTGCATAGGGATTGAATACAGCACTCACCATGCGAACATTTCTCCATGGGAGTTATGTCACAAACTGTCTACTCTTTGATCGACTGCTGGGAAGCCAGTAGTAGTTTCTGAAGCACAACTGGAATCTTCCTGTAATCTGTGCACGTTCAGAGTATTAATGAAGCACAGAAATAACATCGTGCATGAATACAGCAGGCGAAATGTGGACTTTTCTCCAAGGGAGTAATTTCTCAAACCGTCTACGATTTGATCGATTCCTGGGAGACCAGTAGTAGTTTCCGAAGCACATTTGGAGGCATTCTATAATCTGTGGACCTTCAGAGTGTTGATGAATCACAAAAATTGCATCGGGATTGAGTACAACAGGCACCATATGGACTTTTCTCCTTGGGTGTAATATCTCAAACTGTCTACGCTTTGATCTATTCCTGGGAAACCAGTAGTAGTTTCCGAAGCACATCTGGAGGTATTCTATAATCTGTGGACGTTCAGGGTGTTGATGAAACACAGAAATAGCATCGGGATTGAATACAAGAGGCACCATGCGGACGTTTGTCATAGGGAGTAATGCCTCAAACACTCTACGCTTTGATCGATTCCTGGGCGACCAGTAGTAGCTTCCGCAGCACATCTGGAGGCTTCCTGTAATTTGTGGACGTTTAGTGTTGATGAAACACAGAAGTTGCATCGGAACTGAATATTACAGGCACCATGCGGACTTTTCTCTATGAGAGTAATGTCTCAATTTGTCTACGCTTTAATCGTTCCCTGGGTGAGCAGTACTAGTTTCTGAAGCACGTCTGGAGGCATTCAGTTATCTGTTGACAGTCAGAGTGTTGATGAAACACAGAAATTGCATCGGGATTCAATATAAGAGGCACCATGCGGACTCGTCGGAACGGGAGTAATGTCTCAAACTGTCTACGCTTTGATTGTTCCCTGGGTGACAAGTAGTAGTTTAAGAAGCACATCTGGAAGCTTCCTGTAATCTGTTTAACTTCAGAGTGTAAGGAAACAAAGAAATTGCATCGGGATTAAATATTAGAGGCACCATGCGGACTTTTCTCTATAGGAGTAATGTCTCAAACTGTCTACGGTTTGATCGTTACCATGGAGACCAGTAGTAGCTTCCGAAGCACATATGGAGGCATTCTGTAATCTGAAGACCTTCAGAGTGTTGATGAAACATAGAAACTGCTGCGAGATTGAGCAGAACAGTACCATGCCGTCTTTTCTCCATGGTTGTAATGTCTCTAACTGCCTACGCTTTGATCTATTTCTAAGAGACCAGTAGTAGATTCCGTAGCATATCTGGAGGCTTCCTGTAATCTGTTGACGTCCAGACTTTTGATGAAACATAGAAATTGCATCAGGATTGAATACAACATGCACCACTAGAACTTTTCTCCTTTGGAGCAATATCTCAAACTGTCTACGATTTGATCGTTCCCTGGGAGACCAGTAGTAGTTTCGGAAACACATCTGGAGTTATTCTATAATCTCTGGACCTTCAGAGTGTTGATGAAACACAGAAATTGCATCGGGATTGCATACAACAGGCACCATGTGGACTTTTCTCCACGGGAGTAATGTCTAAAATTGTCTAGGAATTGGTCGATTCCTGGGAAACCAGTAGTAGACCCTGAAGTACATCTGGAAGCTTCCTGTAATCTGAGGACGTTCAGAGTGTAATGAAACACAGAAATTGCATCGGGATTCAATACAATAGGCCAAATGCGGACTTTTTACCATGGGAGTAATTTCTCAAACTGTCCACGCTTTGATCGTTCCCTGCGAGACCAGGAGCAGTTTTCGAAGCACATTTGAAAGCTTCCTGTAATCTGTGGACGTTCAGAGTGTTGATGAAACTCAGGAATTGCATCGGGATTGAATACAACAGGAACCTTGCGGACTTCTCTGAATGGAGGTAATGTCTCAAATTGTCTACGCTTTGATCTTTCCGTGAGAGACCAGTTGTAGTTTACGTATCACATCTGGAGGCTTCCTGTAATCTGTCAATGTTCTGAGTTTTGATGAAACACAGAAATTGCATCGGGTTTGAATACAACAGGCACCATGTTGACTTTTCCTCATGCGAGTAATGTCTAAAACTCTTTACGCTTTCATCGATTCCTGGTAGACCAGTAATAGTTTACTGAGCACATCTGGATGCATTCTGTTTTATGTGGATGTTCAGATTGTTGATGAAACACAGAAATTGCGTCGGGATTGTATACAACATGCACAATGTGAACTTTTCTCCATGGGAGCAATGTCTCAAACTGTCTACGCTTTGATCGATTGCTGGGAAGCCAGTAGAATTTTTTGAAGCACAACTGGAATCTTCCTGTAATCTGTGCACGTTCAGAGTATTAATGAATCACAGAAATAACATCGTTATTGAATACAGCAGGCCAAATGTGGACTTTCCTCGAAGGGAGTAATTTCTCAAACTGTGTACGATTTGATCGATTCCTGGGAGACTAGTAGTAGTTTACGAAGCACATCTGGAGGCATTCTGTAATCTGTGGACCCTCAGAGTGCTGATGAAACACAGAAATTGCATCGGAATTGAATATTACAGGCACCATGCGGACTTTTCTCTATGAGAGTAATCTCTCAATTTCTCTACGCTTTTATCGTTCCGTTTGTGAGCAGTACTAGTTTCCGAAGCACATCTGGAGGCTTCCAGTAATCTGTTGGTATTCAGAGTGTAATAAAACACAGAAATAGCAATGGGATTGAATACAACAGGCACCATGTGGTCTATTCGCAATTGGTGTAATGTCTCAAACTGTCTACGATTTGATCGTTCCCTGAGAGAGAAGTAGTAGTTTCCGAAGCACATCTGGAGGCTTCCTGTAATTTGTGGACGTTTAGTGTTGATGAAACACAGAAATTGCATCGGAATTGAATATTACAGGCACGATGCGGACTTTTCTCTATGAGAGTAATCTCCCAAATTCTCTACGCTTTTATCGTTCCCTGGGTGAACAGTAGTAGTTTCCGAAGCACATCTGGAGGCATTCTGTTATCTGTTGACAGTCAGAGTGTTGATAAAACACAGAAATTGCATCGGGATTCAATACAAGAGGCATCATGCGGACTCTTCGCAACGGGAGTAATGTCTCAAACTGTCTATGCTTTAATTGTTCCCTGGGAGACAAGTTGTTTAAGAAGCACATCTGAAAGCTTCCTGTAATCTGTTTTCGTTCAGAGTGTAATGAAACACTGAAATTGCATCGGGATTAAGTATTAGAGGCACCATGCGGACTTCTCTCTATAGGAGTAATGTCTCAAACAGTCTACGGTTTGATCGTTCCCTGGGAGACCAGTATTAGCTTCCGAAGCACATATGGAGGCATTCTGTAATCTGTAGACCTTCAGGGTGTTGATGAAACACAGAAACTGCTGCGAGATTGATCAGAACAGTACCATGCCGTCTTCTCTCCATGGTAGTAATTTCTCAAACTGTCTACATTTGATCGTTTTCTGGGAGACCAGTAGTAGCCTCCGAAGAACATCTGGAGGCTTCCAGTAATCTGTGGACGTTCACAGTGTTGACAAAACAAATAAATTGCATTAGGATTGAATACAACAGGTACCATTCGGACTTTTCACCATGGGAGTAATGACTCATACTGTCTACGATTTGATCGTTCCCCTGGAGACAAGTAGTAGTTACCGAAGCACATCTGGAGGCATTCAGTAATCTGGGGACCTTCAGAGTGTTGATGAAACACAGACACTGCTGCGAGATTGATCAGAACATTACCATGCCGTCTTTTCTCCATGGTAGTAATGTCTCAAACTGTCTACGCTTTGATCGATTCCTAAGAGACCAGTAGTAGATTCCGTAGCAAATCTGGAGGCTTCCTGTAATCTGTGGACGTCCAGACTGTTGAGGAAACACAGAAATTGGATTAAATACAACAGGCACCATTAGGACTTTTCTCCATAGGAGTAATGTCTCAAACTGTCTACGCTTTGATCATTCATTGGGAGACCAGTAGTAGTTTAAGAAGCACATCTGGTAATTTCCTGTAATCTGTGGATGTTCAGAGTGCAGTGAAACACAGAAATTGCGCCGCGATAGAATACAACAGGCACAATGCGGATTTTTCTCCGTGGAAGTAATGTCTGAAACTGTCTACGCTTTGATCGATACCTGGGAGACCAGTAGTAGATTCCGAAGCACATATGAAGCTTCCTGTAATCTGTAGACGTTCTGAGTGTTGATGAAACAAAGAAATTGCATCGGGATTGAATATTACACGCACCATCGGACCTTTCTCCATGTGGGAATTGTCTCAATCTGTCTACGCTTTGATTGATTTCTGGAAGACCAGTAGTAGTTTCCGAAGCACATCTAGATGCATTCTGTAATCTGTATACCTTCAGAGTGTTGATGAAACATAGAAATAGCATCAGGATTAAATACATCAGGCACCATGAAGACTTTTACCCATGGGAGATATGTCTCAAACTGTCTCCGCTTTGATCGTTATCTGGAAGACCAGTAGTAGTTTCCGAAGCACATCTAGATGCATTCTGTAATCTGTATACCTTCAGAGTGTTGATGAAACACATAAATTTCATCAGGATTAAATACATCAGTCACCATGAGGACTTTTACCCATGAGAGTAATGTCTGAAACTGTCTCCGCTTTGATCTTTCAATGGAAAACCAGTAGTAGTTTCTGCAGCACATCTGGAGGCATTCTGAAATCTGTGGACCTTCAGAGTGTTGATGAATCACAGAAATTGCATCGGGATTGAATAAAACAGGCACCCTGCGACCTTTCTCCATGTGAGTAATGTTTCAATCTCTCTACGCTTTGATTGATTTATGGAAGACCAGTAGTAGTTTCCGAGCACATCTGGAGGCAACTGTAATACGTGGACCTTCAGAGTGTTGATGAAACACAGAAATTGTATCCGGATTTAATACAACAGACATCATGCGGCCCGTTCTCCATGTAGTAGCGTCTCAGTCTGTCTACAATTTGATTGATTTATGGAAGACCAGTAGTAGTTTCCGAAGCACATCTGGAGGCATTCTGTAATCTGTGGACATTCAGAGTGTTGACGAATCACAGAAATTGCATCGGGAATGAATACAACAGGCACCATGCGGACTTTTCTCCATGGGAGTAATGTCTCAACCTGTCTGTGCTTTGATTGATTTATGGAAGACCAGTAGTAGGTTCGGAAGCACATCTGGAGGCATTCTGTCATTTGTGGACCTTCAGAGTCTTGATGAAACACAGAAATTGAATCGGGATTGAATACAACAGGTACATTCGGACCGTTCTCAATGGAGTAGTGTCTCAATCTGTCTACAATTTGATTGAGTTATGGAAGTCCAGTAGTAGTTTCCGAATCACATCTGGAGGCATTCTGTAATATGTGGTCCTTCAGAGTTTTGATGAAACACAGATATTGCGCTCGGGATTGAATACAACAGGCACCATGCGGACCTTTCTACATGTGAGTAATGTCTCAATCTCTCTACGCTTTAATAGGTTTCTGGAAGACCAGTAGTAGTTTCCGAAGCACACCTGGGGGCTTTTTGTAATCTGTAAACCTTCATAGTGCTGATGAAACACAGAAATTGCATCAGGATTGAATAAAACAAGCACTATGCGGACTTTCTCCTTAGGAGTAATGTCTGAAAATGTCTCCGCTT
This sequence comes from Schistocerca gregaria, assembly GCF_023897955.1. Classification (NCBI taxonomy): domain Eukaryota; kingdom Metazoa; phylum Arthropoda; class Insecta; order Orthoptera; family Acrididae; genus Schistocerca; species Schistocerca gregaria. The sequence goes on from NC_064923.1 coordinate 786,743,206, forward strand.
TGATCGTTCCCTGGAGGACCAGTAGTAATTTACGAAGCACATCTGGAGGCATTCTGTAATCTTTGGACCTACAGACTGTTGATGAAACACAGAAATTGCATCGGGATTGAATACAACAGGGACTATGCGAACTTTTCTCCATATGAGTATTGTCCCAATCTGTCTACGCTTTGATTGATTTCTGGAAGACCAGTAGCAGTTTCCGAAGCACACCTGAAGGAATTCTGTAATCTGTGGAACATCAGAGTGTTGATGAAACACATAAATTGCATCGGGATTGAATACAACTGTCACCATGCGAACCTTTCGCCATGTGACTATTTCTCAATCTGTCTACGATTTGATTGGTTATGGAAGACCAGTAGTTGTTTCCGAAGCACATCTGGAGGCATTCTGTAATCTGTGGACCTTCAAAGTGTTGATGAAACACAGAAATTACATCGGAATAGTATACAACAGGCACCCTGCGGACATTTTTCCATGTGAGTAATATCTCATTCTGTCTACGTTATGATTGATTTATGGAAGACCAGTAGTAGTTCCTAAAGCACATCTGGAGGCATTCTGTAATCTGTGCTCCTTCAGAGTGTTGATGAAACATAGAAATTGCATTCGGATTGAATACAATAGGCACCATGTGGACCTTTCTCCATGTACGTAATGTCTCAATCTGTCTTCGATTTGATTGATTTCTGGAAGACCAGTAGTAGTTTCTGAAGCACTTCTGGAGGCATTCTGTAATCTGTGGACCCTCAGAGTGCTGATGAAACACAGAAATTGCATCGGGATTGAATACAACAGGCACCATGAGGACATTTCTCCATGTGAGTAATGTCTCTATCTGTCTACGGTTTGATTGATTTCTGGAAGACCAGTAGTAGTTTCTGAAGAACATCTGGACTCATTCTGTAATCTGTGGTCCTTCAGAGGGTTGATGAAACACAGAAATTGCATCGGGATTGAATACAACAGGCACCATCGGACTTTTCTCCATGTGAGAATTGTCTCAATCTGTCTACGCTTTGATTGATATCTGGAAGACCAGTAGTAGTTTCCGAAGCACATCGAGATGCATTCTGTAATCTGTATACCTTCAGAGTGTTGATGAAACATAGAAATTGCATCAGGATTAAATACATCAGGCACCATGAGGACTTTTACCCATGGGAGTTATGTCTCAAACTGTCTCCGCTTTGATCGTTATCTGGAATACCAGTAGTAGTTTCCGAAGCACATCTAGATGCATTCTGTAATCTGTATACCTTCAGAGTGTTGATGAAACACAGAAATTTCATCAGGATTGAATACAACAGGCACCATGCGGACTTTCTACATGGGAGTAATGTCTGAAACTGTCTCCGCTTTGTTCGTTCCCTGGAAGACCAGTAGTAGTTTACGAAGCACATCTGAAGGCATTCTGTAATCTGTGGACCTTCAGAGTGTTGATGAAACACAAAAATTGAATCGGGATTAAATACAGCAGGCACAATGCGGACGTATCTCCATGTGAGTAATGTCTTAAAATGTCTTCGGATTGATCGATTCCTGGAAAACCATTAAAAGTTTCTGAAACACATCTGGAGGATTTCTGTAATCTGTGGACCTACAGAGTGTTGATGAAACACAGAAATTAGATCGGGATTTAATACAACAGGCACCATGCGGACCTTTCTCCATGTGACTAATGCCCCAATTTGTCTACGCTTTGATTGATTTCTGGATGACCAGTAGTAGTTTGCGAAGCACATTTGGAGGCTTTCTGTAATCTATGGACCTTCAGAGTGTTGACGAACCACAAAAATTGAATCGGGAATGATTACAACAGACACCATGCGGACTTTTCTCCTTGGGAGTAATGTCTCAAACTGTCTACGCTTTGATCGTCCCCTGGAAGACCATTAGCAGTTTCAGAAGCACATCTGGAGGCGTTCTGTAATCTGCGGACCTTCAGAGTGTTGATAAAGCATAGAAATTGCATTGGGATTGAATACAACAGGCACCATGTAGACCTTTCTGCATGGGAGTAACGTCTCATGCTGTCTACGCTTTCATCGTTCAATGGCAGACGGGTAGTAGTTTCCAAAGGACACACGGAGGAATTCTGTAATCTGTCGACCTTCAGAGTGGTGATGAAACACAGAAATTGCATCGGGATTGAATGCAACAGGCACCATGGGGACTTTTCTCCATGGGGCAATGTCCTAAACTGTCTACGCTTTAATCGTTCCCTGGAATATCAGTAGTAGTATCCGAAGCACATCTGGAGGCATTGTGTAATCTGTGGACCTTCAGAGTGTTAATGAAACACAGAAATTGGATCGGGATTGAATACAACAGGCAACATTTGGACTTTTCTCCACGGGAGTAACGTCTCAAACTATCTACGCTTTGATCGTTCCTTGGATGACCAGTAGTAGTTTCCGAAGAACATCTGGAGGCATTCTGTAATCTGAAGAACCATTAGAGTGTTGAAGAAACACAGAAATTGCATCGGGATTCATTACAACAGGCATCATGCGGACTTTTCTCCATGGGAGGTGTATCTCAAACTGTCTACGCTTTAATCGTTCCCTGGAAGACGAGTAGAAGTTTCCAAAGCACATCTGGAGTCTTTCCGTAATCTGTGGACCTACAGAGTGTTGATGAAACATAGAAATTGCATCGGGATTGAATACAACAGGCACCATGCGAAACTTTCTCCAATGCGAGTATTGTCCCAATCTGTCTACGCTTTGATAGATTTCTGGAAGACCAGTAGTAGTTTCCGAAGCACATCTGGAGGCATTCTGTAATCTGTGGACATTCAGAGTGTTGACGAATCACAGAAATTGCATCGGGAATGAATACAACAGGCACCATGCGGACTTTTCTCCATGGGAGTAATGTCTCAAAGTGTCTACGCTTTGATTGTTCCCTGGAAGACCAGTAGTAGTCTCCGAAGCACATCTAGAGGCGTTCTGTAATCTGTGGACCTTCAGAGTGTTGATGAAACACAGAAATTGCATCCGGATTGAATACAACAGGCACCATGCTGACCTTTCTCCATGCACGTAATGTCTCAATCTGTCTACTCTTAGATTGATTTCTGGAAGACCAGTAGTAGTATCTGAAGCACATCTGGAAGCATTCTGTAATCTGTGGACCTTCGGAGTGTTGATGAAACACAGAAATTGCATAAAGATTGAATACAACAGGCACCATGCGGACCTTTCACCATGTGAGTTATGTCTCAATCTGTCTGCGCTTTGATTGATTTATGGAAGACCAGTAGGACGTTCGGAAGCACACCTGGAGGCATTCTGTCATATGTGGACCTTCAGAGTCTTGATGAAACACAGAAATTGTATCGGGATTGAATACAACAGGTACCATGCGGACCGTTCTCAATGGAGTAGTGTCTCAATCTGTCTACAATTTGATTGATTTATGGAAGTCCAGTAGTAGTTTCCGAAGCACATCTAGATGCATTCTGTAATCTGTATACCTTCAGAGTGTTGATGAAACACAGAAATTGCATCTGGATTAAATACATCAGGCACCATGAGGACTTTTACCCATGGGAGTAATGTCTCAAACTGTCTCCGCTTTGATCGTTATCTGGAAGACCAGTAGTAGTTTACGAAGCACATCTGGAGTCATTCTATAATCTGTGGACCGTCAGAGTGTCGGTGAAACACATAATTTGCATCAGGATTGAATACAACAGGCACCATGCGGACTTTTCTCCGTGGCGGAAACGACTTATACTGTCTATGCATTGATTCGTCCCTGGAATATCAGTAATAGTTTCCGAAGCACATCTGGGGGCATTCTGTAATCTGTGGACCTTCAGAGTGTTGATGAAACACAGAAAGTGCATTGGGATTGAATACAACAGGAACCATGTGGACTTTCCTCCATGGGAGTAATGTCTCAATCTGTCTACGATTTGTTTGATTTCTGGAAGACCAGTAGTAATTTCTGAAGCACATGTGGAGGCATTCAGTAATCTGTGGATCTTCAGAGTGTTGATGAAACACATAATTGCATCGGGATTGAATACAACAGGCATCATGCGAACCTTTCTCTATTGAGTATTGTCTCAAACTGTCTACGCTTTTATTGATTTCTGGATGACCAGTAGTAGTTTCCGAAGCACATATGAAGGCACTCTGTAATCTTTGGACCTTCAGAGTGGTGATGGAACACAGATATTGCATCGGGATTGAATACAACAGGCACCATGAGGACATTTCTCCATGTGAGTAATGTCTCTATCTGTCTACGCTTTAATTGATTTCTGGAAGGCCAGTAGTAGTTTCTGAAGCACATCTGGATTCATTCTGTAATCTGTGGACCTTCAGATTGTTGATGAAACACAGAAATTTCATTGGGATTAATTACAATAGGCACCATGCGGACTGTTCTCCATGGAGTAATGTCTCAATCTGATTACACTTTGATTGATCTATGGAGGACCAGTAGTAGTTTCCGAAGCACATCTGGAGGCATTCTGTATTCTGTGGTCCTTCAGAGGGTTTGATGAAACACAGAAATTGCATCTTGATTCAATACAACAGCAACCACCTGAACCTTTCTCCATGGGACTAATGTCTCAATCTGTCTACGCTTTGATTGATTTAAGGAAGACCAGTAGAAGTTTCCGAAGCACATCTGGAGGCACTCTGTAATCTGTGGACCCTCAGAGTGTTGATGAAACACAGAATTTGCATCGGGATTGAATACAACAGGCACCATGAAGACATTTCTCCATGTGAGTAATGTCTCTATCTGTCTACGCTTTAATTGATTTCTGGAAGACCAGTAGTGGTTTCTGAAGCACATCTGGACTCCTTCTGTAATCTGGGGTCCTTCAGAGTGTTGATGACACACAGAAATTGCATCAGGATTGAGTACAACAGGCATTGTGCAGACTTTTCTCCATGGGGGCAACGTCTTAAACTGTCTGCGCTTTGATCGTTCCTTTGAATATCAGTAGTAGTTTCCCAAGCACATCTGGAGGCATTGTGTAATCTGTGGACCCTCAGAGTGTTGATGAAACACAGAAATTGAATCGGGATTGAATACAACAGGCACCATGAGGACATTCCTCCATAAGAGTAATGTCTCTATCTGTCTACGCTTTAATTGATTTCTGGAAGACCAGTAGTAGTTTCTTAAGCACATCTGGACTCATTCTGTAATCTATGGACCTTCAGAGTGTTGATGAAACACAGAAATTGCATCTTGATTGAATACAACAGACACCAAGCGGACCTATCTCCATGAGAGTAATGTCTCAATCTGTCAACGCTTTGATTGATTTTGGAAGACCAGTAGTAGTTTCCGAAGCACATATGGAGGCATTCTGTAATCTGTTGACCTTCAGAGTGTTGACGAATCACAGAAATTACATCGGGATTGAATACAACAAGCACAATGCGGACCTATCTCCATGAGAGTAATGTCTCAATCTGACTACGCTTTGATTGATTTCTGGAAGACCAGTAGTAGTTTCTGAAGCACATATGGGGGCATTCTGTAATCTGTTGACCTTCAGTGTCTTGACGTATCACAGAAATTGCATCGGGATAAATACAACAGGCAGCGTGCGGAAATATCTCCATGAGAGTAATGTCTCAATCTGTCTACGCTTTAATTGATTTCTGGAAGACCAGTAGTAGTTTTCGAAGCACATATTGAGGCATTCTGTAATCTGATGACCTTCAGTGTTGACGAATCAGAGAAATTGCATCGGGATTGAATACAACAGGCACCATGCGGTCCTATCTATATGAGAGTAATGTCTCAAACTGTCTACGCTTTGATCGTTATCTGGACGACCAGTAGTAGTTTCCGAAGCACATCTGGAGGCGTTCTGTAACCTGTTGACCTTCAGAGTGTTGATGAAACACAGAAATTGCATTGGTATTGATTACAACAGGAACAATATGGACTTTTCTCCATGGGAGTAATGTCTCAATCTGTCTACGCTTTGTTTGATTTCTGGAAGACCAGTAGTACTTTCTGAAGCACATCTGGAGGCATTTAGTAATTTCTGGACCTTCAGAGTGTTGATGAAACACATAATTGCATCGGGATTCAATACAACAGGCACCATGCGAACCTTTCTCCATGTGACTATTGTCTCAATCTGTCTACGCTTAGATTGATTTCTGGATGACCAGTACTAGTTTCCGAAGCACACATGGAGGCACTCTGTAATCTGTGGACCTTCAGAGTGTTGATGAAACACAGAAATTGCATCGGGATTGAATACAACAGGAACCATGCGGACCGTTCTCCATGGAGAAATGTCTCAATCTGGTTACACTTTGATTGATTTATGGAAGACCAGTAGTAGTTTCCGAAGCACATCTGGAGGCATTCTGTAATCTGTGGTGCTTCAGAGGGTTGATGAAACACAGAAATTGCATCGGGATTGAATACAACTGGCACCATCGGACCTTTCTCCATGTGAGTATTATCTCAATCTGTCTACGCTTTGATTTATTTATGAGAGACCAATAGTAGTTTCCGTAAACCATCTAGATGCATTCTGTAATCTGTATATCTTCAGAGTGTTGATGAAACACAGAAATTACGTCAGGATTAAATACATCAGGCACCATGAGGACTTTTACCCATGGGAGTAATGTCTTAAACTGTCTCCGCTTTGATCGTTATCTGGAAGAACAGTGGTAGTTTACGAAGAACATCTGGAGTCATTCTATAATCTTTGGACCTTCAGAGTGTCGATGAAACACATAATTTGCATCATGATTGAATACAACAGGCACCATGCGGACTTTTCTCCGTGGGGGAAACGACTTAAATTGTCTATGCTTTGATAGTTCCCTGGAATATCAGTAATAGTTTCCGAAGCACATCTGGAGGCATTCTGTAATCTGTGGACCTTCAGAGTGTTGATGAAACACATAATTGCATCGGGATTGAATACAACAGGCACCATGCGAACCTTTCTCCATTGAGTATTGTCTCAATCTGTCTACGCTTTTATTGATATCTGGATGACCAGTAGTAGTTTCCGAAGCACATATGGAGGCACTCTGTATTCTTTGGACCTTCAGAGTGTTGATGAAACACAGATATTGCATCGGGATTGAATACAACAGGCACCACGCGTACCTTTCTCCATTTGAGTAATGACTCAATCTGTCTACGCTTTGAATGATTTCTGGAAGACCAGTAGCAGTTTCTGAGGCACATCCTGAGGCATTCTCTAATCTGTGGACCTTCAGAGTGTTGATGAAACACATTAATTGCATCGGGATTGAATACAACACCCACCACCTGGACCTTTCTCCATGGGACTAATGTCTCAATCTGTCTACGCTTTGATTGATTTAAGGAAGACCAGTAGAAGTTTCCGAAGCACATCTGGAGGCACTCTGTAATATTTGGTCCTTCAGAGTGTTGATAACACACAGAAATTGCATCAGGATTGAATACAACAGGCACCGTGCAGACTTTTCTCCATGGGGCAACGTCTTAAACTGTCTACGCTTTGATCGTTCCTTTGAATATCAGTAGTAGTTTCCGAAGCACATCTGGATTCATTCTGTAATCTGTGGACCTTCAGAGTGTTGACGAAACACCGAAAGTGCATCGGGATTGATTACAAAGTTCACCATGCGGACCTTTCACCATCGGAGAAATGTCTCACAGTGTCTACGATTTGATCGATTCCTGGCATCCAGTAGTAGTTTTCCAAGCACATCTGGAGGCATTCTGTATTCTGTGGACCCTCAGAGTGTTGATGAAACACAGAAATTGCATCGGGATTGAATACAACAGGCACCATGAGGACATTTCTCCATGTCAGTAATGTCTCTATCTGTCTACGCTTTAATTGATTTTTGGAAGACCACTAGTAGTTTCTGAAGCACATCCATACTCATTCTGTAATCTGTGGACCTTCAGAGTGTTGATGAATCACAGACATTGCATCTTGATTGAATACAACAGACACCAAGCGGACCTATCTCCATGAGAGTAATGTCTCAATCTGTCTACGCTTTGATTGATTTTGGAAGACCAGTAGTAGTTTCCGAAGCACATATGGAGGCATTCTGTAATCTGTTGACCTTCAGACTGTTGACGAATCACAGAAATTGCATCGGGATTGAATACAACAAGCACAATGCGGACCTATCTCCATGAGAGTAATGTCTCAATCTGTCTACGCTTTGATTGATTTCTGGAAGACCAGTAGTAGTTTCTGAAGCACATATGGTATCATTCTGTAATCTGTTGACCTTCAGTGTCTTGACGTATCACAGAAATTGCATCGGGATAAATACAACAGGCAGCATGAGGACCTATCTCCATGAGAGTAATGTCTCAATCTGTCTACGCTTTAATTGATTTCTGGAAGACCAGTAGTAGTTTTCGAAGCACATATGGAGGCATTCTGTAATCTGTTGACCTTCAGAGTGTTGACGAATCATAGAAATTGCATCGGGATTGAATACAACAGGCACCATGCGGACCTATCTATATGAGAGTAATGTCTCAAACTGTCTACGCTTTGATCGTTATCTGGACGACCAGTAGTAGTTTTCGAAGCACATCTGGTGGCGTTCTGTAACCTGTTGACCTTCAGAGTGTTGATGAAACACAGAAATTGCTTTGCGATTGATTACAACAGGAACAATAAGGACTTTTTTCCATGGGAGTAATGTCTCAATCTGTCTACGCTTTGTTTGATTTCTGGAAGACCAGTAGTACTTTCTGAAGCACATCTGGAGGCATTCAGTAATTTGTGGACCTTCAGAGTGTTGATGAAACACATAATTGCATCGGGATTGAATACAACAGGCACCACACGAACCTTTCTCCATGTGACTATTGTCTCAATCCGTCTACGCTTTGATTGTTTTCGGGATGACCAGTAGTAGTTTCCGAAGCACATATGGAGGCACTCTGTAATCTGTGGACCTTCAGAGTGTTGATGAAACACAGGAATTGCATCGGAATTGAATACAACAGCCACCACCCGGACCTTTCTCCGTGAGAGTAATGTCTCAATCTGTCTACGCTTTGATTGATTTAAGGAAGACCAGTAGAAGTTTCCGAAGCACATCTGGAGGCACTCTGTAATATTTGGTCCTTCAGAGTGTTGATGAAACACAGAAATTGCATCCTGAATGAATACAACAGGCACCATGCTGACTTTTCTCCATGTGGAGGAATGTCTCAAACTGTCTATGCTTTGATCGTTCCTTGGAAGACCAGTAGTAGTTTCCGAAGCACATCTGGAGGCATTCTATAATCTGTGGACCTTCAGAGTGTTGATGACACACAGAAATTGCATCAGGATTGAAGACAACAGGCACCGTGCAGACTTTTCTCCATGGGAGCAACGTCTTAAACTGTCTACGCTTTGATCGTTCCTTTGAATATCAGTAGTAGTTTCCGAAGCACATCTGGATTCATTCTGTAATCTGTGGATCTTCAGAGTGTTGAAGAAACACCGAAATTGCATCGGGATTATTTACAAAATTCACCATGCGGGCCTTTCACCATCGGAGAAATGTCTCAAAGTGTCTACGATTTGATCGATTCCTGGCAGTCCAGTAGTAGTTTCCCAAGCACATCTGGATTCATTCTGTAATCTGTGGACCTTCAGAGTGTTGAAGAAACACCGAAATTGCATCGGGATTATTTACAAAATTCACTATGCGGGCCTTTCACCATCGGAGAAATGTCTCAAAGTGTCTACGATTTGATCGATTCCTGGCAGTCCAGTAGTAGTTTCCCAAGCACATCTGGAGGCATCCTGTAATCTGTGGACCCTCAGAGTGTTGATGAAACACAGAAATTGCATCGGGATTGAATACAACAGCCACCACTCGGACCTTTCTCCATGGGAGTAATGTCTCAATCTGTCTACGCTTCGATTGATTTGAGGAAGACCAGTAGAAGTTTCCGAAGCACATCTGGAGGCACTCTGTAATATTTGGTCCTTCAGAGTGTTGATGAAACACAGAAATTGCATCGGGAATGAATACAACAGGCACCATGCTGACATTTCTGCATGTGGAGTAATGTCTCAAACTGTCTACACTTTGATCGTTCCTTGGAAGACCAGTAGTAGTTTCCGAAGCACATCTGGAGGCGTTCTGTAATCTGTGGACCCTCAGAGTGTTGATGAAACACAGAAATTGAATAGGTATTGATTACAAAATTCACCATGCGGCCTTTGCACCATGGGACTAATGTCCCAAAGAGTCTAGGTTTGATCGATCACTGGCAGACCAGTATTAGGTTCCCAAGCACATCTGGAGGCATTCTGTAATCTGTGGACCTTCAGAGTGTTGATGAAACACAGAAATTGCATCTTGATTGAATACAACAGACACCAAGCGGACCTATCTCCATGAGAGTAATGTCTCAATCTGTCTACGCTTTGATTGACTTTTCAAGACCAGTAGTAGTTTCCGAAGCACATATGGAGGCATTCTGTAATCTGTTGACCTTCAGAGTGTTGACGAATCACAGAAAATGCATCGGGATTGAATACAAAAAGCACAATGCGGACCTATCTCCATGAGAGTAATGTCTCGATCTGTCTACGCTTTAATTGATTTCTGGAAGGCCAGTAGTAGTTTTCGAAACAGATATGGAGGCGTTCTGTAACCTGTTGACCTTCAGAGTGTTGATGAAACACCGAAATTGCATTGGGATTGATTACAACAGGAACAATATGGACATTTCTCCATGGGAGTAATGTCTCAATCTGTCTACGATTTGTTTGATTTCTGGAAGACCAGTAGTACTTTCTGAAGCACATCTGGAGGGATTCAGTAATTAGTGGACCTTCAGAGTGTTGATGAAACACATAATTGCATCGGGATTGAATACAACAGGCACCATGCGAACCTTTCTCCATGTGACTATTGTCTCAATCTGTCTACGCTTTGATTGATTTCTGGATGACCAGTAGTAGTTTCCGAAGCACATATGGAGGCACTCTGTATTCTGTGGACCTTCAGATTGTTGATGAAACACAGAAATTGCATCGGGATTGAATACAACAGCCACCACTCGGAATTTTCTCCGTGGGAGTAATGTCTCAATCTGTCTACGCTTTGATTGATTTAAGGAAGACCAGTAGAAGTTTCCGAAGCACATCTGGAGGCACTCTGTAATATTTGGTCCTTCAGAGTGTTGATGAAACACAGAAATTGCATCGGTAATGAATACAACTCGCACCATGCTGACGTTTCTCCATGTGGAGTAATGTGTCAAACTGTCTACGCTTTGATCGTTCCTTGGAAGACCGGTAGTAGTTTCCGAAGCACATCTGGATTCATTCTGTAATCTGTGGATCTTCAGAGTGTTGAAGAAACACCGAAATTGCATCGGGATTATTTACAAAATTCACCATGCGGGCCTTTCACCATCGGAGAAATGTCTCAAAGTGTCTACGATTTGATCGATTCCTGGCAGTCCAGTAGTAGTTTCCCAAGCACATCTGGATTCATTCTGTAATCTATGGACCTTCAGAGAGTTGAAGAAACACCGAAATTGCATCGGGATTATTTTCAAAATTCACTATGCGGGCCTTTCACCATCGGAGAAATGTCTCAAAGTGTCTACGATTTGATCGATTCCTGGCAGTCCAGTAGTAGTTTCCCAAGCACATCTGGAGGCATCCTGTAATCTGTGGACCCTCAGAGTGTTGATGAAACACAGAAATTGCATCGGGATTGAATACAACAGCCACCACTCGGACCTTTCTCCATGGGAGTAATGTCTCAATCTGTCTACGCTTCGATTGATTTGAGGAAGACCAGTAGAAGTTTCCGAAGCACATCTGGAGGCACTCTGTAATATTTGGTCCTTCAGAGTGTTGATGAAACACAGAAATTGCATCGGGAATGAATACAACAGGCACCATGCTGACATTTCTGCATGTGGAGTAATGTCTCAAACTGTCTACACTTTGATCGTTCCTTGGAAGACCAGTAGTAGTTTCCGAAGCACATCTGGAGGCGTTCTGTAATCTGTGGACCCTCAGAGTGTTGATGAAACACAGAAATTGAATAGGTATTGATTACAAAATTCACCATGCGGCCTTTGCACCATGGGACTAATGTCCCAAAGAGTCTAGGTTTGATCGATCACTGGCAGACCAGTATTAGGTTCCCAAGCACATCTGGAGGCATTCTGTAATCTGTGGACCTTCAGAGTGTTGATGAAACACAGAAATTGCATCTTGATTGAATACAACAGACACCAAGCGGACCTATCTCCATGAGAGTAATGTCTCAATCTGTCTACGCTTTGATTGACTTTTCAAGACCAGTAGTAGTTTCCGAAGCACATATGGAGGCATTCTGTAATCTGTTGACCTTCAGAGTGTTGACGAATCACAGAAAATGCATCGGGATTGAATACAAAAAGCACAATGCGGACCTATCTCCATGAGAGTAATGTCTCGATCTGTCTACGCTTTAATTGATTTCTGGAAGGCCAGTAGTAGTTTTCGAAACACATATGGAGGCGTTCTGTAACCTGTTGACCTTCAGAGTGTTGATGAAACACCGAAATTGCATTGGGATTGATTACAACAGGAACAATATGGACTTTTCTCCATGGGAGTAATGTCTCAATCTGTCTACGATTTGTTTGATTTCTGGAAGACCAGTAGTACTTTCTGAAGCACATCTGGAGGGATTCAGTAATTAGTGGACCTTCAGAGTGTTGATGAAACACATAATTGCATCGGGATTGAATACAACAGGCACCATGCGAACCTTTCTCCATGTGACTATTGTCTCAATCTGTCTACGCTTTGATTGATTTCTGGATGACCAGTAGTAGTTTCCGAAGCACATATGGAGGCACTCTGTATTCTGTGGACCTTCAGATTGTTGATGAAACACAGAAATTGCATCGGGATTGAATACAACAGCCACCACTCGGAATTTTCTCCGTGGGAGTAATGTCTCAATCTGTCTACGCTTTGATTGATTTAAGGAAGACCAGTAGAAGTTTCCGAAGCACATCTGGAGGCACTCTGTAATATTTGGTCCTTCAGAGTGTTGATGAAACACAGAAATTGCATCGGTAATGAATACAACTCGCACCATGCTGACGTTTCTCCATGTGGAGTAATGTGTCAAACTGTCTACGCTTTGATCGTTCCTTGGAAGACCGGTAGTAGTTTCCGAAACACATCTGGAGGCGTTCTGTAATCTGTGGACTTTCGGAGTGTTGATGAAACACAGAAATTGCATCGGGATTGAATACAACAGGCACCATGTGGCCTTTTCTCAATTGGAGTAATGTCTCACACTGTCTACGATTTGATCGTTCCCTGGAAGACCAGTAGCAGTTTCCGAAGCACATCTGGAGGCATTCTGTAATCTGTGGACATTCAGAGTGTTGATGAAACACAGAAATTGCATCGGGATTGAATACAAAGGGAACCATGCGGACCTTTCTCCTTGTACGTAATGTCTCAATCTGTCTACGCTTTGAATGATTTCTGGAATATCAGTAGTAGTTACTGAAGCACATCTGGAGGCATTCTGTAATCAGTGTACCTTCAGAGTGTTGATGAAACACACAAATTGCATCGGGATTGAATACAACAGGCACCATGAGAACTTTCTCCATGTGAGTATTGTCTCAATCTGTCTACACTTTGATTGATTTCTGGAAGACCAGTAGGAGTTTCCAAAGCACATGAGGAGGCATTCTGTAAACTTCGGACCTTCAGCGTGTTGATGAAACTCAGAAATTGCATCGGGATTGAATACAACAGGCACCATGCGGAATTTTTTCCACGTGAGTAATGTCTCAATCTGTCTACGCTTTGATTGATTTCTGGAAGACCAGTAGTAGTTTACGAAGCACATCTGGAGGCATTGTATAATCTGTGGACCTTCAGAGTGTTGATGACACACAGAAATTGCATCGGGACTGAATACAACAGGCACCGTGCGGACTTTCCTCCATGGGGGCATCGTCATAAACTGTCTACGCTTTGATCGTTCTCCTGAATATCAGTAGTAGTTTCCGAAGCACATCTAAATTCATTCTGTAATCTGTGGACCTTCAGAGTGTTGAAAAAACACAGAAATGCATTGGGATTGATTACAAAACACCATGCGCACTTTTTACCATTGCAGTAAGGTCTCAAAATGTCAACGTTTTGATCGATTACTGACAGACCAGTATTAGTTTCCGAAGCACATCTGGAGGCATTCTTTAGTCTGTGGACCTTCAGATTGTTGATGAAACACAGAAATTGCATCGAGATTGAATACAACAGGCAACATGCGGACTTTTCTCCATGTGAGTAATGTCTCAAAAAATCTACGCTTTGATCGTTCCTTGGAAGACCAGTAGTAGTTACCGAAGCACATCTGGGGGCATTCTGTTATCTGTGGACCTTCAGAGTGTTGATGACACACAGAAATTGCATCAGGATTGAATACAACAGGCACCGTGCGGACTTTTCTTTATGGGGGCAACGTCATAAACTGTCTACGCTTTGATCGTTCTCTTGAATATCAGTAGTAGTTTCCGAAGCACATCTGGATTCATTCTGTACTCTGTGGACCCTCGGAGTGTTGAAAAAACAGAGAAATTGTATTGGGATTGATTACAAAATTCGCCATGCGCTCTTTTCACCATTGCAGTAATGTCTCAAAATGTAAACGTTTTGATCGATTAGTGACAGACCAGTATTAGTTTCCCAAGCACATCTGGAGGCATTCTTTAATCTGTGGACCTTCAGAGTGTTGATGAAACACAGAAATTGCATCGGGATTGAATACAACAGACAACATGTGGACTTTTCTCCATGTGAGTAATGTCTCAAACTATACGCTCTGATCGTTCCTTGTAAGACCAGTAGGAGTTACCGAAGCACATCTGGATGCATTCTGTAATCTGTGGACCTTCAGAGTGTTGAAGAAACACCGAAATTGCATCGGGATTGATTACAAAATTCACCACGCGGATCTTTCACCATCGGAGTAATGTATCAAAGTGTCTACGATTTGATCGATTCCTGGCACAGCAGTAATAGTTTCCCAAGCACATCTGGAGTCATTCTGTAATCTGTGGACCTTCAGAGTGTTGATGAAACACAGAAATTGCATCGGGATTGAATACAGCATGCACCATGCGGACCTTTCTCCGTGTGAGTAATGTTTTAACTGTTTACGGTTTGATCGATTTCTGGAAGACCACTAATAGTTTGCCAAGCACATATTTAGGAATTCTGTAATCTGTGTACCTACAGAGTGATGATGAATCACAAAAATTGCATCGGGATTGAATACAACAGGCACTATGCTGACTTATCCCCATGGGAGTAATGTCGCAAACTGTCTACGCCATGCTCGTTCCCTGGAAGACCAGTAATAGTCTGCGTAGCACATCTGGAGGCGTTCTGTAATCTGTGGACCTTCAGAATGTTTATGAACACAGAAATTGCATCAGGATGGAATACAACAGGCACCATGCGGACTTTTCCCCATGGGTGTAATGTCTCAAACTGTCTCCGCTTTGATCGTTCCCTGGAAGACCAGTAGTAGTTTTCGAAGCACATCTGGAGGCATTCTGTAATCTGTGGATCTTCAGAGTGTTGATGAAACACGAAAATTGCATCGGGATTAAATACAAGAGGCAGCACGCAGAACTTCCTCCATGGGAGTAATGTCTCAATCTGTGTACGCTTTGATTGTATTGTGAAAGACCAGTAGTACCTTCCGAAGCACATCTGGAGGCATTCTGTAATTTGTGGTCCTTCAGAGTGTTGATGAAACACAGAAATTGCATCGGGATTGAATACAACAGGAACCATGATGACTTTTCTCCGTGGGAGTAATGTCTCAAACTGTCTACGCTTTGATCACTATCTGGAAGACCAGTAGTAGTTTCCGAAGCACATCTGGAGGCGTCTGTAATCTGTGGACCTTCAGAGTGTTGATGAAACACAGAAATTGCATCGGGAATGAATACAACAGGCACAATGCGGAATTTTTCTCCATGGGAGTAATGTCTCAAACTGTCTACGCATTGATCGTTCCTTGGAAGACCAGTAGTAGTTTTCGAAGCACGTCTGGAGGTGTTCTGTAATCTGTGGACCTTCAGAGTGTTGATGAAACACAGATATTGCATCGGGATTGAATACAAAATGCACCATGAGAAGCTTTCTCCATGTGAGTATTGTCTCAATCTGTCTACACTTTCATTGATTTCTGGAAGACCAGTAGCAGTTTCCGAAGCACATCTCGAGGCATTCTGTAATCTGTGGACCTTCAGAGTGTTGATGAAACACAGATATTGCATCGGGATTGAATACAAAAGGCACCATGAGAAGCTTTCTCCATGTGAGTATTGTCTCAATTTGTCTACACTTTGATTGATTTCTGGAAGACCAGTAGCAGATTCCGAAGCACATGTGGAGGCGCTCTGCAAAATGTGGACCTTCAGAGTGTTGATGAAACTCAGAAATTGCATCGGGATTGAATACAACAGGCAGCATGCGGACCTATCTCCATGAGAGTAATGTCGCAATCTGTCTACGCTTTAATTGATTTCTGGAAGACCAGTAGTAGTTTTCGAAGCACATATGGAGGCGTTCTGTACCCTGTTGACCTTCAGAGTGTTGATGAAACACAGAAATTGCATTGGGATTGATTACAACAGGAACCATATGGACTTTTCCCCATGGGAGTAATGTCTCAATCTGTCTACGCTTTGTTTGATTTCTGGAAGACCAGTAGTACTTTCTGAAGCACATCTGGAGGCATTCAGTAATTTGTGGACCTTCAGAGTGTTGATGAAACACAGAAATTGCATCGGGATTGAATACAACAGCCACCACCCGGACCTTTCTCCGTGGGAGTAATGTCTCAATCTGTCTACGCTTTGATTGATTTAAGGAAGACCAGTAGAAGTTTCCGAAGCACATCTGGAGGCACTCTGTAATCTATGGACCTTCAGAGTGTTGATGAAACACACAAATTGCATCGGGATTGAATACAACGGGCACCATGAGAAGCTTTCTCCATGTGAATATTGTCTCAATCTGTCTACACTTTGATTGATTTCTTGAAGACCAGTAGCAGTTTCCGATTCACATGTGGAGGCGTTCTGTAATCTTCGGACCTTCAGCGTGTTGATGAAACTCAGAAATTGCATCGGGATTGAATACAACAGGCACCATGCGGAATTTTTTCCATGTGAGTAATGTCTCAATCTGTCTACGCTTTGATTGATTTCTGGAAGACCAGTAGTAGTTTCCGAAGCACATATGGAGGCATTCTGTAATCTGTTGACCTTCAGACTGTTGACGAATCACAGAAATTGCATCGGGATTGAATACAACAAGCACAATGCGGACCTATCTCCATGAGAGTAATGTCTCAATCTGTCTACGCTTTGATTGATTTCTGGAAGACCAGTAGTAGTTTCTGAAGCACATATGGTATCATTCTGTAATCTGTTGACCTTCAGTGTCTTGACGTATCACAGAAATTGCATCGGGATAAATACAACAGGCAGCATGAGGACCTATCTCCATGAGAGTAATGTCTCAATCTGTCTACGCTTTAATTGATTTCTGGAAGACCAGTAGTAGTTTTCGAAGCACATATGGAGGCATTCTGTAATCTGTTGACCTTCAGAGTGTTGACGAATCATAGAAATTGCATCGGGATTGAATACAACAGGCACCATGCGGACCTATCTATATGAGAGTAATGTCTCAAACTGTCTACGCTTTGATCGTTATCTGGACGACCAGTAGTAGTTTCCGAAGCACATCTGGTGGCGTTCTGTAACCTGTTGACCTTCAGAGTGTTGATGAAACACAGAAATTGCTTTGCGATTGATTACAACAGGAACAATACGGACTTTTCTCCATGGGAGTAATGTCTCAATCTGTCTACGCTTTGTTTGATTTCTGGAAGACCAGTAGTACTTTCTGAAGCACATCTGGAGGCATTCAGTAATTTGTGGACCTTCAGAGTGTTGATGAAAAACATAATTGCATCGGGATTGAATACAACAGGCACCACACGAACCTTTCTCCATGTGACTATTGTCTCAATCCGTCTACGCTTTGATTGTTTTCGGGATGACCAGTAGTAGTTTCCGAAGCACATATGGAGGCACTCTGTAATCTGTGGACCTTCAGAGTGTTGATGAAACACAGGAATTGCATCGGAATTGAATACAACAGCCACCACCCGGACCTTTCTCCGTGGGAGTAATGTCTCAATCTGTCTACGCTTTGATTGATTTAAGGAAGACCAGTAGAAGTTTCCGAAGCACATCTGGAGGCACTCTGTAATATTTGGTCCTTCAGAGTGTTGATGAAACACAGAAATTGCATCCTGAATGAATACAACAGGCACCATGCTGACTTTTCTCCATGTGGAGGAATGTCTCAAACTGTCTATGCTTTGATCGTTCCTTGGAAGACCAGTAGTAGTTTCCGAAGCACATCTGGAGGCATTCTATAATCTGTGGACCTTCAGAGTGTTGATGACACACAGAAATTGCATCAGGATTGAAGACAACAGGCACCGTGCAGACTTTTCTCCATGGGAGCAACGTCTTAAACTGTCTACGCTTTGATCGTTCCTTTGAATATCAGTAGTAGTTTCCGAAGCACATCTGGATTCATTCTGTAATCTGTGGATCTTCAGAGTGTTGAAGAAACACCGAAATTGCATCGGGATTATTTACAAAATTCACCATGCGGGCCTTTCACCATCGGAGAAATGTCTCAAAGTGTCTACGATTTGATCGATTCCTGGCAGTCCAGTAGTAGTTTCCTAAGCACATCTGGATTCATTCTGTAATCTGTGGACCTTCAGAGTGTTGAAGAAACACCGAAATTGCATCGGGATTATTTACAAAATTCACTATGCGGGCCTTTCACCATCGGAGAAATGTCTCAAAGTGTCTACGATTTGATCGATTCCTGGCAGTCCAGTAGTAGTTTCCCAAGCACATCTGGAGGCATCCTGTAATCTGTGGACCCTCAGAGTGTTGATGAAACACAGAAATTGCATCGGGATTGAATACAACAGCCACCACTCGGACCTTTCTCCATGGGAGTAATGTCTCAATCTGTCTACGCTTCGATTGATTTGAGGAAGACCAGTAGAAGTTTCCGAAGCACATCTGGAGGCACTCTGTAATATTTGGTCCTTCAGAGTGTTGATGAAACACAGAAATTGCATCGGGAATGAATACAACAGGCACCATGCTGACATTTCTGCATGTGGAGTAATGTCTCAAACTGTCTACACTTTGATCGTTCCTTGGAAGACCAGTAGTAGTTTCCGAAGCACATCTGGAGGCGTTCTGTAATCTGTGGACCCTCAGAGTGTTGATGAAACACAGAAATTGAATAGGTATTGATTACAAAATTCACCATGCGGCCTTTGCACCATGGGACTAATGTCCCAAAGAGTCTAGGTTTGATCGATCACTGGCAGACCAGTATTAGGTTCCCAAGCACATCTGGAGGCATTCTGTAATCTGTGGACCTTCAGAGTGTTGATGAAACACAGAAATTGCATCTTGATTGAATACAACAGACACCAAGCGGACCTATCTCCATGAGAGTAATGTCTCAATCTGTCTACGCTTTGATTGACTTTTCAAGACCAGTAGTAGTTTCCGAAGCACATATGGAGGCATTCTGTAATCTGCTGACCTTCAGAGTGTTGACGAATCACAGAAAATGCATCGGGATTGAATACAAAAAGCACAATGCGGACATATCTCCATGAGAGTAATGTCTCGATCTGTCTACGCTTTAATTGATTTCTGGAAGGCCAGTAGTAGTTTTCGAAACACATATGGAGGCGTTCTGTAACCTGTTGACCTTCAGAGTGTTGATGAAACACCGAAATTGCATTGGGATTGATTACAACAGGAACAATATGGACTTTTCTCCATGGGAGTAATGTCTCAATCTGTCTACGATTTGTTTGATTTCTGGAAGACCAGTAGTACTTTCTGAAGCACATCTGGAGGGATTCAGTAATTAGTGGACCTTCAGAGTGTTGATGAAACACATAATTACATCGGGATTGAATACAACAGGCACCATGCGAACCTTTCTCCATGTGACTATTGTCTCAATCTGTCTACGCTTTGATTGATTTCTGGATGACCAGTAGTAGTTTCCGAAGCACATATGGAGGCACTCTGTATTCTGTGGACCTTCAGATTGTTGATGAAACACAGAAATTGCATCGGGATTGAATACAACAGCCACCACTCGGAATTTTCTCCGTGGGAGTAATGTCTCAATCTGTCTACGCTTTGATTGATTTAAGGAAGACCAGTAGAAGTTTCCGAAGCACATCTGGAGGCACTATGTAATATTTGGTCCTTCAGAGTGTTGATGAAACACAGAAATTGCATCGGTAATGAATACAACTCGCACCATGCTGACGTTTCTCCATGTGGAGTAATGTGTCAAACTGTCTACGCTTTGATCGTTCCTTGGAAGACCGGTAGTAGTTTCCGAAACACATCTGGAGGCGTTCTGTAATCTGTGGACTTTCGGAGTGTTGATGAAACACAGAAATTGCATCGGGATTGAATACAACAGGCACCATGTGGCCTTTTCTCAATTGGAGTAATGTCTCACACTGTCTACGATTTGATCGTTCCCTGGAAGACCAGTAGCAGTTTCCGAAGCACATCTGGAGGCATTCTGTAATCTGTGGACATTCAGAGTGTTGATGAAACACAGAAATTGCATCGGGATTGAATACAAAGGGAACCATGCGGACCTTTCTCCTTGTACGTAATGTCTCAATCTGTCTACGCTTTGAATGATTTCTGGAATATCAGTAGTAGTTACTGAAGCACATCTGGAGGCATTCTGTAATCAGTGTACCTTCAGAGTGTTGATGAAACACACAAATTGCATCGGGATTGAATACAACAGGCACCATGAGAAGCTTTCTCCATGTGAGTATTGTCTCAATCTGTCTACACTTTGATTGATTTCTGGAAGACCAGTAGGAGTTTCCGAAGCACATGTGGAGGCATTCTGTAAACTTCGGACCTTCAGCGTGTTGATGAAACTCAGAAATTGCATCGGGATTGAATACAACAGGCACCATGCGGAATTTTTTCCATGTGAGTAATGTCTCAATCTGTCTACGCTTTGATTGATTTCTGGAAGACCAGTAGTAGTTTACGAAGCACATCTGGAGGCATTGTATAATCTGTGGACCTTCAGAGTGTTGATGACACACAGAAATTGCATCGGGACTGAATACAACAGGCACCGTGCGGACTTTCCTCCATGGGGGCATCGTCATAAACTGTCTACGCTTTGATCGTTCTCCTGAATATCAGTAGTAGTTTCCGAAGCACATCTGGATTCATTCTGTAATCTGTGGACCTTCAGAGTGTTGAAAAAACACAGAAATGCATTGGGATTGATTACAAAACACCATGCGCACTTTTTACCATTGCAGTAATGTCTCAAAATGTCAACGTTTTGATCGATTACTGACAGACCAGTATTAGTTTCCGAAGCACATCTGGAGGCATTCTTTAGTCTGTGGACCTTCAGATTGTTGATGAAACACAGAAATTGCATCGAGATTGAATACAACAGGCAACATGCGGACTTTTCTCCATGTGAGTAATGTCTCAAAAAATCTACGCTTTGATCGTTCCTTGGAAGACCAGTAGTAGTTACCGAAGCACATCTGGGGGCATTCTGTTATCTGTGGACCTTCAGAGTGTTGATGACACACAGAAATTGCATCAGGATTGAATACAACAGGCACCGTGCGGACTTTTCTTTATGGGGGCAACGTCATAAACTGTCTACGCTTTGATCGTTCTCTTGAATATCAGTAGTAGTTTCCGAAGCACATCTGGATTCATTCTGTACTCTGTGGACCCTCGGAGTGTTGAAAAAACAGAGAAATTGTATTGGGATTGATTACAAAATTCGCCATGCGCTCTTTTCACCATTGCAGTAATGTCTCAAAATGTAAACGTTTTGATCGATTAGTGACAGACCAGTATTAGTTTCCCAAGCACATCTGGAGGCATTCTTTAATCTGTGGACCTTCAGAGTGTTGATGAAACACAGAAATTGCATCGGGATTGAATACAACAGACAACATGTGGACTTTTCTCCATGTGAGTAATGTCTCAAACTATACGCTCTGATCGTTCCTTGTAAGACCAGTAGGAGTTACCGAAGCACATCTGGATGCATTCTGTAATCTGTGGACCTTCAGAGTGTTGAAGAAACACCGAAATTGCATCGGGATTGATTACAAAATTCACCACGCGGATCTTTCACCATCGGAGTAATGTATCAAAGTGTCTACGATTTGATCGATTCCTGGCACAGCAGTAATAGTTTCCCAAGCACATCTGGAGTCATTCTGTAATCTGTGGACCTTCAGAGTGTTGATGAAACACAGAAATTGCATCGGGATTGAATACAGCATGCACCATGCGGACCTTTCTCCGTGTGAGTAATGTTTTAAACTGTTTACGGTTTGATCGATTTCTGGAAAACCACTAATAGTTTGCCAAGCACATATTTAGGAATTCTGTAATCTGTGGACCTACAGAGTGTTGATGAAACACAGAAATTGCATCGGGATTGCATACAACAGGCACTATGCTGACTTATCCCCATGGGAGTAATGTCGCAAACTGTCTACGCCATGCTCGTTCCCTGGAAGACCAGTAATAGTCTGCGTAGCACATCTGGAGGCGTTCTGTAATCTGTGGACCTTCAGAATGTTTATGAACACAGAAATTGCATCAGGATGGAATACAACAGGCACCATGCGGACTTTTCCCCATGGGTGTAATGTCTCAAACTGTCTCCGCTTTGATCGTTCCCTGGAAGACCAGTAGTAGTTTTCCAAGCACATCTGGAGGCATTCTGTAATCTGTGGATCTTCAGAGTGTTGATGAAACACAAACATTGCATCGGGATTAAATACAAGAGGCAGCACGCAGAACTTCCTCCATGGGAGTAATGTCTCAATCTGTGTACGCTTTGATTGTATTGTGAAAGACCAGTAGTACCTTCCGAAGCACATCTGGAGGCATTCTGTAATTTGTGGTCCTTCAGAGTGTTGATGAAACACAGAAATTGCATCGGGATTGAATACAACAGGAACCATGATGACTTTTCTCCGTGGGAGTAATGTCTCAAACTGTCTACGCTTTGATCACTATCTGGAAGACCAGTAGTAGTTTCCGAAGCACATCTGGAGGCGTCTGTAATCTGTGGACCTTCAGAGTGTTGATGAAACACAGAAATTGCATCGGGAATGAATACAACAGGCACAATGCGGAATTTTTCTCCATGGGAGTAATGTCTCAAACTGTCTACGCTTTGATCGTTCCTTGGAAGACCAGTAGTAGTTTTCGAAGCACGTCTGGAGGTGTTCTGTAATCTGTGGACCTTCAGAGTGTTGATGAAACACAGATATTGCATCGGGATTGAATACAAAATGCACCATGAGAAGCTTTCTCCATGTGAGTATTGTCTCAATCTGTCTACACTTTCATTGATTTCTGGAAGACCAGTAGCAGTTTCCGAAGCACATCTCGAGGCATTCTGTAATCTGTGGACCTTCAGAGTGTTGATGAAACACAGATATTGCATCGGGATTGAATACAAAAGGCACCATGAGAAGCTTTCTCCATGTGAGTATTGTCTCAATTTGTCTACACTTTGATTGATTTCTGGAAGACCAGTAGCAGATTCCGAAGCACATGTGGAGGCGCTCTGCAAAATGTGGACCTTCAGAGTGTTGATGAAACACACAAATTGCATCGGGATTGAATACAACAGGCACCATGAGAAGCTTTCTCCATGTGAATATTGTCTCAATCTGTCTACACTTTGATTGATTTCTTGAAGACCAGTAGCAGTTTCCGATTCACATGTGGAGGCGTTCTGTAATCTTCGGACCTTCAGCGTGTTGATGAAACTCAGAAATTGCATCGGGATTGAATACAACAGGCACCATGCGGAATTTTTTCGATGTGAGTAATGTCTCAATCTGTCTACGCTTTGATTGATTTCTGGAAGACCAGTAGTAGTTTCCTAAGCACATCTGGATTCATTCTATAATCTATGGACCTTCAGAGTGTTGATGACACACAGAAATTGCATCAGGATTGAATACAACAGGCACCGTGCGGACTTTTCTCCATGGGGCAACGTCATAAACAGTCTACTCTTTGATCGTTCTCTTGAATATCAGTAGTAGCTTCCGAAGCACATCTGGATTCATTCTGTAATCTGTATACCTTCAGAGTGTTGAAAAAACACACAAATTGCATTGGGATAGATTACAAAACACCATGCGCACTTTTCACCATTGCAGTAATGTCTCAAAATGTCAACGTTTTGATCGATTACTGACAGACCAGTATTAGTTTCCCAAGCACATCTGGAGGCATTCTTTAATCTGTGGACGTTCAGAGTGTTGATGAAACACAGAAATTTCATCGGGATTGAATACAACAGGCAACATCCGGACTTTTCTCCATGTGAGTAATGTCTCAAACAATCTACGCTTTGATCGTTCCTTGGAAGACCAGTAGTAGTTACCGAAGCACATCTGGGGGCATTCTGTTATCTGTGGACCTTCAGAGTGTTGATGACACACAGAAATTGCATCAGGATTGAATACAACAGGCACCGTGCGGACTTTTCTTTATGGGGGCAACGTCATAAACTGTCTACGCTTTGATCGTTCTCTTGAATATCAGTAGTAGTATCCGAAGCACATCTGGATTCATTCTGTAATCTGTATACCTTCAGAGTGTTGAAAAAACACAGAAATTGCATTGGGATTGATTACAAAACACCATGCGCACTTTTCACCATTGCAGTAATGTCTCAATATGTCAACGTTTTGATCGATTACTGACAGACCAGTATTAGTTTCCCAAGCACATCTGGAGGCATTCTTTAGTCTGTGGACCTTCAGAGTGTTGATGAAAAACAGAAATTGCATCGAGATTGAATACAACAGACAACATGCGGACTTTTCTCCATGTGAGTAATGTCTCAAACTATACGCTTTGATCGTTCCTTGTAAGACCAGTAGTAGTTACCGAAGCACATCTGGGGGCATTCTGTAATCTGTGGACCTTCAGAGTGTTGAAGAAACACCGAAATTGCTTCGGGATTGATTACAAAATTCACCACGCGGATCTTTCACCATCGGAGTAATGTATCAAAGTGTCTACGATTTGATCGATTCCTGGCACACCAGTAATAGTTTCCCAAGCACATCTGGAGTCATTCTGTAATCTGTGGACCCTCAGAGTGTTGATGAAACACAGAAATTGCATCGGGATTGAATACAGCATGCACCATGCGGACCTTTCTCCGTGTGAGTAATGTTTTAGACAGTTTGCGGTTTGATCGATTTCTGGAAAACCACTAATAGTTTGCCAAGCACATATTTAGGAATTCTGTAATCTGTGGACCTACAGAGTGTTGATGAAACACAGAAATTGCATCGGGATTGAATACAACAGGCACTATGCTGACTTATCCCCATGGGAGTAATGTCGCAAACTGTCTACGCCATGCTCGTTCCCTGGAAGACCAGTAATAGTCTGCGTAGCACATCTGGAGGCGTTCTGTAATCTGTGGACCTTCAGAATGTTTATGAACACAGAAATTGCATCAGGATGGAATACAACAGGCACCATGCGGACTTTTCCCCATGGGTGTAATGTCTCAAACTGTCTCCGCTTTGATCGTTCCCTGGAAGAACAGTAGTAGTTTTCGAAGCACATCTGGAGGCATTCTGTAATCTGTGGATCTTCAGAGTGTTGATGAAACACAAAAATTGCATCGGGATTAAATACAAGAGGCAGCACGCAGAACTTCCTCCATGGGAGTAATGTCTCAATCTGTGTACGCTTTGATTGTATTGTGAAAGACCAGTAGTACCTTCCGAAGCACATCTGGAGGCATTCTGTAATTTGTGGTCCTTCAGAGTGTTGATGAAACACAGAAATTGCATCGGGATTGAATACAACAGGAACCATGATGACTTTTCTCCGTGGGAGTAATGTCTCAAACTGTCTACGCTTTGATCACTATCTGGAAGACCAGTAGTAGTTTCCGAAGCACATCTGGAGGCGTCAGTAATCTGTGGACCTTCAGAGTGTTGATGAAACACAGAAATTGCATCGGGAATGAATACAACAGGCACAATGCGGAATTTTTCTCCATGGGAGTAATGTCTCAAACTGTCTACGCTTTAATTGATTTCTGGAAGACCAGTAGTAGTTTTCGAAGCACATATGGAGGCGTTCTGTACCCTGTTGACCTTCAGAGTGTTGATGAAACACAGAAATTGCATTGGGATTCATTACAACAGGAACCATATGGACTTATCTCCATGGGAGTAATGTCTCAATCTGTCTACGCTTTGTTTGATTTCTGGAAGACCAGTAGAACTTTCTGAAGCACATCTGGAGGCATTCAGTAATTTGTGGACCTTCAGAGTGTTGATGAAACACAGGAATTGCATCGGGATTGAATACAACAGCCACCACCCGGACCTTTCTCCGTGGGAGTAATGTCTCAATCTGTCTACGCTTTGATTGATTTAAGGAAGACCAGTAGAAGTTTCCGAAGCACATCTGGAGGCACTCCGTAATCTATGGACCTTCAGAGTGTTGATGAAACACACAAATTGCATCGGGATTGAATACAACGGGCACCATGAGAAGCTTTCTCCATGTGAATATTGTCTCAATCTGTCTACACTTTTATTGATTTCTTGAAGACCAGTAGCAGTTTCCGATTCACATGTGGAGGCGTTCTGTAATCTTCGGACCTTCAGCGTGTTGATGAAACTCAGAAATTGCATCGGGATTGAATACAACAGGCACCATGCGGAATTTTTTCCATGTGAGTAATGTCTCAATCTGTCTACGCTTTGATTGATTTCTGGAAGACCAGTAGTAGTTTCCGAAGCACATCTGGAGGCGTTCTATAATCTATGGACCTTCAGAGTGTTGATGACACACAGAAATTGCATCAGGATTGAATACAACAGGCACCGTGCGGACTTTTCTCCATGGGGCAACGTCATAAACTGTCTACTCTTTGATCGTTCTCTTGAATATCAGTAGTAGCTTCCGAAGCACATCTGGATTCATTCTGTAATCTGTATACCTTCAGAGTGTTGAAAAATCACAGAAATTGCATTGGGATTGATTACAAAACACCATGCGCACTTTTTACCATTGCAGTAATGTCTCAAAATGTCAACGTTTTGATCGATTACTGACAGACCAGTATTAGTTTCCCAAGCACATCTGGAGGCATTCTTTAGTCTGTGGACCTTCAGAGTGTTGATGAAAAACAGAAATTGCATCGAGATTGAATACAACAGACAACATGCGGACTTTTCTCCATGTGAGTAATGTCTCAAACTATACGCTTTGATCGTTCCTTGTAAGACCAGTAGTAGTTACCGAAGCACATCTGGGGGCATTCTGTAATCTGTGGGCCTTCAGAGTGTTGAAGAAACACCGAAATTGCTTCGGGATTGATTACAAAATTCACCACGCGGATCTTTCACCATCGGAGTAATGTATCAAAGTGTCTACGATTTGATCGATTCCTGGCACACCAGTAATAGTTTCCCAAGCACATCTGGAGTCATTCTGTAATCTGTGGACCCTCAGAGTGTTGATGAAACACAGAAATTGCATCGGGATTGAATACAGCATGCACCATGCGGACCTTTCTCCGTGTGAGTAATGTTTTAGACAGTTTACGGTTTGATCGATTTCTGGAAAACCACTAATAGTTTGCCAAGCACATATTTAGGAATTCTGTAATCTGTGGACCTACAGAGTGTTGATGAAACACAGAAATTGCATCGGGATTGAATACAACAGGCACTATGCTGACTTATCCCCATGGGAGTAATGTCGCAAACTGTCTACGCCATGCTCGTTCCCTGGAAGACCAGTAATAGTCTGCGTAGCACATCTGGAGGCGTTCTGTAATCTGTGGACCTTCAGAATGTTTATGAACACAGAAATTGCATCAGGATGGAATACAACAGGCACCATGCGGACTTTTCCCCATGGGTGTAATGTCTCAAACTGTCTCCGCTTTGATCGTTCCCTGGAAGACCAGTAGTAGTTTTCGAAGCACATCTGGAGGCATTCTGTAATCTGTGGATCTTCAGAGTGTTGATGAAACACAAAAATTGCATCGGGATTAAATACAAGAGGCAGCACGCAGAACTTCCTCCATGGGAGTAATGTCTCAATCTGTGTACGCTTTGATTGTATTGTGAAAGACCAGTAGTACCTTCCGAAGCACATCTGGAGGCATTCTGTAATTTGTGGTCCTTCAGAGTGTTGATGAAACACAGAAATTGCATCGGGATTGAATACAACAGGAACCATGATGACTTTTCTCCGTGGGAGTAATGTCTCAAACTGTCTACGCTTTGATCACTATCTGGAAGACCAGTAGTAGTTTCCGAAGCACATCTGGAGGCGTCTGTAATCTGTGGACCTTCAGAGTGTTGATGAAACACAGAAATTGCATCGGGAATGAATACAACAGGCACAATGCGGAATTTTTCTCCATGGGAGTAATGTCTCAAACTGTCTACGCTTTGATCGTTCCTTGGAAGACCAGTAGTAGTTTTCGAAGCACATCTGGAGGTGTTCTGTAATCTGTGGACCTTCAGAGTGTTGATGAAACACAGATCTTACATCGGGATTGAATACAAAATGCACCATGAGAAGCTTTCTCCATGTGAGTATTGTCTCAATCTGTCTACACTTTCATTGATTTCTGGAAGACCAGTAGCAGTTTCCGAAGCACATCTCGAGGCATTCTGTAATCTGTGGACCTTCAGGGTGTTGATGAAACACAGATATTGCATCGGGATTGAATACAAAAGGCACCATGAGAAGCTTTCTCCATGTGAGTATTGTCTCAATCTGTCTACACTTTGATTGATTTCTGGAAGACCAGTAGCAGTTTCCGAAGCACATGTGGAGGCACTTTGCAAAATGTGGACCTTCAGAGTGTTGATGAAACTCAGAAATTGCATCGGGATTGAATACAACAGGCAGCATGCGGACCTATCTCCATGAGAGTAATGTCGCAATCTGTCTACGCTTTAATTGATTTCTGGAAGACCAGTAGTAGTTTTCGAAGCACATATGGAGGCGTTCTGTACCCTGTTGACCTTCAGAGTGTTGATGAAACACAGAAATTGCATTGGGATTCATTACAACAGGAACCATATGGACTTATCTCCATGGGAGTAATGTCTCAATCTGTCTACGCTTTGTTTGATTTCTGGAAGACCAGTAGAACTTTCTGAAGCACATCTGGAGGCATTCAGTAATTTGTGGACCTTCAGAGTGTTGATGAAACACAGGAATTGCATCGGGATTGAATACAACAGCCACCACCCGGACCTTTCTCCGTGGGAGTAATGTCTCAATCTGTCTACGCTTTGATTGATTTAAGGAAGACCAGTAGAAGTTTCCGAAGCACATGTGGAGGCACTCTGTAATCTATGGACCTTCAGAGTGTTGATGAAACACACAAATTGCATCGGGATTGAATACAACGGGCACCATGAGAAGCTTTCTCCATGTGAATATTGTCTCAATCTGTCTACACTTTGATTGATTTCTTGAAGACCAGTAGCAGTTTCCGATTCACATGTGGAGGCGTTCAGTAATCTTCGGACCTTCAGCGTGTTGATGAAACTCAGAAATTGCATCGGGATTGAATACAACAGGCACCATGCGGAATTTTTTCCATGTGAGTAATGTCTCAATCTGTCTACGCTTTGATTGATTTCTGGAAGACCAGTAGTAGTTTCCGAAGCACATCTGGAGGCGTTCTATAATCTATGGACCTTCAGAGTGTTGATGACACACAGAAATTGCATCAGGATTGAATACAACAGGCACCGTGCGGACTTTTCTCCATGGGGCAACGTCATAAACTGTCTACTCTTTGATCGTTCTCTTGAATATCAGTAGTAGCTTCCGAAGCACATCTGGATTCATTCTGTAATCTGTATACCTTCAGAGTGTTGAAAAAACACAGAAATTGCATTGGGATTGATTACAAAACACCATGCGCACTTTTTACCATTGCAGTAATGTCTCAAAATGTCAACGTTTTGATCGATTACTGACAGACCAGTATTAGTTTCCCAAGCACATCTGGAGGCATTCTTTAGTCTGTGGACCTTCAGAGTGTTGATGAAAAACAGAAATTGCATCGAGATTGAATACAACAGACAACATGCGGACTTTTCTCCATGTGAGTAATGTCTCAAACTATACGCTTTGATCGTTCCTTGTAAGACCAGTAGTAGTTACCGAAGCACATCTGGGGGCATTCTGTAATCTGTGGACCTTCAGAGTGTTGAAGAAACACCGAAATTGCTTCGGGATTAATTACAAAATTCACCACGCGGATCATTCACCATCGGAGTAATGTATCAAAGTGTCTACGATTTGATCGATTCCTGGCACACCAGTAATAGTTTCCCAAGCACATCTGGAGTCATTCTGTAATCTGTGGACCCTCAGAGTGTTGATGAAACACAGAAATTGCATCGGGATTGAATACAGCATGCACCATGCGGACCTTTCTCCGTGTGAGTAATGTTTTAGACAGTTTACGGTTTGATCGATTTCTGGAAAACCACTAATAGTTTGCCAAGCACATATTTAGGAATTCTGTAATCTGTGGACCTACAGAGTGTTGATGAAACACAGAAATTGCATCGGGATTGAATACAACAGGCACTATGCTGACTTATCCCCATGGGAGTAATGTCGCAAACTGTCTACGCCATGCTCGTTCCCTGGAAGACCAGTAATAGTCTGCGTAGCACATCTGGAGGCGTTCTGTAATCTGTGGACCTTCAGAATGTTTATGAACACAGAAATTGCATCAGGATGGAATACAACAGGCACCATGCGGACTTTTCCCCATGGGTGTAATGTCTCAAACTGTCTCCGCTTTGATCGTTCCCTGGAAGACCAGTAGTAGTTTTCGAAGCACATCTGGAGGCATTCTGTAATCTGTGGATCTTCAGAGTGTTGATGAAACACAAAAATTGCATCGGGATTAAATACAAGAGGCAGCACGCAGAACTTCCTCCATGGGAGTAATGTCTCAATCTGTGTACGCTTTGATTGTATTGTGAAAGACCAGTAGTACCTTCCGAAGCACATCTGGAGGCATTCTGTAATTTGTGGTCCTTCAGAGTGTTGATGAAACACAGAAATTGCATCGGGATTAAATACAACAGGAACCATGATGACTTTTCTCCGTGGGAGTAATGTCTCAAACTGTCTACGCTTTGATCACTATCTGGAAGACCAGTAGTAGTTTCCGAAGCACATCTGGAGGCGTCTGTAATCTGTGGACCTTCAGAGTGTTGATGAAACACAGAAATTGCATCGGGAATGAATACAACAGGCACAATGCGGAATTTTTCTCCATGGGAGTAATGTCTCAAACTGTCTACGCTTTGATCGTTCCTTGGAAGACCAGTAGTAGTTTTCGAAGCACGTCTGGAGGTGTTCTGTAATCTGTGGACCTTCAGAGTGTTGATGAAACACAGATATTGCATCGGGATTGAATACAAAATGCACCATGAGAAGCTTTCTCCATGTGAGTATTGTCTCAATCTGTCTACACTTTCATTGATTTCTGGAAGACTAGTAGCAGTTTCCGAAGCACATCTCGAGGCATTCTGTAATCTGTGGACCTTCAGAGTGTTGATGAAACACAGATATTGCATCGGGATTGAATACAAAAGGCACCATGAGAAGCTTTCTCCATGTGAGTATTGTCTCAATTTGTCTACACTTTGATTGATTTCTGGAAGACCAGTAGCAGATTCCGAAGCACATGTGGAGGCGCTCTGCAAAATGTGGACCTTCAGAGTGTTGATGAAACTCAGAAATTGCATCGGGATTGAATACAACAGGCAGCATGCGGACCTATCTCCATGAGAGTAATGTCGCAATCTGTCTACGCTTTAATTGATTTCTGGAAGACCAGTAGTAGTTTTCGAAGCACATATGGAGGCGTTCTGTACCCTGTTGACCTTCAGAGTGTTGATGAAACACAGAAATTGCATTGGGATTGATTACAACAGGAACCATATGGACTTTTCCCCATGGGAGTAATGTCTCAATCTGTCTACGCTTTGTTTGATTTCTGGAAGACCAGTAGTACTTTCTGAAGCACATCTGGAGGCATTCAGTAATTTGTGGACCTTCAGAGTGTTGATGAAACACAGAAATTGCATCGGGATTGAATACAACAGCCACCACCCGGACCTTTCTCCGTGGGAGTAATGTCTCAATCTGTCTACGCTTTGATTGATTTAAGGAAGACCAGTAGAAGTTTCCGAAGCACATCTGGAGGCACTCTGTAATCTATGGACCTTCAGAGTGTTGATGAAACACACAAATTGCATCGGGATTGAATACAACGGGCACCATGAGAAGCTTTCTCCATGTGAATATTGTCTCAATCTGTCTACACTTTGATTGATTTCTTGAAGACCAGTAGCAGTTTCCGATTCACATGTGGAGGCGTTCAGTAATCTTCGGACCTTCAGCGTGTTGATGAAACTCAGAAATTGCATCGGGATTGAATACAAAGGCACCATGCGGAATTTTTTCGATGTGAGTTATGTCTCAATCTGTCTACGCTTTGATTGATTTCTGGAAGACCAGTAGTAGTTTCCTAAGCACATCTGGATTCATTCTATAATCTATGGACCTTCAGAGTGTTGATGACACACAGAAATTGCATCAGGATTGAATACAACAGGCACCGTGCGGACTTTTCTCCATGGGGCAACGTCATAAACAGTCTACTCCTTGATCGTTCTCTTGAATATCAGTAGTAGCTTCCGATGCACATCTGGATTCATTCTGTAATCTGTATACCTTCAGAGTGTTGAAAAAACACACAAATTGCATTGGGATAGATTACAAAACACCATGCGCACTTTTCACCATTGCAGTAATGTCTCAAAATGTCAACGTTGTGATCGATTACTGACAGACCAGTATTAGTTTCCCAAGCACATCTGGAGGCATTCTTTAATCTGTGGACGTTCAGAGTGTTGATGAAACACAGAAATTTCATCGGGATTGAATACAACAGGCAACATCCGGACTTTTCTCCATGTGAGTAACGTCTCAAACTATCTACGCTTTGATCGTTCCTTGGAAGACCAGTAATAGTTACCAAAGCACATCTGGGGGCATTCTGTAATCTGTGGACCTTCAGAGTGTTGAAGAAACACGGAAATTGCATCGGGATTGATTACAGAATTCACCACGCGGGCCTTTCACCATCGGAGTAATGTCTCAAAGTGTCTACGATTTGATCGATTCCTGGCAGACCAGTAATAGTTTCCCAAGCACATCTGGAGTCATTCTGTAATCTGTGGACCCTCAGAGGGTTGATGAAACACAGAAATTGCATCGGGATTGAATACAGCATGCACCATGCGGACCTTACTCCGTGTGAGTAATGTTTTAAACTGTTTACGGTTTGATCGATTTCTGGAAAACCACTAATAGTTTCCCAAGCACATCTTTAGGAATTCTGTAATCTGTGGATCTAGAGAGTATTGATGAAACACAGAAATTGCATCGGGATTGAATACAACAGGCACCATGCGCACTTATCCCCATGGGAGTAATGTCGCAAACTGTCTACGCCATGCTCGTTCCCTGGAAGACCAGTAATAGTTTGCGAAGCACATCTGGAGGCGTTCTGTAATCTGTGGATCTTCAGAATGTTTATGAAACACAGAGATTGCATCAGGATGGAATACAACAGGCACCATGCGGACTTTTCCCCATGGGAATAATGGCTCAATCTGTCTACGCTTTGAATGATTTCTGGAAAACCAGTAGTAGTTACTGAAGCACATATGTAGGCATTCCGTAATCTGTGGACCTTCAGAGTGTTGATGAAACACACAAATTGCATCGGGATTGAATACAACAGGCACCATGAGAAGCTTTCTCCATGTGAGTATTGTCTCAATCTGTCTACACTTTGATTGATTTCTGGAAGACCAGTACAGGTTTCCGAAGCACATGCGGAGGCATTCTGTAAACTTCGGACCTTCAGCGTGTTGATGAAACTCAGAAATTGCATCGGGATTGAATACAACAGGCACCATGCGGAATTTTTTCCATGTGAGTAATGTCTCAATCTGTCTACGCTTTGATTGATTTCTGGAAGACCAGTAGTAGTTTCCGAAGCACATCTGGAGGCATTGTATAATCTGTGGACCTTCAGAGTGTTGATGACACACAGAAATTGCATCAGGACTGAATACAACAGGCACCGTGCGGACTTTTCTCCATGGGGGCAACGTCATAAACTGACTACGCTTTGATCGTTCTCCTGAATATCAGTAGTAGTTTCCGAAGCACTTCTGGATTCATTCTGTAATCTGTGGACCTTCAGAGTGTTGAAAAAACACAGAAATTGCATTGGGATTGAGTACAAAACACCATGCGCACTTTTTACCATTGCAGTAATGTCTCAAAATGTCAACGTTTTGATCGATTACTGACAGACCAGTATTAGTTTCCCAAGCACATCTGGAGGCATTCTTTAGTCTGTGGACCTTCAGAGTGTTGATGAAAAACAGAAATTGCATCGAGATTGAATACAACAGACAACATGCGGACTTTTCTCCATGTGAGTAATGTCTCAAACAATCTACGCTTTGATCGTTCCTTGGAAGACCAGTAGTAGTTACCGAAGCACATCTGGGGGCATTCTGTTATCTGTGGACCTTCAGAGTGTTGATGACACACAGAAATAGCATCAGGATTGAATACAACAGGCACCGTGCGGACTTTTCTTTATGGGGGCAACGTCATAAACTGTCTACGCTTTGATCGTTCTCTTGAATATCAGTAGTAGTATCCGAAGCACATCTGGATTCATTCTGTAATCTGTATACCTTCAGAGTGTTGAAAAAACACAGAAATTGCATTGGGATTGATTACAAAACACCATGCGCACTTTTCACCATTGCAGTAATGTCTCAATATGTCAACGTTTTGATCGATTACTGACAGACCAGTATTAGTTTCCCAAGCAGATCTGGAGGCATTCTTTAATCTGTGGTCGTTCAGAGTGTTGATGAAACACAGAAATTTCATCGGGATTGAATACAACAGGCAACATCCGGACTTTTCTCCATGTGAGTAATGTCTCAAACAATCTACGCTTTGATCGTTCCTTGTAAGACCAGTAGTAGTTACCGAAGCACATCTGGGGGCATTCTGTAATCTGTGGACCTTCAGAGTGTTGAAGAAACACCGAAATTGCTTCGGGATTGATTACAAAATTCACCACGCGGATCTTTCACCATCGGAGTAATGTATCAAAGTGTCTACGATTTGATCGATTCCTGGCACACCAGTAATAGTTTCCCAAGCACATCTGGAGTCATTCTGTAATCTGTGGACCCTCAGAGTGTTGATGAAACACAGAAATTGCATCGGGATTGAATACAGCATGCACCATGCGGACCTTTCTCCGTGTGAGTAATGTTTTAGACAGTTTACGGTTTGATCGATTTCTGGAAAACCACTAATAGTTTGCCAAGCACATATTTAGGAATTCTGTAATCTGTGGACCTACAGAGTGTTGATGAAACACAGAAATTGCATCGGGATTGAATACAACAGGCACTATGCTGACTTATCCCCATGGGAGTAATGTCGCAAACTGTCTACGCCATGCTCGTTCCCTGGAAGACCAGTAATAGTCTGCGTAGCACATCTGGAGGCGTTCTGTAATCTGTGGACCTTCAGAATGTTTATGAACACAGAAATTGCATCAGGATGGAATACAACAGGCACCATGCGGACTTTTCCCCATGGGTGTAATGTCTCAAACTGTCTCCGCTTTGATCGTTCCCTGGAAGACCAGTAGTAGTTTTCGAAGCACATCTGGAGGCATTCTGTAATCTGTGGATCTTCAGAGTGTTGATGAAACACAAAAATTGCATCGGGATTAAATACAAGAGGCAGCACGCAGAACTTCCTCCATGGGAGTAATGTCTCAATCTGTGTACGCTTTGATTGTATTGTGAAAGACCAGTAGTACCTTCCGAAGCACATCTGGAGGCATTCTGTAATTTGTGGTCCTTCAGAGTGTTGATGAAACACAGAAATTGCATCGGGATTGAATACAACAGGAACCATGATGACTTTTCTCCGTGGGAGTAATGTCTCAAACTGTCTACGCTTTGATCACTATCTGGAAGACCAGTAGTAGTTTCCGAAGCACATCTGGAGGCGTCTGTAATCTGTGGACCTTCAGAGTGTTGATGAAACACAGAAATTGCATCGGGAATGAATACAACAGGCACAATGCGGAATTTTTCTCCATGGGAGTAATGTCTCAAACTGTCTACGCTTTGATCGTTCCTTGGAAGACCAGTAGTAGTTTTCGAAGCACATCTGGAGGTGTTCTGTAATCTGTGGACCTTCAGAGTGTTGATGAAACACAGATCTTACATCGGGATTGAATACAAAATGCACCATGAGAAGCTTTCTCCATGTGAGTATTGTCTCAATCTGTCTACACTTTCATTGATTTCTGGAAGACCAGTAGCAGTTTCCGAAGCACATCTCGAGGCATTCTGTAATCTGTGGACCTTCAGAGTGTTGATGAAACACAGATATTGCATCGGGATTGAATACAAAAGGCACCATGAGAAGCTTTCTCCATGTGAGTATTGTCTCAATCTGTCTACACTTTGATTGATTTCTGGAAGACCAGTAGCAGTTTCCGAAGCACATGTGGAGGCACTCTGCAAAATGTGGACCTTCAGAGTGTTGATGAAACTCAGAAATTGCATCGGGATTGAATACAACAGGCAGCATGCGGACCTATCTCCATGAGAGTAATGTCGCAATCTGTCTACGCTTAAATTGATTTCTGGAAGACCAGTAGTAGTTTTCGAAGCACATATGGAGGCGTTCTGTACCCTGTTGACCTTCAGAGTGTTGATGAAACACAGAAATTGCATTGGGATTCATTACAACAGGAACCATATGGACTTATCTCCATGGGAGTAATGTCTCAATCTGTCTACGCTTTGTTTGATTTCTGGAAGACCAGTAGAACTTTCTGAAGCACATCTGGAGGCATTCAGTAATTTGTGGACCTTCAGAGTGTTGATGAAACACAGGAATTGCGTCGGGATTGAATACAACAGCCACCACCCGGACCTTTCTCCGTGGGAGTAATGTCTCAATCTGTCTACGCTTTGATTGATTTAAGGAAGACCAGTAGAAGTTTCCGAAGCACATCTGGAGGCACTCTGTAATCTATGGACCTTCAGAGTGTTGATGAAACACACAAATTGCATCGGGATTGAATACAACGGGCACCATGAGAAGCTTTCTAGATGTGAATATTGTCTCAATCTGTCTACACTTTGATTGATTTCTTGAAGACCAGTAGCAGTTTCCGATTCACATGTGGAGGCGTTCTGTAATCTTCGGACCTTCAGCGTGTTGATGAAACTCAGAAATTGCATCGGGATTGAATACAACAGGCACCATGCGGAATTTTTTCCATGTGAGTAATGTCTCAATCTGTCTACGCTTTGATTGATTTCTGGAAGACCAGTAGTAGTTTCCGAAGCACATCTGGAGGCGTTCTATAATCTATGGACCTTCAGAGTGTTGATGACACACAGAAATTGCATCAGGATTGAATACAACAGGCACCGTGCGGACTTTTCTCCATGGGGCAACGTCATAAACTGTCTACTCTTTGATCGTTCTCTTGAATATCAGTAGTAGCTTCCGAAGCACATCTGGATTCATTCTGTAATCTGTATACCTTCAGAGTGTTGAAAAAACACAGAAATTGCATTGGGATTGATTACAAAACACCATGCGCACTTTTCACCATTGCAGTAATGTCTCAAAATGTCAACGTTTTGATCGATTACTGACAGACCAGTATTAGTTTCTCAAGCACATCTGGAGGCATTCTTTAATCTGTGGACGTTCAGAGTGTTGATGAAACACAGAAATTTCATCGGGATTGAATACAACAGGCAACATCCGGACTTTTCTCCATGTGAGTAACGTCTCAAACTATCTACGCTTTGATCGTTCCTTGGAAGACCAGTAGTAGTTACCAAAGCACATCTGGGGGCATTCTGTAATCTGTGGACCTTCAGAGTGTTGAAGAAACACCGAAATTGCATCGGGATTGATTACAGAATTCACCACGCGGGCCTTTCACCATCGGAGTAATGTCTCAAAGTGTCTACGATTTGATCGATTCCTGGCAGACCAGTAATAGTTTCCCAAGCACATCTGGAGTCATTCTGTAATCTGTGGACCCTCAGAGGGTTGATGAAACACAGAAATTGCATCGGGATTGAATACAGCATGCACCATGCGGACCTTACTCCGTGTGAGTAATGTTTTAAACTGTTTACGGTTTGATCGATTTCTGGAAAACCACTAATAGTTTCCCAAGCACATCTTTAGGAATTCTGTAATCTGTGGATCTAGAGAGTATTGATGAAACACAGAAATTGCATCGGGATTGAATACAACAGGCTCCATGCGCACTTATCCCCATGGGAGTAATGTCGCAAACTGTCTACGCCATGCTCGTTCCCTGGAAGACCAGTAATAGTTTGCGAAGCACATCTGGAGGCGTTCTGTAATCTGTGGATCTTCAGAATGTTTATGAAACACAGAGATTGCATCAGGATGGAATACAACAGGCACCATGCGGACTTTTCCCCATGGGAATAATGGCTCAATCTGTCTACGCTTTGAATGATTTCTGGAAAACCAGTAGTAGTTTCCGAAGCACATCTGGAGGCATTGTATAATCTGTGGACCTTCAGAGTGTTGATGACACACAGAAATTGCATCAGGACTGAATACAACAGGCACCGTGCGGACTTTTCTCCATGGGGGCAACGTCATAAACTGACTACGCTTTGATCGTTCTCCTGAATATCAGTAGTAGTTTCCGAAGCACTTCTGGATTCATTCTGTAATCTGTGGACCTTCAGAGTGTTGAAAAAACACAGAAATTGCATTGGGATTGAGTACAAAACACCATGCGCACTTTTTACCATTGCAGTAATGTCTCAAAATGTCAACGTTTTGATCGATTACTGACAGACCAGTATTAGTTTCCCAAGCACATCTGGAGGCATTCTTTAGTCTGTGGACCTTCAGAGTGTTGATGAAAAACAGAAATTGCATCGAGATTGAATACAACAGACAACATGCGGACTTTTCTCCATGTGAGTAATGTCTCAAACTATACGCTTTGATCGTTCCTTGTAAGACCAGTAGTAGTTACCGAAGCACATCTGGGGGCATTCTGTAATCTGTGGACCTTCAGAGTGTTGAAGAAACACCGAAATTGCTTCGGGATTGATTACAAAATTCACCACGCGGATCTTTCACCATCGGAGTAATGTATCAAAGTGTCTACGATTTGATCGATTCCTGGCACACCAGTAATAGTTTCCCAAGCACATCTGGAGTCATTCTGTAATCTGTGGACCCTCAGAGTGTTGATGAAACACAGAAATTGCATCGGGATTGAATACAGCATGCACCATGCGGACCTTTCTCCGTGTGAGTAATGTTTTAAACAGTTTACGGTTTGATCGATTTCTGGAAAACCACTAATAGTTTCCCAAGCACATATTTAGGAATTCTGTAATCTGTGGACCTACAGAGTGTTGATGAAACACAGAAATTGCATTGGGATTGAATACAACAGGCACCATGCTGACTTATCCCCATGGGAGTAATGTCGCAAACTGTCTACGCCATGCTCGTTCCCTGGAAGACCAGTAATAGTCTGCGTAGCACATCTGGAGGCGTTCTGTAATCTGTGAACCTTCAGAATGTTTATGAACACAGAAATTGCATCAGGATGGAATACAACAGGCACCATGCGGACTTTTCCCCATGGGAGTAATGTTCAAACTGTCTCCGCTTTGATCGTTCCCTGGAAGACCAGTAGTAGTTTTCGAAACACATCTGGAGGCATTCTGTAACCTGTGGATCTTCAGAGTGTTGATGAAACACAAAAATTGCATCGGGATTAAATACAAGAGGCAGCACGCAGAACTTCCTCCATGGGAGTAATGTCTCAATCTGTGTACGCTTTGATTGTATTGTGAAAGACCAGTTGTAGCTTCCGAAGCACATCTGGAGGCATCCTGTAATCTGTGGTCCTTCAGAGTGTTGATGAAACACAGAAATTGCATCGGGATCGAATACAACAGGAACCATGATAACTTTTCTCCGTGGGAGTAATGTCTCAAACTGTCTACGCTTCGATCATTATCTGGAAGACCAGTAGTAGTTTCCGAAGCACATCTGGACTCGGCTGTAATCTGTGGACCTTCAGAGTGTTGATGAAATACAGGAATTGCATTGGGATTGAATACAACACGAACAATGTGGACTTTTCTCCATGGGAATAATGGCTCAATCTGTCTACGCTTTGATTGATTTCTGGAAGACCAGTAGTAGTTTATGAAGCACATCTGGAGGCATTCTGTAATCTGTGGACCTTCAGAGTGTTGATGAAACACAGAAATTGCATCGGGATTGAATACAACAGCCACCACCCGGACCTTTCTCCGTGGGAGTAATGTCTCAATCTGTCTACGCTTTGATTGATTTAAGGAAGACCAGTAGATGTTCCCGAAGCACATCTGGAGGCACTCTGTAATATGTGGTCCTTCAGAGTGTTGATGAATCACAGAAATTGCGTCGGGAATGAATACAACAGGCACCATGCTGACGTCTCTCCATGTGGAGTAGTGTCTCAATCTGTCTACGCTTTTTTTGATTTCTGGAACACCAGTAGTACTTTCTGAAGCACATCTGGAGGCATTCATTAATTTGTGGACCTTCAGAGTGTTGATGAAACACAGAAATTGCATCGGGATTGAATACAACAGCCACCACCCGGACCTTTCTCCGTGGGAGTAATGTCTCAATCTGTCT
Source organism: Schistocerca gregaria (assembly GCF_023897955.1). NCBI lineage: Eukaryota > Metazoa > Arthropoda > Insecta > Orthoptera > Acrididae > Schistocerca > Schistocerca gregaria. The sequence continues at coordinate 786,784,336 of NC_064923.1, forward strand.
ACGCTTTGATTGATTTAAGGAAGACCAGTAGAAGTTTCCGAAGCACATCTGGAGGCACTCTGTAATATTTGGTCCTTCAGAGTGTTGATGAAACACAGAAATTGCATCGGGATTGAATACAACAGGGACCATGATGACTTTTCTCCGTGGGAGTAATGTCTCAAACTGTCTACGCTTTGATCGTTCCCTGGAAGAGCAGTAGTAGTTTGAGAAGTACATCTGGAGGCGTCTGTAATCTGTGGACCTTCAGAGTGTTGATGAAACACAGGAATTGCATTGGGATTGAATACAACACGAACCATGTGGACTTTTCTCCATGGGAGTAATGTCTCAATCTGTCTACGCTTTGTTTGATTTCTGGAAAACCAGTAGTAGTTACTGAAGCACATCTGGGGGCATTCTGTAATCTGTGGACCTTCAGAGTGTTGATGAAACACACAAATTGCATCGGGATTGAATACAACAGGCACCATGAGAAGCTTTCTCCATGTGAATATTGTCTCAACCTGTCTACACATTGATTGATTTCTGGAAGACCAGTAGTAGCTTCCGAAGCACATCTGGAGGAATTCTATAATCTGTGGACCTTCAGAGTGTTGATGACACACAGAAATTGCATCAAGATTGAATACAACAGGCAACATGCGGACTTTTCTCCATGTGAGTAATGTCTCAAACTGTCTACGCTTTGATCGTTCCTTGGAAGACCAGTAGTAGTTTTCGAAGCACATCTGGATTCATTCTGTAATCTGTATACCTTCAGAGTGTTGAAAAAACACAGAAATTGCATTGGGATTGATTACAAAACACCATGCGCACTTTTCACCATTGCAGTAATGTCTCAAAATGTCAACGTTTTGATCGATTACTGACAGACCAGTATTAGTTTCCCAAGCACATCTGGAGGCATTCTTTAATCTGTGGACCTTCAGAGTGTTGATGAAACACAGAAATTGCATCGGGATTGAATACAACAGGCACCATGAGAAGCTTTCTCCATGTGAGTATTGTCTCAATCTTTCTACACTTTGATTGATTTCTGGAAGACCAGTACAGGTTTCCGAAGCACATCTGGAGGCATTCTGTAAACTTCGGACCTTCAGCGTGTTGATGAAACTCAGAAATTGCATCGGGATTGAATACAACAGGCACCATGCGGAATTTTTTCCATGTGAGTAATGTCTCAATCTGTCTACGCTTTGATTGATTTCTGGAAGACCAGTAGTAGTTTCCGAAGCACATCTGGAGGCATTGTATAATCTGTGGACCTTCAGAGTGTTGATGACACACAGAAATTGCATCAGGACTGAATACAACAGGCACCGTGCGGACTTTTCTCCATGGGGGCAACGTCATAAACTGACTACGCTTTGATCGTTCTCCTGAATATCAGTAGTAGTTTCCGAAGCACTTCTGGATTCATTCTGTAATCTGTGGACCTTCAGAGTGTTGAAAAAACACAGAAATTGCATTGGGATTGAGTACAAAACACCATGCGCACTTTTTACCATTGCAGTAATGTCTCAAAATGTCAACGTTTTGATCGATTACTGACAGACCAGTATTAGTTTCCCAAGCACATCTGGAGGCATTCTTTAGTCTGTGGACCTTCAGAGTGTTGATGAAAAACAGAAATTGCATCGAGATTGAATACAACAGACAACATGCGGACTTTTCTCCATGTGAGTAATGTCTCAAACTATACGCTTTGATCGTTCCTTGTAAGACCAGTAGTAGTTACCGAAGCACATCTGGGGGCATTCTGTAATCTGTGGACCTTCAGAGTGTTGAAGAAACACCGAAATTGCTTCGGGATTGATTACAAAATTCACCACGCGGATCTTTCACCATCGGAGTAATGTATCAAAGTGTCTACGATTTGATCGATTCCTGGCACACCAGTAATAGTTTCCCAAGCACATCTGGAGTCATTCTGTAATCTGTGGACCCTCAGAGTGTTGATGAAACACAGAAATTGCATCGGGATTGAATACAGCATGCACCATGCGGACCTTTCTCCGTGTGAGTAATGTTTTAAACAGTTTACGGTTTGATCGATTTCTGGAAAACCACTAATAGTTTCCCAAGCACATATTTAGGAATTCTGTAATCTGTGGACCTACAGAGTGTTGATGAAACACAGAAATTGCATTGGGATTGAATACAACAGGCACCATGCTGACTTATCCCCATGGGAGTAATGTCGCAAACTGTCTACGCCATGCTCGTTCCCTGGAAGACCAGTAATAGTCTGCGTAGCACATCTGGAGGCGTTCTGTAATCTGTGAACCTTCAGAATGTTTATGAACACAGAAATTGCATCAGGATGGAATACAACAGGCACCATGCGGACTTTTCCCCATGGGAGTAATGTTCAAACTGTCTCCGCTTTGATCGTTCCCTGGAAGACCAGTAGTAGTTTTCGAAACACATCTGGAGGCATTCTGTAACCTGTGGATCTTCAGAGTGTTGATGAAACACAAAAATTGCATCGGGATTAAATACAAGAGGCAGCACGCAGAACTTCCTCCATGGGAGTAATGTCTCAATCTGTGTACGCTTTGATTGTATTGTGAAAGACCAGTTGTAGCTTCCGAAGCACATCTGGAGGCATCCTGTAATCTGTGGTCCTTCAGAGTGTTGATGAAACACAGAAATTGCATCGGGATCGAATACAACAGGAACCATGATAACTTTTCTCCGTGGGAGTAATGTCTCAAACTGTCTACGCTTCGATCATTATCTGGAAGACCAGTAGTAGTTTCCGAAGCACATCTGGACTCGGCTGTAATCTGTGGACCTTCAGAGTGTTGATGAAATACAGGAATTGCATTGGGATTGAATACAACACGAACCATGTGGACTTTTCTCCATGGGAATAATGGCACAATCTGTCTACGCTTTGATTGATTTCTGGAAGACCAGTAGTAGTTTATGAAGCACATCTGGAGGCATTCTGTAATCTGTGGACCTTCAGAGTGTTGATGAAACACAGAAATTGCATCGGGATTGAATACAACAGCCACCACCCGGACCTTTCTCCGTGGGAGTAATGTCTCAATCTGTCTACGCTTTGATTGATTTAAGGAAGACCAGTAGATGTTCCAGAAGCACATCTGGAGGCACTCTGTAATATGTGGTCCTTCAGAGTGTTGATGAATCACAGAAATTGCGTCGGGAATGAATACAACAGGCACCATGCTGACGTCTCTCCATGTGGAGTAGTGTCTCAATCTGTCTACGCTTTTTTTGATTTCTGGAACACCAGTAGTACTTTCTGAAGCACATCTGGAGGCATTCATTAATTTGTGGACCTTCAGAGTGTTGATGAAACACAGAAATTGCATCGGGATTGAATACAACAGCCACCACCCGGACCTTTCTCCGTGGGAGTAATGTCTCAATCTGTCTACGCTTTGATTGATTTACGGAAGACCAGTAGAGGTTTCCGAAGCACATCTGGTGGCACTCTGTAATATTTGGTCCTTCAGAGTGTTGATGAAACACAGAAATTGCATCGGGATTGAATACAACAGGGACCATGATGACTTTTCTCCGTGGGAGTAATGTCTCAAACTGTCTACGCTTTGATCGTTCCCTGGAAGAGCAGTAGTAGTTTGAGAAGTACATCTGGAGGCGTCTGTAATCTGTGGACCTTCAGAGTGTTGATGAAACACAGGAATTGCATTGGGATTGAATACAACACGAACCATGTGGACTTTTCTCCATGGGAGTAATGTCTCAATCTGTCTACGCTTTGTTTGATTTCTGGAAAACCAGTAGTAGTTACTGAAGCACATCTGGAGGCATTCTGTAATCTGTGGACCTTCAGAGTGTTGATGAAACACACAAATTGCATCGGGATTGAATACAACAGGCACCATGAGAAGCTTTCTCCATGTGAATATTGTCTCAACCTGTCTACACTTTGATTGATTTCTGGAAGACCAGTAGTAGCTTCCGAAGCACATCTGGAGGAATTCTATAATCTGTGGACCTTCAGAGTGTTGATGACACACAGAAATTGCATCAAGATTGAATACAACAGGCAACATGCGGACTTTTCTCCATGTGAGTAATGTCTCAAACTGTCTACGCTTTGATCGTTCCTTGGAAGACCAGTAGTAGTTTTCGAAGCACATCTGGATTCATTCTGTAATCTGTATACCTTCAGAGTGTTGAAAAAACACAGAAATTGCATTGGGATTGATTACAAAACACCATGCGCACTTTTCACCATTGCAGTAATGTCTCAAAATGTCAACGTTTTGATCGATTACTGACAGACCAGTATTAGTTTCCCAAGCACATCTGGAGGCATTCTTTAATCTGTGGACCTTCAGAGTGTTGATGAAACACAGAAATTGCATCGGGATTGAATACAACAGGCAACATGCGGACTTTTCTCCATGTGAGTAATGTCTCAAACTGTGTACGCTTTGATCGTTCCTTGGAAGACCAGTAGTAGTTTTCGAAGCACATCTGGAGGTGTTCTGTAATCTGTGGACCTTCAGAGTGTTGATGAAACACAGATATTGCATCGGGATTGAATACAAAAGGCACCATGAGAAGCTTTCCCGATAAAGTATTGTCTCAATCTGTCTACACGTTGATTGATTTCTGGAAGACCAGTTGCAGTTTCCGAAGCACATGTGGAGGCATTCTGTAAAATGTGGACCTTCATTGTGTTGATGAAACTCAGAAACTGCGTCGGGATTGAATACAACCGGCACCATGCAGACTATTCTCCATGGGGGCAAAGTCTTAAACTGTCTACGCTTTGATCGTTCTCTGGAATATCAGTTGTAGTTTCCGAAGCACATCTGGATTCATTCTGTAATCTGTTGACCTTCAGAGTGTTGAAAAAACACAGAAATTGCATTGGGATTGATTACAAAATTCACCATGCGCACTTTTCACCATGGCAGTAAGGTCTCAAAGTGTCTACGTTTTGATCGATTACTGACAGACCAGTATTAGTTTCCCAAGCACATCTGGAGGCATTCTGTAATCTGTGGACCTTCAGAAAGTTGATGAAACACAGAAATTGCATCGCTATTGAATGCAGCAGGCACCATGCGGACTTTTCTCGGTATGAGTAATGTCTTAAACTGTTTACGGTTTGATCGATTTCTGGAAAACGACTAATAGTTTCCGAAACACATCTGGAGGCATTCTGTAATCTGTGGACCTACCGAGTGTTGATGAAACACAGAAATTGCATTGGGATTGAATACAACAGGCACCATGCGGACTTTTCCCCATGGGAGTAATGTTGCGAACTGGCTACGCCATGCTCTCTCCCTGGAAGCCCAGTAATAGTTTGCGAAGCACATCTGGAGGCGTTCTGTAACCTGTGGACCTTCAGAACGTTTATGAAACACAGAAATTGCATCGGGATTGAATACAACTGCCACCATGTGGACTTTTCTCCATGTGAGTAATGTCTCAAACTGTCTACGCTTTGATCGTTCAATGGGAGACCAGTAGTAGTTTCCGATGCACATCTGGAGGCATTCTGTAATCTGTGGACCTTCATAGTGTCCATGCGGACCTATCTCCATGGGAGTAATGTCTCAAACTGTCTACGCTTTGTTCTTTCCCTGGAAGACCAGTAGTAGCTTCCGAAGCACATCTGGAGGCGTTCTGTAACCTGTGGACCTTCAGAGTGTTGATGAAACACAGAAATTGCATCGCGATTGAATACAACGGGCAACATGCGGACTTTTCTCCATGTGAGTAATGTCTCAAACTATCTACGCTTTGATCGTTCCTTGGAAGACCAGTAGCAGTTACCGAAGCACATTTCGGGGCATTCTCTAATCTGTGGACCTTCAGAGTGTTGAAAAAACACCGAAATTGCATCGCGATTGATAACAAAATTCACCACGCGGACCTTTCACCATCGGAGTAATGTCTCAAAGTGTCTACGATTTGATCTTTTCCTGGCAGACCAGTAATACCTTCCCAAGCGATCTAGAGTCATTCTGTAATCTGTGGACCTTCAGAGTGTTGATGAAACACAGAAATTGCATCGGGATTGAATACAGCAAGCACCATGCGGACCTTTCTCCGTGTGAGTAATGTTTTTAACTGTCTACGGTTTGATCGATTTCTGGAAAACCACTAATAGTTTCCTAAGCACATCTTTAGGAAGTCTGTAATCTGTGGACCTACAGAGTGTTGATGAAACACAGAAATAGCATCGGGATTGAATACAACAGGCACCATGCGGACTTATCCACATGGGAGTAATGTCGCAATCTGTCTACGCCATGCTCGTTCCCTGGAAGACCAGTAATAGTTTGCGAAGCACATCTGGAGGTGTTCTGTAATCTCTGGACCTTCAGAATTTTTATGAAATACAGATATTGCATCAGGATGGAATACAAAAGGCACCATGCGGACTTTTCCCCATGGGAGTAATGTCTCAAACTGTCTCCGCTTTGATCGTTCCCTGGTAGTCCAGTAGTAGTTTTCGAAGCACATCTGGAGGCATTCTGTAATCTGTGGACCTTCAGAGTGTTGATGAAACACAAAAATTGCATCGGGATTAAATACAAGAGGCAGCACGCGGAACTTCCTCCATGGGAGTAATGTCTCAATCTGTGTACGCTCTGATTGTATTGTGGAAGACCAGTAGTAGCTTCCGAAGCACATCTGGAGGCATTCTGTAATCTGTGGTCCTTCAGAGTGTTGATGAAACACAGAAATTGCATCGGGATTGAATACAACAGGAACCATGATGACTTTTCTCCGTGGGAGTAATGTCTCAAACTGTCTACGCTTTGATTGATTTCTGGAAGACCAGTAGTAGTTTATGAAGCACATCTGGAGGCATTCTGTAATCTGTGTACCTTCAGAGCGTTGATGAAACACAGAAATTGCATCGGGATTGAATACAACAGGCACCATGCGGACCTTTCTCTATTTGAGTAATGTCTCAATCTGTCTACGCTTTGAATGATTTCTGGAAGACCAGTAGCAGTTTCTGAAGCACATCTGGAGGCATTCTGTAATCTGTGGACCTTCAGAGTGTTGATGAAACACAGAAAATGCATCGGGATTGAATACAACAGGCACCACCCGGACCTTTCTCCATGGGAGTAATGTCTCAATCTGTCTACGCTTTGATTGATTTAAGGAAGACCAGTAAAATTTTCCGAAGCACATCTGTAAACAGTCTGTAATATTTGGTCCTTCAGAGTGTTGATGAAACACAGAAATTGCATCGGGAATGAATACATCAGGCACCATGCGGACTTTTCTCCATGGGAGTAATGTCTCAAACTGTCTACGCTTTGATCGTTCCTTGGAAGACCAGTAGTAGTTTTCGAAGCACATCTGGAGGTGTTCTGTAACCTGTGGACCTTCAGAGTGTTGATGAAACACAGATATTGCATCGGGATTGAATACAACAGGCACCACGAGAAGCTTTCTCCATGTGAGTATTGTCTCAATCTGTCTACACTTTGATTGATATCTGGAAGACCAGTAGCAGTTTCCGAAGCACATGTGGAGGCATTCTTTAAAATATGGACCTTCAGAGTGTTGATGAAACTGAAACTGCATCGGGATTGAATACAACCGGGACCATGTTGACTTTTCTCCATGGGGGCAAAGTCTTAAACTGTCTACGCTTTGATCGTTCCCTGGAATATAAGTAGTAGTTTCCGAAGCACATCTGTATTCATTCTGTAATCTGTGGACCGTCAGAGTTTTGAAAAAACACAGAAATTGCATTTGGATTGATTACTAAATTCACCATGCGCACTTTTCACCATGGCAGTAATGTCTCAAAGTGTCTACGTTTTGATCGATTACTGACAGACCAGTATTAGTTTCCCAAGTACATCTGGAGGCATTCTGTAATCTGTGAACCTTCAGAGTGTTGATGAAACACAGAAATTGCATCGGGATTGAATACAACAGAAACATGCGGACTTTACTCCATGTGAGTAATGTCTCAAACTATCTACGCTTTGATCGTTCCTTGGAAGACCAGTAGTAGTTTCCGAAGCACATCTGGGGGCAATCTGTAATCTGTATACCTTCAGAGTGTTGAAGAAACACCGAAATTATATCGGGATTGATTACAAAATTCACCATGCGCACTTTTCACCATGGCAGTAATGTCTCTAAGTGTCTACGATTTGATCGATTCCTGGCACACCAGTAGTATTTTTCCAAGCACATCTGGAGTCATTCTGTAATCTGTGGACCTTCAGAGTGTTGATGAAACACAGAAATGGCATCGGGATTGAATGCAGCAGGCACCATGGTGACTTTTCTCGGTGTGAGTAATGTCTTAAACTGTTTACGGTTTGATCGATTTCTGGAAAACGACTAATAGTTTCCGAAGCACATTTGGAGGCATTCTGTAATCTGTGGACCTACCGAATGTTGATGAAACACAGAAATTGCATTTGGATTGAATACAACAGGCACCATGCGGACATTTCCCCATGTGAGTAATGTCTCAATCTATTTACGCTTTGATTGATTTATGGAAGACCAGTAGTAGTTTTCGAAGCACATCTGGAGGCATTCTCTGATCTGTTGACCTTCAGAGTGTTGATGAAACACGAAACTGCACCGGGATTGAACACAACAGGCACCATCCGGACCTATCTCCATGTGAGTAATGTCTAAATTTGTCTACGCTTTGATTGATTTCTGGAAGACCAGTAGTAGTTTCTGAAGCACATCAGGAGGCATTCTGTAATCTGTGGACATTCAGAGTGTTGATGAAAAACAGAAATTGCTTCGTGATTGAATTCAACGGGCACCATGCGGACCTTTCTTAATGTGAGTAATGCCTGAAACTGTCTACGCTTTGATTGATTTCTGGGAGACCAGTAGTAGTTTCTGTTGCACATCCGGAGGCATTCTGTAATCTGTGGACCATCAGAATGTTGATGAAACACAGAAATTGCATCGGGACTGAATACAACAGGCAACATGTGGACTCTTCTCCATGAAACACAGAAAATGCATCGGGTTTGAATACAACAGGCACCATGCTAACTTTTCTCCCTGAGAGTAATGTCTCAAACTGTATACGCTTTGGTCGATTTCTGGAAAGCCCGTAGTAGTTTCCGAAACACATCTGGAGGCATTCTGTAATCTGTGGATCATCAGAGTGTTGATGGAACACAGAAATTGCATCGGGATTGAATACAACAGGCACCATGCGGACCTATCTACATGGGAGTAATGTCTCAAACAGTCTACGCTTTGATCTTTCCCTGGATGACCAGTAGTAGCTTCTGAAGCACATCTGGAGGCGTTCTGTAATCTGTGGACCTTCAGAGTGTTGATGAAACACAGAATTTGCATCGGGATTGAATACAACAAGCACCATGCGGACCAATCTCCCTGTGAGTAATGTCTCAATCTGTCTACGCTTTGATTGATTTCTGGAATACCAGTGGTAGTTTCTGAAGCACAACAGGAGGCATTTTGTAATCTGTGGACTTTCACAGTGTTCATGAAACACAGAAAATGCATCGGGAATGAATAAAACAAGCACCAGGCTGACTTTTCCCACCTGGGAGAAATGTCTCAAACTGTATACGATTTGATCGTCATCTGTAAGACCAGTAGTAGTTTACGAAGCACATCTGTAGGCGTTCTGTAATCTTTGGACCTTCAGAGTGTTGATGAAACACAGAAATTGTATCACGATTGAATACAACAGACACCTTGTGGACTTTTCTCCATGGGAGTAATGTCTCATACTGTCTACGCTTTGATCATTCAATGGGAGACCAGTAGTAGTTTCCGAAGCACATCTGGAGGCACTCCGTAATCTGTTGGCCATTAGAGTGTTGGTGGAACACAGAAATTGCTTCGGGATTGGATACAACAGGCACCATGCGGACCTATCTCCAAGGGGGGTAATGGGTCAAACTGTCAACGCTTTGATCTTTCCCTGGAAGACCAGTAGTAGCTTCCAATGCACATTTGGAGGCGTTCTGTAATCTGTGGACCTTCAGAGTGTTGATGAAATACAGAAATTGCATCGGGATTGAATACAACAGGCACCATGTAGACTCTTCTCCATGGGAATAATGTCTCGAACTGTCTACGCTATGATTGTTCAATGGGAAATCAGTAGTAGTTTCCGAAGCACATCTGGAGGCATTCTGTAATCTGTGGACCTTCAGGGTGTTGATGAAACACACAAATTGCATCGGGATTGAATACAACAGGCAGCATGAGAAGCTTTCTCCATGAGAGTATTGTCTCAATCTGTCTACACTTTGATTGATTCTGGAAGACCAGTAGCAGTTTCCGAAGCACATGTGGAGGCATTCTGTAATCTGTTGACCTTCAGCGTATTGATGAAACTCAGAAATTGCATCGGGATTGAATACAACCGGCACCATGCGGAATTTTTTCCATGTGAGTAATGTCTCAATCTGTCTACGCTTTGATCGATTTCTGGAAAACCACTAATAGTTTCCCAAGCACATCTTTAGGCATTCTGTAATCTGTGGACCTACAGAGTGTTGATGAAACACAGAAATTGCATCGGGATTGAATACAACAGGCACCATGCGGACTTATCCCCATGAGAGTAATGTCGCAAACTGTCTACGCCATGCTCGTTCCCTGGAAGACCAGTAATAGTTTGCGAGGAACATCTGGAGGCGTCTGTAATCTGTGGACCTTCAGAACGTTTATGAAACACAGAAATTGCATCAGGTAGGAATACAACAGGCACCATGCGGACTTTTCCCCATGGGAGTAATGTCTCAAACTGTCTCCGCTTTGATCGTTCCCTGGAAGTACAGTAGTAGTTTTCGAAGCACATCTGGAGGCATTCTGTAATCTGTGGACATTCAGAGTGTTAATGAAACACAAAAATTGCATCGGGATTAAATACAACAGGCAGCATGCGGAACTTCCTCCATGGGAGTAATGTCTCAATCTGTGAACGCTTTGATTGTATTGTGGAAGACCAGTAGTAGCTTCCGAAGCACATCTGGAGGCATTCTGTAATCTGTGGTCCTTCAGAGTGTTGATGAAACACAGAAATTGCATCGGGATTGAATACAACAGGAACCATGATGACTTTTCTCCGTTGGAGTAATGTGTCAAACTGTCTACGCTTTGATCATTATCTGGAATACCAGTAGTATTTTCCGAAGCACATCTGGTTGGCGTCTGTAATCTGTGGACCTTCAGAGTGTTGATGAAACACATGAATTGCATTGGGATTGAATACAACACGAACCATGTGGACTTTTCTCCATGGGGAGAATGGCTCAATCTGTCTACGCTTTGATTGATTTCTGGAAGACCAGTAGTAGTTTATGAAGCAAATCTGGAGGCATTCTGTAATCTGTGGACCTTCAGAGTGTTGATGAACACAGAAATTGCATCGTGATTGAATACAACAGGCACCATGCGGACCTTTCTCCATTTGAGTAATGTCTCAATCTGTTTACGCTTTGAATGATTTCTGGAAGACCAGTAGCAGTTTCTGAAGCACATCTGGAGGCATTCTGTAATCTGTGGACCTTCGGAGTGTTGATGAAACACAGAAATTGCATCGGGATTGAATACAACAGGCACAACCCGGACCTTTCTCCATCTCAATCTGTCTACGCTTTGATTGATTTAAGGAAGACCAGTAGAAGTTTCCGAAGCACATCTGGAGGCAGTCTGTAATATTTGGTCCTTCAGAGTGTTGATGAAACACAGAAATTGCATCCTGAATGAATACAACAGGCACCATGCTGACTGTTCTCCATGTGGAGTAATGTCTCAAACTGTCTACGCTTTGATCGTTCCTTGGAAGACCAGTGGTAGCTTCCGAAGCACATCTGGAGGCATTCTGTAATCTGTGGACCTTCAGAGTGTTGATGAAACACAGATATTGCATCGGGATTGAATACAACAGGCACCACGAGAAGCTTTCTCCATGTAAGTATTGTCTCAATCTGTCTACACTTTGATTGATATCTGGAAGACCAGTAGCAGTTTCCGAAGCACATGTGGAGGCATTCTTTAAAATGTGGACCTTCAGAGTGTTGATGAAACTTAGAAACTGCATCGGGATTGAATACAACCGGGACCATGTTGACTTTTCTCCATGGGGGCAAAGTCTTAAACTGTCTACGCTTTGATCGTTCCCTGGAATATAAGTAGTAGTTTCCGAAGCACATCTGTATTCATTCTGTAATCTGTGGACCATCAGAGTGTTGAAAAAACACAGAAATTGCATTTGGATTGATTACTAAATTCACCATGCGCACTTTTCACCATGGCAGTAATGTCTCAAAGTGTCTACGTTTTGATCGATTACTGACAGACCAGTATTAGTTTCCCAAGTACATCTGGAGGCATTCTGTAATCTGTGAACCTTCAGAGTGTTGATGAAACACAGAAATTGCATCGGGATTGAATACAACAGAAACATGCGAACTTTACTCCATGTGAGTAATGTCTCAAACTATCTACGCTTTGATCGTTCCTTGGAAGACCAGTAGTAGTTTCCGAAGCACATCTGGGGGCAATCTGTAATCTGTATACCTTCAGAGTGTTGAAGAAACACCGAAATTATATCGGGATTGATTACAAAATTCACCATGCGCACTTTTCACCATGGCAGTAATGTCTCTAAGTGTCTACGATTTGATCGATTCCTGGCACACCAGTAGTATTTTTCCAAGCACATCTGGAGTCATTCTGTAATCTGTGGACCTTCAGAGTGTTGATGAAACACAGAAATGGCATCGGGATTGAATGCAGCAGGCACCATGCGGACTTTTCTCGGTGTGAGTAATGTCTTAAACTGTTTACGGTTTGATCGATTTCTGGAAAACGACTAATAGTTTCCGAAGCACATTTGGAGGCATTCTGTAATCTGTGGACCTACCGAATGTTGATGAAACACAGAAATTGCATTTGGATTGAATACAACAGGCACCATGCGGACATTTCCCCATGTGAGTAATGTCTCAATCTATTTACGCTTTGATTGATTTATGGAAGACCAGTAGTAGTTTTCGAAGCACATCTGGAGGCATTCTCTGATCTGTTGACCTTCAGAGTGTTGATGAAACACGAAACTGCACCGGGATTGAACACAACAGGCACCATCCGGACCTATCTCCATGTGAGTAATGTCTAAATTTGTCTACGCTTTGATTGATTTCTGGAAGACCAGTAGTAGTTTCTGAAGCACATCAGGAGGCATTCTGTAATCTGTGGACATTCAGAGTGTTGATGAAAAACAGAAATTGCTTCGTGATTGAATTCAACGGGCACCATGCGGACCTTTCTTAATGTGAGTAATGCCTGAAACTGTCTACGCTTTGATTGATTTCTGGGAGACCAGTAGTAGTTTCTGTTGCACATCCGGAGGCATTCTGTAATCTGTGGACCATCAGAATGTTGATGAAACACAGAAATTGCATCGGGACTGAATACAACAGGCAACATGTGGACTTTTCTCCATGAAACACAGAAAATGCATCGGGTTTGAATACAACAGGCACCATGCTAACTTTTCTCCCTGAGAGTAATGTCTCAAACTGTATACGCTTTGGTCGATTTCTGGAAAGCCCGTAGTAGTTTCCGAAACACATCTGGAGGCATTCTGTAATCTGTGGATCATCAGAGTGTTGATGGAACACAGAAATTGCATCGGGATTGAATACAACAGGCACCATGCGGACCTATCTACATGGGAGTAATGTCTCAAACAGTCTACGCTTTGATCTTTCCCTGGATGACCTGTAGTAGCTTCTGAAGCACATCTGGAGGCGTTCTGTAATCTGTGGACCTTCAGAGTGTTGATGAAACACAGAATTTGCATCGGGATTGAATACAACAAGCACCATGCGGACCAATCTCCCTGTGAGTAATGTCTCAATCTGTCTACGCTTTGATTGATTTCTGGAAGACCAGTGGTAGTTTCTGAAGCACAACAGGAGGCATTTTGTAATCTGTGGACTTTCACAGTGTTCATGAAACACAGAAAATGCATCGGGAATGAATAAAACAAGCACCAGGCTGACTTTTCCCACCTGGGAGAAATGTCTCAAACTGTATACGATTTGATCGTCATCTGTAAGACCAGTAGTAGTTTACGAAGCACATCTGTAGGCGTTCTGTAATCTTTGGACCTTCAGAGTGTTGATGAAACACAGAAATTGTATCACGATTGAATACAACAGACACCTTGTGGACTTTTCTCCATGGGAGTAATGTCTCATACTGTCTACGCTTTGATCATTCAATGGGAGACCAGTAGTAGTTTCCGAAGCACATCTGGAGGCACTCCGTAATCTGTTGGCCATTAGAGTGTTGGTGGAACACAGAAATTGCTTCGGGATTGGATACAACAGGCACCATGCGGACCTATCTCCAAGGGGGGTAATGGGTCAAACTGTCAACGCTTTGATCTTTCCCTGGAAGACCAGTAGTAGCTTCCAATGCACATTTGGAGGCGTTCTGTAATCTGTGGACCTTCAGAGTGTTGATGAAATACAGAAATTGCATCGGGATTGAATACAACAGGCACCAAGTGGACTCTTCTCCATGGGAATAATGTCTCGAACTGTCTACGCTATGATTGTTCAATGGGAAATCAGTAGTAGTTTCCGAAGCACATCTGGAGGCATTCTGTAATCTGTGGACCTTCAGGGTGTTGATGAAACACACTAATTGCATCGGGATTGAATACAACAGGCAGCATGAGAAGCTTTCTCCATGAGAGTATTGTCTCAATCTGTCTACACTTTGATTGATTCTGGAAGACCAGTAGCAGTTTCCGAAGCACATGTGGAGGCATTCTGTAATCTGTTGACCTTCAGCGTATTGATGAAACTCAGAAATTGCATCGGGATTGAATACAACCGGCACCATGCGGAATTTTTTCCATGTGAGTAATGTCTCAATCTGTCTACGCTTTGATCGATTTCTGGAAAACCACTAATAGTTTCCCAAGCACATCTTTAGGCATTCTGTAATCTGTGGACCTACAGAGTGTTGATGAAACACAGAAATTGCATCGGGATTGAATACAACAGGCACCATGCGGACTTATCCCCATGAGAGTAATGTCGCAAACTGTCTACGCCATGCTCGTTCCCTGGAAGACCAGTAATAGTTTGCGAGGAACATCTGGAGGCGTCTGTAATCTGTGGACCTTCAGAACGTTTATGAAACACAGAAATTGCATCAGGTAGGAATACAACAGGCACCATGCGGACTTTTCCCCATGGGAGTAATGTCTCAAACTGTCTCCGCTTTGATCGTTCCCTGGAAGTACAGTAGTAGTTTTCGAAGCACATCTGGAGGCATTCTGTAATCTGTGGACATTCAGAGTGTTAATGAAACACAAAAATTGCATCGGGATTAAATACAACAGGCAGCATGCGGAACTTCCTCCATGGGAGTAATGTCTCAATCTGTGAACGCTTTGATTGTATTGTGGAAAACCAGTAGTAGCTTCCGAAGCACATCTGGAGATATTCTGTAATCTGTGGTCCTTCAGAGTGTTGATGAAACACAGAAATTGAATCGGGATTGAATACAACAGGAACCATGATGACTTTTCTCCGTTGGAGTAATGTGTCAAACTGTCTACGCTTTGATCATTATCTGGAATACCAGTAGTATTTTCCGAAGCACATCTGGTTGGCGTCTGTAATCTGTGGACCTTCAGAGTGTTGATGAAACACAGGAATTGCATTGGGATTGAATACAACACGAACCATGTGGACTTTTCTCCATGGGGACTATGGCTCAATCTGTCTACGCTTTGATTGATTTCTGGAAGACCAGTAGTAGTTTATGAAGCAAATCTGGAGGCATTCTGTAATCTGTGGACCTTCAGAGTGTTGATGAACACAGAAATTGCATCGTGATTGAATACAACAGGCACCATGCGGACCTTTCTCCATTTGAGTAATGTCTCAATCTGTTTACTCTTTGAATGATTTCTGGAAGACCAGTAGCAGTTTCTGAAGCACATCTGGAGGCATTCTGTAATCTGTGGACCTTCGGAGTGTTGATGAAACACAGAAATTGCATCGGGATTGAATACAACAGGCACAACCCGGACCTTTCTCCATCTCAAACTGTCTACGCTTTGATTGATTTAAGGAAGACCAGTAGAAGTTTCCGAAGCACATCTGGAGGCAATCTGTAATATTTGGTCCTTCAGAGTGTTGATGAAACACAGAAATTGCATCCTGAATGAATACAACAGGCACCATGCTGACTGTTCTCCATGTGGAGTAATGTCTCAAACTGTCTACGCTTTGATCGTTCCTTGGAAGACCAGTGGTAGCTTCCGAAGCACATCTGGAGGCATTCTGTAATCTGTGGTCCTTCAGAGTGTTGATGAAACACAGAAATTGCATCGGGATTGAATATAACAGGAACCATGATGACTTTTCTCCGTGGGGGTAATGTCTCAAACTGTCTACGCTTTGATCATTATCTGTAAGACCAGTAGCAGTTTCCGAAGCACATCTATAGCCATTCTGTAATCTGTGGACATTCAGAGTGATGATGAAACTCAGAAATTGCATCGGGATTGAATACAAGAGGCACCATGCGAACCTTTCTCCTTGTACGTAATGTCTCAATCTGTCTACGCTTTGAATGATTTCTGGAAAACCAGTAGTAGTTACTGTAGCAAGTCTGGATGCGTTCTGTAATCTGTGGACCTTCAGAGTGTTGATGAAACACAGAAATAGCATTGGGATTGAATACAACAGGCACCATGAGAAGCTTTCTACATGTGAGAATTGTCTCAATCTGTCTACACTTTATTTGATTTCTGGAAGACCAGTAGCAGTTTCCGAAGCACATGTGGAGGCATTCTGTAAAATGTGGACCTTCAGAGTGTTGATGAAGCTCAGAAACTGCATCGGGATTGAATACAAAAGGCACCATTCGGACTTTTCTCCATGGGGGCAAAGTCTTAAACTGTTTACGGTTTGATCGATTTCTGGAAAACCACTAATAGTTTCCGAAGCACATCTGGAGGCGTTCTGTAATCTGTGGACCTTCAGACTGTCCATGCGGACCTATCTCCATGGGAGTAATGTCTCAAACTGTCTACGCTTTGTTCTTTCCCTGGAAGACCAGTAGTAGCTTCCGAAGCAAATTTGGAGGAGTTCGGTAACCTGTGGACCTTCAGAGTGTTGATGAAACACAGATATTGCATCGGGATTGAATACAACAGGCACCATGCGGACATTTCCCCATGTTAGTAATGTCTCAATCTATTTACGCTTTGATTAATTTCTGGAAGACCAGTAGTAGTTTCCGAAGCACATCTGGAGGCATTCTCTAATCTGTTGACCTTAAGAGTGTTGATGAAACACAGAAACTGCACTGGGATTGAACACAACAGGCACCATCCGGACCTATCTCCATGTGAGAAATGTCTCAATCTGTCTACGCTTTGATTGATTTCTGGAAGTCCAGTAGTAGTTTCTGAAGCACATCAGGAGGCACTCTGTAATTTGTGGACTTTCACAGTGTTCATGAAACACAGAAAATCCATCGGGATTAAATAAAACGGTCACCAGGGTGACTTTTCTCCCTGGGAGTAATGTCTCAAACTGTATCCGCTTTGATCGATTTCTGGAAAACCCGTAGTAGTTTCCGAAGCACATCTGGAGGCATTCTGTAATCTGTGGACCTTCAGAGTGTTGATGAAAAACAGAAATTGCATCGGGATTGATTACAACAGGCACCATGCGGACCTTTCTTAATGTGAGTAATGCCTCAATCTGTCTACGCTTTGATTGATTTCTGGGAGACCAGTAGTATTTTCTGATGCACATCCGGAGGCATTCTGTAATCTGTGGACCTTCAGAGTGTTGATGAAAAACAGAAATTGCATCGGGACTGAATACAACAGGCAACATGTGGACTTTTCTCCATGGGAGTAATGTCTCAAACTGTCTACGCTTTGATCGATCAATGGGAGATCAGCAGTAGTTTCCGAAGCACATCTGGAGGCATTCTAGAATCTGTTGACCCTCAGAGGTTTGATGAAGCACAGAAATTGCACCGCGATTGAACACAACAGGCACCATGCGGACCTTTCTCCATATGAGTAATGTCTCAATCTGTCTATAATTTGATTGATTTATGGAAGACCAGTAGTTGTTTCTGATGCACATCTGGAGGCATTCTGTAATCTGTGGACCTTCAGAATATTGATGAAACAAAGAAAATGCATCGGGTTTGAATACACCAGGCACCATGCTAACTTTTCTCCCTGTGAGTAATGTCTCAAACTGTATACGCTTTGATCGATTTCTGGAAAGCCCCTAGTAGTTTACGAAACACATCTGGAGGCATTCTGTAATCTGTGGATCTTCAGAGTGTTGATGGAACACATAAATTGCATCGGGATTGAATACAACAAGCACCATGCGGACCATTCTCCCTGTGAGTAACGTCTCAATCTGTCTACGCTTTGATTGATTTCTGGAAGACCAGTGGTAGTTTCTGAAGCACAACTGGAGGCATTCTGTAATCTGTGGACTTTCACAGTGTTCATGAAACACACAAAATGTATCGAGATTGAATAAAACAGGCACCAGGCTGACTTTTCCCCCCTGGGAGAAATGTCTCAAACTGTATACGATTTGATTGTCATCTGGAAGACCAGTAGTCGTTTCCGAAGCACATCTGTAGGCGTTCTGTAATCTTTGGACCTTCAGAATGTTAATGAAACACAGAAATTGCATCATGATTGGGACAACAGTCACCTTGTGGACTTTTCTCCATGGGAGTAATGTCTCATACTGTGTACGCTTTGATCATTGAATGGGAGACCATTAGTAGTTTCCGAAGCACATCTGGAGGCACTCGGTAATCTGTGGACCATCAGAGTGTTGGTGGAACACAGAAATTGCTTTGGGATTGAATACCACAGGCACAATGCGGACCATTCACCATGTGAGTAATCTCTCAACCTGCCTACGCTTTGATTGATTTCTGGAAGACCAGTAGTAGTTTCTGAAGCACATCTGGAGGCATTCTGTAATCTGTGGACCTTCATAGTGTTGCTGAAACACAGAAATTGCATCGGGATTGAATACAGCAGGCACCATGCTGACTTTTCTCCCTGAGAGTAATGTCTCAAACAGTATACGCTTTGATCGATTTCTGGAAAACGCGTAATAGATTCCGAAGCACATCTGGTGGCATTCTGTAACCTGTGGACGTTCAGAGTGTTGAAAAAACACAGAAATTGCATTGGTATTGATTACAAAATTCACCATGCGCACTTTTCACCATTGCAGTAATGTCTCAAAATGTCAACGTTTTGATCGATTACTGTAGGCCAGTATTAGTTTCCCAAGCACATCTGGAGGCATTCTTTAATCTGTGGACCTTCAGAGTGTTGATGAAACACAGAAATTGCATCGGGATTGAATACAACAGGCAACATGCGGACTTTTCTCCATGTGAGTAATGTCTCAAAATATCTACGCTTTGATCGTTCCATGGAAGACCAGTAGAAGTTACCGAAGCACATCTGGGGGCATTCTGTAATCTGTGGACCTTCAGAGTGTTGAAGATACACCGAAATTACAACGGGCTTGATTACAAAATTCACCACGCGGACCTTTCACCATCGGAGTAATGTCTCAAAGTGTCTACGATTTGATCGATTCCTGGCAGACCAGTAATAGTTTCCCAAGCACATCTGAGGTCATTCTGTAATCTGTGGACCTTCAGAGTGTTGAAGAAAGACAGATATTGCACCGGGATTGAACACAACAGGCACCATGCGGACCTTTCTCCATGTGAGTATTGTCTCAATCTGTCTACACTTTGATTGATTTCTGGAAGACAAGTATAAGTTTCTGAAGCACATCTGGAGGCTTTCTGTAATCTGTATACCTTCCGAGTCTTGACGAATAACATAAATTGCAACGGGGATGAATACAACAGGCACCATGCGGACTTTACTCCATGGGAGTAATGTCTCAAACTGTCTACGCTTAGATCGTTCAATGGGAGATCAGTGGTAGTTTCCGAAGCACATCTGGAGGTATTCTCTAATCTGTGATCCTTCAGAGTGTTGATGAAACACAGAAATTGCATCAGGATTGAATACAACAGTCACCATGTGGAATTTTCACCATTGGAGCAATCTCTCAAACTGTCTACGGTTTGTACGATTCCTGGAAGACCACTAGTAGTTTCCGAAGCACATCTGAAGGAATTCCATAATCTGTGGACCATCAGAGTGTTGATGAAACACATAAATTGCATCGGGATTGAATACAACAGGCACCATGTGGACTCTTCTCCATGGGAGTAACGTCTCAAACTGTCTCCGCTTTGATCGTTCCCTGGAAGTCAAGTAGTAGTTTCCGAAGCACATCCGAAGGCATTCTGTAATCTGTGGACTTTCACAGTGTTCATGATACACAGAAAATTCATCGGGATGTAATACAACAGCCACCATGCTGACTTTTCTCTCTGGGAGTAATGTCTCAAACTGTATACGCTTTGATCGATTTCTGGAGAACCCGTAGTAGTTTCAGAAGCACATCTGGAGGAATTCTGCAATCTGTATACCATCAGAGTCTTGGCGAATCACAGAAATTGCATCGGGAATGAATACAACAGCCACCATGTGGACTTTTCTCCATGGGAGTAATGTCCTAATCTGTCTACGCTTTGATTGATTTCTGGAAGACCAGTTGTAGTTTCCAAAGCACATCTGGAGGCGCTCTGTAATCTGTATACCTTCAAAGTCTTGACTAATCAGAGAAATTGCATCGGGAATGAAAACAACAGGCACCATGCGGACTTTACTCCACGGGAGTAATGTCTGAAACAGTCTACGCTTTGATCTTTCCCTGGAAGACCAGTAGTAGCTTCCGAAGGACATCTGAAGGCGTTCTGTAATCTGTGGACCTTCAGAGTGTTGATGAAACACAGAAATTGCATCAGGATTGAATACAACAGGCACCCTGTGGTCTTTTCTCCATCGGAGAAATGTCTCAAACTGTATACGCTTTGATCGATTTCTGGAAAACCCGTAGTAGTTTCCGAAGCACATCTGGAGGCATTCTGTAATCTGTGGACATTCAGAGTGTAGATGGAACACAGAAATTGCATCGGGATTGAATACAACAGGCACCATGCGGACCTATATCCATGGGAGTAATGTCTCAATCTGTCTAAGCTTTGATTGATTTCTGGAAGACCAATAGTAGTTTCCGAAGCACATCTGGAGGCATTCTCTAATCAGTGGACCTTCAGAGTGTTGAAGAAAGACAGATATTGCACCGGGATTGAACACAACAGGCACCATGCGGACCTTTCTCCATGTGAGTATTGTCTCAATCTGTCTACACTTTGATTGATTTCTGGAAGACAAGTATAAGTTTCTGAAGCACATCTGGAGGCTTTCTGTAATCTGTATACCTTCCGAGTCTTGACGAATAACATAAATTGCAACGGGGATGAATACAACAGGCAGCATGCGGAATTTACTCCATAGGAGTAATGTCTCAAACTGTCCACGCTTTGATCTTTACCTGGAAGACCAGAAGTAGCTTCCGAAACACATTTGGAGGCATTCTGTAATCTCTGGTCCCCCAGAGTGTTGATGAAACACATAAATTGCATCGGGATTGATTACAGCAGACACCATGCGAACATTCCTCAATGTGAGTAACGTTCCAATATGTCTACGATTGAAGGATTTCTGGAAGACGAGTAGTAGTTTCTGAAGCACATCTGAAGGTATTCTGTAATCTGTGGACATTCAGAGTGTTGATGAGAGACAGTAATTGCATCGAGATTGAATACAACATGCACCATGCGGACTTTACTCCATAGGAGTAATGTCTCAAACTGTCTACGCTATGATCTTTACCTGGAAGACCAGTAGTAGCTTCCGAAGCACATTTGGAGGCATTCTGTAATCTGTGGACCCCCAGAGTGTTGATGAAACACATAAATTGCACCAAGATTGAATACAGCTGACACTATGCGAACATTCCTCCATGTGAGTAATGTTCCAATATGTCTACGATTGAAGGATTTCTGGAAGACGAGTAGTAGTTTCCGAAGCACATCTGAAGGTATTCTGTAATCTGTGGACCTTCAGAGTGTTGATGAAACACAGAAATTGCATCGGGATTGAATACAACAGGCACCATGCTTACTTTTCTCCCTGGGGGTAATGTCTCATACTGTATACGCTTTGATCGATCTCTGGAAAATCCGTAGTAGTTTCCAAAGCACATCTGGAGGCATTCTGTAGTCTGTGGACTTTCACAGTGTTCATGAAACACAGAAATTGCATCGGGATTGAATACAACAGGCACCATGCGGAAATTCCCCCATGGGAGTAACGTCTCAAACTGTCTCCGCTTTAAACGTTCCCTGGAAGTCAAGTAGTAGTTTCCGAAGCACATCCGAAGGCATTCTGTAATCTGTGGACCTTCAGAGTATTGATGGAACACAGAAATTGCATCGGGATTGAATACAACAGGCACCATGCGGACCTATCTTTATGGTAGTAATGTCTCAAACTGTCTACACTTTGATTGATTTCTGGAAGACAAGTAGTAGTTTCTGAAGCACATCTGGAGGCATTCTGTAATCTGTGGACCTTCAGAGTGTTGATGAAACACAGAAAATGCATCGGGATTGAATACAACAGGCACCATTCTGACTTTTCTCCCTGGGGTAATATCCCAAACTGTATAGGCTTTGATCGACTTCTGGAAAACCCGTAGTAGTTTCCGAAGCACATCTGGAGGAATTCTGTTATCTGTGAACCTTCAGAGTGTTGATGAAACACTGAAATTACATCAGGATTGAATACAACAGGCACCATGCGGTCTTTTCTCCATGGGGGCAACGTCTTAAACTGTCTACGCTTTGATCGTTCCCTGGAATACCAGTAGTAGTTTCCGAAGCACATCTGGGAGCATTCTGTAGTCTGTGTACCTTCAGAGTGTTGACGAAGCACAGAATTTGCTTCGAAATTGATTACAAAATTCACCATGCGGTCTTTTCACCATTAGAGTAATGTCTTAAACTGTCTACGGTTTGATCGATTTCTTTAGAACCACTAATAGTTTCCGAAGCACATCTGGAGGCATTCTGTAATCTGAGGAATTTCAGAGTGTTGATGAAAAACAGAAATTGCATCGGGATTGAATACAACAGGCACCATGCGGACATTTCCCCATGTGAGTAAATTCTCAATCTGTTTACGCTTTGATTGATTTCTGGAAGACCAGTAGTAGTTTCTGAAGCACATCTGGAGGCATTCTGCAATGTATGAACCTTCAGAGTATTGATGAAAGACAGAAATTGCATCGGGATTGAATACAACAGGCACCACGCGGACTTTTCCGCATGCGAGTAATGTCTCAATCAGTCTACGTTTTTATTGAATTATGGAAGGACAGTAGTAAATTCCAAAGTACTTGTGGAGGCATTCCGTAATCTGTGGACCATCAGAGTGTTGATGAAACACAGAAATTGCATCAGGATTGAATACAACAGGCACCATGTAGACTCTTCTCCATGGGAGTAATGTCTCAAACTGCCTACGCTTTGATCGTTCAATTGGAGAATAGTAGTAGTTTCGGAAGCACATCTGGAGGCATTCTCTAATCTGTTGACCTTCAAAGTGTTGATGAAGGACTGAAATTGCACCATGATTGAAAACAACAGGCACCTTGCGGACCTTTCTCCATGTGAGTAATATCTGAATCTGTCTACACTTTGATTGATTTCTGGAAGACCAGTAGTAGTGTCTGAAGCACATCTGGAGGCATTCTGTAATCTGTGGACCTTCTGGGTGTTGATGGAACACATAAATTGCATCGGGATTGAATACAGCAGGCAACATGCGAACCTTCCTCCATGTGACTAATGTTCCAATATGTCTACGCTTTGAAGGATATCTGGAAAACGAGTAGTAGTTTCCGATGCACATCTCAAGGTGTTCTGTAATCTGTGGATCTTCAGAGTGTTGATGAGACACAGAAATTGCATCGAGATTGAATACAACAGGCACAATGTGGACTTTTCTCCTAAGGAGTAATGTCTTAAACTGTCTACGCTTTGATCATTGAATGGGTGACCAGTAGTAGTTTCCGAAGCACATCTGGAGGCATTCTCTAATCTGCGGAACTTCAGAGTGTTGATGAAACAAAGAAATTGCATAGGGATTGAATACAACAGGCACCATGCGGACCTTTTTCCATGGCAGTAATGTCTCAATCTGTCTACGCTCTGATTGTTTTATGGAAGACCAGTAGTAGTTTCCGACGCACATCTGGAATCACTCCGTTTTCGGTGGTCCTACAGAGTGTTGATGAAACACAGAAATTGGATCGGGATTGAATACAACAGTCACCATGCGGAAATTCCTCCAAGGGAGTAACGTCTCAAACTGTCTCCGCTTTGATCGTTCCCTGGAAGTCCAGTAGTAGTTTCCGAAGCACTTCTGGAGGCAATCTGTATCCTGTAGCCTTTCACAGTGTTCATGAAACACAGAAAATGCATCGGGATTGAATACAACATTCACCATGCTAACTTTTCTCCCTGGGAGTAATGTCTCAAACTGTATACGCTTTGATCGATTTCTGGAAAACCCGTAGTAGTTTCCGAAGCACATCTGGAGGCATTCTGTAATCTGTGGACCTTCACAGTGTAGATGGAACACAGAAATTGCATCGGGATTGAATACAACAGGTACCATGCGAACCTTTCCCCATGTGAGTAATGTCTCAATCTGTTTACGCTTTGATTGATTTCTGTAAGACCAGTAGTAGTTTCTGGAGCACATCTGGAGGCATTCTGTAATCTGTGGACCTTCAGAGCGTTGATGAAACAAAGAAAAGGTATGGGGATTGAATGCAACAGGCACCACGCTGACTTTTCTGTCTGGGAGTAATGTCTTAAACTGTATACGCTTTGATCGATTTCTGGAAAACCCGTAGTAGTTTCCGAAGCACATCTGGAGGCATTCTGCAATGTATGAACCTTCAGGGTATTCATGAAAGACAGAAATTGCTTCGGGATTGAATGCAACAGGCAGCACGCGGACTTTTCCGCATGGGAGTAATGTCTCAATCAGTCTACGTTTTGATTGAATTATGGAAGGACAGTAGTAGTTTCTGAAGCACATCTGGAGGCATTCTGTAATCTGTGGACCATCAGGGTGTTGATGAAACACAGAAATTGCATCGGAATTAAATACAACAGGCACCATGTGGAAGTTTTTTCATTGGAGCAATGTCACAAACTGTCTACGGTTTCATCGATTCCTGGAAGACCACTAGTAGTTTCCGTAGCACATCTGGATGCATTCTCAAATCTGTTGACCTTCAGAGTGTTGATGAAACACTGAAATTGCACCATGATTGAACACAACAGGCACCATGCGGACCTTTCTGCATGTGCGTAATATCTCAATCTGTCTACGCTTTGATTGATTTCTGGAAGACCAGTAGTAGTTTCTGAAGCACATCTGGAGGCATTCTGTAATCTGTGGACCATCAGGGTGTTGATGAAACACAGAAATTGCATCGGAATTAAATACAACAGGCACCATGTGGAAGTTTTTTCATTGGAGCAATGTCACAAACTGTCTACGGTTTCATCGATTCCTGGAAGACCACTAGTAGTTTCCGTAGCACATCTGGATGCATTCTGTAATCTTTGGATTTTCAGAGTGTTGAAGAAACACAGAAATTGCATCGGGATTCAATACAACAGGCACCACGCGGACCTTTCACCATCGGAGTAATGTCTCAATCTGTCTACGCTTTGATTGAATTATGGAAGGCCAGTAGTAGTTTCTGATGCACATCTGGAGGCATTCTGTATCTGTGGTCCTTCAGTGTGTTGACGAAACACTGAAAGTGCATCAGGATTAAATACAACAGGCACCATGCGGACTTTTCTCCATGGGGGTAATGTCTCAATCTGTCTACGCTTTGATTGAATTATGGAAGACCAGTAGCAGTTTCTGAAGCACATCTGGAGCATTCTGTAATCTGTGGACCTTCAGAGTGTTGATGAAACACAGAAAATGTATCGGGACTGAATACAACAGGCACCATGTTGACTTTTCCCTCTGGGAGTAATCTCTCAATCGGTCTACGCTTTGATTGAATTATAGAAGGCCAGTAGTAGTTTCCGAGGCACATGTTGGGTCACTCTGTAATCTGTGTTCCTTCAGAGTGTTGATGAAACACAGAAATTGCATCAGGATTGTATACAAATGACACGATGCGTACATTTCTCGGTGGGAGTAATGTCTTAAATTGATTACGCTTTAATCGTTCCCTGAAAGACCAGTAATTGTTTTCAAAGCACATCTGGATGCATTCTGTAATCTTTGGACCTACAGAGTGTTGATGATACACAGAAATTGCATCGGGATTGAATACAGCAGGCACCATGCGGACTTTTCTCCATGTGAGTAATGTCTCAATCTGTCTACGCTTTGACTGATTTCTGGAAGACCAGTTGTAGTTTGTGAAGCACATTTGGAGGCATTCTGTATTCTGCGGTCCTTCAGAGTGTTGATGAAGCAGAGAAATTGCATCGGGATTGAAAAGAACAGGCACCATTCGGACCTTTCTCCATGTGAGTAATGTCTCAATCTGTCTACGCTTTGATTGATTTCTGGAAGACCAGTAGTAGTTTCCGAAGCACATTTGGAGGCATTCTGTAATCTGCGGATCTTCAGAGTGTTGATGAAGCACAGAAATTGCATTGGGATTGAATACCACAGGCGCCATGTTGACTTTTCTCCATGGGAGTAATGTCGCAAACTGTCTACGCTTTGATCGTTCAATGGGAGACCAGAAGTAGTTTCTGAAGAACATCTGGAGGCATTGTGTCATATGTGAGCATTCAGAGTGTTGATGAAAAATAGAAATTGCATCGGGATAGAATACAACAGGCACCACGCGCACCTTTCACCATGGGAGTAATGTCTCAATCTGTCTACGCTTTGATTGAATTATGGAAGGCCAGTAGTAGTTTCCGAAGCACATCTGTTGGCGTTCTGTAATCTGTGGACTTTCAGACTAATGATGAAACACAGAAATTGAATCGGTATTGAATACAACAGGCGCCATGTTGACTTTTCTTCACGGGAGTATTGTCTCAAACTGTCTACGCTTTGATCGTTCAATGGGAGACCAGTAGTAGTTTCCGAAGCACATCTGGAGGCATTCTGTAATCTGCGGACCTTCAGAGTGTTGATCAAGCACAGCAATTGCATCAGGATTGAATACAACAGGCACCATGCGGACTTTTCTCCGTGGGAGTAATGTCTCAAACTGTCTACGCTTCGATGGTTCCCTGGAACACGAGTACTAGTTTCCGAAGCATATCTGGAGGCATTCTGTAATCTGTGGACCTTCAGAGTGTTGATGAAAAACAGTAATTGCATAGGGACCGAATACAACAGGCGCCATTCGGACTTTACTCCATGGGAGCAATGTCTCAAACAGTCTACGCTTCGATCTTTCCCTGGAAGATGAGTCGCAGTTTCCGATGTACATCTGGAGGCATTCTGTAATCTGTGGACCTTCAGAGTGTTGATGGAACACAGAAATTGCATCTTGATTGAATACAACAGGCAACATGTGGACTTTTCTCCATGGGAGTAATGTCTCACACTGTCTACGCTTTGATCGTTCAATGGGAGATCAGTAGTAGTTTTCCAAAGCACATCTGGAGGCATTCTCTAATCTGTGGACCTTAAGAGTGTTGGTGAAACACACAAATTGCATCGGGATTGAATACAACAGGCACCATGCGGAAATTTCTCCATGGGAGTAATGTATCAATCAGTCTACGCGTTGATTGATTTATGGAAGAACAGTAGTAGTTTCCGAAGCATATCTGGAGGTATTATGTAATCTGTGGCCCTACAGAGTGTGGTTGAAATACTGAATTAGCATCGGGATTAAATACAACAGACACCATGTGTACCTTTGTCCATGTAAGTATTGTCTCAATCTGTCTACCTTTGATCTTCCCTGGAAGACGAGTAGCAGTTTCCGAAGCACATCTGGAGGCGTTCTATAATCTGTGGACCTTCAGAGTGTTGATGACTCACAGAAATTTCATCGGGATTGAATACAACAGGCACCACGCGCACCTTTCTCCACGGGAGTATTGTCTCAAACTGTCTACGATTTGATCGTTCAATGGGGGACCAGTAGTAGTTTCCGAAGCACATCTGGAGGCATTCTGTAATCTGCGGACCTTCAGAGTGTTGATCACGCACTGCAATTGCATCAGAATTGAATACAACAGGCACCATGCGGACTTTTCTCCATGTGAGTAGTGTCTCAATCTGTCTACGCTTTGATTGAATAATGGAAGGCCAGTAGTAGTTTCCGAAGCACATCTGGAGGCATTCTCTAATCTGTTGACCTTCAGAGTGTGGACGAAACTCTGAAATTGCACCATGATTGAACACAACAGGCACCATGCGGACTTTTCTGCATGTGAGTAATATCTCAATCTGTCTACGCTTTGATTGATTTCTGGAAGACCAGTAGTAGTTTCTGA
The DNA here is from genome assembly GCF_023897955.1 of Schistocerca gregaria. NCBI lineage: Eukaryota > Metazoa > Arthropoda > Insecta > Orthoptera > Acrididae > Schistocerca > Schistocerca gregaria. The sequence continues at coordinate 786,812,917 of NC_064923.1, forward strand.
AGCACATCTGGAGGCATTCTGTAATCTGTGGACCATCAGGGTGTTGATGAAACACATAAATTGCATCGGGATTGAATACAACAGGCACCATGTGGACTTTTCTCCATAGGAGTAATGTCTCAAACTGTCTACGCTTTGATCATACAGTGGGAGATCAGTAGTAGTTTCCGAAGCACATCTGGAGGCATTCTGTAATCTGTACACCTTCAGAGTCTTGACGAATCACAGAAATTGCATCGGGAATGAATACAACAGGCGCAATGCGGTCTTTACTCCACGGGAGCAATGTCTCAAACAGTCTACGCATTGTTCTTTCCTTGGAAGACGAGTTGCGGTTTCCGAAGAACATCTGGAGGCATTCTGCAATCGGTGGACCTTCAGAATGTGGATGGAACACAGAAATTGCATCAGGATAGAATACAACAGGCACCCTGTGGACTTTTCTCCATCAGAGTAATGTCTCAAACTGTATACGCTTTGATCGATTTCTGGAAAACCCGTAGTAGTTTCCGAAGCACATCTGGAGGCATTCTGTAATCTGTGGATCATCAGGGTGTTGATGAAACACAGAAATTGCATCGGAATTAAATACAACAGGCACCATGTGGAATTTTTTTCATTGGAGCAATGTCACAAACTGTCTACGGTTTCATCGATTCCTGGTAGACCACTAGTAGTTTCCGTAGCACATCTGGATGCATTCTGTAATCTTTGGACTTTCAGAGTGTTGATGAAACACAGAAATTGCATCGGGATTCAATACAACAGGCACCACGCGGACCTTTCACCATCGGAGTAATGTCTCAATCTGTCTAGGCTTTGATTGAATTATGGAAGGCCAGTAGTAGTTTCCGATGCACATCTGGAGCCATTCTGTATCAGGGGTCCTTTAGAGTGTTGATGAAACACTGAAATTGCATCAGGATTAAATACAACAGGCACCATGCGGACTTTTCTCCATGGGAGTAATGTCTCAAATTTCCTACGCTTTAATCGTTCCCTGAGAGACCAGTAGAAGTTTTCAAAGCACATCAGGAGGCATTCTATAATCTGTGGTCCTTCAGGGTGTTGATGAAACACAGAAAATGTATCGGGATTGAACACAACAGGCACCATGCGGACCTATCTCCATGGGGGTAATGTCTCAATCTGTCTACGCTTTGATTGAATTATGGAAGACCAGTAGCAGTTTCTGAAGCACATCTGGAGCATTCTGTAATCTGTGGACCTTCAGAGTGTTGATGATACACAGAAATTGCATCGGGATTGAATACAGCAGGCACCATGCGGACTTTTCTCCATGTGAGTAATGTCTCAATCTGTCTACGCTTTGACTGATTTCTGGAAGACCAGTTGTAGTTTGTGAAGCACATTTGGAGGCATTCTGTATTCTGCGGTCCTTCAGAGTGTTGATGAAGCAGAGAAATTGCATCGGGATTGAAAAGAACAGGCACCATGCGGACCTTTCTCCATGTGAGTAATGTCTCAATCTGTCTACGCTTTGATTGATTTCTGGAAGACCAGTAGTAGTTTCCGAAGCACATTTGGAGGCATTCTGTAATCTGCGGATCTTCAGAGTGTTGATGAAGCACAGAAATTGCATTGGGATTGAATACCACAGGCGCCATGTTGACTTTTCTCCATGGGAGTAATGTCTCAAACTGTCTACGCTTTGATCGTTCAATGGGAGACCAGAAGTAGTTTCTGAAGAACATCTGGAGGCATTGTGTCATATGTGGGCATTCAGAGTGTTGATGAAAGATAGAAATTGCATCGGGATTGAATACAACAGGCACCACGCGCACCTTTCACCATGGGAGTAATGTCTCAATCTGTCTACGCTTTGATTGAATTATGGAAGGCCAGTAGTAGTTTCCGAAGCACATCTGTTGGCGTTCTGTAATCTGTGGACTTTCAGAGTAATGATGGAACACAGAAATTGCATCGGGATTGAATACAACAGGCACCATGCGGAAATTTCTCCATGGGAGTAATGTATCAATCAGTCTACGCGTTGATTGATTTATGGAAGACCAGTAGTAGTTTCCGAAGCATATCTGGAGGTATTATGTAATCTGTGGCCCTACAGAGTGTGGTTGAAACACTGAATTAGCATCGGGATTAAATACAACAGACACCATGTGTACCTTTGTCCATGTAAGTATTGTCTCAATCTGTCTACCTTTGATCTTCCCTGGAAGACGAGTAGCAGTTTCCGAAGCACATCTGGAGGCGTTCTATAATCTGTGGACCTTCAGAGTGTTGATGACTCACAGAAATTTCATCGGGATTGAATACAACAGGCACCACGCGCACCTTTCTCCACGGGAGTATTGTCTCAAACTGTCTACGATTTGATCGTTCAATGGGGGACCAGTAGTAGTTTCCGAAGCACATCTGGAGGCATTCTGTAATCTGCGGACCTTCAGAGTGTTGATCACGCACTGCAATTGCATCAGAATTGAATACAACAGACACCATGCGGACTTTTCTCCATGTGAGTAGTGTCTCAATCTGTCTACGCTTTGATTGAATAATGGAAGGCCAGTAGTAGTTTCCGAAGCACATCTGGAGGCATTCTCTAATCTGTTGACCTTCAGAGTGTTGATGAAACACTGAAATTGCACCATGATTGAACACAACAGGCACCATGCGGACCTTTCTGCATGTGAGTAATATCTCAATCTGTCTACGCTTTGATTGATTTCTGGAAGACCAGTAGTAGTTTCTGAAGCACATCTGGAGGCATTCTGTAATCTGTGGACCATCAGGGTGTTGATGAAACACATAAATTGCATCGGGATTGAATACAACAGGCACCATGTGGACTTTTCTCCATAGGAGTAATGTCTCAAACTGTCTACGCTTTGATCATACAATGGGAGATCAGTAGTAGTTTCCGAAGCACATCTGGAGGCATTCTGTAATCTGTACACCTTCAGAGTCTTGACGAATCACAGAAATTGCATCGGAAATGAATACAACAGGCGCCATGCGGACTTTACTCCACGGGAGCAATGTCTCAAACAGTCTACGCATTGTTCTTTCCTTGGAAGACGAGTTGCGGTTTCCGAAGAACATCTGGAGGCATTCTGTAATCTGTGGACCTTCAGAATGTGGATGGAACACAGAAATTGCATCAGGATAGAATACAACAGGCACCCTGTGGACTTTTCTCCATCAGAGTAATGTCTAAAACTGTATACGCTTTGATCGATTTCTGGAAAACCCGTAGTAGTTTCCGAAGCACATCTGGAGGCATTCTGTAATCTGTGGACCATCAGGGTGTTGATGAAACACAGAAATTGCATCGGAATTAAATACAACAGGCACCATGTGGAATTTTTTTCATTGGGGGAATTTCACAAACTGTCTACGGTTTCATCGATTCCTGGAAGACCACTAGTAGTTTCCGTAGCACATCTGGATGCATTCTGTAATCTTTGGACTTTCAGAGTGTTGATGAAACACAGAAATTGCATCGGGATTCAATACAACAGGCACCACGCGGACCTTTCACCATCGGAGTAATGTCTCAATCTGTCTACGCTTTGATTGAATTATGGAAGGCCAGTAGTAGTTTCCGATGCACATCTGGAGGCATTATGTATCTGTGGTCCTTTAGAGTGTTGATGAAACACTGAAATTGCATCAGGATTAAATACAACATGCACCATGCGGACTTTTCTCCATGGGAGTAATGTCTCAAATTTCCTACGCTTTAATCGTTCCCTGAGAGACCAGTAGAAGTTTTCAAAGCACATCTGGAGGCATTCTGTAATCTGTGGTCCTTCAGAGTGTTGATGAAACACAGAATATGTATCGGGATTGAACACAACAGGCACCATGCGGACCTTTCTCCATGGGGGTAATGTCTCAATCTGTCTACGCTTTGATTGAATTATGGAAGACCAGAAGCAGTTTCTGAAGCACATCTGGAGCATTCTGTAATCTGTGGACCTTCAGAGTGTTGATGACACACAGAAAATGTATCGGGAGTGAATACAACAGGCACCATGTTGACTTTTCCCTCTGGGAGTAATCTCTCAATCGGTCTACGCTTTGATTGAATTATAGAAGGCCAGTAGTAGTTTCCGAGGCACATGTTGGGTCACTCTGTAATCTGTGTTCTTTCAGAGTGTTGATGAAACACAGAAATTGCATCAGGATTGTATCCCAAATGACACCATGCGGACATTTCTCGGTGGGAGTAATGTCTCAAATTGATTACGCTTTAATCGTTCCCTGAAAGACCAGTAATTGTTTTCAAAGCACATCTGGATGCATTCTGTAATCTTTGGACCTACAGAGTGTTGATGATACACAGAAATTGCATCGGGATTGAATACAGCAGGCACCATGCGGACTTTTCTCCATGTGAGTAATGTCTCAATCTGTCTACGCTTTGACTGATTTCTGGAAGACCAGTTGTAGTTTGTGAAGCACATTTGGAGGCATTCTGTATTCTGCGGTCCTTCAGAGTGTTGATGAAGATGAGAAATTGCATCGGGATTGAAAAGAACAGGCACCATTCGGACCTTTCTCCATGTGAGTAATGTCTCAATCTGTCTACGCTTTGATTGATTTCTGGAAGACCAGTAGTAGTTTCCGAAGCACATTTGGAGGCATTCTGTAATCTGCGGATCTTCAGAGTGTTGATGAAGCACAGAAATTGCATTGGGATTGAATACCACAGGCGCCATGTTGACTTTTCTCCATGGGAGTAATGTCTCAAACTGTCTACGCTTTGATCGTTCAATGGGAGACCAGAAGTAGTTTCTGAAGAACATCTGGAGGCATTGTGTCATATGTGGGCATTCAGAGTGTTGATGAAAGATAGAAATTGCATCGGGATTGAATACAACAGGCACCACGCGCACCTTTCACCATGGGAGTAATGTCTCAATCTGTCTACGCTTTGATTGAATTATGGAAGGCCAGTAGTAGTTTCCGAAGCACATCTGTTGGCGTTCTGTAATCTGTGGACTTTCAGAGTAATGATGAAACACAGAAATTGAATCGGGATTGAATACAACAGGCGCCATGTTGACTTTTCTCCACGGGAGTATTGTCTCAAATTGTCTACGCTTTGATCGTTCAATGGGAGACCAGTAGTAGTTTCCGAAGCACATCTGGAGGCATTCTGTAATCTGCGGACCTTCAGAGTGTTGATCAAGCACAGCAATTGCATCAGGATTGAATACAACAGGCACCATGCGGACTTTTCTCCGTGGGAGTAATGTCTCAAACTGTCTACGCTTCGATGGTTCCCTGGAACACGAGTACTAGTTTCCGAAGCATATCTGGAGGCATTCTGTAATCTGTGGACCTTCAGAGTGTTGATGAAAAACAGTAATTGCATAGGGACCGAATACAACAGGCGCCATCCGGGCTTTACTCCATGGGAGCAATGTCTCAAACAGTCTACGCTTTGATCTTTCCCTGGAAGATGAGTCGCAGTTTCCGATGTACATCTGGAGGCATTCTGTAATCTGTGGACCTTCAGAGTGTTGATGGAACACAGAAATTGCGTCGGGATTGAATACAACAGGCAACATGTGGACTTTTCTCCATGGGAGTAATGTCTCACACTGTCTACGCTTTGATCGTTCAATGGGAGATCAGTAGTAGTTTTCCAAAGCACATCTGGAGGCATTCTGTAATCTGTGGACCTTCAGAGTGTTGATGACACACAGAAAATGTATCGGGACTGAATACAACAGGCACCATGTTGACTTTTCCCTCTGGGAGTAATCTCTCAATCGGTCTACGCTTTGATTGAATTATAGAAGGCCAGTAGTAGTTTCCGAGGCACATGTTGGGTCACTCTGTAATCTGTGTTCCTTCAGAGTGTTGATGAAACACAGAAATTGCATCAGGATTGTATCCCAAATGACACCATGCGGACATTTCTCGGTGGGAGTAATGTCTCAAATTGATTACGCTTTAATCGTTCCCTGAAAGACCAGTAATTGTTTTCAAAGCACATCTGGATGCATTCTGTAATCTTTGGACCTACAGAGTGTTGATGATACACAGAAATTGCATCGGGATTGAATACAGCAGGCACCATGCGGACTTTTCTCCATGTGAGTAATGTCTCAATCTGTCTACGCTTTGACTGATTTCTGGAAGACCAGTTGTAGTTTGTGAAGCACATTTGGAGGCATTCTGTATTCTGCGGTCCTTCAGAGTGTTGATGAAGCAGAGAAATTGCATCGGGATTGAAAAGAACAGGCACCATTCGGACCTTTCTCCATGTGAGTAATGTCTCAATCTGTCTACGCTTTGATTGATTTCTGGAAGACCAGTAGTAGTTTCCGAAGCACATTTGGAGGCATTCTGTAATCTGCGGATCTTCAGAGTGTTGATGAAGCACAGAAATTGCATTGGGATTGAATACCACAGGCGCCATGTTGACTTTTCTCCATGGGAGTAATGTCTCAAACTGTCTACGCTTTGATCGTTCAATGGGAGACCAGAAGTAGTTTCTGAAGAACATCTGGAGGCATTGTGTCATATGTGGGCATTCAGAGTGTTGATGAAAGATAGAAATTGCATCGGGATTGAATACAACAGGCACCACGCGCACCTTTCACCATGGGAGTAATGTCTCAATCTGTCTACGCTTTGATTGAATTATGGAAGGCCAGTAGTAGTTTCCGAAGCACATCTGTTGGCGTTCTGTAATCTGTGGACTTTCAGAGTAATGATGAAACACAGAAATTGAATCAGGATTGAATACAACAGGCGCCATGTTGACTTTTCTCCACGGGAGTATTGTCTCAAATTGTCTACGCTTTGATCGTTCAATGGGAGACCAGTAGTAGTTTCCGAAGCACATCTGGAGGCATTCTGTAATCTGCGGACCTTCAGAGTGTTGATCAAGCACAGCAATTGCATCAGGATTGAATACAACAGGCACCATGCGGACTTTTCTCCGTGGGAGTAATGTCTCAAACTGTCTACGCTTCGATGGTTCCCTGGAACACGAGTACTAGTTTCCGAAGCATATCTGGAGGCATTCTGTAATCTGTGGACCTTCAGAGTGTTGATGAAAAACAGTAATTGCATAGGGACCGAATACAACAGGCGCCATCCGGGCTTTACTCCATGGGAGCAATGTCTCAAACAGTCTACGCTTTGATCTTTCCCTGGAAGATGAGTCGCAGTTTCCGATGTACATCTGGAGGCATTCTGTAATCTGTGGACCTTCAGAGTGTTGATGGAACACAGAAATTGCGTCGGGATTGAATACAACAGGCAACATGTGGACTTTTCTCCATGGGAGTAATGTCTCACACTGTCTACGCTTTGATCGTTCAATAGGAGATCAGTAGTAGTTTTCCAAAGCACATCTGGAGGCATTCTGTAATCTGTGGACCTTCAGAGTGTTGATGACACACAGAAAATGTATCGAGACTGAATACAACAGGCACCATGTTGACTTTTCCCTCTGGGAGTAATCTCTCAATCGGTCTACGCTTTGATTGAATTATAGAAGGCCAGTAGTAGTTTCCGAGGCACATGTTGGGTCACTCTGTAATCTGTGTTCCTTCAGAGTGTTGATGAAACACAGAAATTGCATCAGGATTGTATCCCAAATGACACCATGCGGACATTTCTCGGTGGGAGTAATGTCTCAAATTGATTACGCTTTAATCGTTCCCTGAAAGACCAGTAATTGTTTTCAAAGCACATCTGGATGCATTCTGTAATCTTTGGACCTACAGAGTGTTGATGATACACAGAAATTGCATCGGGATTGAATACAGCAGGCACCATGCGGACTTTTCTCCATGTGAGTAATGTCTCAATCTGTCTACGCTTTGACTGATTTCTGGAAGACCAGTTGTAGTTTGTGAAGCACATTTGGAGGCATTCTGTATTCTGCGGTCCTTCAGAGTGTTGATGAAGCAGAGAAATTGCATCGGGATTGAAAAGAACAGGCACCATTCGGACCTTTCTCCATGTGAGTAATGTCTCAATCTGTCTACGCTTTGATTGATTTCTGGAAGACCAGTAGTAGTTTCCGAAGCACATTTGGAGGCATTCTGTAATCTGCGGATCTTCAGAGTGTTGATGAAGCACAGAAATTGCATTGGGATTGAATACCACAGGCGCCATGTTGACTTTTCTCCATGGGAGTAATGTCTCAAACTGTCTACGCTTTGATCGTTCAATGGGAGACCAGAAGTAGTTTCTGAAGAACATCTGGAGGCATTGTGTCATATGTGGGCATTCAGAGTGTTGATGAAAGATAGAAATTGCATCGGGATTGAATACAACAGGCACCACGAGCACCTTTCACCATGGGAGTAATGTCTCAATCTGTCTACGCTTTGATTGAATTATGGAAGGCCAGTAGTAGATTCCGAAGCACATCTGTTGGCGTTCTGTAATCTGTGGACTTTCAGAGTAATGATGAAACACAGATATTGAATCGGGAGTGAATACAACAGGCGCCATGTTGACTTTTCTCCACGGGAGTATTGTCTCAAACTGTCTACGCTTTGATCGTTCAATGGGAGACCAGTAGTAGTTTCCGAAGCACATCTGGAGGCATTCTGTAATCTGCGGATCTTCAGAGTGTTGATCAAGCACAGCAATTGCATCAGGATTGAATACAACAGGCACCATGCGGACTTTTCTCCGTGGGAGTAATGTCTCAAACTGTCTACGCTTCGATGGTTCCCTGGAACACGAGTACTAGTTTCCGAAGCATATCTGGAGGCATTCTGTAATCTGTGGACCTTCAGAGTGTTGATGAAAAACAGTAATTGCATAGGGACCGAATACAACAGGCGCCATCCGGGCTTTACTCCATGGGAGCAATGTCTCAAACAGTCTACGCTTTGATCTTTCCCTGGAAGATGAGTCGCAGTTTCCGATGTACATCTGGAGGCATTCTGTAATCTGTGGACCTTCAGAGTGTTGATGGAACACAGAAATTGCGTCGGGATTGAATACAACAGGCAACATGTGGACTTTTCTCCATGGGAGTAATGTATCAATCAGTCTACGCGTTGATTGATTTATGGAAGACCATTAGTAGTTTCCGAAGCATATCTGGAGGTATTATGTAATCTGTGGCCCTACAGAGTGTGGTTGAAACACTGAATTAGCATCAGGATTAAATACAACAGACACCATGTGTACCTTTGTCCATGTAAGTATTGTCTCAATCTGTCTACCTTTGATCTTCCCTGGAAGACGAGTAGCAGTTTCCGAAGCACATCTGGAGGCGTTCTATAATCTGTGGACCTTCAGAGTGTTGATGACTCACAGAAATTTCATCGGGATTGAATACAACAGGCACCACGCGCACCTTTCTCCACGGGAGTATTGTCTCAAACTGTCTACGATTTGATCGTTCAATGGGGGACCAGTAGTAGTTTCCGAAGCACATCTGGAGGCATTCTGTAATCTGCGGAACTTCAGAGTGTTGATCACGCACTGCAATTGCATCAGAATTGAATACAACAGGCACCATGCGGACTTTTCTCCATGTGAGTAGTGTCTCAATCTGTCTACGCTTTGATTGAATAATGGAAGGCCAGTAGTAGTTTCCGAAGCACATCTGGAGGCATTCTCTAATCTGTTGACCTTCAGAGTGTTGATGAAACACTGAAATTGCACCATGATTGAACACAACAGGCACCATGCGGACCTTTCTGCATGTGAGTAATATCTCAATCTGTCTACGCTTTGATTGATTTCTGGAAGACCAGTAGTAGTTTCTGAAGCACATCTAGAGGCATTCTGTAATCTGTGGACCATCAGGGTGTTGATGAAACACATAAATTGCATCGGGATTGAATACAACAGGCACCATGTGGACTTTTCTCCATAGGAGCAATGTCTCAAACTGTCTACGCTTTGATCATACAATGGGAGATCAGTAGTAGTTTCCGAAGCACATCTGGAGGCATTCTGTAATCTGTACACCTTCAGAGTCTTGACGAATCACAGAAATTGCATCGGGATTCGATACAACAGGCACCACGCGGACCTTTCACCATCGGAGTAATGTCTCAATCTGTCTACGCTTTGATTGAATTATGGAAGGCCAGTAGTAGTTTCCGATGCACATCTGGAGGCATTCTGTATCTGTGGTCCTTTAGAGTGTTGATGAAACACTGAAATTGCATCAGGATTAAATACAACAGGCACCATGCGGACTTTTCTCCGTGGGAGTAATGTCTAAAATTTCCTACGCTTTAATCGTTCCCTGAGAGACCAGTAGAAGTTTTCAAAGCACATCTGGAGGCATTCTGTAATCTGTGGTCCTTCAGAGTGTTGATGAAACACAGAAAATGTATCGGGATTGAACACAACAGGCACCATGCGGACCTTTCTCCATGGGGGTAATGGCTCAATCTGTCTACGCTTTGATTGATTTCTGGAAGACCCGTAGTAGTTTCCGAAGCACATCTGGAGGAATTCTGTAATCTGTGGTCTATCAGAGTATTGATGAAACACAGAAATTGCATCGGGATTGAATACAGCAGGCACCACGCGGACGATTCTCCATGAGAGTAATACTCAATCTGTCTATGCTTTGATTAAACAATGGAAGGCCTGTAGTAGTTTCCGAGGCACATCTGGAGGCATTCTGTAATCTATGGTCCATCAGAGTGTTGATGAATCACAGAAATTGCATCGGCATTGAATACAGTAGGCACCATGCAAACCTTTTTCCATGTGACTAATGTCCCAAAGTGTCTACGCTTTGATTGATTTGTGGAAGACCAGTAGTAGATTCCGAAGCACATCTGGACACATTCTGTAATCTGTGGACTTTCAGAGTGGCGATGGAACATAGAGAATGCATCGGGATTGAATACAACAGCCACCACGCGGACCTTTCTCCATGGAGTAATGTCTCAATCTGTCTACGCTTTGATTGAATTATGGAAGGCCAGTAGTAGTTTCCGAGGCACATCTGGAGGAATTCTGTAATCTGTGGTCCTTCAGAGTGTTGTTGACACACACAAAGTGCATCAGGACTGAATACAACAGGCACCATGTTGACTTTTCTCCATGGGAGTAATGTCTCAAACTGTCTACGCTTTGATCGTTCAATGGGAGACCAGTGGTAGTTTGCGAAGTACATCTGGAGGCATTCTGTAATCTGTGGACGTTCAATGTGATGATGAAACACAGAAATTGCATCGGGATAGTATACATCAGGCACCATGCGGACCTTTCTCCATGTGAGTAATGTCTCAATCTGTCTACGCTGTGATTGATTACTGGAAGACCAGTAGTAGTTTATGAAGCACATCTGCCGGCATTCTGTAATCTGTGGACCTTCTGAGTGTTGATGAAACATAGAAATTGCATCGGGATCGAATACAACATGCACCACGCGCTCCTTTCTCCATGGGAGTAATGTCTCAATCTGTCTACGCTTTTATTGAATTATGGATGGCCAGTAGTAGTTTCCGAGGTACATCTGGAGGCATTCTGTTATCTGTGGTACTTCAGAGTGTTGATGAAACACAGATATTGCATCAGGATTGTATACAACAGACACCATGCGGACATTTCTCGGTGGGAGTAATGTCTCAAATTGATTACGCTTTAATCGTTCCCTGAAAGACCAGTAATAGTTTTCAAAGCACATCTGGATGCATTCTGTAATCTTTGGACCTACAGAGTGTTGATGATACACAGAAATTGCATCGGGATTGAATGCAGCAGGCACCATGCGGACTTTTCTCCATGTGAGTAATGTCTCAGTCTGTCTACGCTTTGATTGATTTCTGGAAGACCAGTTGTAGTTTGTGAAGCACATTTGGAGGCATTCTGTATTCTGCGGTCCTTCAGAGTGTTGATGAAGCAGAGAAATTGCATCGGGATTGAAAAGAACAGGCACCATGCGGACCTTTCTCCATGTGAGTAATGTCTCAATCTGTCTACGCTTTGATTGATTTCTGGAAGACCAGTAGTAGTTTCCGAAGCACATTTGGAGGCATTCTGTAATCTGCGGATCTTCAGAGTGTTGATGAAGCACAGAAATTGCATTAGGATTGAATACCACAGGCGCCATGTTGACTTTTCTCCATGGGAGTAATGTCTCAAACTGTCTACGCTTTGATCGTTCAATGGGAGACCAGAAGTAGTTTCTGAAGAACATCTGGAGGCATTGTGTCATATGTGGGCATTCAGAGAGTTGATGAAAGATAGAAATTGCATCGGGATTGAATACAACAGGCACCACGCGCACCTTTCTCCATGGGAGTAATGTCTCAATCTGTCTACGCTTTGATTGAATTATGGAAGGCCAGTAGTAGTTTCCGAAGCACATCTGTTGGCGTTCTGTAATCTGTGGACCTTCAGAGTAATGATGAAACACAGAAATTGAATTGGGATTGAATACAACAGGCGCCATGTTGACTTTTCTCCACGGGAGTATTGTCTCAAACTGTCTACGCTTTGATCGTTCAATGGGAGACCAGTAGTAGTTTCCGAAGCACATCTGGAGGCATTCTGTAATCTGCGGACCTTCAGAGTGTTGATCAAGCACAGCAATTGCATCAGAATTGAATACAACAGGCACCATGCGGACTTTTCTCCGTGGGAGTAATGTCTCAAACTGTCTACGCTTCGATGGTTCCCTGGAACACGAGTACTAGTTTCCGAAGCATATCTGGAGGAATTCTGTAATCTGTGGACCTTCAGAGTGTTGATGAAAAACAGTAATTGCATAGGGACCGAATACAACAGGCGCCATTCGGACTTTAGTCAATGGGAGCAATGTCTCAAACAGTCTACGCTTTGATCTTTCCCTGGAAGATGAGTCGCAGTTTCCGATGTACATCTGGGGCATTCTGTAATCAGTGGACATTCAGAGTGTTGATGGAACCCAGAAATTGCATCGGGATTGAATACAACAGGCAGCATGTGGACTTTTCTCCATGGGAGTAATGTCTCACACTGTCTACGCTTTGATCGTTCAATGGGAGATCAGTAGTAGTTTTCCGAAGCACATCTGGAGGCATTCTCTAATCTGTGGACCTTAAAAGTGTTGGTGAAACACAGAAATTGCATCGGGATTGAATACAACAGGCACCATGTGGACTCTTCTCCATGGGAGTAATGTCTCAATCAGTCTACGCTTTGATTGATTTATGGAAGACCAGTAGTAGTTTCCGAAGCATATCAGGAGGTATTATGTAATCTGTGGCCCTACAGAGTGTTGATGAAACACTGAATTAGCATCGGGATTAAATACAACAGGCGCCATGTGGACTCTTCTCCATGGGAGTAATGTCTCAAACTGTCTACGCTTTGATCGCTTAATGGGAGACCAATAGTAGTTTCTGAAGCACATCTGTAGGCATTGTGTAATATGTGGACCTTCAGAGTGTTGATGAAACATAGAAATGGCATCGGGATTGAATACAACAGGCACCACGCGCACCTTTCTCCATGGGAGTAATGTCTCAACCTGTCTACGCTTTGATTGAATTATGGAAGGCCAGTAGTAGTTTCCGAAGCACATCTCTTGGCGTTCTGTAATCTGTGGACCTTCAGAGTGTTGATGAAACACAGAAATTGAATCGGGATTGAATACAACAGGCGCCATGTTGACTTTTCTCCAAAGGAGTATTGTCTCAAACTGTCTACGATTTGATCGTTCAATGGGAGACCAGTAGTAGTTTCCGAAGCACATCTAGAGGCATTCTGTTATCTGCGGACCTTCAGAGTGTTGATCAAGCACTGCAATTGCATCAGAATTGAATACAACAGGCACCATGCGGACCTTTCTCCATGTGAGTAGTATCTCAATCTGTCTACGCTTTGATTGAATTATGGAAGACCAGTAGTAGTTTCCGAAGCACATCTGTTGGCGTTCTGTAATCTGTGGACCTTCAGAGTGTTGATGAAACAAATAAATTGCATCGGGATTGTATACAACAGGCACCATGTTGACTTTTCTTCATGGCAGTAATGTCTCAAACTGTCTACGCTTTGATCGTTCAATGGGAGACCAGTAGTAGTTTCTGAAGCACATCTGGAATCCTTCTGCAATCTGTGAACCATGAGAGTGTTGAAGAAACACAGAAATTGCATCGGTATTGATTACAAAATTCACCATGCGGTCTTTTCAACATGGGAGTAATATCTCAAAAGGTCTACGTCTTGATCGATTCCTGGCAGACCAGTAGTAGTTTCCCAAACGTATCTGGAGGCATTCTATAATCTGTGAACTTCAGAGTGTTGATGAAATACAGAAATTGCATGTTGATTGAATACAACAGGCAACATGCAGACTTTTCTCCATGTGAGTAATGTCTCAAACTGTCTACACTTTGATCGTTCCCTGGAAGACCAGTAGTAGTTTCCGAATCACATCTGGAAGCATTCTGTGATCTGTGTACTATCAGAGTGTTGATGAAAGACAGAAATTGCATCGGGATTGAATACAACAAGCACCTGGCGCACTATTCTACAAGGGAGAAATGTCTCAAACTGTCTACGATTTCATCGTTCCCTGAAAGACCTGTAGTTGCTTCCGAAGCACATCTGGAGGCGTTCTGTAGTTTGTGGACTTTCAGAGTGTGGATGAAACACAGAAATTGCATCGGGATTAAATACAACAGGCACCATGCGGACTTTTTTCGATTGGAGTAATGTCTCAAACTGTCTACGATTTGATAGTTCCCTGGAAGACTAGTAGTAGTTTCCGAAGCACATCTGGAGGCGTTGTGTAACTGTGGTCCTTTAGAGTGTTGATGAGACAGGGATATTGCTTCGGGATTGAATACAAAAATCACCATGCGCACTTTCTCCATGGGAGTAATGTCTCAAAGTGTCTATGATTTGATCGTTCCCTGGAAGACCAGTACTAGTTTCCGAAGCACATGTGGAGGCGTTCTGTAATTTGTGGACCTTCAGAATGTTGTTGAAACACCGAAATTTCATTGGGATTTAATACAACAGGCACCATGCGGGCTTTTCTCCTTGGGAGAAATGTCTCAAAAGTCTACGCTTTCATCGTTTCCAGGAAGACCAGTAGTAGTTTGCGAAGCACATTTTGAGGCATTCTGTAATCTCTGGACCTTCAGGGTGTTTATGAAACACAGAAATTTCATAGCGATTGAATACAAGAGACATAATGCCGCCATTCTCCATTTGAGTAATGTCTCTAACTGCCTACGCTTTGGTCGTTCCCTGGAAGACCAGTAGTAGTTTCCGAAGCATATCTGGAGGTATTATGTAATCTGTGGCCCTACAGAGTGTTGATGAAACACTGAATTAGCATCGGGATTAAATACAACAGGCACAATGCGGACTTTTCTCGATGGGAGTAATGTCTTAAACTGTCTACGCTTTGATCGATTCCTGAAACACCAGTAGTTGTTTCCCAAGCACATCTTGATTTATTCTGTAATCTGTGGACCTTCAGAGTGTTGATGAAACACAGAAATTGCATCGGGATTGAATACAACATTCGCCATGTGGACTTTTCTCCATTTGAGTAATGTCTCAATCTGTCTACGCTTTGATCGTTCCCTGGGAAACCAGTAGTACTTTCCGAAAAACACATCTGGAGGCATTCTGTAATATTTGGGCCTTCAGAGTGTTGATGAAACACAGAAATTGCATCGAGATTCAATACAATACTCGCCATGCAGACTCTTCTCCATTTTAGTAATGTCTCAAACTGTCTACGATTTGATCATACAATGGGAGATCAGTAGTAGTTTCCGAAGCACATCTGGAGGCATTCTGTAATCTGTACACCTTCAGAGTCTTGACGAATCACAGAAATTGCATCGGGAATGAATACAACAGGCGCCATGCGGACTTTACTCCACGGGAGCAATGTCTCAAACAGTCTACGCATTGTTCTTTCCTTGGAAGACGAGTTGCGGTTTCCGAAGAACATCTGGAGGCATTCTGTAATCTGTGGACCTTCAGAATGTGGATGGAACACAGAAATTGCATCAGGATAGAATACAACAGGCACCCTGTGGACTTTTCTCCATCAGAGTAATGTCTCAAACTGTATACGCTTTGATCGATTTCTGGAAAACCCGTAGTAGTTTCCGAAGCACATCTGGAGGCATTCTGTAATCTGTGGACCATCAGGGTGTTGATGAAACACAGAAATTGCATCGGAATTAAATACAACAGGCACCATGTGGAATTTATTTCATTGGAGCAATGTCACAAACTGTCTACGGTTTCATTGATTCCTGGAAGACCACTAGTAGTTTCCGTAGCACATCTGGATGCATTCTGTAATCTTTGGACTTTCAGAGTGTTGATGAAACACAGAAATTGCATCGGGATTCAATACAACAGGCACCACGCGGACCTTTCACCATGGGAGTAATGTCTCAATCTGTCTACGCTTTGATTGAATTATGGAAGGCCAGTAGTAGTTTCCGATGCACATCTGGAGGCATTCTGTATCTGTGGTCCTTTAGAGTGTTGATGAAACACTGAAATTGCATCAGGATTAAATACAACAGGCACCATGCGGACTTTTCTCCATGGGAGTAATGTCTCAAATTTCCTACGCTTTAATCGTTCCCTGAGAGACCAGTAGAAGTTTTCAAAGCACATCTGGAGGCATTCTGTAATCTGTGGTCCTTCAGAGTGTTGATGAAACACAGAAAATGTATCGGGATTGAACACAACAGGCACCATGCGGACCTTTCTCCATGGGGGTAATGTCTCAATCTGTCTACGCTTTGATTGAATTATGGAAGACCAGTAGCAGTTTCTGAAGCACATTAGGAGCATTCTGTAATCTGTGGACCTTCAGAGTGTTGATGAAACACAGAAAATGTATCGGGACTGAATACAACAGGCACCATGTTGAAATTTCCCTCTGGGAGTAATCTCTCAATCGGTCTACGCTTTGATTGAATTATAGAAGGCCAGTAGTAGTTTCCGAGGCACATGTTGGGTCATTCTGTAATCTGTGTTCCTTCAGAGTGTTGATGAAACACAGAAATTGCATCGGGATTGAATACAACAGGCACCACCCGGGCCTTTCCCCATGGGAGTAATGTCTCAATTTGTCTACGCTTTGATTGAATAATGGAAGGCCAGTAGTAGTTTCCGAGGCACATCTTGAGGTATTTTGTAATCTGTGGTCCTTCAGAGTGTTGTAGAAACACAGAAATTGCATCGGAATTGAATACAGCAGGCAAATGCGGACTTTTCTCCATGTGAGTAATGTCTCAAACGGTCTACGCTTTGATCTATCCCTGGAAGATGAGTCGCAGTTTCCGATGTACATCCGGAGGCATTCTGTAATCTGTGGACCTTCAGAGTGTTGATGGAAAACAGAAATTGCATCGGGATTGAATACAACAGGCAGCATGTGGTCTTTTCTCCATGGGAGTAATGTCTCACACTGTCTACGCTTTGATCGTTCAATGGGAGATCAGTAGTAGTTTCCGAAGCACATCTGGAGTCGTTCTCTAATCTGTGGACCTTCAGAGTATGAAGAAACACAGACATTGCACCGGGATTGAACACAACAGGCACTGTGCGGACCTCTCTCCATGTGAGTAATGTCTCAATCTGTCTACGCTTTGATTGATTTCTGGAAGACCCGTAGTAGTTTCTGAAGCACATCTGGCGGCATTCTGTAATCTGTGGATCTTCAGAGTGGCCACGAAGCACATTAATTTCATCGTAATTGATTACAAAACCCACCATGCGGACTTTTCACCATGGGAGTGATGTCTTAAACTGTCCACGGTTTTATAGATTCCTGGAAGACCAGTAGTAGTTCCCGAAGCACATCTGGAGGAATTCTGTAATCTGTGGACTATCAGAGTGTTGATGAAACACAGAAATTGCATCGGGATTGAATACAGCAGGCACCACGCGGACCTTTCTCCATGGGAGTAATGTCCCAATCTGTCTACGCTTTGATTGAATTATGGAAGGCCAGTAGTAGTTTCCGAGGCACATCTGGAGGAATTCTGTAATCTGTGGTCCTTCAGAGTGTTGTTGAAACACAGAGAGTGCATCAGGACTGAATACAACAGGCACCATGTTGACTTTTCTCCATGGGAGTAATGTCTCAAACTGTTTACGCTTTGATCGTTCAATGGGAGACCAGTGGTAGTTTCCGAAGTACATCTGGAGGCATTCTGTAATCTGTATACGTTCAATGTGATGATGAAACACAGAAATTGCATCGGGATTGTATACATCAGGCACCACGCGGACCTTTCTCCATGTGAGTAATGTCTCAATCTGTCTACGCTGTGATTGATTACTGGAAGACCAGTAGTAGTTTATGAAGCACATCTGCCGGCATTCTGTAATCTGTGGACCTTCTGAGTGTTGATGAAACATAGAAATTGCATCGGGATTGAATACAACATGCCCCACGCGCTCCTTTCTCCATGGGAGTAATGTCTCAATCTGTCTACGCTTTTATTGAATTATGGATGGCCAGTAGTAGTTTCCGAGGTACATCTGGAGGCATTCTGTTATCTGTGGTACTTCAGAGTGTTGATGAAACACAGATATTGCATCAGGATTGTATACAACAGACACCATGCGGACATTTCTCGGTGGGAGTAATGTCTCAAATTGATTACGCTTTAATCGTTCCCTGAAAGACCAGTAATAGTTTTCAAAGCACATCTGGATGCATTCTGTAATCTTTGGACCTACAGAGTGTTGATGATACACAGAAATTGCATCGGGATTGAATACAACAGCCACCACGCGGACCTTTCTCCATGGGAGTAATGTCTCAATCTGTCTACGCTTTGATTGAATTATGGAAGGCCAGTAGCAGTTTCCGAGGCACATCTGGAGGAATTCTGTAATCTGTGGTCCTTCAGAGTGTTGTTGAAACACAGAGAGTGCATCAGGACTGAATACAACAGGCACCATGTTGACTTTTCTCCATGGGAGTAATGTCTCAAACTGTTTACGCTTTGATCGTTCAATGAGAGACCAGTGGTAGTTTCCGAAGCACATCTGTTGGCGTTCTGTAATCTGTGGACCTTCAGAGTAATGATGAAACACAGAAATTGAATCGGGATTGAATATAACAGGCGCCATGTTGACTTTTCTCCACGGGAGTATTGTCTCAAACTGTCTACGCTTTGATCGTTCAATGGGAGACCAGTAGTAGTTTCCGAAGCACATCTGGAGGCATTCTGTAATCTGCGGACCTTCAGAGTGTTGATCAAGCACAGCAATTGCATCAGAATTGAATACAACAGGCACCATGCGGACTTTTCTCCGTGGGAGTAATGTCTCAAACTGTCTACGCTTCGATGGTTCCCTGGAACACGAGTACTAGTTTCCGAAGCATATCTGGAGGAATTCTGTAATCTGTGGACCTTCAGAGTGTTGATGAAAAACAGTAATTGCATAGGGACCGAGTACAACAGGCGCCATTCGGACTTTAGTCCATGGAAGCAATGTCTTAAACAGTCTACGCTTTGATCTTTCCCTGGAAGATGAGTCGCAGTTTCCGATGTACATCTGGAGGCATTCTGTAATCAGTGGACCTTCAGAGTGTTGATGGAACCCAGAAATTGCATCGGGATTGAATACAACAGGCAGCATGTGGACTTTTCTCCATGGGAGTAATGTCTCACACTGTCTACGCTTTGATCGTTCAATGGGAGATCAGTAGTAGTTTTCCGAAGCACATCTGGAGGCATTCTCTAATCTGTGGACCTTAAAAGTGTTGGTGAAACACAGAAATTGCATCGGGATTGAATACAACAGGCACCATGTGGACTCTTCTCCATGGGAGTAATGTCTCAATCAGTCTACGCTTTGATTGATTTATGGAAGACCAGTAGTAGTTTCCGAAGCATATCAGGAGGTATTATGTAATCTGTGGCCCTACAGAGACTTGATGAAACACTGAATTAGCATCGGGATTAAATACAACAGGCGCCATGTGGACTCTTCTCCATGGGAGTAATGTCTCAAACTGTCTACGCTTTGATCGTTCAATGGGAGACCAATAGTAGTTTCTGAAGCACATCTGTAGGCATTGTGTAATATGTGGACCTTCAGAGTGTTGATGAAACATAGAAATGGCATCGGGATTGAATACAACAGGCACCACGCGCACCTTTCTCCATGGGAGTAATGTCTCAACCTGTCTACGTTTTGATTGAATTATGGAAGGCCAGTAGTAGTTTCCGAAGCACATCTCTTGGCGTTCTGTAATCTGTGGACCTTCAGAGTGTTGATGAAACACAGAAATTGAATCGGGATTGAATACAACAGGCGCCATGTTGACTTTTCTCCAAAGGAGTATTGTCTCAAACTGTCTAGGATTTGATCGTTCAATGGGAGACCAGTAGTAGTTTCCGAAGCACATCTAGAGGCATTCTGTTATCTGCGGACCTTCAGAGTGTTGATCAAGCACTGCAATTGCATCAGAATTGAATACAACAGGCACCATGCGGACCTTTCTCCATGTGAGTAGTGTCTCAATCTGTCTACGCTTTGATTGAATTATGGAAGACCAGTAGTAGTTTCCGAAGCACATCTGTTGGCGTTCTGTCATCTGTGGACCTTCAGAGTGTTGATGAAACAAATAAATTGCATCGGGATTGTATACAACAGGCACCATGTTAACTTTTCTACATGGCAGTAATGTCTCAAACTGTCTACGCTTTGATCGTTCAATGGGAGACCAGTAGTAGTTTCTGAAGCACATCTGGAGGCATTCTGTAATCTGTGGACCTTCTGAGTGTTGATGAAACATAGAAATTGCATCGGGATTGAATACAACAGGCACCACGGGCACCTTTCTCCATGGGAGTAATGTCTCAATCTGTCTACGCTTTTATTGAATTATGGATGGCCAGTAGTAGTTTCCGAGGTACATCTGGAGGCATTCTGTTATCTGTGGTACTTCAGAGTGTTGATGAAACACAGATATTGCATCAGGATTGTATACAACAGACACCATGCGGACATTTCTCGGTGGGAGTAATGTCTCAAATTGATTACGCTTTATTCGTTCCCTGAAAGACCAGTAATAGTTTTCAAAGCACATCTGGATGCATTCTGTAATCTTTGGACCTACAGAGTGTTGATGATACACAGAAATTGCATCGGGATTGAATACAGCAGGCACCATGCGGACTTTTCTCCATGTGAGTAATGTCTCAGTCTGTCTACGCTTTGATTGATTTCTGGAAGACCAGTTGTAGTTTGTGAAGCACATTTGGAGGCATTCTGTATTCTGCAGTCCTTCAGAATGTTGATGAAGCAGAGAAATTGCATCGGGATTGAAAAGAACAGGCACCATGCGGACCTTTCTCCATGTGAGTAATGTCTCAATCTGTCTACGTTTTGATTGATTTCTGGAAGACCAGTAGTAGTTTCCGAAGCACATTTGGAGGCATTCTGTAATCTGCGGATCTTCAGAGTGTTGATGAAGCACAGAAATTGCATTAGGATTGAATACCACAGGCGCCATGTTGACTTTTCTCCATGGGAGTAATGTCTCAAACTGTCTACGCTTTGATCGTTCAATGGGAGACCAGAAGTAGTTTCTGAAGAACATCTGGAGGCATTGTGTCATATGTGGGCATTCAGAGAGTTGATGAAAGATAGAAATTGCATCGGGATTGAATACAACAGGCACCACGCGCACCTTTCTCCATGGGAGTAATGTCTCAATCTGTCTACGCTTTGATTGAATTATGGAAGGCCAGTAGTAGTTTCCGAAGCACATCTGTTGGCGTTCTGTAATCTGTGGACCTTCAGAGTAATGATGAAACACAGAAATTGAATCGGGATTGAATACAACAGGCGCCATGTTGACTTTTCTCCACGGGAGTATTGTCTCAAACTGTCTACGCTTTGATCGTTCAATGGGAGACCAGTAGTAGTTTCCGAAGCACATCTGGAGGCATTCTGTAATCTGCGGACCTTCAGAGTGTTGATCAAGCACAGCAATTGCATCAGAATTGAATACAACAGGCACCATGCGGACTTTTCTCCGTGGGAGTAATGTCTCAAACTGTCTACGCTTCGATGGTTCCCTGGAACACGAGTACTAGTTTCCGAAGCATATCTGGAGGAATTCTGTAATCTGTGGACCTTCAGAGTGTTGATGAAAAACAGTAATTGCATAGGGACCGAATACAACAGGCGCCATTCGGACTTTAGTCGATGGGAGCAATGTCTCAAACAGTCTACGCTTTGATCTTTCCCTGGAAGATGAGTCGCAGTTTCCGATGTACATCTGGGGCATTCTGTAATCAGTGGACATTCAGAGTGTTGATGGAACCCAGAAATTGCATCGGGATTGAATACAACAGGCAGCATGTGGACTTTTCTCCATGGGAGTAATGTCTCACACTGTCTACGCTTTGATCGTTCAATGGGAGATCAGTAGTAGTTTTCCGAAGCACATCTGGAGGCATTCTCTAATCTGTGGACCTTAAAAGTGTTGGTGAAACACAGAAATTGCATCGGGATTGAATACAACAGGCACCATGTGGACTCTTCTCCATGGGAGTAATGTCTCAATCAGTCTACGCTTTGATTGATTTATGGAAGACCAGTAGTAGTTTCCGAAGCATATCAGGAGGTATTATGTAATCTGTGGCCCTACAGAGTGTTGATGAAACACTGAATTAGCATCGGGATTAAATACAACAGGCGCCATGTGGACTCTTCTCCATGGGAGTAATGTCTCAAACTGTCTACGCTTTGATCGCTTAATGGGAGACCAATAGTAGTTTCTGAAGCACATCTGTAGGCATTGTGTAATATGTGGACCTTCAGAGTGTTGATGAAACATAGAAATGGCATCGGGATTGAATACAACAGGCACCACGCGCACCTTTCTCCATGGGAGTAATGTCTCAACCTGTCTACGCTTTGATTGAATTATGGAAGGCCAGTAGTAGTTTCCGAAGCACATCTCTTGGCGTTCTGTAATCTGTGGACCTTCAGAGTGTTGATGAAACACAGAAATTGAATCGGGATTGAATACAACAGGCGCCATGTTGACTTTTCTCCAAAGGAGTATTGTCTCAAACTGTCTACGATTTGATCGTTCAATGGGAGACCAGTAGTAGTTTCTGAAGCACATCTGGAATCCTTCTGCAATCTGTGAACCATGAGAGTGTTGAAGAAACACAGAAATTGCATCGGTATTGATTACAAAATTCACCATGCGGTCTTTTCAACATGGGAGTAATATCTCAAAAGATCTACGTCTTGATCGATTCCTGGCAGACCAGTAGTAGTTTCCCAAACGTATCTGGAGGCATTCTATAATCTGTGAACTTCAGAGTGTTGATGAAATACAGAATTGGCATGTTGATTGAATACAACACGCAACATGCAGACTTTTCTCCATGTGAGTAATGTCTCAAACTGTCTACACTTTGATCGTTCCCTGGAAGACCAGTATTAGTTTCCGAAGCACATATGGATTCATTCTGTAATCTGTGGCCCTTCAGAGTGTTGATGAAACACAGAAATTGCATCGGGATTGAATACAACATTCGCCATGCGTACTTTTCTCCATTTGAGTAATGTCTCAATCTGTCTACGCTTTGATCGTTCCCTGAAAGACCAGTAATATTTTCCGATGCTCATCTGGATTCATTCTGTAATCTTTAGACCTTCAGAGTGTTGATGAAACACAGAAATTGAATCGGGATTAAATACAACAGTTACCATGCGGAATTTACTCCAAGGGAGTAATGTCTCAAACTGTCTACGCTTTGATCATTCCCTCGAAGACCAGTAGTAGTTTCCGAATCACATCTGGAAGCATTCTGTGATCTGTGTACTATCAGAGTGTTGATGAAAGACAGAAAT
This sequence comes from Schistocerca gregaria, assembly GCF_023897955.1. Lineage (NCBI taxonomy): Eukaryota > Metazoa > Arthropoda > Insecta > Orthoptera > Acrididae > Schistocerca > Schistocerca gregaria. Next base: position 786,836,734 of record NC_064923.1, read on the forward strand.
TGCATCGGGATTGAATACAACAAGCACCTGGCGCACTATTCTACAAGGGAGAAATGTCTCAAACTGTCTACGATTTCATCGTTCCCTGAAAGACCTGTAGTTGCTTCCGAAGCACATCTGGAGGCGTTCTGTAGTTTGTGGACTTTCAGAGTGTGGATGAAACACAGAAATTGCATCGGGATTAAATACAACAGGCACCATGCGGACTTTTTTCGATGGGAGTAATGTCTCAAACTGTCTACGATTTGATAGTTCCCTGGAAGACTAGTAGTAGTTTCCGAAGCACATCTGGAGGCGTTGTGTAACTGTGGTCCTTTAGAGTGTTGATGAGACAGGGATATCTCTTCGGGATTGAATACAAAAATCACCATGCGCACTTTCTCCATGGGAGTAATGTCTCAAAGTGTCTATGATTTGATCGTTCCCTGGAAGACCAGTACTAGTTTCCGAAGCACATGTGGAGGCGTTCTGTAATTTGTGGACCTTCAGAATGTTGTTGAAACACCGAAATTTCATTGGGATTTAATACAACAGGCACCATGCGGGCTTTTCTCCTTGGGAGAAATGTCTCAAAAGTCTACGCTTTCATCGTTTCCAGGAAGACCAGTAGTAGTTTCCGAAGCACATTTTGAGGCATTCTGTAATCTCTGGACCTTCAGGGTGTTTATGAAACACAGAAATTTCATAGCGATTGAATACAAGAGACATAATGCCGCCATTCTCCATTTGAGTAATGTCTCTAACTGCCTACGCTTTGATCGTTCCCTGGAAGACCAGTAGTAGTTTCCGAAGCATATCTGGAGGTATTATGTAATCTGTGGCCCTACAGAGTGTTGATGAAACACTGAATTAGCATCGGGATTAAATACAACAGGCACAATGCGGACTTTTCTCGATGGGAGTAATGTCTTAAACTGTCTACGCTTTGATCGATTCCTGAAACACCAGTAGCTGTTTCCCAAGCACATCTTGATTTATTCTGTAATCTGTGGCCCTTCAGAGTGTTGATGAAACACAGAAATTGCATCGGGATTGAATACAACATTCGCCATGTGGACTTTTCTCCATTTGAGTAATGTCTCAATCTGTCTACGCTTTGATCGTTCCCTGGGAAACCAGTAGTACTTTCCGAAAAACACATCTGGAGGCATTCTGTAATATTTGGGCCTTCAGAGTGTTGATGAAACACAGAAATTGCATCGAGATTCAATACAATACTCGCCATGCAGACTCTTCTCCATTTTAGTAATGTCTCAAACTGTCTACGATTTGATCATACAATGGGAGATCAGTAGTAGTTTCCGAAGCACATCTGGAGGCATTCTGTAATCTGTACACCTTCAGAGTCTTGACGAATCACAGAAATTGCATCGGGAATGAATACAACAGGCGCCATGCGGACTTTACTCCACGGGAGCAATGTCTCAAACAGTCTACGCATTGTTCTTTCCTTGGAAGACGAGTTGCGGTTTCCGAAGAACATCTGGAGGCATTCTGTAATCTGTGGACCTTCAGAATGTGGATGGAACACAGAAATTGCATCAGGATAGAATACAACAGGCACCCTGTGGACTTTTCTCCATCAGAGTAATGTCTCAAACTGTATACGCTTTGATCGATTTCTGGAAAACCCGTAGTAGTTTCCGAAGCACATCTGGAGGCATTCTGTAATCTGTGGACCATCAGGGTGTTGATGAAACACAGAAATTGCATCGGAATTAAATACAACAGGCACCATGTGGAATTTATTTCATTGGAGCAATGTCACAAACTGTCTACGGTTTCATTGATTCCTGGAAGACCACTAGTAGTTTCCGTAGCACATCTGGATGCATTCTGTAATCTTTGGACTTTCAGAGTGTTGATGAAACACAGAAATTGCATCGGGATTCAATACAACAGGCACCACGCGGACCTTTCACCATGGGAGTAATGTCTCAATCTGTCTACGCTTTGATTGAATTATGGAAGGCCAGTAGTAGTTTCCGATGCACATCTGGAGGCATTCTGTATCTGTGGTCCTTTAGAGTGTTGATGAAACACTGAAATTGCATCAGGATTAAATACAACAGGCACCATGCGGACTTTTCTCCATGGGAGTAATGTCTCAAATTTCCTACGCTTTAATCGTTCCCTGAGAGACCAGTAGAAGTTTTCAAAGCACATCTGGAGGCATTCTGTAATCTGTGGTCCTTCAGAGTGTTGATGAAACACAGAAAATGTATCGGGATTGAACACAACAGGCACCATGCGGACCTTTCTCCATGGGGGTAATGTCTCAATCTGTCTACGCTTTGATTGAATTATGGAAGACCAGTAGCAGTTTCTGAAGCACATTAGGAGCATTCTGTAATCTGTGGACCTTCAGAGTGTTGATGAAACACAGAAAATGTATCGGGACTGAATACAACAGGCACCATGTTGAAATTTCCCTCTGGGAGTAATCTCTCAATCGGTCTACGCTTTGATTGAATTATAGAAGGCCAGTAGTAGTTTCCGAGGCACATGTTGGGTCATTCTGTAATCTGTGTTCCTTCAGAGTGTTGATGAAACACAGAAATTGCATCGGGATTGAATACAACAGGCACCACCCGGGCCTTTCCCCATGGGAGTAATGTCTCAATTTGTCTACGCTTTGACTGAATAATGGAAGGCCAGTAGTAGTTTCCGAGGCACATCTTGAGGTATTTTGTAATCTGTGGTCCTTCAGAGTGTTGTAGAAACACAGAAATTGCATCGGAATTGAATACAGCAGGCAAATGCGGACTTTTCTCCATGTGAGTAATGTCTCAAACGGTCTACGCTTTGATCTATCCCTGGAAGATGAGTCGCAGTTTCCGATGTACATCTGGAGGCATTCTGTAATCTGTGGACCTTCAGAGTGTTGATGGAAAACAGAAATTGCATCGGGATTGAATACAACAGGCAGCATGTGGTCTTTTCTCCATGGGAGTAATGTCTCACACTGTCTACGCTTTGATCGTTCAATGGGAGATCAGTAGTAGTTTCCGAAGCACATCTGGAGTCGTTCTCTAATCTGTGGACCTTCAGAGTATGAAGAAACACAGACATTGCACCGGGATTGAACACAACAGGCACTGTGCGGACCTCTCTCCATGTGAGTAATGTCTCAATCTGTCTACGCTTTGATTGATTTCTGGAAGACCCGTAGTAGTTTCTGAAGCACATCTGGCGGCATTCTGTAATCTGTGGATCTTCAGAGTGGCCACGAAGCACATTAATTTCATCGTAATTGATTACAAAACCCACCATGCGGACTTTTCACCATGGGAGTGATGTCTTAAACTGTCCACGGTTTTATAGATTCCTGGAAGACCAGTAGTAGTTCCCGAAGCACATCTGGAGGAATTCTGTAATCTGTGGACTATCAGAGTGTTGATGAAACACAGAAATTGCATCGAGATTGAATACAGCAGGCACCACGCGGACGATTCTCCATGAGAGTAATACTCAATCTGTCTACGCTTTGATTAAATAATGGAAGGCCTGTAGTAGTTTCCGAGGCACATCTGGAGGCATTCTGTAATCTGTGGTCCTTCAGAGTGTTGATGAATCACAGAAATTGCATCGGCATTGAATACAGTAGGCACCATGCAAACCTTTCTCCATGTGACTAATGTCCCAAAGTGTCTACGCTTTGATTGATTTCTGGAAGACCAGTAGTAGATTCCGAAGCACAACTGGACACATTCTGTAATCTGTGGACTTTCAGAGTGTCGATGGAACATAGAGAATGGATCGGGATTGAATACAACAGCCACCACGCGGACCTTTCTCCATGGGAGTAATGTCTCAATCTGTCTACGCTTTGATTGAATTATGGAAGGCCAGTAGAAGTTTCTGAGGCACATCTGGAGGAATTCTGTAATCTGTGGTCCTTCAGAGTGTTGTTGAAACACAGAGAGTGCATCAGGACTGAATACAACAGGCACCATGTTGACTTTTCTCCATGGGAGTAATGTCTCAAACTGTTTACGCTTTGATCGTTCAATGGGAGACCAGTGGTAGTTTCCGAAGTACATCTGGAGGCATTCTGTAATCTGTGGACGTTCAATGTGATGATGAAACACAGAAATTGCATCGGGATTGTATACATCAGGCACCACGCGGACCTTTCTCCATGTGAGTAATGTCTCAATCTGTCTACGCTGTGATTGATTACTGGAAGACCAGTAGTAGTTTATGAAGCACATCTGCCGGCATTCTGTAATCTGTGGACCTTCTGAGTGTTGATGAAACATAGAAATTGCATCGGGATTGAATACAACATGCCCCACGCGCTCCTTTCTCCATGGGAGTAATGTCTCAATCTGTCTACGCTTTTATTGAATTATGGATGGCCAGTAGTAGTTTCCGAGGTACATCTGGAGGCATTCTGTTATCTGTGGTACTTCAGAGTGTTGATGAAACACAGATATTGCATCAGGATTGTATACAACAGACACCATGCGGACATTTCTCGGTGGGAGTAATGTCTCAAATTGATTACGCTTTAATCGTTCCCTGAAAGACCAGTAATAGTTTTCAAAGCACATCTGGATGCATTCTGTAATCTTTGGACCTACAGAGTGTTGATGATACACAGAAATTGCATCGGGATTGAATACAGCAGGCACCATGCGGACTTTTCTCCATGTGAGTAATGTCTCAGTCTGTCTACGCTTTGATTGATTTCTGGAAGACCAGTTTTAGTTTGTGAAGCACATTTGGAGGCATTCTGTATTCTGCGGTCCTTCAGAGTGTTGATGAAGCAGAGAAATTGCATCGGGATTGAAAAGAACAGGCACCATGCGGACCTTTCTCCATGTGAGTAATGTCTCAATCTGTCTACGCTTTGATTGATTTCTGGAAGACCAGTTGTAGTTTCCGAAGCACATTTGGAGGCAATCTGTAATCTGCGGATCTTCAGAGTGTTGATGAAGCACAGAAATTGCATTGGGATTCAATACCACAGGCGCCATGTTGACTTTTCTCCATGGGAGTAATGTCTCAAACTGTCTACGCTTTGATCGTTCAATGGGAGACCAGAAGTAGTTTCTGAAGAACATCTGGAGGCATTGTGTCATATGTGGGCATTCAGAGTGTTGATGAAAGATAGAAATTGCATTGGGATTGAATACAACAGGCACCACGCGCACCTTTCTCCATGGGAGTAATGTCTCAATCTGTCTACGCTTTGATTGAATTATGGAAGGCCAGTAGAAGTTTCCGAAGCACATCTGCCGGCATTCTGTAATCTGTGGACCTTCTGAGTGTTGATGAAACATAGAAATTGCATCGGGATTGAATACAACATGCCCCACGCGCTCCTTTCTCCATGGGAGTAATGTCTCAATCTGTCTACGCTTTTATTGAATTATGGATGGCCAGTAGTAGTTTCCGAGGTACATCTGGAGGCATTCTGTTATCTGTGGTACTTCAGAGTGTTGATGAAACACAGATATTGCATCAGGATTGTATACAACAGACACCATGCGGACATTTCTCGGTGGGAGTAATGTCTCAAATTGATTACGCTTTAATCGTTCCCTGAAAGACCAGTAATAGTTTTCAAAGCACATCTGGATGCATTCTGTAATCTTTGGACCTACAGAGTGTTGATGATACACAGAAATTGCATCGGGATTGAATACAACAGCCACCACGCGGACCTTTCTCCATGGGAGTAATGTCTCAATCTGTCTACGCTTTGATTGAATTATGGAAGGCCAGTAGTAGTTTCCGAGGCACATCTGGAGGAATTCTGTAATCTGTGGTCCTTCAGAGTGTTGTTGAAACACAGAGAGTGCATCAGGACTGAATACAACAGGCACCATGTTGACTTTTCTCCATGGGAGTAATGTCTCAAACTGTTTACGCTTTGATCGTTCAATGAGAGACCAGTGGTAGTTTCCGAAGCACATCTGTTGGCGTTCTGTAATCTGTGGACCTTCAGAGTAATGATGAAACACAGAAATTGAATCGGGATTGAATACAACAGGCGCCATGTTGACTTTTCTCCACGGGAGTATTGTCTCAAACTGTCTACGCTTAGATCGTTCAATGGGAGACCAGTAGTAGTTTCCGAAGCACATCTGGAGGCATTCTGTAATCTGCGGACCTTCAGAGTGTTGATCAAGCACAGCAATTGCATCTGAATTGAATACAACAGGCACCATGCGGACTTTTCTCCGTGGGAGTAATGTCTCAAACTGTCTACGCTTCGATGGTTCCCTGGAACACGAGTACTAGTTTCCGAAGCATATCTGGAGGAATTCTGTAATCTGTGGACCTTCAGAGTGTTGATGAAAAACAGTAATTGCATAGGGACCGAGTACAACAGGCGCCATTCGGACTTTAGTCCATGGGAGCAATGTCTTAAACAGTCTACGCATTGATCTTTCCCTGGAAGATGAGTCGCAGTTTCCGATGTACATCTGGAGGCATTCTGTAATCAGTGGACCTTCAGAGTGTTGATGGAACCCAGAAATTGCATAGGGGTTGAATACAACAGGCAGCATGTCGACTTTTCTCCATGGGAGTAATGTCTCACACTGTCTACGCTTTGATCGTTCAATGGGAGATCAGTAGTAGTTTTCCGAAGCACATCTGGAGGCATTCTCTAATCTGTGGACCTTAAAAGTGTTGGTGAAACACAGAAATTGCATCGGGATTGAATACAACAGGCACCATGTGGACTCTTCTCCATGGGAGTAATGTCTCAATCAGTCTACGCTTTGATTGATTTATGGAAGACCAGTAGTAGTTTCCGAAGCATATCAGGAGGTATTATGTAATCTGTGGCCCTACAGAGTCTTGATGAAACACTGAATTAGCATCGGGATTAAATACAACAGGCGCCATGTGGACTCTTCTCCATGGGAGTAATGTCTCAAACTGTCTACGCTTTGATCGTTCAATGGGAGACCAATAGTAGTTTCTGAAGCACATCTGTAGGCATTGTGTAATATGTGGACCTTCAGAGTGTTGATGAAACATAGAAATGGCATCGGGATTGAATACAACAGGCACCACGCGCACCTTTCTCCATGGGAGTAATGTCTCAACCTGTCTACGTTTTGATTGAATTATGGAAGGCCAGTAGTAGTTTCCGAAGCACATCTCTTGGCGTTCTGTAATCTGTGGACCTTCAGAGTGTTGATGAGACACAGAAATTGAATCGGGATTGAATACAACAGGCGCCATGTTGACTTTTCTCCAAACGAGTATTGTCTCAAACTGTCTACGATTTGATCGTTCAATGGGAGACCAGTAGTAGTTTCCGAAGCACATCTAGAGGCATTCTGTTATCTGCGGTCCTTCAGAGTGTTGATCAAGCACTGCAATTGCATCAGAATTGAATACAACAGGCACCATGCGGACCTTTCTCCATGTGAGTAGTGTCTCAATCTGTCTACCCTTTGATTGAATTATGGAAGACCAGTAGTAGTTTCCGAAGCACATCTGTTGGCGTTCTGTTATCTGTGGACCTTCAGAGTGTTGATGAAACAAATAAATTGCATCGGGATTGTATACAACAGGCACCATGTTGACTTTTCTTCATGGCAGTAATGTCTCAAGCTGTCTACGCTTTGATCGTTCAATGGGAGACCAGTAGTAGTTTCTGAAGCACATCTGGAGGCATTGTGTAATATGTGGACCTTCAGAGTGTTGATGATACACAGAAATTGCATCGGGATTGAATACAACAGGCACCACGGGCACCTTTCTCCATGGGAGTAATGTCTCAAACTGCCTACGCTTTAATCGTTCCCTGAAAGACCAGTAATAGCATTCAAAGCACATCTGGAAGCATTCTGTAATCTGTGGACCTTCAGAGTGTTGATGATACACAGAAATTGCATCTGCATTGAGTAGAGCAGGCACCATACGGACTTTTCTCCATGTCACTAATGTCTTAAATTGTCTACGGTTTGATCGATTTCTGGAAAACCACTAATAGTTTCCGAAGCACATCTGGAGGCATTCTGTAATCTGTGGACCTACAGAGCGTTGATGAAACACAGGAATTGCATCGGGAATGAATACAACAGGCGCCATGTTGACTTTTCTCCATGTGAGTAATGTCTCAACCTGACTACGCTTTGTTAATTTCCGGGAGACCAGTAGTAGTTTCTGAAGCACATCTGGAATCCTTCTGCAATCTGTGAACCATGAGAGTGTTGAAGAAACACAGAAATTGCATCGGTATTGATTACAAAATTCACCATGCGGTCTTTTCAACATGGGAGTAATATCTCAAGAGGTCTACGTCTTGATCGATTCCTGGCAGACCAGTAGTAGTTTCCCAAACATATCTGGAGGCATTCTATAATCTGTGAACTTCAGAGTGTTGATGAAACATAGAAATTGCATGTTGATTGAATACAACAGGCAACATGCAGACTTTTCTCCACGTGAGTAATGTCTCAAACTGTCTACACTTTGATCGTTCCCTGGAAGACCAGTATTAGTTTCCGAAGCACATATGGATTCATTCTGTAATCTGTGGCCCTTCAGAGTGTTGATGAAACACAGAAATTGCATCGGGATTGAATACAACATTCGCCATGCGTACTTTTCTCCATTTGAGTAATGTCTCAATCTGTCTACGCTTTGATCGTTCCCTGAAAGACCAGTAATATTTTCCGATGCTCATCTGGATTCATTCTGTAATCTTTAGACCTTCAGAGTGTTGATGAAACACAGAAATTGAATCGGGATTGAATACAACAGTTACCATGCGGAATTTACTCCAAGGGAGTAATGTCTCAAACTGTCTACGCTTTGATCATTCCCTGGAAGACCAGTAGTAGTTTCCGAATCACATCTGGAAGCATTCTGTGATCTGTGTACTATCAGAGTGTTGATGTAAGACAGAAATTGCATCGGGATTAAATACAACAGGCACCTGGGGCACTTTTCTACAAGGGAGAAATGTCTCAAACTGTCTACGATTTCATCGTTCCCTGAAAGACCTGTAGTTGCTTCCGAACCACATCTGGAGGCGTTCTGTAGTTTGTGGACTTTCAGAGTGTGGATGAAACACAGAAATTGCATCGGGATTAAATACAACAGGCACCATGCGGGCTTTTCTCCTTGGGAGAAATGTCTCAAAATGTCTACGCTTTGATCGTTTCCGGGAAGACCAGTACTTGTTTCCGAAGCACATTTTGAGGCATTCTGTAATCTCTGGTCCATCAGAGTGTTTATGAAACACAGAAATTTCATCGGGATTGAATACAAGAGACACAATGCCGCCATTCTCCATGTGAGTAATGTCTCAAACTGCCTACGATTTGATCGTTCCCTGGAAGACCAGTAGTAGTTTCCGAAGCACATGTGGAGGCGTCCTGTGATCTGTGGACCTTCAGAGTGTTGATGAAACACAGAAGTTGCATCGGGATTCAATACCACCTTCACCATGCGGACTTTTTTCCATGGGAGTAATGTCTCAAACTGTCTACGCTTTGATCGTTCCATGGAAGACCAGTACAAGTTTCGGAAGCACATCTGGAGGCATTCTGTAATCTGTGGACCGTCAGAGTGTTGATGAAACACAGAAATTGAATCGGGATTGAATACAACAGGCACCTTGCGGACTTTTCTCCATGGCAGTAATGTCTCAAACTGTCTACACTTTGATCGTTCCCTGGAAGACCAGTAGTATTTTCCGAAGCACATCTGGATTCATTCTGTAATCTATAGACCTTCAGAGTGTTGATGAAACACAAAAATTGCATCGGGAGTGAATAGTATTCGCCATTCGGATTTTTCTCCATTTGAGTAATGTCTGAAACTGTCTACGCTTTGATTGTTCACAGAAAGGCCAGTTGTAGTTTTCGAAACACATGTGGAGGCTCTTCTGTTGTTTGTGGACCTTCAGAGTGTTGATGAAACACAGAAATTGCATTGGGATTGAGTCCAACAGGCACCATGCGGAGTTTCCTCCAAGGGAGTAATGTCTCAAACTGTCTAAGCTTTGGTCGTTCCCTGGAAGAGCAGTAGTAGATTCCGAAGCACATAAGGAGGCATTCTGTAATCTGTGGACTACCAGAGTGATGATGAAACACAGAAATTGTATCGGTATTGAATACAACAGGCACCATGCGCACTTTTCTCCATGGAAGTAATGTCTCAAACTGTCTACGCTTTGATCGTTCCCTGGAAGACCAGTAGTAGATTCCGAAGCACATATGGAGGCTTTCAGTAATCTGTGGTCCTTCAGAGTGTTGATCAAACTGAGAAATTGCATCTGGGTTGAATACAACAGGCACCATGCGCACTTTTCTATAAGGGAGTAATGTCTCAAACTCTCTACGCTTTGATCGTTCCCTGGAAGACCAGTAGTAGTTTTCGATGCACTTCTGGAGGCATTCTGTTATATGTGGACTATCAAAGCGTTGATGAAATACAGAAATTGCATCGGAATTGAATACAACATGCACCATGCCGTCCTTTCTCCCAGGGAGTAATGTCTCAAACTGTCCACGTTTTGATCGATCAATGGAAGACTAGTAGTAGTTTCCGAAACACATCTGGAGGCATTCTGTAATCTGTGTACCTTCAGGGTGTTGATGAAACACAGAAATTGCATCGGGATTGAATACAACAGGCACCATGCTTACTTTTCAACATGGGAGTAATGTCACAAACTGTCTACGCTATGATCGATTCCTGGAAGACATGTAGTAGTTTCGGAAGCACATCTGGAGGCATTCTGTAATCTGTGGTCCTTCAGAGTGTTGATCAAAGAGAGAAATTGCATCTGGATTGAATACAACAGGCACCATGCGGACTTTTCTCCGTGGGAATAAACTCTCAAACTGTCTACGCTTCGATGGTTCATTGGAAGACCAGTAGTAGTTTCCGAAGCACATCTCGAGGCATTCTGTAATCTGAGGACCTTCAGAGTGTTGATGAAACACAGATATTGCATCGGGATTGAATACCTCAGGCGCTATGCGGACTTTTCTCCATGGGAGTTATGTCTCAAACTGTCTACGCTTTGATCGTTCCCTGGGAGACGAGTACTAGTTTTCGAAACACATGTGGAGCCGTTCTGTAATCTGTGGACTTTCAGATTGTTGATGAAACACAGAAATTGCAAAGGGATTTAATACAAAAGGCACCATGCTTACTTTTCTCTATGGGAGTAATGTCTCAAATTGTCTACGCTTAGATCGATTCCTGGATGACCAGTAGTAGTTTCCGATGCACATCTGGAGGTATTCTGTAATCTGTGGACTACCAGAGTGATGATGAAACACAGAAATTGCATCGGTATTGAATACAACAGGCACCATGCGCACCTTTCTCCATGGAAGTAATGTCTCAAACTGTCTATGCTTTGATCGTTCCCTGGAAGACCAGTACTAGTTTCGGAAGCACATCTGGAGGCATTCTGTAATCTGAGGACATTCAGAGTGTTGGTGATACACAGAAATTGCATCGCGATTGTATACAACAGGCGCCATACGGACTTTTCTCCATGGGAGTACTGTCTCAATCTGTCTACGCTTTGATCGTTCCCTGGAAGACCAGTAGCAGTTTCCGAAGCACATATGGAGGCATTCTGCAATCTGTGGTCTTCCGAGTGTTAATCAAACAGAGAAATTGCATCTAAATTGAATATAACAGGCACCATGCAGACTTTTCTCCGTGGTAGTAATGTCTCAAACTATCTACGCTCTAATCATACAGTGGAAAGAACACTAACACGGATCGATACCTCCACAAGGAATCAAACCATCATCCTAGGCAAAAGAGAGGTGTCATGAAAACCTTGGTGGACAGAGCCAACAAAATCTGCGAGCCGGCTTACTTGCAAGACGAATTATATCACTTACGTTCGGCCTTCATGAAAAACGGATATACCAGCAAGGAAATTGATCGAGCCCTCCATCAAAGAAGAAAAGAAGCCAGAATTCCAGAGCAACAACGGTCACCTATTGGAATAGTTTTCTTACCGTTCATTAATAAAGTCACGGACCGCATCGGCAAAGTTTTGGCTAAACATGGGATCGAAACTATCTTCAGACCCACCAAGAAGATTAAGGAATATTTAAGAACTGCAAAAGACGCTCGACACCCCCTAGCAACACCTGGGGTATACGAAATTCCATGCAGTTGTGGACAAGTATACATTGGAACAACAAAAAGAAGTGTAAACACCCGCTTAGCCGAACATAAGAGAAACTGTCGCTTAGGACACATCGAAAAATCGGCCGTAGCTGAGCATGTTTTTCGAGATGGGAACCACGAAATCAAATTTAATGAGACTAGCGTTCTAGCACGAACATCCCATTATCATGCACGCATGTATAGGGAAGCAATAGAGATCCACAAACACCACAACAATTTTAATAGAAAAGAGGAAGTTTTAAAATTGGACAAAATATGGATGTCGACGTTGCGCAAGAAGAATGAAAATCGATTACTCTTAATCGAGAATAATGACGCCTCCAAAGATAGGCATTCTGTCGGCATCACGTGACGAATGGTGGTGCCCTCTATGCGCTCTATAAATGCGAGAGTACCTGGAGCCTCAGTGGCAGTAGCCGGACGACCTCGGAAGATGTCTCCCGCAGCTGGAGACGAAACGTCAGGTGGAAATTTTATACATCGACCACGGCCTCTCAGCCCGGAAGTTTTAACTGAAGATATCTACGCTCTGATGGTTAGCTGGACGGCCAGTAGTAGATTCCGAAGCACATCTGGAGGCATTCAGTTACCTGTGTACCTTCAGAATGTTGATGAAACACAGAAATTGCATCGGGATTGCATACATCAGGCACCATGCCGACATTTCTCCATGGGAGTAATGTCTCAATCTGTCTACACTTTGATCGATTCCTGGAAGACCAGTAGTAGTTTCCGAAGCACATATGGAGGCGTTCTGTTATCTGTTCACCTTCAGAGTGTTGAAACACAGAAAATGCATTGGGATTGAATACAACAGACACCATGCGGACTTTTCTCGAAGGGACTAATGTCTCAAACTGTCTACGCTTAGATCAATTCCTGGATGACCAGTAGTAGTTTCCGAAGCTGATCTGGATGCATTTCTTAATCTGCGGACCTTCGGAGTGTTGATAAATCACAGAATTTGCATCGGGATTGAACACAACAGGCACCATGCAGACTTATCTCCAAGGGAGTAATGTCTCAATCTATCTACGCTTTGATCGTTCCCTGGAAGACCAGTTGTAGTTTCCGAAGCACATATGGGGGCATTCTGTAATCTGTGGACTACCAGAGTGATGATGAAACACAGAAATTGTATCGGTATTGAATACAACAGGCACCATGCGCACCTTTCTCCATGGAAGTAATGTCTCAAACTGTCTACGCTTTGATCGTTTCGTGGAAGACCAGTAGTAGTTTTCGATGCACTTCTGGAGGCATTCTGTTATATGTGGACTATCAAAGCGTTGATGAATACAGAAATTGCATCGGAATTGAATACAACATGCACCATGCCGTCCTTTCTCCCAGGGAGTAATGTCTCAAACTGTCCACGTTTTGATCGATCAATGGAAGACTAGTAGTAGTTTCCGAAACACATCTGGAGGCATTCTGTAATCTGTGTACCTTCAGGGTGTTGATGAAACACAGAAATTGCATCGGGATTGAATACAACAGGCACCATGCTTACTTTTCAACATGGGAGTAATGTCACAAACTGTCTACGCTATGATCGATTCCTGGAAGACAAGTAGTAGTTTCGGAAGCACATCTGGAGGCATTCTGTAATCTGTGGTCCTTCAGAGTGTTGATCAAAGAGAGAAATTGCATCTGGTTTGAATACAACAGGCACCATGCGGACTTTTCTCCGTGGGAATAAACTCTCAAACTGTCTACGCTTCGATGGTTCATTGGAAGACCCGTAGTAGTTTCCGAAGCACATCTCGAGGCATTCTGTAATCTGTGGACCTTCAGAGTGTTGATGAAACACAGATATTGCATCGGGAATCAATACAACCGGCACCATGCAGACTTTTCTCCAAGGGAGTAAAGTCTCAAACTGTCTACGCTTTGATCGTTCCGTTTAAGACCAGTACTAGTTTCGAAAGCACATCTTTAGGCAATCTGTAATATGTGGCCCTTTAGAGTGTTGGTGAAACACAGAAATAGCATCGGGACTGAATATAACAGGTACCATACGGACTTTTCTCCATGGGAGAAATGTCTCAAACTGTCTACGATTTGATCGTTCTCTGGGAGACCAGTAGTAGTTTCCGAAGCACATGTATGGTCATTCTGTATTCTGTGGACCTTCAGAGTGTTGATGATACACATAAATTGCATCGGGATTTAATACAAGGGGCACCATGCTTACTTTTCTCCATAAGAGTAATGGCTCAAACTGTCTGCGCTTTGATCGATTCCTGGAAGACCAGCTGCAGTTTCCGTAGCACATCTGGAGGCATTCTGTAATCCGTGGACCTTCAGAGTGTTGATGAAACACATAAATTGCACCGGGATTGAATACAACAGGCACCATGCTTACTTTTCAACTTGGGAGTAATGTCTCAAACTGTCTACGCTATGATCGATCCCTGGAAGACCAGTAGTAGTTTCGGAAGCACATCTGGAGGCATTCTGTAATCTGTGGTACTTCAGAGTGTTGAAAAAACAGAGAAACTGCGTCTGGATTGAATACAACACGCACCATGGGGACTTTTCTCCAGGGGAGTAATGTCTCAAACTGTCTAAGGTTTTTTCGTTCCCTGGAAGAGCAGTAGTAGATTCCAAAGCACATATGGATTCAGAGTGTTGATAAACACAGAAATTGCAACGGGAATCAATACAACAGTCACCATGCGGACTTTTCTCCATAGGAGTAATGTCTCAAACTATCTACGCATTGATCGTTCCCAGGAAGACCAGTAGTAGTTTCCGAAGCACATGCGGAGGCGTTCAATAATCTGTTTACCTTCAGAGTGTAGATGAAACAATGAAATTGCATCGGGATTGAATACAACAGGCACCATGCTTACTTATCTCCATGGGAGTAATGGCTCAAACTGTCTACGCTTTGATCGATTCCTGGAAAATCAGTAGTAGTTTCCGGTGCACATATGGAGGGATTCTGTGATCTGTTTTTCCATCAGAGTGTTGATGAAACACAGAAATTGCATCGGGATTCAATACAACCTTCACCATGCGGACTTTTTTGCATGGGAGTAATGTCTCAAACTTTCTACACTTTGATCGTTCCCTGGGAGACCACTAGTATTTCCGAAGCACATGTGGAGCCGTTCTGTATTCTGCGGACCTTCAGAGTGATGATGAAACACAGAAATTGCATCGCGATTGTATACAACAGGCACCATACGGACTTTTCTCCATGGGAGTAATGTCTCAAACTGTCTACGCTTCGATGGTCCCCTGGAAGACCAGTAGTAGTTTCCGAAGCACATCTGGAGGCATTCAGTAGTCTGTGGACCTTCAGAGTGTTGATGAAACACAAAAATTGCATCGGGATTGAAAACAACAGGCACCATGCGGACTTTTCTCCATGGGAGTACTGTCTCAATGTGTCTACGCTTTGATCGTTCCCTGGAAGACCAGTAGCAGTTTCCGAGGCACATATGGATTCATTCTGGAATCTGTGTTCTTCCGAGTGTTAATCAAACAGAGAAATTGCATCTAAATTGAATATAACAGGCACCATGCAGACTTTTCCCCGTGGTAGTAATTTCTCGAACTATCTAAGCACTGATGGTTGGCTGGACGGCCAGTAGTAGATTCCGAAGCACATCTGGAGGCATTAAGTTACCTGCGTACCTTCAGAGTGTTGATGAAACACAGTCATTGCATCGGGATTGCATACAACAGGCACCATGCCGACATTTCTCCATGGGAGTAATGTCTCAATCTGTCTACACTTAGATCGATTCCTGGAAGACCAGTAGTAGTTTCCGAAGCACATCTGGACGCATTCTGTAATCTGTGGACCTTCAGAGTGTTGATGAAACACAGAAATAGGACCGGGATTTAATACAACAGAAACCACGCGGACTTTTCTCCTTGGGACTAATGTCTCAAACTGTCTACGCTTTGATCGTTCCCTGGAAGAGCAGTAGTAGATCCAGAATCACATATGGAGGCATTCTGTAACCTATGGTCTTTCAGAGTGTTGGTCAAACAGAGAAAATGCATCTGGATTGAATACAACTGGCACCATGCGGGCTTTTCTCCGTTGGAGTAATGTCTTAAACTGTTTACGCTTCGATGGTCCATTGGAAGACCAGTAGTAGTTTCTGAAGCACATCTCGAGCATTCAGTAATCTGTGGACCTTCAGAGTGTTGATGAAACACAGAAATTGCATCGGGATTGAATACAACAGGCGCTATGCGGACTTTTCTCCATGGGAGTTATGTCTCAAACTGTCTACGCTTTGATCGTTCCCTGGGAGACGAGTACTAGTTTTCGAAACACATGTGGAGCCGTTCTGTAATCTGTGGACTTTCAGATTGTTGATGAAACACAGAAATTGCAAAGGGATTTAATACAAAAGGCACCATGCTTACTTTTCTCTATGGGAGTAATGTCTCAAATTGTCTACGCTTAGATCGATTCCTGGATGACCAGTAGTAGTTTCCGATGCACATCTGGAGGTATTCTGTAATCTGTGGACTACCAGAGTGATGATGAAACACAGAAATTGCATCGGTATTGAATACAACAGGCACCATGCGCACCTTTCTCCATGGAAGTAATGTCTCAAACTGTCTATGCTTTGATCGTTCCCTGGAAGACCAGTACTAGTTTCGGAAGCACATCTGGAGGCATTCTGTAATCTGAGGACATTCAGAGTGTTGGTGATACACAGAAATTGCATCGCGATTGTATACAACAGGCGCCATACGGACTTTTCTCCATGGGAGTACTGTCTCAATCTGTCTACGCTTTGATCGTTCCCTGGAAGACCAGTAGCAGTTTCCGAAGGACATATGGAGGCATTCTGCAATCTGTGGTCTTCCGAGTGTTAATCAAACAGAGAAATTGCATCTAAATTGAATATAACAGGCACCATGCAGACTTTTCTCCGTGGTAGTAATGTCTCAAACTATCTACGCTCTGATGGTTAGCTGGACGGCCAGTAGTAGATTCCGAAGCACATCTGGAGGCATTCAGTTACCTGTGTACCTTCAGAACGTTGATGAAACACAGAAATTGCATCGGGATTGCATACATCAGGCACCATGCCGACATTTCTCCATGGGAGTAATGTCTCAATCTGTCTACACTTTGATCGATTCCTGGAAGACCAGTAGTAGTTTCCGAAGGATATATGGACGCATTCTGTAATCTGTGGACCTTCAGAGTGTTGATGAAACACAGAAATAGGACCGGGATTTAATACAACAGAAACCACGCGGACTTTTCTCCTTGGGACTAATGTCTCAAACTGTCTACGCTTTGATCGTTCCCTGGAAGAGCAGTAGTAGATCCAGAATCACATATGGAGGCATTCTGTAACCTATGGTCTTTCAGAGTGTTGGTCAAACAGAGAAAATGCATCTGGATTGAATACAACTGGCACCATGCGGGCTTTTCTCCGTTGGAGTAATGTCTTAAACTGTTTACGCTTCGATGGTCCATTGGAAGACCAGTAGTAGTTTCTGAAGCACATCTCGAGCATTCAGTAATCTGTGGACCTTCAGAGTGTTGATGAAACACAGAAATTGCATCGGGATTGAATACAACAGGCGCTATGCGGACTTTTCTCCATGGGAGTTATGTCTCAAACTGTCTACGCTTTGATCGTTCCCTGGGAGACGAGTACTAGTTTTCGAAACACATGTGGAGCCGTTCTGTAATCTGTGGACTTTCAGATTGTTGATGAAACACAGAAATTGCAAAGGGATTTAATACAAAAGGCACCATGCTTACTTTTCTCTATGGGAGTAATGTCTCAAATTGTCTACGCTTAGATCGATTCCTGGATGACCAGTAGTAGTTTCCGATGCACATCTGGAGGTATTCTGTAATCTGTGGACTACCAGAGTGATGATGAAACACAGAAATTGCATCGGTATTGAATACAACAGGCACCATGCGCATCTTTCTCCATGGAAGTAATGTCTCAAACTGTCTATGCTTTGATCGTTCCCTGGAAGACCAGTACTAGTTTCGGAAGCACATCTGGAGGCATTCTGTAATCTGAGGACATTCAGAGTGTTGGTGATACACAGAAATTGCATCGCGATTGTATACAACAGGCGCCATACGGACTTTTCTCCATTTGAGTACTGTCTCAATCTGTCTACGCTTTGATCGTTCCCTGGAAGACCAGTAGCAGTTTCCGAAGCACATATGGAGGCATTCTGCAATCTGTGGTCTTCCGAGTGTTAATCAAACAGAGAAATTGCATCTAAATTGAATATAACAGGCACCATGCAGACTTTTCTCCGTGGTAGTAATGTCTCAAACTATCTACGCTCTGATGGTTAGCTGGACGGCCAGTAGTAGATTCCGAAGCACATCTGGAGGCATTCAGTTACCTGTGTACCTTCAGAACGTTGATGAAACACAGAAATTGCATCGGGATTGCATACATCAGGCACCATGCCGACATTTCTCCATGGGAGTAATGTCTCAATCTGTCTACACTTTGATCGATTCCTGGAAGACCAGTAGTAGTTCCCGAAGCACATATGGAGGCGTTCTGTTATCTGTTCACCTTCAGAGTGTTGAAACACAGAAAATGCATTGGGATTGAATACAACAGACACCATGCGGACTTTTCTCGAAGGGACTAATGTCTCAAACTGTCTACGCTTAGATCAATTCCTGGATGACCAGTAGTAGTTTCCGAAGCTGATCTGGATGCATTTCTTAATCTGCGGACCTTCGGAGTGTTGATAAATCACAGAATTTGCATCGGGATTGAACACAACAGGCACCATGCAGGCTTATCTCCAAGGGAGTAATGTCTCAATCTATCTACGATTTGATCGTTCCCTGGAAGGCCAGTTGTAGTTTCCGAAGCACATATGGGGGCATTCTGTAATCTGTGGACTACCAGAGTGATGATGAAACACAGAAATTGTATCGGTATTGAATACAACAGGCACCATGCGCACCTTTCTCCATGGAAGTAATGTCTCAAACTGTCTACGCTTTGATCGTTTCGTCGAAGACCAGTAGTAGATTCCGAAGCACATATGGAGGCATTCAGTAATCTGTTGACCTTCAGAGTATTGATGAAATACAGGAATAGCATCGGGATTGATCACAACAGGCAATAAGTGTACTTTTCTAAATGGGAGTAACATCTCAAACTTTCTACGTTTTGATCGCTCCCTGGAAGACCAGCAGTAGTTTCCGAAGCACATGTGGAGGCGTTCTGTTATCTGCTCACCTTCAGAGTGATGAAACACAGAAAATGCATTGGGATTGAATACAACAGACACCATGCGGACTTTTCTCCAAGGAAGTAATGTCTCGATCTGTCTACACTTTGATCGATTCCAGGAAGACCAGTAGTAGTTTCCGAAGCACATCTGGACGCATTCTGTAATCTGTGGACCTTCAGAGTGTTGATGAAACACAGAAATAGGATCGGGATTGAATACAACAGACACCACGCGGACTTTTTTCCAAGGGACTAATGTCTCAAACTGTCTACGCTTTGATCGTTCCCTGGAAGAGCAGTAGTAGATTCCGAAGCACTTAAGGATGCATTCTGTAACCTATGGTCCTTCAGAGTGTTATTCAAACAGAGATAATGCATCTGGATTGAATACAACTGGCACCATGAGGGCTTTTCTCCATGGGAATAAACACTCAAAGTGTCTACGTTTCGATGGTTCATTGGAAGACCAGTAGTAGTTTCCCAATCACATCTCGAGGCATTCTGTAATCTGTGTACCTTCAGAGTGTTGATGAAACACAGATGTTGCATCTGGATTCAATACAACCGTCACCATGCAGACTTTTCTCCACGGGAGTAATATCTCAAATTGTCTACGCTTTGATTCTTCCCTTTAAGACCAGTACTAGTTTCGAAAGCACATCTTTAGGCATTCTGTAATCTGTGGCCCTTCAGAGTGTTGGTGAAACACAGAAATAGCATCGGGACTGAATACAACAGGCACCATGCGGACTTTTCTCCATGGGAGTAATGTTTCAAACTGTCTACGCTTTGATCGTTTCCTGGGAGACCAGTAGTAGTTTCCGAGGCACATGCGGAGGCGTTCTGTAATCCGTGGACCTTCAGAGTGTAGATGAAACAAAGAAATTGCGTCGGGATTGAATACAACAGGCACAATGCTTACTTATCTCCATGGGAGTATTGGCTCAAACTGTCTGCGCTTTGATCGATTCCTGGAAGACCAGTTGTAGTTTCCGAAGCACATCTGGTGGCAATCTGTAACCTTTGGACCTTCAGAGTTTTGATGAAACACAGAAATTGCATCGGGATTCAATACAACCGGCACCATGCAGACTTTTCTCCATGGTAGTTATGTCTCAAACTGTCTACGCTTTGATCGTTCCCTTAAAGACCAGTACTAGTTTCGGAAGTACATCTGGAGGTATTCTGTAATCTGTGGCCCTTCAGAGTGTTGGTGAAACACAGAGATAGCATCGGGATTGAATACAACAGGCACCATACGGACTTTTCTCCATGGGAGAAATGTCTCAAACTGTCTACGCTTTGATCGTTCCCTGGGAGACAAGTAGTAGTTTCCGAAGCACATGTGGGGCCATTCTGTATTCTGTGGACCTTCAGAGTGTTGATGAAACACATCAAATGCATCGGGATTGAATAAAAGAGGCACCATGCTTACTTTTCTCCATGGGAGTAATGCTCAAGCTGTCTACGCTTTGATCGATTCCTTGAAAACCAGTAATAGTTTCCGAAGCACATCTGGAGGCAGTCTGTAATCTGTGGCCCTTCAGAGTGTTGATGAACACAGAAATTGCATCGGGATTCAATACAACAGGCACTATACGGACTTTCTTCCATAGGAGTAATGTCTCAAACTCTCTACGCTTTGATCGTACCATGGTGGACCACTAGTAGTTTCCGAATCATATCTGCAAGCATTATGTGATCTGTGGACCTTCAGAGTGTTGATGAAACACAGAAATTGCATCGGGATTGAATACAACAGGCACCTTGCGGACTTTTCTCCATGGCAGTAATGACTCAAACTGACTACGCTTTGATCGTTCCCTGGGAGACCAGTAGTATTTGCGAAACACATGTACAGCCATTGTGTATTCTGTGGACCTTCAGAGTGTTGATGAAACACATAAATTGCATCGGGATTGAATACAACAGGCACCATGCGGACTTTCCTCCAAGGGAGTAATGTCTCAAACTGTCTAAGGTTTTTTCGTTCCCTGGAGGAGCAGTAGTAGATTCCAAAGCACATACGGAGGCATTCTGTAATCTGTGGACCTTCAGAGTGTTGATGAACACAGAAATTGCATCGGGATTCAATACAACAGGCACTATACGGACTTTCTTCCATAGGAGTAATGTCTCAAACTCTCTACGCTTTGATCGTACCATGGTGGACCACTAGTAGTTTCCGAATCATATCTGCAAGCATTATGTGATCTGTGGACCTTCAGAGTGTTGATGAAACACAGAAATTGCATCGGGATTGAATACAACAGACACCATGCGGAGTTTTCTCCATGGGAGTAATGTCTCAAACTGTCTACGCGTTGATCGTTCCCTGGAAGACCAGTAGTAGTTTCCGAAGCACATGCGGAGGCGTTCTATAATCTGGGGACCTTCAGAGTGTAGATGAATCAAAGAAATTGCATAGGGATTGAATACAACAGGCACCATGCTTACTTATCTCGATGGGAGTAAGGGCTCAAACTGTCTGCGCTTTGATCGTTTCCTGGAAGACCAGTTGTAGTTTCCGAAGCACATCTGGAGGCATTCTGTAATCTGTGGACCTTCAGAGTGTTGATGAAACACAGAAATTGCATCGGGATTCAATACAACCGGCACCATGCAGACTTTTCTCCATGGGAGTTATGTCTCCAACAGTCTACGCTTTGATTGATTCCTGGAAAACCAGTAATAGTTTCCGAAGCACATCTGGAGGCATTCTGTAATATGTGGACATTCAGAGCGTTGGTGATTCACTGACATTGCATCACGATTGTATACAACAGGCACCATACGGACTTTTCGCCATGGGAGTAATATCTCAAACTGTCTACGCTTTGATCGTTCCCTGGGAGACTAGTAGTAGTTCCGAAGCACATGTGGGGCCATTCTGTATTCTGTGGGCCTTCAGAGTGTTGATGAAACACATAAATTGCATCGGGATTGAATAAAAAAGGCACCATGCTTACTTTTCTCCATGGGAGTAATGGCTCAAACTGTCTACGCTTTGATCGATTCCTGGAACACCAGTAGTAGTTTCCGAAGCACATCTGGAGGCATTCTGTAATCTGTGGACCACCAGAGTGTTGATGAAACATAGAAATTGCATCGGGATTCAATACAACCTTCACCATGCAGACTTTTTTCCATGGGAGTAATGTCTCAAACTGTCTACGCTTTGATAGTTCCCTGGAAGACCAGTACTAGTTTCGGAAGCACATCTGGAGGCATTCTGTAATCTGTGGACCTTCAGAGTGTCGGTGAAGCACAGAATTTGCATCGCGATTGAATACAACACACACCATGCGGACTTTTCTCAGTGGGAGTAATGTGTCAAACTGTTTACCCTTTGATTGTTCATTGGAACAACAGTAGTAGTTTCCGAAGCACTTGCGGAGGAGTTCTATAATCTGTGGACCTTCAGAGTGTAGATAAAACAAAGAAATTGCATCGGGATTGAATACAAAAGGCAGCATGCTTACTTATCTCCATGGGAGTAATGGCTCAAACTGTCTACGCTATGATCGATTCCTGGAAGACCAGTAGTAGTTTCCGAAGCACATCCGGCGGCAATCTGTAATCTGTGGACCTTCAGAGTGTTGATGAAACACATAAATTGCATCGGGATTGAATACAACAGGCACCATGCTTACTTTTCTCCATGGGAGTAGTGTCTCAAACTGTCTACGCTATGATCGATTCCTCGAAGACCTGTGGTAGTTTCAGAAGCACATCTGGAGGCATTCTGTAATCTGTGGACCTTCAGAGTGTTGGTGAAGCACAGAAATTGCATCGGGATGGAATACAACAGGCACCATACGGACTTTTCTCTATGGGAGTAATGTCTCAAACTGTCTACGCTTTGATCGTTCCTTGGAAGACCAGTAGTAGTTTCCGAAGCACATGCGGTGGCGTTCTATAATCTGTGGACCTTCAGAGTGTAGATGAAACAAAGAAATTCGATCGGGATTGAGTACAACCGGCACCATGCTTACTTATCTCCATGGGAGTAATGGCTCAAACTGTCTGCGCTTTGATCGATTCCTGGAAGACCAGTTGCAGTTTCCTAAGCACATCTGGAGGCATTCTGTAATCTGTGGACCTTCACAGTGTTGGTGAAGCACAGAATTTGCATCGGGATTGAATACAACAGACACCATGCGTACTTTTCTCCATGGGAGTAATGTCTCAAACTGTCTACGCTTTGATTGTTCCCTGGAAGACCAGTAGTAGTTTCCGAAGCACATGCAGAGGAGCTCTATAATCTGTGGACCTTCAGAGTGTAGATGAAACAAAGAAACTGCATCGGGATTGCATACGACAGGCACCATGCTTACTTATCTCCATGGGAGTAATGGCTCGAACTGTCTACGCTTAGATCAATTCCTGGAAGACCAGTAGTAGTTTCCGAAGCACATCTGGAGGCATTCTGTAATCTGTGGACCTTCAGAGTGTTGATGAAACACAGAAATTGCATCGGGATTCAATACAATCGGTACAATGAAATCTTTTCTCAATGGGAGTAATCTCATACTGTCTACGCTTTGATAGTTCCCTTTAAGACCAGTACTAGTTTCGGAAACACATCTGGAGGCATTCTGTAATCTGTGGACCTTCAGAGTGTTGGTGAAACACAGAAATTGCATCGGGATTGAATAGAACAGACACCATGCGGACTTTTCTCCAAGGGTGTAATATCTCAAACTGTCTAAGTTTTTTTCGTTCCCTGGAACAGCAGTAGTAAATTCCGAAGCACATATCGAGGAATTCTGTAACCTGTGGTCCTTCAGAGTGTTGATTAAACAGAGATATAGCATCTGGATTTAATACAACAGGCACAATGCGGACTTTTCTCCGTGGGAGTAATGTCTCAAACTGTCTACGCTTCGATGTTTCCCTGGAACACGAGTAGTAGTTTCCGAAGCACATCTGGATTTATTCTGTACTCTGTGGACCTTCAGAGTGTTGATGAAACACAGAAACTGCATCGGGGTTGAATACAACAGGCACCATGTTGACTTTTCTCCATGGGAGTAATGTCTCAAACTGTCTACGCTTTGATCGTTCAATGGGAGACCAGTAGTAGTTTCTGAAGAACATCTGGAGGCGTTCTATAATCTGTGGACCTTCAGAGTGTTGAAGAAACACAGATATTGCATCGGGATTGAATACAACAGGCACCATGCATACTTTTCTCCATGGGAGTAATGGCTGAAACTTTCTACGCTTTGATCGATTCCTGGAAGACCAGTAGTAGTTTCCGATGCACTTCTGGAGGCATTCTGTAATCTGTGGACCTTCAGAGTGTTGATGATACACAGAAATTGCATCGGGATTGAATATAACAGGCACCATGCGGACTTTTCTGCATGGGAGTAATGTCTCAAACTGTCTACGCTTTGATCGTTCCCTGGAAGACCAGTAGTAGTTTCCGAAGCACATGTGGAGCCTTTCTGTATTCTGTGGACGTTCAGAGTGTTGATGAAACACAGAAATTGTATCGGGAATGAATACAACAGGCACCAAGCTTACTTTTCTCCATGGGAGTAATGTCTCAAACTGTCTTCGCTATGATCAATTCCTGGAAAACCAGTAGTAGTTTCCGAAGCACATCTGGAGGCATTCTGTAATCTGTGGACCTTTAGAGTGTTGATGAAACACAGAAATTGCATCGGGATTGAATACAGTAGTGTCAGTGTCGCCCTAACCGCCGTCTGCTTCATGTCTGCTGTGCAGCGAGCTTCCTTAATTTAAGTATTAACTGTATTTTTCTTACTTGTCACTTCTTCTTCTGCGTGTTTTTGCTTTTAGGAGGCTTTAATAGTCGAGTGCTATTAAGTGTTCCATAGATCTCGTGTTTGTTTTGAATACAGTCAGAGAGTCCCTTTAGTCAGCCATAGTGCTAGTAGTGCTAGTGTTTGTTTTGAATACAGTCCAGAGACATGTAGTGCTATTTTCCTTGTTTTCTACAAGACGTGAGTAGCAATCACATTTTAGCCAATAATCAATCGCCTTTACTGAATTAGCAGTCTAGTTAAAAGTTGATTAACACTCTATAGTAAATTGATTTCTTATAATGGATAGGATGTGTGGCTGCTGTTTACGGACGCAGGAGAAGCTGGCCACTCTTCGCGAACAGCTGAGCGTGTTGATGGCCGCGGTCAGCCGTCTTCAGGCTGCTGCCTCGGAGTGTAGTGGCAATGGGGAGTCTGGTGCGTCGCAAGGTACACCACAGGTGTTACATGCTTCACCCACTGTCCCTGCTGTCGAGACATCTTCGCGCGTACCGGGCGCGGTTGTGCCACCCTCTCCCCAAGGGTAGTGGCGGGTTCAGCGGCGTTCACGGCGCACGAGGCGGAGGGTCAATGTGGAGGCTGACCGTGTGGCATCGCCCGCTCTCTCTGTGAGTGGACATGTGGCTGCTCCTTCAGCAAGGTCCGAGCAGGCTCACGGGGGGAGGGGTTTATTAGTTATTGGGAGCTCCAACGTTAGGCGGGTGATGGAGCCCCTTAGGGAAATAGCGGAAAGGTCGGGGAAGAAGGTCAGTGTTCACTCTGTCTGCTTGCCGGGGGGTCTCATCCGAGATGTGGAGGAGGCCCTACAGGCGACGATAGAGAGCACTGGGTGCACCCGACTTCAAATTGGTGCTCATGTCGGCACCAATGACTCCTGCCGTCTGGGTTCAGAGGTCATCCTCAGTTCGTACAGGCGGTTGGCGGAGTTGGTGAAGGCGGAAAGCCTCGCTCGCGGGGTGGAATCAGAGCTAACTATTTGTAGTATGGTCCCCAGAACCGATCGCGGTACTCTGGTTTGGAGCCGAGTGGAAGGCTTAAACCAGAGGCTCAGACGATTCTGCGGAGAGCTAATTTCTCGACCTCCGCTATCGGGTGGAGAAATGTAGGGTCCCCCTGAATAGGTCGGGCGTGCACTACACGCCGGAAGCGGCTACGAGGGTAGCGGAGTACGTGTGGAGTGCACATGGGGTTTTTTTAGGTTAGAGAATTCCCTCCCTAGGCCCGACAAGACGCCTCCTGAGACGCGGTAAGGCAGGAGTAGGCAAAATGCAACAAAGAATAACAATATTAATGTGCTAATAGTAAACTGCAGGAGCGTCTATAGAAAGGTCCCAGAACTGCTCTCATTAATAAACGGTCTCAACGACCATATAGTACTAGGAACAGAAAGATGGCTGAAACCCGACGTAAACAGTAATGAAATCCTAAACTCGGATTGGAATGTATACTGCAGAGATAGGCTGGACAGTGAAGGGTGAGGCGTGTTTATAGCGATAAGAAGTGCAATAGTATCGAAGGAAATTGACGGAGATTCGAATTGTGAAATGATTTGGGTGAAGGTCACGGTTAATGCAGGCTCAGACATGGTAATTGGATGTCTCTATAGGCCCTCGGGCTCAGCAGCTGTTGTGGCTCAGCACCTGAAGAATAATTTCGAAAATATTTCGAGTAGATTTCCCCACCATGTTATAGTTCTGGGTGGAGATTTTAATTTGCCGGATATAGACTGGGAGACTCAAACGTTCATAACGGGTGGCAGGGACAAAGAATCCAGTGAAATATTTTTAAGTGCTTTATCTGAAAACTACCTTGAGCAGTTAAACAGAAAACCGACTCGTGGCGATAACATATTAGACCTTCTGGTGACAAACAGACCCGAACTATTTGAATCAGTTAAGGCAGAACAGGGAATCAGCGATCATAAAGCGGTTACTGCATCGATGATTTCAGCCGTAAATAGAAATATTAAAAAAGGTAGGAAGATTTTTCTGTTTAGCAAAAGTGACAAAAAGCAGATTACAGAGTACCTGACGGCTCAACACAAAAGTTTTGTCTCAAGTGCAGATAGTGTTGAGGATCAGTGGACAAAGTTCAAAACCATGGTACAATATGCGTTAGATGAGTATGTGCCAAGCAAGATCGTAAGAGATGGGAAAGAGCCACCGTGGTACAACAACCGAGTTAGAAAACTGCTACGGAAGCAAAGGGAACTTCACAGCAAACATAAACATAGCCAAAGCCTTGCAGACAAACAAAAATTACTTGAAGCGAAATGCAGTGTGAGGAGGGCTATGCGAGAGGCTTTCAATGAATTCGAAAGTAAAGTTCTATGTACTGACTTGGCAGAAAATCCTAAGAAATTTTGGTCCTATGTCAAAGCGGTAGGTGGATCAAAACAAAATGTCCAGACACTCTGTGACCAAAATGGTACTGAAACAGAGGATGACAGACTAAAGGCCGAAATACTAAATGTCTTCTTCCAAAGCTGTTTCACAGAGGAAGACTGCACTGTAGTTCCTTCTCTAGATTGTCGCACAGATGACAAAGTGGTAGATATCGAAATAAGCGACAGAGGGATAGAGAAACAATTAAAATCGCTCAAAAGAGGAAAGGCCGCTCGACCTGATGGGATAGCAGTTCGATTTTACACAGAGTACGGGAAGGAACTTGCCCGCCTTCTTGCAGCGGTGCCCCCAGGGGCTCAGCATTCACTTGCTGAGTACGGGCTTGGCGACCCCGGGGTCCTGAGCTGGGGACTGGTCTGCGCCGCCAGTGTCCTGTCACCGTAACCCCCAGACATGCTTCAGCGACCACCGTACGGCGCGGCGGTGAAATGTTGTGTGCTGCGAGGAATGGTAATCTTGGCTTGACCGCCTGGATTGCGAGGAAGGCCAACCTCTATAAAAACCCCTCAATCTTTCGGTGTGCTCCGCGCCTAGAAGATGCATGGCTGTTGGGGTGGAACAGTCGCAAGCGGGCAACCTCTGGGGCACCTGCCGCACCCCAGTTGTATAAGGCTTACTCAGGCACGCGGGGCTCTGTCTGAGCGGACTTTTAGTTCCCTAGCTGCTCGTGGGACCACAATGGACCCTTCGACCTCTACATTTCCCCCTACCAGTGGCTTGGGTGGGCCGCTGGTAGGAAAACACACCCAATCGAAAAAGCGGCTACGCGCTGCGAGTCCTCCAGCGCCTGGTGTTGCTAGAGCTTTAACAGAATGTAGTAACGGAGCACATGCTGATAATCAGAATGTGTTTTTGATTATTAAAAGGAAGGAGGGTACCTTGAGAGGGTTTCTCCCATTTACATCCACAAGGGTCTTGAGGGAATTGCAGGAACACTGAAATCTGTAAAGCGACTGCGCAATGGGACTCTGTTAGTTGAAACTTCTAGTTCCCGTCAAGTCGCTGCCCTTCGGAAAGCAAATTGTCTAGGAGAGTACGCTGTCGAGACCGAGCTCCACTCCACTTTGAACTATACTAAGGGTGTTGTGACGTGTAGGGACTTGGTGGATATCCCCATAGACGTGCTAAAATCTGAGTGGCCTGACGAAGGAATTGTTGACGTGCAGCACATTATGAAACGAGTCAATGGGGACCTCGTCAAATCTGACTCGTTTATTCTCACATTCAGTTGCCCGAGACTCCCGGAGCATGTTAAAGTGGGGTTCTTACGTTTGTCCGTACGGCCATATTTCCCCAACCCAATGCGCTGTTTTAAATGTCAGCGCTTTGGGCATACTACGTTGGGGTGCAATGGGATAGCCACGTGTGGTAAATGTGGTCAGCCTGCCCATGACGGAGCCGATTGTTCATCGCCTGTGAAGTGCGTGAATTGCTCTGGGAGTCACCCTGTCTGGAGCCGGATCTGCCCCATCTATCTCGAAGAGCGGAAGGTACAGGAGATTAAAACATCTAAGCGCATCCCCTATGGTGAGGCCAAGAAGATCTTTAAGGCCATGCAACCTCCTGTGTTTTCCACATCTTTCGCTTCCGCTCTCAAAAAACCGGTACAGCTGGCCAGTGTTGCTACACAAACGGAGGTTGCTAGTGTTTGCACTAAAACCTGCGCTTGCCAGTGCACTTGTGCTGCTGCGGTTGTTTTGCAATCTGCGGCTCTCCCCGCTACATCGGACAAGGCCGTGGTTGCTGACATTGAGGTACTTCCAGCCTCCCCCCATATGGCGCCTTCTGCCCAGGCGAGTCAACCTCCAACTGTTGACAAGGCTCTGCATTCCAAGCCCCCCAAGACAAAGCCTCAGAAGATGAAGGTTCTGCCACCTGAGGAGACTAGTCAGCGTCGGTCCGATGATGATGCCATCGTACTGTCTGACATCTCCCATGGGTCGTCATCGGATCTTATGGACATTGATGTCGACCGGGGGCGATCTTCTCGCCCCAGGAATAAATCTCCGTCCAGTACGGTCTCTCCTCCAAAGCACAGAGGCAGGGTGAAAGTTCAGCCACCCTGATCACTGGCTCCCATATTACAGTGGAACGTGAATGGTTTCAGGACGCATGTGGCCGAATTACAACTCCTTATACGAGAGTGCCCCTTGTGCTTATGTATCCAAGAGACACATTTTCGGGCCACTGATTCTCCTTCTTTACGCGGCTATACCGCATATCGAAAAGATGATCTGACGGGGCAAAGGGCAAAGGGTGGTGTTGCGGTTTTTGTCTGTGATGTGCACCCCTCATCTGAGCTCCCTCTCGTCACCGACTTGCAAGCAGTTGCAGTTGACATTCTTGTGGATCGGAGGCTCACAGTCTGTTCTGTTTATTTACCACCTCCGGATGCGATAGACTCTGAGGCTCTCACGGACCTTATTAGCCAACTCCCTCGCCCATTTCTTCTTCTGGGGGACTTCAGCGCTCATAATGTCTTATGGGGCTCTCCGACTACTTGCCCCAGGGGTCACATTCTGGAAAGCGTCATGATGTCTGAAGAACTGTGCCTCCTCAACTCTGGTGCTCCCACTCATTTCTGTACTGCTTCCGGATCGTCATCGGCTATTGACCTTTCCTTTTGCTCTCCAGCACTCGCGGATTCTGCTCTGTGGGAGGCTGCAGCTGACCTCCATTCTAGTGACCACTTCCCCCTCTGGATTCGCCTCCTGGATGAGGCTGTGGCATTACCAGTGCCGCCCCGGTGGCACCTTTGCAGAGCTGACTGGACACTTTTCAGCCAACTGGCTGTTTTGGAACACCGTGCCAGCGTCCACGAATGGGTAGACCATGTTGCAGCCGTGATCTCTCATGCTGCTGAATTGTCAATTCCACGATCATCCGGTCATCCCAAGAGGCGTCCTGTACCTTGGTGGACCACTGAGTGCCACTCAGCCATCCGCGCCCGCCGTGCAGCACTGCGCCGCTTCAAGTGCCGTCCCTCAGCTGACAATCTTGCGGCCTTTCGGGTGGCAAGGGCCAGAGCGCGGCGAGTGATTAAAGAGAGCAAACGACGGTCATGGCAATCGTTCTTGCATTCCATCTCTCGCTCCACTAGTTCTACGAAAGTATGGGAAGCCATCAGGAGGATTTCCGGGAAACTCAGCCAGCTACCTGTCACGGCATTGCTGCATCAGGGATGTCTCCTCACGGCGCCGAGAGACATTGCCCAGACACTGGCCATGGATTTTGCGGAATCTACCGCCACTATTAACTGTGATCCAGATTTCTGCCGCTACCGCACTGCCGTCGAAAGGGGTCACTTGGACTTCCGGTCACTAAATTCTGAACCCTATAACTGCCCCTTCACAATGTGGGAACTGGATTCTGCGCTGTCTGTGGCTCATGATACTGCGCCTGGTCATGATCAAATCCGGTACAGCATGCTGCGGCACCTGTCGCTGCCATCCAAGGAAGTTCTCCTGAACTGTTTCAATATGATATGGTTATCTGGCACGTACCCTGACTCGTGGAGGGAGGCAATTTTGATTCCCCTCCTCAAACCAGGGAAGGACCGAACGCATCCCAGTAGTTATCGGAGTATTGCCTTGACGAGCTGTGTTGGGAAGACATTGGAACGCATGGTCAACCGCCGCCTGGTTTGGCTGCTCGAGACCAGGCAGCTCCTTAGCCCCTCTCAGTGTGGCTTTCGGAGATGTCGTTCCACTATAGACAACTTGACCCTGCTTGAGGCCGCCATCCAGCAGGCCTTTCTACGTAACCAGCATTGTCTAGGGGTCTTCTTGGACATTAATAAGGCGTATGACACTACTTGGCGCCGCCTTATCCTCAATCAACTCCATGAGTGGGGCTTTCGTGGCCGTCTCCCCATCTTCATTCAGTCCTTTCTTTCTCACCGCCTCTTTCGGTATCGGGTTGGTAATGTGCTATCGGATTTGTACGTGCAGGAGAATGGTGTTCCTCAGGGCAGCGTTTTAAGTGTCACCCTCTTTGCCGTTGCTATTAACAGTATCACGTCCACTATCCGGAGTCCTGCCCAATGCTCCTTGTTTGTGGACGATTTTGCTGTTTTCTGTTCTTCCTCCAGTCTTGTCAGTGCTAGTCGGCAGTTACAGCTTACGATAAAGCGCTTAGAGGCATGGACTGCAAAGACGGGTTTTACCTTTTCTGCAGAGAAATCTGTGTGTGTTCATTTTAATCGTTCTCGGCGTCTTTTTACCTCCCCTGAATTGCGTCTGAGGGACACTGTTCTTCCTTTTAGAGACACTGTGAGGTTCCTGGGCCTCACTTTTGATTCCAAGTTGTCGTGGTTGCCTCACCTTAAAGACCTCAAGGTGCGGGCCCTGAAGGCACTGAATATTTTGAAGTGTCTGAGCCATCGGTCCTGGGGAGCAGATCGGGCGCGTCTGCTGCAGTTTTATAGGGCTTTCGTCCGATCGCGTCTTGACTATGCTTGCACCGTGTATGGGTCAGCAAGGCCTTCGTATCTGAAGATCCTTGACGCAGTACACCATGAGGGTATCAGGCTGGCCACTGGTGCCTTCCGTACCAGTCCCATCCCCAGCCTGTGTGCTGAGGCAGGGGAAACGCCGCTCGCCATCCGGCGGAAACTCCTCATGGTGCGACGGGTGTGTCATTTCCTTGCCTGTCCTACCTCCCCTGCGTACCCTATCGTTGCCCGACCGCCTATGGAACGTCTCTTTTCCAGTCGTCCCAGGGCAACAAAACCATTTGGGATTCGTGCCAAGCATTTGCTTGAGCCCCTTGGTGTGGAGCGTGTGGCCCCCCCAACGACAAGGTTTTACTAGCCTGCCTCCCTGGTTGCTCCAGAGGCCCAGCATCCTTTTAGACTTGTCGGAGAACCGGAGGAACTGCACTCCGGCGTTTGTTTTTACCTCCTTATTTTACGATATTTTAAACCAGCATCCAGACCATGTACCTGTATTCACAGATGGCTCTAAACAGGGGGACACTGTTGGTTGTGCTGTTGTTTTCCCTGATCGAGTCGTCAAGTTACGGCTTCCTGCGGTGTTTACCATCCTCGATGCCGAATTGTTTGCAATATTGCGGGCATTGGAGCAGATGAGATGTGTTCCCAGTATTAAGTTCCTCATCTGTTCTGACTCCCTGAGTGCCCTTCAGACCGTTCAACACTTGTACCCAGCGGATACGGTCGTCCAGAACATCCATGATGCCCTACTCCACCTGCAACGGCAGGGGAAGGAGGTTTCCTTCTGCTGGGTGCCGGGGCACGTGGGTATTAGGGGAAACGAACTGGTGGATGTGGCTGCCAAAGATGCATGTTCCCTCCCTCACGTTGTTGACTGTGCCGTCCCCCTCCATGCTGTAACCTCCCTTTTGCGTTTTCGTGTTATGCATCAATGGGAAGAGGAGTGGTTGGCAGTTTCTGACAATAAGCTGCGTCTGGTAAAGGCCACTACGCGACCATGGCGTACGTCCTACCAGTCATACAGGCGGGATGAGGTTCTCCTCACTCGCCTCCGCATTGGACACAGTCCCTTCACGCATGGTTTTTTACTCCGGCGGGAGGACCCCCCAATCTGCAGTGCTTGTGGCGTCCAGATTACTGTCCGCCACATTTTACTTGACTGTCTTTTATTCTCTGACCAGAGGGCGGTGGTTTCCTTGCCACCGGATTTGCCCTCTATTTTGCAAGACGACGCAGCGACTGTGGTTAAGGTTTTACGGTTTTGTGTCCTGTCCAATCTGTTGCCTCGGATTTTAGGGAGAAGGTTTTAATGTGCTGCTGGGTGACTGGCTCACCCAGTTTTTAGGTAAGAGGTCCGCCAGTCACGATTACCTCCTTGTTTCACTTCGGTATCTGTTCTCTTTTCCTTGTGTTTCCTTTCCTTTTTTAGTGTGTTTCTTCTCCTCTTGTTTTGCCTCTGTATGTGCGCATTTGGAACTGCGTCAGGCCTGTGTCTTTTAGCCGTTCTCCTTGTCCGGCGTCCGTCTTCGTCCCTTCACCGCCTGTGTTCCTGTTTCTATGCGCTTGGGCGCTGATGACCACGCTGTTTAGCGCCTGTAAACCTCAAACACACACACACACTCTTGCAGCGGTGTACCGTATGTCTCTAGAAGAGCGAAGCGTTCCAAAGGACTACAAAAGGGCACAGGTCATCCCCGTTTTCAAGAAGGGACGTCGAACAGATGTGCAGAACTATAGACCTATATCTCTAACGTCGATCAGTTGTAGAATTTTGGAACACGTATTATGTTCGAGTATAATGTCTTTTCTGGAGACTAGAAATCTACTCTGTAGGAATCAGAATGGGCTTCGAAAAAGACGGTAGTGTGAAACCCAGCTCGCGCTATTCGTCCACGAGACTCAGAGGGCCTCAGACATGGGTTCACAGGTAGATGCCGTGTTTCTTGACTTCCGCAAGGCGTTTGACACAGTTCCCCACAGTCGTTTAATGAACAAAGTAAGAGCATACGGACTATCAGATCAATTGTGTGATTGGATTGAGGAGTTCGTAGATAACAGAACGCAGCATCTCATTCTCAATGGAGAGAAGTCTTCCGAAGTAAGAGTGATTTCAGGTGTGCCGCAGGGGAGTGTCATAGGACCTTTGCTATTCACAATATACATAAATGACCTGGTGGATGACATCGGAAGTTCACTGAGGCATTTTGCGGATGATGCTGTGGTGCATCGAGAGGTTGCAACAATGGAAAATTGTACTGAAATGCAGGAGGATCTGTAACGAATTGACGGATGGTGCACGGAATGGCAATTGAATCTCAATGTAGACAAGTGTAATGTGATGCGAATACATAGAAAGATAGGTCCCTTATCATTTAGCTACAAAATAGCAGGACAGCAACTGGAAGCAGTTAATTCGATAAACTATCTGGGAGTACGGATTAGGAGTGATTTAAAATGGAATGATCATATAAAGTTGATCGTCGGTAAAGCAGATGCCAGACTGAGATTCATAGGAAGAATCCTAAGGAAATGCAATCCTACAACAAAGGAAGTAGTTTAAAGTACGCTTGTTCGCCCAACGCTTGAAAACTGCTCAGCAGTGTGGGATCCGCACCAGGTAGGGTTGATAGAAGAGATAGAGAAGAACCAACGGAGAGCAGCGCGCTTCGTTACAGGATCATTTAGTAATTGCGAAAGCGTTACGGAGATGATAGAAAACTCCAGTGGAAGACTCTGCAGGAGAGACGCTCGGTAGCTCGGTACGGGCTTTTGTTAAAGTTTCGAGAACATACCTTCACTGAAGAGTCAAGCAGTATATTGCTACCTCCTACGTATATCTCGCGAAGAGACCATGAGGATAAATCAGAGAGATTAGAGTCAACACAGAAGCATACCAACGATCCTTCTTTCCACGTACAATACGAGACTGGAATAGAAGGGAGAACCGATAGAGGTACTCAGGGTACACTCCGCCACACACCGTCAGGTGGCTTGCGGAGTATGGATGTAGATGTAGATGTACAACCGGCACCATGCGGACCTTTCTCTAAGGGAGTAATGTCTCAAACTGTCTACGCTTTGATCGTGCCCTGGAAGACCAGAAGTAGTTTCCGAAGCACATATGGAGCCATTCTGTAATCTGTGGTCTATCAGAGTGTTGATGAAACACAGAAATTGATTCGCGATTGAACACAACAGGCACCATGCGAACTTTTCTCCATGGGAGTAATGACTCAAACTGTCTACGCTTTGATCGTTCCCTGGAAGACCAGTAGTAGTTTCCGAAGCACATGTGGAGGCTCTCCTTAAATTTCTGGACCTTCAGAGTGTTGATGAAACACAGAAATTGTATCGGGATTGAATATAACAGGCACAATGCGGACCTTTCCCCATTGGAGTAATGTCTACAAACTTTCTACGCTTTGATCGATTCCTGGAAGACCAGTAGTAGTTTTCGAAGCACATCTGGAGGCATTCTGTAATCTGTGGACCTTCCGAGTGTTGATGAAACACAGAATTTGCATCGGGATGTAATACAACAGGCACCATGCGGACCTTTCTCCATGGGAGTAATGTCTCAAACTGTCTACGCTTTGATCGTTCCCTGGAAGACCCGTAGTAGTTTCCGAAGCACATGCGGAGGCGTTCTATAATCTGTGGACCTTTAGAGTGTTGATGAAACACAGAAATGGCATCGGGATTGAATACAACAGGCACCATGCGGACTTTTCTCCAAGGCAGTAATGTCTCAATCTATCTACGCTTTGATCGGTCCCTGGAAGACCAGTAGTAGTTTCCGAAGCACATATGGAGGCATTCTGTAATCTGTGGTCTATGAGAGTGTTGATGAAACACAAAAATTGCATTGGGATTGTACACAACAGGCACCACACGGACTTTTCTCCATGGGAGTAATGTCTCAAACTGTCAACGTTTTGATCGTTCCCTGGAAGACCAGTAGTAGGTTACGAAGCACATCTGGAGGCGTTGTGTAATCTTTGGTCCTTCAGAGTGTTGATCTAACAGACAAATTGCTTCGGGATTGAATACAACTGGCACCGTGCGGACTTTTCTCCATGGGAGTAATGTCTGAAACTGTCTACGCTTTGATCGATTCCTGGAAGACCAGTAGTAGTTTCCGAAATACATCTGGTGGCATTCTGTAATCTGTGGACCTTCAGAGTGTTGATGAAACACAGAAATTGCATTGGGATTTAATACAACAGACACCATGCGGACTTTACTCCAAGGGACTGTTGTTTCAATCTATCTACGCTTTGATCCTTCCCTGGAAGACCAGTAGTAGTTTCCGAAGCACATACGGAAGCATTCTGTAATCTGTGGACTATCAGAGTGTTTATGAAACACAGAAACTGCGAAGGGATTGAATACAACAGGTACCATCCGCACTTTTCTCCATAGGAGTAATGTCTCAAACTGTCTACGCTTTGATCGTTTTCTGGAAGACCAGTAGTAGATTCCGAAGCACATCTGGAGGCATTCTGTAATCTGTGGACCTTCGGAGTGTTAATGAAACACAGAAATTGCATCGGGATACAATACAAGAGGCACTATGCGGCCTTTTCTCCATGGGAGTAATGTCTCAAACTGTCTACGCTTTGATCGTTCCCTGGAAACTACTGTTTCAGAAGCACATGTGGAACCTCTTCTGTAATTTGTGGACCTTCAGAGAGTTGATGAAACTCAGAAATTGCATCGGGATTGAATACAACAGGCACCACGCGTACTTTTCACCATGGGAGTAATGTCTCAAATTGTCTACGCTTTGATCGTTCCCGGGAAGTACAGTAGTAGTTTCCGAAGCACATGTGGAGGCGTTCTGCAATCAGTGGACCTTCAGAGTGTTGATGAAACAAGGAAAGTGCGTCCGGATTGAATACAACTGGCACCATGCGGACTTTTCTCAATGTGAGTAATGT
Organism: Schistocerca gregaria; assembly: GCF_023897955.1. Classification (NCBI taxonomy): domain Eukaryota; kingdom Metazoa; phylum Arthropoda; class Insecta; order Orthoptera; family Acrididae; genus Schistocerca; species Schistocerca gregaria. Next base: position 786,873,697 of record NC_064923.1, read on the forward strand.
CTCAAAGTGTCTACGATTTGATCGTTCCCCTGAAGACCAATAGAAGTTTCCGAAGCACATGTGGAGGAATTCTGTAATCTGTGGACCTTCAGAGTGTTGATGAACACAGAAATTGCATCGGGATTCAATACAACAGGCACCAGGCGGACTTTTCTCCATGGGAGGTATGTCTCAAACTGTCATCGCTATGATCGTTCACTGGAAGAGCAGTAATATTTTCCGAAGCACATGTGAAGGCGTTCTGTAATCTGTGGAAGTTCAGAGTGTTGATGAAACATTGAAATTGCATCGGGATGAATACAACAGGCACCATGCGGACTTTTGTCCATGGGAGTAATGTCTCAAATTGTTTACCCTATGAACGTTCCATGGAAGACCAGTAGTAGTTTCCGAAGCACGTCTGGACGCATTCTGTAATCTGTGGACCTTCAGAGTGTTGATGAAACACAGAAATTTTATCGGGATTGAATACAACAGGCACAATGCCGACTTTTCTCCATGGGAGAAATGTCTCAAACTGTCATCCCTTCGATCGTTCAATGGAAGACCAGTAGTAGTTCCAGAAGCACATCTGGAGGCGTTGAGTAAAACAAGTAGTCGTTTCCGAAGCACATCTGGTTTCATTCATTAATCTGTGGACCTTCAGAGTGTTGATGTGACACAGAAATTGAATCGGGATTGAATACAACTGGCACCATGCGGACTTTTCTCCGTGGGAGTAATGTCTCAAACTGTCTACGCTTTGATCGTTGGCTGGAAGAGAAAGTAGAAGTTTCGAAGCATATGTGGAGGCGTACTGTAATCTATAGACCTTCAAAGTGTTGTAGAAAGACTGAAATTGCATCGGGATTGAATACAACAGACACCATGCGGACTTTTCTCCATGGGAGTAATGTCTCAAACAGTCTATGCTTTTACCGTTCACAGGAAGACCAGTAGTAGTTTCCGAAGCACATGTGGAGGCATTCAGTAATCTGTGGTCCTTCAGAGTGTTGATGAAACACCGAAATTGCATCGGGATTGAATACAACAGGCACCATGCCGACTTTTCTCCATGGGAGTAATGTCTCAAATTGTCATCGCTATGATCGTTCCCTGAAAGACCTGTAATAGTTTCCGAAGCACATGTGGAGGCGATCTGTAATCTGCAGACCTTCAGAGTGTTGATGAAACACAGAAATTGAATCGGGATTGAATACAACAGTCACCATGCGCACTTTCCTCCACGGGAGTAATGTCTCAAACTGTCATCGCTTTGATCGTTCCCTGGAAGACCAGTCTTAGTTTGAGTAGCACATGCGGAGGCGTTCTATAATCTGTGGACCTTCAGAGTTTTGATGAAACACAGAAATTGCTTTGTGATTCAATACAACAGGCACCATGCGGACTTTTCTCCATGGGAGTAATGTCTCAAACTGTCTACGCTTTTATCGTTATCTGGAAGAACAGTAGAAGTTTCCGAAGCACATAAGGAGGTATTCTGTAATCTGTGGTCCACCAGACTCTTGATCAAACAGAGAAATTGCATCGGGCTTGAATACAACTGGCACCATGTGGACTTTTCTCCATGGGAGTAATGTCTCAAACTGTCTACGCTTTGATCGTTCGCTGGAAGACCAGTAGTAGTTTCCGAAGAACATCTGGATTCACTCATTAATCTGAGGAACCAATCGGACTTTTCTCAAAGATAGCAATGTCTCAAACTGTGTACGTTTTGATCGTTCTCTGGAAGACCAGCAGTAGTTTCCGATGCACATCTGGAGGCATTCTGTAATCCGTAGACTATCATAGTGTTGATGAAACATAGAAATTGCTTCGGGATTGAATACAACAGGCACCGTGCGGACTTTTCTCCATGGGAGTAATGTCTCAAACTGTCCACGCTTTGATCGTTCCCGGGAAGTTCAGTAGTAGTTTCCGAAGCACATGTGGAGGCGTTCTGCAATCAGTGGACCTTCAGAGTGTTGATGAAACAAGGAAAGTGAATCCGGATTGTATCCAACTGGCACCATGCGGACTTTTCTCAATGGGAGTAATGTCTCAAACTGTCTACGATTTCATCGTTCCCCTGAAGACCAATAGAAGTTTACGAAGCACATCTTGAGGCGTTGTGTAATCTGTGGTCCTTCAGAGTGTTGATCTAACAGACAAATTGCATCGGGATTGAATACAACTGGCACCGTGCGGACTTTTCTCCATGGGAGTAATGTCTCAAACTGTCTACGCTTTGATCGATTCCTGGAAGACCAGAAGTAGTTTCCGAAATACATCTGGTGGCATTCTGTAATCTGTGGACCTTCAGAGTGTTAATGAAACACTGAAATTGCATTGGGATTGAATCCATCAGGCAAAATGCCGGCTTTTCTCCATGGGAGTTATGTCTCAAACTCTGTACGATATGATCGATTCCTGGAAGACGAGTAGTAATTTTCCGAAGCACATTTGGAGGCATTCTGCAATCTGTGGACCTTCAGAGTGTTGACGAAACACAGAAATTGCTTCGGGATTCAATACAACAGGCACCATGCGGACTTTTCTCCGTGGCAGTAATGTCTCAAACTGTCTAAGGTTTGATCGTTCGCTGGAAGACCAGTAGTAGTTCCCGAAGGACATCTGGATTCATTCATTAATCTGTGGACCTTCAGAGTGTTGATGAAACACGGAAATTACATCAGGATTGAATACAACAGGCACAATGCGGACTTTTCTCCATGGAAGTTATGTCTCAAACTGTCAACGCTTTGATCGTTCCCTGGAAGACCAGTAGTAGCTTGAGAAGCACTTGCGGAGGCGGTCTATAAACTGTATACCTTTAGAGTGTTGATGAAACACACAAATTGCTTCGGGATTGAATACAAGAGGAACCATGCGGACTTTTCTCAAAGATAGCAGTGTCTCAAACTGTGTACGTTTTGATCGTTCTCTGGAAGACCAGTAGTTTCCGATGCACATCTGGAGGCATTCTTTAATCTGTGGACTATCATAGATTTGATGAAACACAGAAATAGCTATGGGATTCAATACAACAGGCACCATGCGGACTTTTCTCCTTGTGAGTAATGTCTCAAACTGTCTACGCTTTGATCGTTCCCTGGAAGACCAGTAGTAGTTTCCGAAGAACATCTGGATTCACTCATTAATCTGAGGAACCAATCGGACTTTTCTCAAAGATAGCAATGTCTCAAACTGTGTACGTTTTGATCGTTCTCTGGAAGACCAGCAGTAGTTTCCGATGCACATCTGGAGGCATTCTGTAATCCGTAGACTATCATAGTGTTGATGAAACATAGAAATTGCTTCGGGATTGAATACAACAGGCACCGTGCGGACTTTTCTCCATGGGAGTAATGTCTCAAACTGTCCACGCTTTGATCGTTCCCGGGAAGTTCAGTAGTAGTTTCCGAAGCACATGTGGAGGCGTTCTGCAATCAGCGGACCTTCAGAGTGTTGATGAAACAAGGAAAGTGAATCCGGATTGTATCCAACTGGCACCATGCGGACTTTTCTCAATGGGAGTAATGTCTCAAACTGTCTACGATTTCATCGTTCCCCTGAAGACCAATAGAAGTTTACGAAGCACATCTTGAGGCGTTGTGTAATCTGTGGTCCTTCAGAGTGTTGATCTAACAGACAAATTGCATCGGGATTGAATACAACTGGCACCGTGCGGACTTTTCTCCATGGGAGTAATGTCTCAAACTGTCTACGCTTTGATCGATTCCTGGAAGACCAGAAGTAGTTTCCGAAATACATCTGGTGGCATTCTGTAATCTGTGGACCTTCAGAGTGTTAATGAAACACTGAAATTGCATTGGGATTGAATCCATCAGGCAAAATGCCGGCTTTTCTCCATGGGAGTTATGTCTCAAACTCTGTACGATATGATCGATTCCTGGAAGACGAGTAGTAATTTTCCGAAGCACATTTGGAGGCATTCTGCAATCTGTGGACCTTCAGAGTGTTGACGAAACACAGAAATTGCTTCGGGATTCAATACAACAGGCACCATGCGGACTTTTCTCCGTGGCAGTAATGTCTCAAACTGTCTAAGGTTTGATCGTTCGCTGGAAGACCAGTAGTAGTTCCCGAAGGACATCTGGATTCATTCATTAATCTGTGGACCTTCAGAGTGTTGATGAAACACGGAAATTACATCAGGATTGAATACAACAGGCACAATGCGGACTTTTCTCCATGGAAGTTATGTATCAAACTGTCAACGTTTTGATCGTTCCCTGGAAGACCAGTAGTAGCTTGAGAAGCACTTGCGGAGGCGGTCTATAAACTGTATACCTTTAGAGTGTTGATGAAACACACAAATTGCTTCGGGATTGAATACAAGAGGAACCATGCGGACTTTTCTCAAAGATAGCAGTGTCTCAAACTGTGTACGTTTTGATCGTTCTCTGGAAGACCAGTGGTTTCCGATGCACATCTGGAGGCATTCTTTAATCTGTGGACTATCATAGATTTGATGAAACACAGAAATAGCTATGGGATTCAATACAACAGGCACCATGCGGACTTTTCTCCATGGGAGTAATGTCTCAACTGTCTACGCTTTTATCGTTATCTGGAAGACCAATGGTAGTTTCCGAAGCACATAAAGAGGCATTCTGTAATCTGTGGACCACCAGAGTGTTGATCAAACAGAGAAATTGCATCGGGATTGAATACAACACGCACCATGCGGACTTTTCTCCTTGGGAGTAATGTCTCAAACTGTCTACGCTTTGATCGTTCCCTGGAAGACCAGTAGTAGTTTGAGAAGCACTTGCTGAGGCGGTCTATAATCTGTGGACCTTCAGAGTGTTGATGAAACACACAAATTGCTTCGGGATTGAATACAAGCTTAACCATGCGGACTTTTCTCAAAGATAGCAGTGTCTCAAACTGTGTACGTTTTGATCGTTCTCTGGAAGACCAGTAGTAGTATCCGATGCACATCTGGAGGCATTCTGTAATCTGTGGACTATCATAGTGTTGATGAAACAAATAAATTGCTTCGGGATTCAATAAAACAGCACAATGCAGACTTTGCTCCATGGGAGTAATGGCTCAAACGGTCTACGCTTTTAACGTTCCGTGGAAGACAAGTAGTAGTTTCCGAAGCACATCTGGAGGCATTCTGTATTCTGTGGACTATCTGAGTGTTGATGAAGCACAGAAATTGCATCGGGAATGAATACAACAGGCAAAATGCCGGCTTTTCTCCATGGGAGTAATTTCTCAAATTCTCTACGATTTTATCGATTCCTTGAAGACCAGTAGTAATTTTCCGAAGCACATGTGGAGGTATACTGTAATCTGTGGACCTTCAGAGTGTTGATGAAACATAGAAATTGCATCGGGATTAAATACAACTGGCACCATGCGGACTTTTCTCCGTGGGAGTAATGTCTCAAACAGTCTACGCTTTGATCGTACCCTGGAAGAGAAAGTAGAAGTTTCCGAAGCATATGTAGAGGCGTTCTGTAATCTGTGGACCTTCGGAGTGTTGATGAAACACATAAATTGCATCGGGATTCCATACAACAGGCACCAAGCGGACTTTACTCCATGGGAGTAATGTCTCAAACTTTCATCGCTATGATCGTTCCCTGGAAGACCAGTTATAGTTTCCGAAGCACATGTGGAGGCGTTCTGTAATCTGTGGACCTTCCGAGTGTTGATAAAACATTGAAATTGCATTGCGATGAATGCAACAGGCACCATGCGGACTTTTCTCCAAGGGATAATGTCTCAAATGGTCTACGCTTTGATCGTTCCCTGGAATACCAGTAGTCGTTTCCGATGCACGTCTGGAGGCATTCTGTAATCTGTGGACCTTCAGAGTGTTGATGAAACATAGAAATTGCATCGGGATTGAATGCAACAGTCACCATGCGCACTTTCCTTCACGGGAGTAATGTCTCAGACTGTCATCGCTTTGATCGTTGCCTGAAAGACCAGTAATAGTTTCCGAAGCACATAAATAGGCCTTCTGTAATCTGTGGTCCTTCGGAGTGTTGATCAAACAGAGAAATTGCATCGGGATTGAATGCAACAGAACCATGCGGACTTTTCTCCGTGGCAGTAATGTCTCAAACCGGCTACGCTTTGATCGTTATCTGGAAGACCAGTAGTAGTTTCCGAAGCACATCTGGAGGCTTTCTGTAATCTCAGGACCTTTAGAGTGTTGATGAAACACAGAAATTGCATCGGGATTGGATACAACAGGCGCCATGCGGACTTTTCTCCATGGGGGTAATGACTAAAACTGTCTACGCTTTTATCATTATCTGGAAGACCAGTAGTAGTTTCCGAAACACATCTGGAGGCATTCTGTAATCTCTGGACCTTCAGAGTGTTGATGAAACACAGAAATAGCATCGGGATTAAATACAACAGGCACAATGCAGACTTTGCTCTATGGAGTAATGTCTCAAACTGTCTACGCTTTGATCGTTCCCTGGAATACCAGTAGTAGTTTCCGAAGTACATGTGGAGGCGTTCTGTAATCTGTGGACTTTCAGAGTGTTTATGATACACAGAAATTGCATCGGGATTGAATACAACAGCCACGACGCTTACTTTTCTCCATGGGAGTAATGTCTCAAACTGTCTACGCTACCATCGATTCCTGGAACACCGGTAGTAGTTTCCGAAGCACATCTGGATACATTCTGTAATATGTGGACCTTCAGTGTGTTGATGAAACACAGAAATAGCATCGGGATTGAACACAACATGCACCATGCTGACTTTTCTCCATGGGTGTAATGTCTCAATCTATCTACGCTTTGATCGTTCGCTGTAAGACCAGTAGTAGTTTCCGATGCACTTCTGGAGGCATCCTGTGATCTGTAGACTACCAGAGTGTTGATGAAACACAGAAATTGCAACGGGATTGAGTACAGCAGGCACCATGCGGACTTTTCTCCATGGTAGTAATGTTTCAATCTGTCTACGCTTTGATCGTTCAGTGGAAGACCAGTAGTAGATTCCGAAGCACATGTAGAGGCGTTGTGTAATCATTGGTCCTTCAGAGTGTTGATCAAACAGATAAATTACATCGGGATTGAATAAAACATGCACAATGCGGACTTTTCTCCATGGGAGTAATATCTCAAACTGTCTACGCTTTGATCGTTCCCTGGAAGACCAGTAGTAGTTTCCAATGCACATCTGGAGGCATTCTGTAACCTGTGGACCTTCAAAGTGTTGATGAAACACAGAAATTGCATCGGGATGGAATACAACAGTCACCATGCGCACTTTAATCCATGGGAGTAATGTCTCAATCTATCTACGCTTTGATCGTTATTTGGAAGACCAGTAGTAATTTCCGAAGCACATCTGGAGGCCTTCTGTAATCTCTGGACCTTTAGAGTGTTGATGGAACACAGAAATTCCATCGGGATTGAATACAACAGGCTCCATGCGGACTTTTCTCTATGGGAGTAATGTCTCAAACTGTCTAAGCTTTGATCGTTATCTGGAAGACCAGTAGTAGCTTCCGAAACACATCTGGAGGATTTCTGTAGTCTCTGGACATTCTGAGTGTTCATGAAACACAGAGATTGCTTCGGGATTCGATACAACAGGCACAATGCGGTCTTTTCACCATGGGAGTAATGTCTCAAACTGTCATCGCTATGATCGTTCCCTGGAAGACCAGTAAAAGTTTCCGAAGCACGTATGGAGGTAATCTGTAATCTGTGGTCCTTCAGAGTGTTGATGTAACACAGAAATTGTATCGGGATTGAATACAACAGGCACCATGCGGACTTTACTCAATGGGAGTAATGTCTCAAACTGTCTACGCTTTGAACGTTACCTGGAATACCAGTAGTAGTTTCCGAAGTACATGTGGAGGCGTTCTGTAATCTGTGGACTTTCAGAGTGTTTATGAAACACAGAAATTGCTTCGGGATTCAATACAACAGACACCACGCTTACTTTTCTCCATGGGAGTAATGTCTCAAACTGTCTACGCTACGATCGATTATTGGAAGTCCAGTAGTTGTTTCCGAAGCACATCTGGAGGAATTCTTTAGTCTCTGGATCTTATGAGTGTTGATTAAACAAGAAATTGCTTCGGAATTCAATACAACAGGCACCAAGCGGTCTTTTTACCATTGGAGTAATGTCTCCTACTGTCATCACTACGATCGTTCCCTGGAAGACCAGTAAAAGTTTCCGAAGCACGTATGGAGGTAATCTGTAATCTGTGGTCCTTCAGAGTGTTAATGAATCACAGAAATTGCATCGGGATTGAATACAACAGGCACCATGCATACATATCTCCATGGGAGTATTGTCTCAAACTGTCTACGCTTTGATCGTTCCCTGGAAAAACAGTAGTAGTTTCCGAAATGCATGTGGAGGCGTTCTGTAATCTGTGGACTTTCAGTGTGTTTATGAAACACAGAAATTGCATCGGGATTGAATACAACAGACACAACGCTTACGTTTCTCCATGGGAGTAATGTCTCAAACTGTCTACGTTACGATCAATTAATGGAAGTCCAGTAGTAGTTTCTGAAGCACATCTGGAGGCATTCTGTAATCTGTGAACCTTCAGAGTGTTGATGAAACACAGAAATTGCATTGGGATTGAATACAACAGGCACCATGCGGACTTTTCTCCATGGGAGTAATGTCTCAAACTGTCATCGCTTTGATCGTTCCCTGGAAGACCAGTAATAGTTTCTGAAGCACATGTGGAGGCGTTCTGTAATCTGTGGACCTTCAGAGTGTTGATGATACACAGAAATTGCATCGGGATTCAATAAAACAAACACCAGGATGACTTTTCTCCATGGGATTAATGACTCAGACTGTCATCACTATGATCGTTCCCTGGAAGACCAGTAATAGTTTCCGAAGCACATGTGGTGGCGTTCTGTAAAATGTGAACCTTCAGAGTGTTGATGAAACACAGAAATTGCATCGGGATTAAATATAAGAGGCACCATGCGGACTTTTCTACAAGGGAGTAATGTCTAAAAATGTCTACTCTTTGATCGTCCTCTGGAAGACCAGTAAAAGTTTCCGAAGCACTTATGGAGGTATTCTGTAATCTGTAGTCCTTCAGAGAGTTGATGAAGCACAGAAATTACATCGGGATTGAATACAACAGGCACCATGCGGACTTTTCTCCATGGGACTAAAGTCTCAAATTGTCTACGCTTTGATCGTTCCCTGGAAGACCGGTAGTAGTTTCCGAAGCACGTCTGGAGGCGTTCTGTAATCTGTGGACCTTCGGAGTGTTGATAAAACATTGAAATTGCATTGGGATGAATGCAACAGGCACCATGCGGACTTTTCTCCAAGGGATAATGTCTCAAATGGTCTACGCTTTGATCGTTCCCTGGAATACCAGTAGTCGTTTCCGATGCACGTCTGGAGGCATTCTGTAATCTGTGGACCTTCAGAGTGTTGATGAAACATAGAAATTGCATCGGGATTGAATGCAACAGTCACCATGCGCACTTTCCTTCACGGGAGTAATGTCTCAGACTGTCATCGCTTTGATCGTTGCCTGAAAGACCAGTAATAGTTTCCGAAGCACATAAATAGGCCTTCTGTAATCTGTGGTCCTTCGGAGTGTTGATCAAACAGAGAAATTGCATCGGGATTGAATGCAACAGAACCATGCGGACTTTTCTCCGTGGCAGTAATGTCTCAAACCGGCTACGCTTTGATCGTTATCTGGAAGACCAGTAGTAGTTTCCGAAGCACATCTGGAGGCTTTCTGTAATCTCAGGACCTTTAGAGTGTTGATGAAACACAGAAATTGCATCGGGATTGGATACAACAGGCGCCATGCGGACTTTTCTCCATGGGAGTAATGACTAAAACTGTCTACGCTTTTATCATTATCTGGAAGACCAGTAGTAGTTTCCGAAACACATCTGGAGGCATTCTGTAATCTCTGGACCTTCAGAGTGTTGATGAAACACAGAAATAGCATCGGGATTAAATACAACAGGCACAATGCAGACTTTGCTCTATGGAGTAATGTCTCAAACTGTCTACGCTTTGATCGTTCCCTGGAATACCAGTAGTAGTTTCCGAAGTACATGTGGAGGCGTTCTATAATCTGTGGACTTTCAGAGTGTTTATGATACACAGAAATTGCATCGGGATTGAATACAACAGCCACGACGCTTACTTTTCTCCATGGGAGTAATGTCTCAAACTGTCTACGCTACCATCGATTCCTGGAACACCGGTAGTAGTTTCCGAAGCACATCTGGATACATTCTGTAATATGTGGACCTTCAGTGTGTTGATGAAACACAGAAATAGCATCGGGATTGAACACAACATGCACCATGCTGACTTTTCTCCATGGGTGTAATGTCTCAATCTATCTACGCTTTGATCGTTCGCTGTAAGACCAGTAGTAGTTTCCGATGCACTTCTGGAGGCATCCTGTGATCTGTAGACTACCAGAGTGTTGATGAAACACAGAAATTGCAACGGGATTGAGTACAGCAGGCACCATGCGGACTTTTCTCCATGGTAGTAATGTCTCAATCTGTCTACGCTTTGATCGTTCAGTGGAAGACCAGTAGTAGATTCCGAAGCACATGTAGAGGCGTTGTGTAATCATTGGTCCTTCAGAGTGTTGATCAAACAGATAAATTACATCGGGATTGAATAAAACATGCACAATGCGGACTTTTCTCCATGGGAGTAATATCTCAAACTGTCTACGCTTTGATCGTTCCCTGGAAGACCAGTAGTAGTTTCCAATGCACATCTGGAGGCATTCTGTAACCTGTGGACCTTCAAAGTGTTGATGAAACACAGAAATTGCATCGGGATGGAATACAACAGTCACCATGCGCACTTTAATCCATGGGAGTAATGTCTCAATCTATCTACGCTTTGATCGTTATTTGGAAGACCAGTAGTAGTTTCCGAAGCACATCTGGAGGCCTTCTGTAATCTCTGGACCTTTAGAGTGTTGATGGAACACAGAAATTGCATCGGGATTGAATACAACAGGCTCCATGCGGACTTTTCTCTATGGGAGTAATGTCTCAAACTGTCTAAGCTTTGATCGTTATCTGGAAGACCAGTAGTAGCTTCCGAAACACATCTGGAGGATTTCTGTAGTCTCTGGACATTCTGAGTGTTCATGAAACACAGAGATTGCTTCGGGATTCGATACAACAGACACAATGCGGTCTTTTCACCATGGGAGTAATGTCTCAAACTGTCATCGCTATGATCGTTCCCTGGAAGACCAGTAAAAGTTTCCGAAGCATGTATGGAGGTAATATGTAATCTGTGGTCCTTCAGAGTGTTGATGTAACACAGAAATTGTATCGGGATTGAATACAACAGGCACCATGCGGACTTTACTCAATGGGAGTAATGTCTCAAACTGTCTACGCTTTGATCGTTCCCTGGAATACCAGTAGTAGTTTCCGAAGTACATGTGGAGGCGTTCTGTAATCTGTGGACTTTCAGAGTGTTTATGAAACACAGAAATTGCTTCGGGATTCAATACAACAGACACCACGCTTACTTTTCTCCATGGGAGTAATGTCTCATACTGTCTACGCTACGATCGATTATTGGAAGTCCAGTAGTTGTTTCCGAAGCACATCTGGAGGAATTCTTTAGTCTCTGGATCTTCTGAGAGTTGATTAAACAAGAAATTGCTTCGGAATTCAATACAACAGGCACCAAGCGGTCTTTTCACCATGGGAGTAATGTCTCCTACTGTCATCACTACGATCGTTCCCTGGAAGACCAGTAAAAGTTTCCGAAGCACGTATGGAGGTAATCTGTAATCTGTGGTCCTTCAGAGTGTTAATGAATCACAGAAATTGCATCGGGATTGAATACAACAGGCACCATGCATACATATCTCCATGGGAGTATTGTCTCAAACTGTCTACGCTTTGATCGTTCCCTGGAAAAACAGTAGTAGTTTATGAAATGCATGTGGAGGCGTTCTGTAATCTGTGGACTTTCAGTGTGTTTATGAAACACAGAAATTGCATCGGGATTGAATACAACAGACACAACGCTTACGTTTCTCCATGGGAGTAATGTCTCAAACTGTCTACGTTACGATCAATTAACGGAAGTCCAGTAGTAGTTTCTGAAGCACATCTGGAGGCATTCTGTAATCTGTGAACCTTCAGAGTGTTGATGAAACACAGAAATTGCATTGGGATTGAATACAACAAGCACCATGCGGACTTTTCTCCATGGGAGTAATGTCTCAAACTGTCATCGCTTTGATCGTTCCCTGGAAGACCAGTAATAGTTTCTGAAGCACATGTGGAGGCGTTCTGTAATCTGTGGACCTTCAGAGTGTTGATGATACACAGAAATTGCATCGGGATTCAATAAAACAAACACCAGGATGACTTTTCTCCATGGGATTAATGACTCAGACTGTCATCACTATGATCGTTCCCTGGAAGACCAGTAATAGTTTCCGAAGCACATGTGGTGGCGTTCTGTAAAATGTGAACCTTCAGAGTGTTGATGAAACACAGAAATTGCATCGGGATTAAATACAAGAGGCACCATGGGGACTTTTCTACAAGGGAGTAATGTCTAAAAATGTCTACTCTTTGATCGTCCTCTGGAAGACCAGTAAAAGTTTCCGAAGCACTTATGGAGGTATTCTGTAATCCGTAGTCCTTCAGAGAGTTGATGAAGCACAGAAATTACATCGGGATTGAATACAACAGGCACCATGCGGACTTTTCTCCATGGGACTAAAGTCTCAAATTGTCTACGCTTTGATCGTTCCCTGGAAGACCGGTAGTAGTTTCCGAAGCACGTCTGGAGGCATTCTGTAATCTGTGGACATTCAGAGTGTTGATGAAACACAGAAATTGCATCGTGATTGAATACAACAATCACCATGCGGACTTTTCTCCATGGGAGTAATGTCTCAAACTGTCTACGCTTTCATCGTTCCCAGGAATACCGGTTGTAGTTTCCGAAGTACATGTGGAGGTGTTCTGTAATCTGTGGACTTTCAGAGTGTTTATGAAAAACAGAAATTGCATCGGGATTGAATAGAACAGGCACCATGCATACTTTTCTCCATTTGAGTAATGTCTCAAACTGTCTACGCTACGATCGATTCCTGGAAGTCCAGTAGTAGTTTCCGAAGCACATCTGGAGGGAATCTGTAATCTGTGGACCTTCAGAGTGTTGATGACAGAAATTGCATCGTTATTGAATACAACAGGCACCATGCGGACTTTTCTACAAGCGAGTAGGGTCTAAACATGTCTACGCTATGATCGTTCCCTGGAAGACCAGTAAAAGTATCCGAAGCACATATGGAGGTATTGTGTAATCTGTGGTCCTTCAGTGTGATGATGAAACACAGAAATTGCATCGATATTGAATACAACTAGCACCATGCCGACTTTTCTCCATGAGAGTAATGTCTCAAACTGTCTACGCTTTGACCGTTCGCTGGAAGACAAGTAGTAGTTTCCGAAGACAATCTGAAGGCATTCAGTTATCTGTGGACCTTCAGAATGTTGATAAAACACGGAAATTGCATCGGGATTGAATACAACAGGCACCATACTAACTTTTCTCCATGGGAGTAATTACTCAAATTGTCAACACTTTTATCGTTATCTGGAAGACCAGTGCAAGTTTCCGAAGCACATGTGGAGGCCTTCTGTAATCTGTGCACCATTAGAGTGTTGATGAAACACAGAAATTGCATCGGGATTGAATACAACAGGTACTATGCAGACTTTTCTCCACGGGAGTAATGTCTCAAACTGTCTACGCTTTGATCGTTATCTGGAAGACCAGTAGTAGCTTCCGAAACACATCTGGAGGAATTCTGTAGTCTCTGGACATTCAGAGTGTTGATGAAACACAGAAATTGCTTCGGGATTCAATACAACAGGCACCAAGCGGTCTTTTCACCATGGGAGTAATGTCTCAAACTGTCATCACTATGATCGTTCCCTGGAAGACCCGTAAAAGTTTCCGAAGCACGTATGGAGGTAATCTGTAATCTGTGGTCCTTCAGAGTGTTGATGAAACACAGAAATTGCATCGGGATGAATACAACAGGCACCATGCGGACTTTACTTCATGGGAGTAATGTCTCAAACTGGCTACGCTTTGATCGTTCCCTGGAAAACCAGTAGTAGTTCCCGAAGTACATGTGGAGGCGTTCTGTAATCTGTGGACTTTCAGAGTGTTTATGAATCACAGAAATTGCATCTGGATTGAATACAACATTCACCATGCGGATTTTTCTCCATGGGAGTCATGTCTCAAATTGTCTACGCTTTGATCGTTCCATGGAAGGCCAGTAGTAGTTTCCGATGCACGTCTGGAGGCATTCTGTAATCTGTGGACTATCATAGTGTTGATGAAACACAGAAATAGCTATGGGATTCAATAAAACAGGCACCATGCGGACTTTTCTCCTTGTGAGTAATGTCTCAAACTGTCTACGCTTTGATCGTTCCCTGGAAGATCAGTCTTAGTTTGAGAAGCACATACGGAGGCGTTCTATATTCTGTGGACCTTCAGAGTTTTGATGAAACACAGAAATTGCTTTGTTATTCAATACAACAGGCACCATGCGGACTTTTCTCCATGGGAGTAATGTCTCAAACTGTCTACGCTTTGATCGTTCCATGGAAGACCAGTACAAGTTTCGGAAGCACATCTGGAGGCATTCTGTAATCTGTGGACCGTCAGAGTGTTGATGAAACACAGAAATTGAATCGGGATTGAATACAACAGGCACCTTGCGGACTTTTGTCCATGGCAGTAATGTCTCAAACTGTCTACACTTTGATCGTTCCCTGGAAGACCAGTAGTATTTTCCGAAGCACATCTGGATTCATTCTGTAATCTATAGACCTTCAGAGTGTTGATGAAACACAAAAATTGCATCGGGAGTGAATAGTATTCGCCATTCGGATTTTTCTCCATTTGAGTAATGTCTGAAACTGTCTACGCTTTGATCGTTCACAGAAAGACCAGTTGTAGTTTTCGAAACACATGTGGAGGCTCTTCTGTTGTTTGTGGACCTTCAGAGTGTTGATGAAACACAGAAATTGCATTGGGATTGAGTCCAACAGGCACCATGCGGAGTTTCCTCCAAGGGAGTAATGTCTCAAACTGACTAAGCTTTGGTCGTTCCCTGGAAGAGCAGTAGTAGATTCCGAAGCACATAAGGAAGCATTCTGTAATCTGTGGACTACCAGAGTGATGATGAAACACAGAAATTGTATCGGTATTGAATACAACAGGCACCATGCGCACTTTTCTCCATGGAAGTAATGTCTCAAACTGTCTACGCTTTGATCGTTCCCTGGAAGACCAGTAGTAGATTCCGAAGCAGATATGGAGGCTTTCAGTAATCTGTGGTCCTTCAGAGTGTTGATCAAACTGAGAAATTGCATCGGGATTGAATACAACAGGCACCATGCTTACTTTTCAACATGGGAGTAATGTCACAAATTGTCTACGCTATGATCGATTCCTGGAAGACAAGTAGTAGTTTCGGAAGCACATCTGGAGGCATTCTGTAATCTGTGGTCCTTCAGAGTGTTGATCAAAGAGAGAAATTGCATCTGGATTGAATACAACAGGCACCATGCGGACTTTTCTCCGTGGGAATGAACTCTCAAACTGTCTACTCTTCGATGGTTCATTGGAAGACCAGTAGTAGTTTCCGAAGCACATCTCGAGGCATTCTGTAATCTGAGGACCTTCAGAGTGTTGATGAAACACAGATATTGCATCGGGATTCAATACAACCGGCACCATGCAGACTTTTCTCCAAGGGAGTAAAGTCTCAAACTGTCTACGCATTGATCGTTCCGTTTAAGACCAGTACTAGTTTCGAAAGCACATCTTTAGGCAATCTGTAATATGTGGCCCATTAGAGTGTTGGTGAAACACAGAAATAGCATCGGGACTGAATATAACAGGTACCATACGGACTTTTCTCCATGGGAGAAATGTCTCAAACTGTCTACGCTTTGATCGTTCTCTGGGAGACCAGTAGTAGTTTCCGAAGCACATGTATGGTCATTCTGTATTCTGTGGACCTTCAGAGTGTTGATGATACACATAAATTGCATCGGGATTTAATACAAGGGGCACCATGCTTACTTTTCTCCATAAGAGTATTGGCTCAAACTGTCTGCGCTTGGATCGATTCCTGGAAGACCAGTTGCAGTTTCCGAAGCACATCTGGAGGCATTCTGTAATCCGTGGACCTTCAGAGTGTTGATGAAACACATAAATTGCACCGGGATTGAATACAACAGGCACCATGATTACTTTTCAACTTGGGAGTAATGTCTCAAACTGTCTACGCTATGATCGATTCCTGGAAGACCAGTAGTAGTTTCGGAAGCACATCTGGAGGCATTCTGTAATCTGTGGTACTTCAGAGTGTTGAACAAACAGAGAAACTGCATCTGGATTGAATACAACACGCACCATGGGGACTTTTCTCCAGGGGAGTAATGTCTCAAACTGTCTAAGGTTTTTTCGTTCCCTGGAAGAGCAGTAGTAGATTCCAAAGCACATATGGATTCATTCTGTAATCTGTGGACCTTCAGAGTGTTGATAAACACAGAAATTGCAACGGGAATCAATACAACAGTCACCATGCGGACTTTTCTCCATAGGAGTAATGTCTCAAACTGTCTACGCTTTGATCGTACCCTGGGGGACCTGTAGTAGTTTCTGAAGCATATATGCAGGCATTATGTCATCTGTGGACCTACAGAGTGTTGATGAAACACAAAAATTGCATCGCGATTGAATACAACAGGCACCATGCCGACTATTCTCCATGGGAGTAATGTCTCAAACTATCTACGCATTGATCGTTCCCAGGAAGACCAGTAGTAGTTTCCGAAGCACATGCGGAGGCGTTCAATAATCTGTTTACCTTCAGAGTGTAGATGAAACAATGAAATTGCATCGGGATTGAATACAACAGGCACCATGCTTACTTATCTCCATGGGAGTAATGGCTCAAGCTGTCTACGCTTTGATCGATTCCTGGAAAATCAGTAGTAGTTTCCGGTGCACATATGGAGGGATTCTGTGATCTGTTTTTCCATCAGAGTGTTGATGAAACACAGAAATTGCATCGGGATTCAATACAACCTTCACCATGCGGACTTTTTTCCATGGGAGTAATGTCTCAAACTTTCTACACTTTGATCGTTCCCTCTGAGACCACTAGTATTTCCGAAGCACATGTGGAGCCGTTCTGTATTCTGTGGACCTTCAGAGTGATGATGAAACACAGATATTGCATCGCGATTGTATACAACAGGCACCATACGGACTTTTCTCCATGGGAGTAATGTCTCAAACTGTCTACGCTTCGAAGGTCCCCTGGAAGACCAGTAGTAGTTTCCGAAGCACATCTGGAGGCATTCAGTAGTCTGTGGACCTTCAGAGTGTTGATGAAACACAAAAATTGCATCGGGATTGAAAACAACAGGCACCATTCGGACTTTTCTCCATGGGAGTACTGTCTCAATGTGTCTACGCTTTGATCGTTCCCTGGAAGACCAGTAGCAGTTTCCGAAGCACATATGGAGGCATTCTGGAATCTGTGTTCTTCCGAGTGTTAATCAAACAGAGAAATTGCATCTAAATTGAATATAACAGGCACCATGCAGACTTTTCCCCGTGGTAGTAATTTCTCAAACTATCTAAGCACTGATGGTTGGCTGGACGGCCAGTAGTAGATTTCGAAGCACATCTGGAGGCATTAAGTTACCTGCGTACCTTCAGAGTGTTGATGAAACACAGACATTGCATCGGGATTGCATACAACAGGCACCATGCCGACATTTCTCCATGGGAGTAATGTCTCAATCTGTCTACACTTAGATCGATTCCTGGAAGACCAGTAGTAGTTTCCGAAGCACATCTGGACGCATTCCGTAATCTGTGGACCTTCAGAGTGTTGATGAAACACAGAAATAGGACCGGGATTTGATACAACAGAAACCACGCGGACTTTTCTCCTTGGGACTAATGTCTCAAACTGTCTACGCTTTGATCGTTCCCTGGAAGAGCAGTAGTAGATTCAGAATCACATATGGAGGCATTCTGTAACCTATGGTCTTTCAGAGTGTTGGTCAAACAGAGAAAATGCATCTGGATTGAATACAACTGGCACCATGCGGTCTTTTCTCCGTTGGAGTAACGTCTTAAACTGTTTACGCTTCGATGGTCCATTGGAAGACCAGTAGTAGTTTCTGAAGCACATCTCGAGCATACAGTAATCTGTGGACCTTCAGAATGTTGATGAAACACAGAAATTGCATCGGGATTGAATACAACAGGCACAATGCTTACATTTCTCCATGGGAGTAATGTCTCAAACTGTCTACGCTAAGATCGATTCCTGGAAGACCAGTAGTAGTTTCCGAAGCACATATGGAGGCATTCTGCAATCTGTGGTCTTCCGAGTGTTAATCAAACAGAGAAATTGCATCTAAATTGAATATAACAGGCACCATGCAGACATTTCTCCGTGGTAGTAATGTCTCAAACTATCTACGCTCTGATGGTTAGCTGGACGGCCAGTAGTAGATTCCGAAGCACATCTGGAGGCATTCAGTTACCTGTGTACCTTCAGAATGTTGATGAAACACAGAAATTGCATCGGGATTGCATACATCAGGCACCATGCCGACATTTCTCCATGGGAGTAATGTCTCAATCTGTCTACACTTTGATCGATTCCTGGAAGACCAGTAGTAGTTTCCGAAGCACATATGGAGGCGTTCTGTTATCTGTTCACCTTCAG
Source organism: Schistocerca gregaria (assembly GCF_023897955.1). Classification (NCBI taxonomy): domain Eukaryota; kingdom Metazoa; phylum Arthropoda; class Insecta; order Orthoptera; family Acrididae; genus Schistocerca; species Schistocerca gregaria. Next base: position 786,892,508 of record NC_064923.1, read on the forward strand.
AGTGTTGAAACACAGAAAATGCATTGGGATTGAATACAACAGACACCATGCGGACTTTTCTCGAAGGGACTAATGTCTCAAACTGTTTACGCTTAGATCAATTCCTGGATGACCAGTAGTAGTTTCCGAAGCTGATCTGGATGCATTTCTTAATCTGCGGACCTTCGGAGTGTTGATAAATCACAGAATTTGCATCGGGATTGAACACAACAGGCACCATGCAGACTTATCTCCAAGGGAGTAATGTCTCAATCTATCTACGCTTTGATCGTTCCCTGGAAGACCAGTTGTAGTTTCCGAAGCACATATGGAGGCATTCAGTAATCTGTGGTCCTTCAGAGTGTTGATCAAACTGAGAAGTTGCATCTGGGTGGAATACAACAGCCACCATGCTGACATTTCTGTAAGGGGGTAATGACTCAAACTGTCTACGCTTTGATCGTTCCCTGGAAGACCCGTAGTAGTTTCCGAAGCACATGCGGAAGTGTTGTGTAAACTGTGGACCTTCAGAGAGTTGATGAAACACAGAAAATCGATCGAAATTGAATACAACAGGCACCATACGGACTTTTCTCAATTGGATTATTCAGTCAAACTGTCTACGCTTTGATCGTTATCTGGAGGACCAGTAGTAGTTTCTGAAGCACATGTAGGTCGTTCTGTAATCTGTGGACCCTCAGAGTGTTGATGAGACACAGAAAACGCATCGGGATTTAATACAACAGGCACCATGCGCACTTTTCTATAAGGGAGTAATGTCTCAAACTCTCTACGCTTTGATCGTTCCCTGGAAGACCAGTAGTAGTTTGCGATGCACTTCTGGAGGCATTCTGTTATCTGTGGACTATCAGAGCGTTGATGAAATACAGAAATTGCATCATAATTGAATACAACCGGCACCATGCAGTCTTTTCTCCCATTGAGTAATGTCTCAAACTGTCTACGTTTTGATCGTTCCCTGGAAGACTAGTAGTAGTTTCCGAAGCACATTTGGAGGCATTCTGTAATCTGTGGACCTTCAGGGTGTTGATGAAACACAGAAATTGCATCGGGATTGAATACAACCTGCACCAAGCGGACTTATCTCCATGGGAGTAATGTATTAAACTGTCTACGCTTTGATCGTTCGCTGGAAGACCAGTAGTAGATTCCGAAACACATGTGGAAACTCTTCTGTTATTTGTGGACCTTCAGAGTATTGATGAAACACAGAAATTGCATCGGGATTGAGTCCAACAGGCACCATAGGGACTTTCCTCCAAGGGAGTAATGTCTCAAACTTTCGAAGATTTGGTCGTTGCCTGGAAGAGCAGTAGTAGATACCGAAGCACATATGGAGGCATTCTGTAATCTATGGTCCTTCGGAGTGTTGATCAAACAGAGAAATTGCATCTGGATTGAATACAACAGGCACCATGCGGACTTTTCTCAATTGGATTATTCAGTCAAACTGTCTACGCTTTGATCGTTATCTGGAGGACCAGTAGTAGTTTCTGAAGCACATGTAGGTCGTTCTGTAATCTGTGGACCCTCAGAGTGTTGATGAGACACAGAAATCGCATCGGGATTTAATACAACAGGCACCATGCGCACTTTTCTATAAGGGAGTAATGTCTCAAACGCTCTACGCTTTGATCGTACCCAGAAGGACCAGTAGTAGATTCCGAAGCACATCTACAGGCATTATGTCGTCTGTGGACCTTCAGAGTGTTATTGAAACACAGAAATTGCATCGGGATTGAATACAACAGGCACCATGTGGACTTTTCGCCATTGGAGTTATGGCTCAAATTGTCTACGCTTTGATCGATTCCTGGAAGACCAGTAGTAGTTTTTGAAGCACATCTGGAGGCAGTGTGTAACCTGTGGACCTTCAGAGTGTTGATGAAACGCAGAAATTGCCTTGGGATTCAATACAAACGGCACCATGCAGACTTTTCTTCAATGGGGTAAAGTCTCAAACTGTCTACGATTTGATCGTTCCCTGGAAGACCAGTACTAGTTTCAGAAGCACGTCTGGAGGCATTCTGTAATCTGTGGCCCTTCAGCGTGATGGTGAAACACAGAAATAGCATCGGGATTGGAATACAACAGGCATCATACATACTTTTCTCCATGGGAGTAAAGTCAAAAACTGTCTACGCTTTGATCGTTCCCTGGGAGACCAGTAGTAGTTTCGAAAGCACAACTTTAGGCATTCTGTAATCTGTGGACCATCAGAGTGTTGATCAAACAGAGAAATTGCATCTGGATTGAATACAACAATCACCATGCGGACTTTTCTCCGTGGGAATAAACACTCAAACTGTTTTCGTTTCGATGGTTCATTGGAAGACCAGTAGTAGTTTCCCAAGCACATCTCGAGGCGTTCTGTAATCTGTGGACATTCAGAGTGTTGATGAAACACAGATGTTGCATCGGGATTCAATACAACCGGCACCATGCACACTTTTCTCCACGGGAGTAATGTCTCAAACTGTCTACGGTTTTGATCGTTCCCTTTAAGACCAGTACTAGTTTCGAAAGCACATCTTTAGGCATTCTGTAATTTGTGGCCCTTCAGAGTGTTGGTGAAACACAGAAATAGCATCGGGACTGAATACAACAGGCACCATGCGGACTTTTTTCCATGGGAGTAGTGTCTCAATCTGTCTACGCTTTGATCGTTCCCTGGGAGACCAGTAGTAGTTTCCGAAGCACATCTGGACGCATTCTGTAATCTGTGGACCTTCAGAGTGATGATGAAACACAGAAATTGCGTCGGGATTAAATACTACTGGCACCATGCGGACTTTTCTCCATGGGAGTAGTGTCTCAATCTGTCTACGCTTTGATCGTTCCCTGGGAGACCAGTAGTAGTGTCCGAAACACATGTATAGCCGTTCTGTAATCTGTGGACCTTCAGAGTGTTGAAGAAACAAACAAATTGCATCGGGATTGAATACAACAGGCACCATGAGGACTTTTCTGCATGGGAGTAATTTCTCAAACTGTCTACGATTTGATCGTTCCCTGGAAGACCAGTACTAGCTTCTGAAGCACATCTGGAGGTATTCTGCAATCTGTGAACCTTCAGAGGGTTGGTGAAACACAGAGATTGCATCGGTTTTTAATACAACATTCACCATGCTACGTTTTTCCAAGGGAGTTCTGTCTAAAACTGTCTTTGCTTTGATCGTTCCCTGGAAGACCAGTAGCAGTTTCCGAAGCACATATGGAGGCATTCTGCAATCTGTGGTGTTCTGAGTGTTAATCAAACAGAGAAATTGCATCTAAATTGAATATAACAGGCGCCATGCAGACTTTTCTCCGTGGTAGTAATGTCTCAAACTATCTTCGCTCTGATGGTTAGCTGGACGGCCAGTAGTAATTTCCGAAGCACATCTGGAGGCATTCAGTTATCTGTGTACCTTCAGAGTGTTGATGAAACACAGCCATTGCATCGGGATTGCATACAACAGGCACCATGCCGACTTTACTCCATGGGGGTAATGTCTCAATCTGTCTACACTTTGATCGATTCCTGGAAGACCAGTAGTAGTTTCCGAAGCACATCTGGACTCATTCTGTAATAAGTGGACCTTCAGAGTGATGATGAAACACAGAAATTGCGTCGGGATTGATTACTACTGGCACCATGCGGACTTTTCTCCAAGGGAGTAATGTCTCAAACTGTCTACGCTTCGATCGTTCCCTGGAAGACCACTAGTAGTTTCCGAAGCACATCTGGAGGCATTCTGTCATCTGTTGGCCTTCAGAGTATTGATGAAATACAGGAATAGCATCGGGATTGATCACAACAGGCAATAAGTGTACTTTTCTAAATGGGAGTAACATGTCAAACTTTCTACGTTTTGATCGTTCCCTGGAAGACCAGCAGTAGTTTCCGAAGCACATGTAGAGGCGTTCTGTTATCTGCTCACCTTCAGAGTGATGAAACATAGAAAATGCTTTGGGACTGAATACAACAGACACCATGCGGACTTTTCTCCAAGGAAGTAATGTCTCGATCTGTCTACACTTTGATCGATTCCTGGAAGACCAGTAGTAGTTTCCGAAGCACATCTGGACGCATTCTGTAATATGTGGACCTTCAGAGTGATGATGAAACACAGAAATTGCGTCGGGATTAAATTCTACTGGCACCATGCGCACTTTTCTCCATGGGAGTAATGTCTCAAACTGTCTACGCTTTGATCGTTTCCTGGGAGACCAGTAGTAGTTTCCGAAGCACATGGGGAGGCGTTCTATAATCTGTGGACCTTCAGAGTGTAGATGAAACAAAGAAATTGCATAGGGATTGAATACAACAGGCACCATGCTTACTTATCTCCATGGGAGTAATGGCTCAAACTGTCTGCGCTTTGATCGATTCCTGGAAGACAAGTTGTAGTTTCCGAAGCACATCTGGAGGCAATCTGTAATCTGTGGACCTTCAGAGTGTTGATGAAACACAGAAACTGCATCGGGATTCAATACAACCGGCACCATGCAGACTTTTCTCCATGGGAGTTATGTCTCAAACTGTCTACGCTTTGATCGTTCCCTTAAAGACCAGTACTAGTTTCGGAAGTACATCTGGAGGTATTCTGTAAACTGTGGCCCTACAGAGTGTTGGTGAAACACAGAAATAGCATTGGGACTGAATACAACAGGCACCATACGGACTTTTCTCCAAGGGAGTAAAGTCTCAAACTGTTTACGCTTTGATCGTTCCCTGGAAGACCAGTACTAGTTTCGAAATCACATGTGGCGGCACTCTGTAAGGTGTGGCCCTTCAGAGTGTTGGTGAAACACAGAAATTGAATCGGGATTGAATACAACAGTCACCTTGCGGACTTTTCTCCATGGCAGTAATGACTCAAACTGACTACGCTTTGATCGTTCCCTGGGAGACCAGTAGTATTTGCGAAACACATGTACAGCCATTGTGTATTCTGTGGACCTTCAGAGTGTTGATGAAACACATAAATTGCATTGGGATTGAATACAACAGGCACCATGCGGACTTTTCACCAAGGGAGTAATGTCTCAAACTGTCTAAGATTTTTTCGTTCCCTGGAGGAGCAGTAGTAGATTCCAAAGCACATACGGAGGCATTCTGTAATCTGTGGACCTTCAGAGTGTTGATGAACACAGAAATTGCATCGGGATTCAATACAACAGGCACTATACGGACTTTCTTCCATAGGAGTAAAGTCTCAAACTCTCTACGCTTTGATCGTACCATGGTGGACCACTAGTAGTTTCCGAAGCATATCTGCAAGCATTATGTGATCTGTGGACCTTCAGAGTGTTGATGAAACACAGAAATTGCATCGGGATTGAATACAACAGACACCATGCGGAGTTTTCTCCATGGGAGTAATGTCTCAAACTGTCTACGCGTTGATCGTTCCCTGGAAGACCAGTAGTAGTTTCCGAAGCACATGCGGAGGCGTTCTATAATCTGGGGACCTTCAGAGTGTAGATGAATCAAAGAAATTGCATAGGGATTGAATACAACAGGCACCATGCTTACTTATCTCGATGGGAGTAAGGGCTCAAACTGTCTGCGCTTTGATCGTTTCCTGGAAGACCAGTTGTAGTTTCCGAAGCACATCTGGAGGCATTCTGTAATCTGTGGTCCTTCAGAGTGTTGATGAAACACAGAAATTGCATCGGGATTCAATACAACCGGCACCATGCAGACTTTTCTCCATGGGAGTTATGTCTCCAACAGTCTACGCTTTCATTGATTCCTGGAAAACCAGTAATAGTTTCCGAAGCACATCTGGAGGCATTCTGTAATATCTTCACCATCAGAGTGTTGATGAAACACAGAAAATGCATCGGGATTCAATACAACCTTCACCATGCGGACTTTTTTCCATGTGAGTTATGTCTCATACTCTCTACGCTTTGATCGTTCCCTGGAAGACCAGTACTAGTTTCGGAAGCACATCTAGAGGCATTCTGTAATCTGTGGACCTTCAGAGTGTTGGTGAAACACAGAAATTGCATCGGGATTGAATACAACAGGCACCATACCGACTTTTCTCCATGGGAGTAATAACTCAAACTGTCTACGCTTTGATCGTTCCCTGGGAGACCACTAGTATTTCCGAAGCACATGTGGAGCCGTTCTTTATTCTGTGGACCTTCAGAGTGTTGTTGAAACACAGAAATTACATCGGGATTGTATACAACAGGCACCATACGGACTTTTCTCCATGGGAGTAATGTCTCAAACTGTCTACGCTTTGATCGTTCCCTGGAGGACCAGTACTAGTTTCGGAAGCACATCTGGAGGCATTCTGTAACATGTGGACATTCAGAGTGTTGGTGATTCACTGAAATTGCATCACGATTGTATACAACAGGCACCATACGGACTTTTCGCCATGGGAGTAATATCTCAAACTGTCTACGCTTTGATCGTTCCCTGGGAGACCAGTAGTAGTTCCGAAGCACATGTGGGGCCATTCTGTATTCTGTGGGCCTTCAGAGTGTTGATGAAACACATAAATTGCATCGGGATTGAATAAAAAAGGCACCATGCTTACTTTTCTCCATGGGAGTAATGGCTCAAACTGTCTACGCTTTGATCGATTCCTGGAACACCAGTAGTAGTTTCCGAAGCAAATCTGGAGGCATTCTGTAATCTGTTGACCACCAGAGTGTTGATGAAACATAGAAATTGCATCGGGATTCAATACAACCTTCACCATGCAGACTTTTTTCCATGGGAGTAATGTCTCAAACTGTCTACGCTTTGATAGTTCCCTGGAAGACCAGTACTAGTTTCGGAAGCACATCTGGAGGCATTCTGTAATCTGTGGACCTTCAGAGTGTCGGTGAAGCACAGAATTTGCATCGCGATTGAATTCAACACACACCATGCGGACTTTTCTCCGTGGGAGTAATGTCTCAAACTGTTTACCCTTTGATTGTTCATTGGAAGACCAGTAGTAGTTTCCGAAGCACATGCGGTAGCGTTCTATAATCTGTGGACCTTCAGAGTGTAGATGAAACAAAGAAATTCGATCGGGATTGAGTACAACAGGCACCATGCTTACTTATCTCCATGGGAGTAATGGCTCAAACTGTCTGCGCTTTGATCGATTCCTGGAAGACCAGTTGCAGTTTCCTAAGCACATCTGGAGGCATTCTGTAATCTGTGGACCTTCACAGTGTTGGTGAAGCACAGAATTTGCATCGGGATTGAATACAACAGACACCATGCGTACTTTTCTCCATGGGAGTAATGTCTCAAACTGTCTACGCTTTGATTGTTCCCTAGAGGACCAGTAGTAGTTTCCGAAGCACATGCAGAGGAGCTCTATAATCTGTGGACCTTCAGAGTGTAGATGAAACAAAGAAACTGCATCGGGATTGAATACGACAGGCACCATGCTTACTTATCTCCATGGAAGTAATGGCTCGAACTGTCTACGCTTAGATCAATTCCTGGAAGACCAGTAGTAGTTTCCGAAGCACATCTGGAGGCATTCTGTAATCTGTGGACCTTCAGAGTGTTGATGAAACACAGAAATTGCATCGTGATTCAATACAATCGGCACCATGAAATCTTATCTCCATGGGAGTAATCTCATACTGTCTACGCTTTGATAGTTCCCTTTAAGACCAGTACTAGTTTCGGAAACACATCTGGAGGCATTCTGTAATCTGTGGACCTTCAGAGTGTTGGTGAAACACAGAAATTGCATCGGGATTGAATACAACCGGCACCATACGGACTTTTCTCCATGGGAGTAATGTCTCAAACTGTCTACGCTTTCATCGTTCCCTGGGAGACCAGTAGTATTTCCAAAGCACATGTATGGTCATTCTGTATTCTGTGGACCTTCAGAGTGTTGATGAAACACATAAATTGCATCGGGATTGAATACAACAGGCACCATGCTTACTTTTCTCCACGGGGGTAATGTCTGAAACTGTCTACGCTTTGATCGATTCCTGGAAGACCAGTGTTAGTTCCGGAAGCACATCTGGAGGCATTCTGTAATCTGTGGACTTTCAGAGTGTTGGTGAAGCACAGAAATTGCATCGGGATTGAATACAACAGACACCATGCGGACTTTTCTCCAAGGGTGTAATATCTCAAACTGTCTACGCTTCGATGGTTCCCTGGAACACGAGTAGTAGTTTCCGAAGCACATCTGGATTTATTCTGTACTCTGTGGACCTTCAGAGTGTTGATGAAACACAGAAACTGCATCGGGGTTGAATACAACAGGCACCATGTTGACTTTTCTCCATGGGAGTAATGTCTCAAACTGTCTACGCTTTGATCGTTCAATGGGAGACCAGTAGTAGTTTCTGAAGAACATCTGGAGGCATTGTGTAATATGTGGAGATTCAGAGTGTTGATGAAACATAGAAATTGTATCGGGATTGAATACAACATTCACCATGCGGACATTTCTCCATGCGAGTAATGTCTCAAACTGTATACGCTTCGATGGTTCCCTGGAACACCAGTAGTAGTTTCCGAAGCACATCTGGAGGCATTCTGTAATCTGTGGACCTATCAGAGTGTTGATGAAACATAGAAATTGCAACGGGATTCAATAAAACAGGCACCATGCGGACTTTTCTCCATAGGAGTAATGTCTCAAACTGTCTACTCTTTGATCGTTCCCTGGAAGACCAGCAGTAGTTTCCGAAGCACATCTGGAGGCATTCTGTAATCTGTGGACCTTCAGAGTGTTGATGATACACAGAAATTGCATCGGGGTTGAATTCAACAGGCACCATGTGGACTTTTCTCCATGGCAGTAATATCTTAAATTATCTACGCTTTGATCGTTCCCTGGAAGACCAGTAGTAGTTTCAGAAGCACATCTGGAGGCGTTCTATAATCTGTGGACCTTCAGAGTGTTGATGAAACACAGATATTGCATCGGGAATGAATACAACAGGCACCATGCTTACTTTTCTCCATGGGAGTAATGGCTGAAACTTTCTACGCTTTGATCGATTCTTGGAAGACCAGTAGTAGTTTCCGATGCACTTCTGGAGGCATTCTGTAATCTGTGGACCTTCAGAGTGTTGATGATACACAGAAATTGCATCGGGATTGAATATAACAGGCACCATGCGGACTTTTCTGCATGGGAGTAATGTCTCAAACTGTCTACGCTTTGATCGTTCCCTGGAAGACCAGTAGTAGTTTCCGAAGCACATGTGGAGCCTTTCTGTATTCTGTGGACGTTCAGAGTGTTGATGAAACACAGAAATTGTATCGGGAATGAATACAACAGGCACCAAGCTTACTTTTCTCCATGGGAGTAATGTCTCAAACTGTCTTCGCTATGATCAATTCCTGGAAAACCAGTAGTAGTTTCCGAAGCACATCTGGAGGCATTCTGTAATCTGTGGACCCTCAGAGTGACGTTGAAACACAGAAATTGCATCGGGATTGAATACAACAGGCACCATGCGGACTTTTCTCCAAGGGAGTAATGTCTCAGTTCTGTCTAAACTTTTGTCGTTCCCTGGAAGAGCAGTAGTAGATTCCGAAGCACATCTTTAGGCATTCTGTAATCTGTGGACCTTCAGAGTGTTGATGAAACACAGGAATTGCATCGGGATTGAATACAGTAGTGTCAGTGTCGCCCTAACCGCCGTCTGCTTCATGTCTGCTGTGCAGCGAGCTTCCTTAATTTAAGTATTAACTGTATTTTTCTTACTTGTCACTTCTTCTTCTGCGTGTTTTTGCTTTTAGGAGGCTTTAATAGTCGAGTGCTATTAAGTTTTCCATAGATCTCGTGTTTGTTTTGAATACAGTCAGAGAGTCCCTTTAGTCAGCCATAGTGCTAGTAGTGCTAGTGTTTGTTTTAATACAGTCCAGAGACATGTAGTGCTATTTTCCTTGTTTTCTACAAGACGTGATTAGCAATCACATTTTAGCCAATAATCAATCGCCTTTACTGAATTAGCAGTCTAGTTAAAAGTTGATTAACACTCTATAGTAAATTGATTTCTTATAATGGATAGGATGTGTGGCTGCTGTTTACGGACGCAGGAGAAGCTGGCCACTCTTCGCGAACAGCTGAGCGTGTTGATGGCCGCGGTCAGCCGTCTTCAGGCTGCTGCCTCGGAGTGTAGTGGCAATGGGGAGTCTGGTGCGTCGCAAGGTACACTACAGGTGTTACATGCTTCACCCACTGTCCCTGCTGTCGAGACATCTTCGCGCGTACCGGGCGCGGTTGTGCCACCCTCTCCCCAAGGGTAGTGGCGGGTTCAGCGGCGTTCGCGGCGCACGAGGCGGAGGGTCAATGTGGAGGCTGACCGTGTGGCATCGCCCGCTCTCTCTGTGAGTGGACATGTGGCTGCTCCTTCAGCAAGGTCCGAGCAGGCTCACGGGGGGAGGGGTTTATTAGTTATTGGGAGCTCCAACGTTAGGCGGGTGATGGAGCCCCTTAGGGAAATAGCGGAAAGGTCGGGGAAGAAGGTCAGTGTTCACTCTGTCTGCTTGCCGGGGGGTCTCATCCGAGATGTGGAGGAGGCCCTACAGGCGACGATAGAGAGCACTGGGTGCACCCGACTTCAAATTGGTGCTCATGTCGGCACCAATGACTCCTGCCGTCTGGGTTCAGAGGTCATCCTCAGTTCGTACAGGCGGTTGGCGGAGTTGGTGAAGGCGGAAAGCCTCGCTCGCGGGGTGGAATCAGAGCTAACTATTTGTAGTATGGTCCCCAGAACCGATCGCGGTACTCTGGTTTGGAGCCGAGTGGAAGGCTTAAACCAGAGGCTCAGACGATTCTGCGGAGAGCTAATTTCTCGACCTCCGCTATCGGGTGGAGAAATGTAGGGTCCCCCTGAATAGGTCGGGCGTGCACTACACGCCGGAAGCGGCTACGAGGGTAGCGGAGTACGTGTGGAGTGCACATGGGGTTTTTTTAGGTTAGAGAATTCCCTCCCTAGGCCCGACAAGACGCCTCCTGAGACGCGGTAAGGCAGGAGTAGGCAAAATGCAACAAAGAATAACAATATTAATGTGCTAATAGTAAACTGCAGGAGCGTCTATAGAAAGGTCCCAGAACTGCTCTCATTAATAAACGGTCTCAACGACCATATAGTACTAGGAACAGAAAGTTGGCTGAAACCCGACGTAAACAGTAATGAAATCCTAAACTCGGATTGGAATGTATACTGCAGAGATAGGCTGGACAGTGAAGGGTGAGGCGTGTTTATAGTGCAATAGTATCGAAGGAAATTGACGGAGATTCGAATTGTGAAATGATTTGGGTGAAGGTCACGGTTAATGCAGGCTCAGACATGGTAATTGGATGTCTCTATAGGCCCTCGGGCTCAGCAGCTGTTGTGGCTCAGCACCTGAAGAATAATTTCGAAAATATTTCGAGTAGATTTCCCCACCATGTTATAGTTCTGGGTGGAGATTTTAATTTGCCGGATATAGACTGGGAGACTCAAATATTCATAACGGGTGGCAGGGACAAAGAATCCTGTGAAATATTTTTAAGTGCTTTATCTGAAAACTACCTTGAGCAGTTAAACAGAAAACCGACTCGTGGCGATAACATATTAGACCTTCTGGTGACAAACAGACCCGAACTATTTGAATCAGTTAAGGCAGAACAGGGAATCAGCGATCATAAAGCGGTTACTGCATCGATGATTTCAGCCGTAAATAGAAATATTAAAAAAGGTAGGAAGATTTTTCTGTTTAGCAAAAGTGACAAAAAGCAGATTACAGAGTACCTGACGGCTCAACACAAAAGTTTTGTCTCAAGTGCAGATAGTGTTGAGGATCAGTGGACAAAGTTCAAAACCATGGTACGATATGCGTTAGATGAGTATGTGCCAAGCAAGATCGTAAGAGATGGGAAAGAGCCACCGTGGTACAACAACCGAGTTAGAAAACTGCTGCGGAAGCAAAGGGAACTTCACAGCAAACATAAACATAGCCAAAGCCTTGCAGACAAACAAAAATTACTTGGAGCGAAATGCAGTGTGAGGAGGGCTGTGCGAGAGGCTTTCAATGAATTCGAAAGTAAAGTTCTATGTACTGACTTGGCAGAAAATCCTAAGAAATTTTGGTCCTATGTCAAAGCGGTAGGTGGATCAAAACAAAATGTCCAGACACTCTGTGACCAAAATGGTACTGAAACAGAGGATGACAGACTAAAGGCCGAAATACTAAATGTCTTCTTCCAAAGCTGTTTCACAGAGGAAGACTGCACTGTAGTTCCTTCTCTAGATTGTCGCACAGATGACAAAATGGTAGATATCGAAATAAGCGACAGAGGGATAGAGAAACAATTAAAATCGCTCAAAAGAGGAAAGGCCGCTCGACCTGATGGGATAGCAGTTCGATTTTACACAGAGTACGGGAAGGAACTTGCCCGCCTTCTTGCAGCGGTGCCCCCAGGGGCTCAGCATTCACTTGCTGAGTACGGGCTTGGCGACCCCGGGGTCCTGAGCTGGGGACTGGTCTGCGCCGCCAGTGTCCTGTCACCGTAACCCCCGTACATGCTTCAGCGACCACCGTACGGCGCGGCGGTGAAATGTTGTGTGCTGCGGGGAATGGTAATCTTGGCTTGACCGCCTGGATTGCGAGGAAGGCCAACCTCTATAAAAACCCCTCAATCTTTCGGTGTGCTCCGCGCCTAGAAGATGCATGGCTGTTGGGGTGGAACAGTCGCAAGCGGGCAACCTCTGGGGCACCTGCCGCACCCCAGTTGTATAAGGCTTACTCAGGCACGCGGGGCTCTGTCTGAGCGGACTTTTAGTTCCCTAGCTGCTCGTGGGACCACAATGGACCCTTCGACCTCTACATTTCCCCCTACCAGTGGCTTGGGTGGGCCGCTGGTAGGAAAACACACCCAATCGAAAAAGCGGCTACGCGCTGCGAGTCCTCCAGCGCCTGGTGTTGCTAGAGCTTTAACAGAATGTAGTAACGGAGCACATGCTGATAATCAGAATGTGTTTTTGATTATTAAAAGGAAGGAGGGTACCTTGAGAGGGTTTCTCCCATTTACATCCACAAGGGTCTTGAGGGAATTGCAGGAACACTGAAATCTGTAAAGCGACTGCGCAATGGGACTCTGTTAGTTGAAACTTCTAGTTCCCGTCAAGTCGCTGCCCTTCGGAAAGCAAATTGTCTAGGAGAGTACGCTGTCGAGACCGAGCTCCACTCCACTTTGAACTATACTAAGGGTGTTGTGACGTGTAGGGACTTGGTGGATATCCCCATAGACGTGCTAAAATCTGAGTGGCCTGACGAAGGAATTGTTGACGTGCAGCACATTATGAAACGAGACAATGGGGACCTCGTCAAATCTGACTCGTTTATTCTCACATTCAGTTGCCCGAGACTCCCGGAGCATGTTAAAGCGGGGTTCTTACGTTTGTCCGTACGGCCATATTTCCCCAACCCAATGCGCTGTTTTAAATGTCAGCGCTTTGGGCATACTACGTTGGGGTGCAATGGGATAGCCACGTGTGGTAAATGTGGTCAGCCTGCCCATGACGGAGCCGATTGTTCATCGCCTGTGAAGTGCGTGAATTGCTCTGGGAGTCACCCTGTCTGGAGCCGGATCTGCCCCATCTATCTCGAAGAGCGGAAGGTACAGGAGATTAAAACATCTAAGCGCATCCCCTATGGTGAGGCCAAGAAGATCTTTAAGGCCATGCAACCTCCTGTGTTTTCCACATCTTTCGCTTCCGCTCTCAAAAAACCGGTACAACTGGCCAGTGTTGCTACACAAACGGAGGTTGCTAGTGTTTGCACTAAAACCTGCGCTTGCCAGTGCACTTGTGCTGCTGCGGTTGTTTTGCAATCTGCGGCTCTCCCCGCTACATCGGACAAGGCCGTGGTTGCTGACATTGAGGTACTTCCAGCCTCCCCCCATATGGCGCCTTCTGCCCAGGCGAGTCAACCTCCAACTGTTGACAAGGCTCTGCATTCCAAGCCCCCCAAGACAAAGCCTCAGAAGATGAAGGTTCTGCCACCTGAGGAGACTAGTCAGCGTCGGTCCGATGATGATGCCATCGTACTGTCTGACATCTCCCATGGGTCGTCATCGGATCTTATGGACATTGATGTCGACCGGGGGCGATCTTCTCGCCCCAGGAATAAATCTCCGTCCAGTACGGTCTCTCCTCCAAAGCACAGAGGCAGGGTGAAAGTTCAGCCACCCTGATCACTGGCTCCCATATTACAGTGGAACGTGAATGGTTTCAGGACGCATGTGGCCGAATTACAACTCCTTATACGAGAGTGCCCCTTGTGCTTATGTATCCAAGAGACACATTTTCGGGCCACTGATTCTCCTTCTTTACGCGGCTATACCGCATATCGAAAAGATGATCTGACGGGGCAAAGGGCAAAGGGTGGTGTTGCGGTTTTTGTCTGTGATGTGCACCCCTCATCTGAGCTCCCTCTCGTCACCGACTTGCAAGCAGTTGCAGTTGACATTCTTGTGGATCGGAGGCTCACAGTCTGTTCTGTTTATTTACCACCTCCGGATGCGATAGACTCTGAGGCTCTCACGGACCTTATTAGCCAACTCCCTCGCCCATTTCTTCTTCTGGGGGACTTCAGCGCTCATAATGTCTTATGGGGCTCTCCGACTACTTGCCCCAGGGGTCACATTCTGGAAAGCGTCATGATGTCTGAAGAACTGTGCCTCCTCAACTCTGGTGCTCCCACTCATTTCTGTACTGCTTCCGGATCGTCATCGGCTATTGACCTTTCCTTTTGCTCTCCAGCACTCGCGGATTCTGCTCTGTGGGAGGCTGCAGCTGACCTCCATTCTAGTGACCACTTCCCCCTCTGGATTCGCCTCCTGGATGAGGCTGTGGCATTACCAGTGCCGCCCCGGTGGCACCTTTGCAGAGCTGACTGGACACTTTTCAGCCAACTGGCTGTTTTGGAACACCGTGCCAGCGTCCACGAATGGGTAGACCATGTTGCAGCCGTGATCTCTCATGCTGCTGAATTGTCAATTCCACGATCATCCGGTCATCCCAAGAGGCGTCCTGTACCTTGGTGGACCACTGAGTGCCACTCAGCCATCCGCGCCCGCCGTGCAGCACTGCGCCGCTTCAAGTGCCGTCCCTCAGCTGACAATCTTGCGGCCTTTCGGGTGGCAAGGGCCAGAGCGCGGCGAGTGATTAAAGAGAGCAAACGACGGTCATGGCAATCGTTCTTGCATTCCATCTCTCGCTCCACTAGTTCTACGAAAGTATGGGAAGCCATCAGGAGGATTTCCGGGAAACTCAGCCAGCTACCTGTCACGGCATTGCTGCATCAGGGATGTCTCCTCACGGCGCCGAGAGACATTGCCCAGACACTGGCCATGGATTTTGCGGAATCTACCGCCACTATTAACTGTGATCCAGATTTCTGCCGCTACCGCACTGCCGTCGAAAGGGGTCACTTGGACTTCCGGTCACTAAATTCTGAACCCTATAACTGCCCCTTCACAATGTGGGAACTGGATTCTGCGCTGTCTGTGGCTCATGATACTGCGCCTGGTCATGATCAAATCCGGTACAGCATGCTGCGGCACCTGTCGCTGCCATCCAAGGAAGTTCTCCTGAACTGTTTCAATATGATATGGTTATCTGGCACGTACCCTGACTCGTGGAGGGAGGCAATTTTGATTCCCCTCCTCAAACCAGGGAAGGACCGAACGCATCCCAGTAGTTATCGGAGTATTGCCTTGACGAGCTGTGTTGGGAAGACGTTGGAACGCATGGTCAACCGCCGCCTGGTTTGGCTGCTCGAGACCAGGCAGCTCCTTAGCCCCTCTCAGTGTGGCTTTCGGAGATGTCGTTCCACTATAGACAACTTGACCCTGCTTGAGGCCGCCATCCAGCAGGCCTTTCTACGTAACCAGCATTGTCTAGGGGTCTTCTTGGACATTAATAAGGCGTATGACACTACTTGGCGCCGCCTTATCCTCAATCAACTCCATGAGTGGGGCTTTCGTGGCCGTCTCCCCATCTTCATTCAGTCCTTTCTTTCTCACCGCCTCTTTCGGTATCGGGTTGGTAATGTGCTATCGGATTTGTACGTGCAGGAGAATGGTGTTCCTCAGGGCAGCGTTTTAAGTGTCACCCTCTTTGCCGTTGCTATTAACAGTATCACGTCCACTATCCGGAGTCCTGCCCAATGCTCCTTGTTTGTGGACGATTTTGCTGTTTTCTGTTCTTCCTCCAGTCTTGTCAGTGCTAGTCGGCAGTTACAGCTTACGATAAAGCGCTTAGAGGCATGGACTACAAAGACGGGTTTTACCTTTTCTGCAGAGAAATCTGTGTGTGTTCATTTTAATCGTTCTCGGCGTCTTTTTACCTCCCCTGAATTGCGTCTGAGGGACACTGTTCTTCCTTTTAGAGACACTGTGAGGTTCCTGGGCCTCACTTTTGATTCCAAGTTGTCGTGGTTGCCTCACCTTAAAGACCTCAAGGTGCGGGCCCTGAAGGCACTGAATATTTTGAAGTGTCTGAGCCATCGGTCCTGGGGAGCAGATCGGGCGCGTCTGCTGCAGTTTTATAGGGCTTTCGTCCGATCGCGTCTTGACTATGCTTGCACCGTGTATGGGTCAGCAAGGCCTTCGTATCTGAAGATCCTTGACGCAGTACACCATGAGGGTATCAGGCTGGCCACTGGTGCCTTCCGTACCAGTCCCATCCCCAGCCTGTGTGCTGAGGCAGGGGAAACGCCGCTCGCCATCCGGCGGAAACTCCTCATGGTGCGACGGGTGTGTCATTTCCTTGCCTGTCCTACCTCCCCTGCGTACCCTATCGTTGCCCGACCGCCTATGGAACGTCTCTTTTCCAGTCGTCCCAGGGCAACAAAACCATTTGGGATTCGTGCCAAGCATTTGCTTGAGTCCCTTGGTGTGGAGCGTGTGGCCCCCCAACGACAAGGTTTTACTAGCCTGCCTCCCTGGTTGCTCCAGAGGCCCAGCATCCTTTTAGACTTGTCGGAGAACCGGAGGAACTGCACTCCGGCGTTTGTTTTTACCTCCTTATTTTACGATATTTTAAACCAGCATCCAGACCATGTACCTGTATTCACAGATGGCTCTAAACAGGGGGACACTGTTGGTTGTGCTGTTGTTTTCCCTGATCGAGTCGTCAAGTTACGGCTTCCTGCGGTGTTTACCATCCTCGATGCCGAATTGTTTGCAATATTGCGGGCATTGGAGCAGATGAGATGTGTTCCCAGTATTAAGTTCCTCATCTGTTCTGACTCCCTGAGTGCCCTTCAGACCGTTCAACACTTGTACCCAGCGGATACGGTCGTCCAGAACATCCATGATGCCCTACTCCACCTGCAACGGCAGGGGAAGGAGGTTTCCTTCTGCTGGGTGCCGGGGCACGTGGGTATTAGGGGAAACGAACTGGTGGATGTGGCTGCCAAAGATGCATGTTCCCTCCCTCACGTTGTTGACTGTGCCGTCCCCCTCCATGCTGTAACCTCCCTTTTGCGTTTTCGTGTTATGCATCAATGGGAAGAGGAGTGGTTGGCAGTTTCTGACAATAAGCTGCGTCTGGTAAAGGCCACTACGCGACCATGGCGTACGTCCTACCAGTCATACAGGCGGGATGAGGTTCTCCTCACTCGCCTCCGCATTGGACACAGTCCCTTCACGCATGGTTTTTTACTCCGGCGGGAGGACCCCCCAATCTGCAGTGCTTGTGGCGTCCAGATTACTGTCCGCCACATTTTACTTGACTGTCTTTTATTCTCTGACCAGAGGGCGGTGGTTTCCTTGCCACCGGATTTGCCCTCTATTTTGCAAGACGACGCAGCGACTGTGGTTAAGGTTTTACGGTTTTGTGTCCTGTCCAATCTGTTGCCTCGGATTTTAGGGAGAAGGTTTTAATGTGCTGCTGGGTGACTGGCTCACCCAGTTTTTAGGTAAGAGGTCCGCCAGTCACGATTACCTCCTTGTTTCACTTCGGTATCTGTTCTCTTTTCCTTGTGTTTCCTTTCCTTTTTTAGTGTGTTTCTTCTCCTCTTGTTTTGCCTCTGTATGTGCGCATTTGGAACTGCGTCAGGCCTGTGTCTTTTAGCCGTTCTCCTTGTTCGGCGTCCGTCTTCGTCCCTTCACCGCCTGTGTTCCTGTTTCTATGCGCTTGGGCGCTGATGACCACGCTGTTTAGCGCCTGTAAACCTCAAACACACACACACACTCTTGCAGCGGTGTACCGTATGTCTCTAGAAGAGCGAAGCGTTCCAAAGGACTACAAAAGGGCACAGGTCATCCCCGTTTTCAAGAAGGGACGTCGAACAGATGTGCAGAACTATAGACCTATATCTCTAACGTCGATCAGTTGTAGAATTTTGGAACACGTATTATGTTCGAGTATAATGTCTTTTCTGGAGACTAGAAATCTACTCTGTAGGAATCAGAATGGGCTTCGAAAAAGACGGTAGTGTGAAACCCAGCTCGCGCTATTCGTCCACGAGACTCAGAGGGCCTCAGACATGGGTTCACAGGTAGATGCCGTGTTTCTTGACTTCCGCAAGGCGTTTGACACAGTTCCCCACAGTCGTTTAATGAACAAAGTAAGAGCATACGGACTATCAGATCAATTGTGTGATTGGATTGAGGAGTTCGTAGATAACAGAACGCAGCATCTCATTCTCAATGGAGAGAAGTCTTCCGAAGTAAGAGTGATTTCAGGTGTGCCGCAGGGGAGTGTCATAGGACCTTTGCTATTCACAATATACATAAATGACCTGGTGGATGACATCGGAAGTTCACTGAGGCATTTTGCGGATGATGCTGTGGTGCATCGAGAGGTTGCAACAATGGAAAATTGTACTGAAATGCAGGAGGATCTGTAACGAATTGACGGAAGGTGCACGGAATGGCAATTGAATCTCAATGTAGACAAGTGTAATGTGATGCGAATACATAGAAAGATAGGTCCCTTATCATTTAGCTACAAAATAGCAGGACAGCAACTGGAAGCAGTTAATTCGATAAACTATCTGGGAGTACGGATTAGGAGTGATTTAAAATGGAATGATCATATAAAGTTGATCGTCGGTAAAGCAGATGCCAGACTGAGATTCATAGGAAGAATCCTAAGGAAATGCAATCCTACAACAAAGGAAGTAGTTTAAAGTACGCTTGTTCGCCCAACGCTTGAAAACTGCTCAGCAGTGTGGGATCCGCACCAGGTAGGGTTGATAGAAGAGATAGAGAAGAACCAACGGAGAGCAGCGCGCTTCGTTACAGGATCATTTAGTAATTGCGAAAGCGTTACGGAGATGATAGAAAACTCCAGTGGAAGACTCTGCAGGAGAGACGCTCGGTAGCTCGGTACGGGCTTTTGTTAAAGTTTCGAGAACATACCTTCACTGAAGAGTCAAGCAGTATATTGCTACCTCCTACGTATATCTCGCGAAGAGACCATGAGGATAAATCAGAGAGATTAGAGTCAACACAGAAGCATACCAACGATCCTTCTTTCCACGTACAATACGAGACTGGAATAGAAGGGAGAACCGATAGAGGTACTCAGGGTACACTCCGCCACACACCGTCAGGTGGCTTGCGGAGTATGGATGTAGATGTAGATGTACAACCGGCACCATGCGGACCTTTCTCTAAGGGAGTAATGTCTCAAACTGTCTACGCTTTGATCGTGCCCTGGAAGACCAGAAGTAGTTTCCAAAGCACATATGGAGCCATTCTGTAATCTGTGGTCTATCAGAGTGTTGATGAAACACAGAAATTGATTCGCGATTGAACACAACAGGCACCATGCGAACTTTTCTCCATGGGAGTAATGACTCAAACTGTCTACGCTTTGATCGTTCCCTGGAAGACCAGTAGTAGTTTCCGAAGCACATGTGGAGGCTCTTCTTAAATTTCTGGACCTTCAGAGTGTTGATGAAACACAGAAATTGTATCGGGATTGAATATAACAGGCACAATGCGGACCTTTCCCCATTGGAGTAATGTCTACAAACTTTCTACGCTTTGATCGATTCCTGGAAGACCAGTAGTAGTTTTCGAAGCACATCTGGAGGCATTCTGTAATCTGTGAACCTTCCGAGTGTTGATGAAACACAGAATTTGCATCGGGATGTAATACAACAGGCACCATGCGGACCTTTCTCCATGGGAGTAATGTCTCAAACTGTCTACGCTTTGATCGTTCCCTGGAAGACCCGTAGTAGTTTCCGAAGCACATGCGGAGGCGTTCTATAATCTGTGGACCTTCAGAGTGTTGATGAAACACAGAAATGGCATCGGCATTAAATACAACAGGCACCATGCGGACTTTTCTCCAAGGCAGTAATGTCTCAATCTATCTACGCTTTGATCGGTCCCTGGAAGACCAGTAGTAGTTTCCGAAGCACATATGGAGGCATTCTGTAATCTGTGGTCTATGAGAGTGTTGATGAAACACAAAAATTGCATTGGGATTGTACACAACAGGCACCACACGGACTTTTCTCCATGGGAGTAATGTCTCAAACTGTCAACGTTTTGATCGTTCCCTGGAAGACCAGTAGTAGGTTACGAAGCACATCTGGAGGCGTTGTGTAAACTTTGGTCCTTCAGAGTGTTGATCTAACAGACAAATTGCTTCGGGATTGAATACAACTGGCACCGTGCGGACTTTTCTCCATGGGAGTAATGTCTCAAACTGTCTACGCTTTGATCGATTCCTGGAAGACCAGTAGTAGTTTCCGAAATACATCTGGTGGCATTCTGTAATCTGTGGACCTTCAGAGTGTTGATGAAACACAGAAATTGCATTGGGATTTAATACAACAGACACCAAGCGGACTTTACTCCAAGGGACTGTTGTTTCAATCTATCTACGCTTTGATCCTTCCCTGGAAGACCAGTAGTAGTTTCCGAAGCACATACGGAAGCATTCTGTAATCTGTGGACTATCAGAGTGTTTATGAAACACAGAAACTGCGAAGGGATTGAATACAACAGGTACCATCCGCACTTTTCTCCATAGGAGTAATGTCTCAAACTGTCTACGCTTTGATCGTTTTCTGGAAGACCAGTAGTAGATTCCGAAGCACATCTGGAGGCATTCTGTAATCTGTGGACCTTCGGAGTGTTAATGAAACACAGAAATTGCATCGGGATACAATACAAGAGGCACTATGCGGCCTTTTCTCCATGGGAGTAATGTCTCAAACTGTCTACGCATTGATCGTTCCCTGGAACACCAGTAGTAGTTTCAGAAGCACATGTGGAACCTCTTCTGTAATTTGTGTACCTTCAGAGAGTTGATGAAACTCAGAAATTGCATCGGGATTGAATAAAACAGGCACCACGCGTACTTTTCACCATGGGAGTAATGTCTCAAATTGTCTACGCTTTGATCGTTCCCGGGAAGTTCAGTAGTAGTTTCCGAAGCACATGTGGAGGCGTTCTGCAATCAGTGGACCTTCAGAGTGTTGATGAAACAAGGAAAGTGCGTCCGGATTGAATACATCTGGCACCATGCGGACTTTTGTCAATGGGAGTAATGTCTCAAAGTGTCTACGATTTGATCGTTCCCCTGAAGACCAATAGAAGTTTCCGAAGCACACGTGGAGGAATTCTGTAATCTGTGGACCTTCAGAGTGTTGATGAACACAGAAATTGCATCGGGATTCAATACAACAGGCACCAGGCGGACTTTTCTCCATGGGAGGTATGTCTCAAACTGTCATCGCTATGATCGTTCACTGGAAGAGCAGTAATATTTTCCGAAGCACATGTGAAGGCGTTCTGTAATCTGTGGAAGTTCAGAGTGTTGATGAAACATTGAAATTGCATCGGGATGAATACAACAGGCACCATGCGGACATTTGTCCATGGGAGTAATGTCTCAAATTGTTTACCCTATGAACGTTCCATGGAAGACCAGTAGTAGTTTCCGAAGCACGTCTGGACGCATTCTGTAATCTGTGGACCTTCAGAGTGTTGATGAAACACAGAAATTTCATCGGGATTGAATACAACAGGCACAATGCCGACTTTTCTCCATGGGAGAAATGTCTCAAACTGTCATCCCTTCGATCGTTCAATAGAAGACCAGTAGTAGTTCCAGAAGCACATCTGGAGGCGTTGAGTAAGACAAGTAGTCGTTTCCGAAGCACATCTGGTTTCATTCATTAATCTGTGGACCTTCAGAGTGTTGATGAGACACAGAAATTGAATCGGGATTGAATACAACTGGCACCATGCGGACTTTTCTCCGTGGGAGTAATGTCTCAAACTGTCTACGCTTTGATCGTTGGCTGGAAGAGAAAGCAGAAGTTTCGAAGCATATGTGGAGGCGTTCTGTAATCTATAGACCTTCAAAGTGTTGTAGAAAGACTGAAATTGCATCGGGATTGAATAACACAGACACCATGCGGACTTTTCTCCATGGGAGTAATGTCTCAAACTGTCTATGCTTTTACCGTTCACAGGAAGACCAGTAGTAGTTTCCGAAGCACATGTGGAGGCATTCAGTAATCTGTGGTCCTTCAGAGTGTTGATGAAACACCGAAATTGCATCGGGATTGAATACAACAGGCACCATGCCGACTTTTCTCCATGGGAGTAATGTCTCAAATTGTCATCGCTATGATCGTTCCCTGGAGGACCTGTAATAGTTTCCGAAGCACATGTGGAGGCGATCTGTAATCTGTGGACCTTCAGAGTGTTGATGAAACACAGATATTGCATCGGGATTGAGTACAACAGTCACCATGCGCACTTTCCTCCACGGGAGTAATGTCTCAAACTGTCATCGCTTTGATCGTTCCCTGGAAGACCAGTATTAGTTTGAGTAGCACATGCGGAGGCGTTCTATAATCTGTGGACCTTCAGAGTTTTGATGAAACACAGAAATTGCTTTGGGATTCAATACAACAGGCACCATGCGGACTTTTCTCCATGGGAGTAATGTCTCAAACTGTCTACGCTTTTATCGTTATCTGGAAGACCAGTAGAAGTTTCCGAAGCACATAAGGAGGCATTCTGTAATCTGTGGTCCACCAGAGTGTTGATCAAACAGAGAAATTGCATCGGGCTTGAATACAACTGGCACCATGTGGACTTTTCTCCATGGGAGTAATGTCTCAAACTGTCTACGCTTTGATCGTTCGCTGGAAGACCAGTAGTAGTTTCCGAAGAACATCTGGATTCACTCATTAATCTGAGGAACCAATCGGACTTTTCTTAAAGATAGCAATGTCTCAAACTGTGTACGTTTTGATCGTTCTCTGGAAGACCAGTAGTTGTTTCCGATGCACATCTGGAGGCATTCTGTAATCCGTAGACTATCATAGTGTTGGTGAAACATAGAAATTGCTTCGGGATTGAATACAACAGGCACCGTGCGGACTTTTCTCCATGGGAGTAATGTCTCAAACTGTCTACGCTTTGATCGTTCCCGGGAAGTTCAGTAGTAGTTTCCGAAGCACATGTGGAGGCGTTCTGCAATCAGTGGACCTTCAGAGTGTTGATGAAACAAGGAAAGTGAATCCGGATTGAATCCAACTGGCACCATGTGGACTTTTCTCAATGGGAGTAATGTCTCAAACTGTCTACGATTTCATCGTTCCCCTGAAGACCAATAGAAGTTTACGAAGCACATCTGAAGGCGTTGTGTAATCTGTGATCCTTCAGAGTGTTGATCTAACAGACAAATTGCATCGGGATTGAATACAACTGGCACCGTGCGGACTTTTCTCCATGGGAGTAATGTCTCAAACTGTCTACGCTTTGATCGGTTCCTGGAAGACCAGTAGTAGTTTCCGAAATACATCTGGTGGCATTCTGTAATCTGTGGACCTTCAGAGTGTTAATGAAACACTGAAATTGCATTGGGATTTAATACAACAGACACCATGCGGACTTTACTCCAAGGGACCGTTGTTTCAATCTATATACGCTTTGATCCTTCCCTGGAAGACCAGTAGTAGTTTCCGAAGCACATACGGAAGCATTCTGTAATCTGTGGACTATCAGAGTGTTTATGAAACACAGAAACTGCTAAGGGATTAAATACAACAGGAAAAATACAGACTTTGCTCCATGGGAATAATGGCTCAAACTCTCTACGCTTTTATCGTTATCTGGAAGACCAGTAGTAGTTTCCGAAGCACATCTGGAGGCATTCTGTATTCTGTGAGCTTTCAGAGTGTTGATGAAACACAGAAATTGCATCGCGATTGAATCCATCAGGCAAAATGCCGGCTTTTCTCCATGGGAGTTATGTCTCAAACTCTGTACGATGTGATCGATTCCTGGAAGACGAGTAGTAATTTTCCGAAGCACATCTGGAGGCAT
The DNA here is from genome assembly GCF_023897955.1 of Schistocerca gregaria. Classification (NCBI taxonomy): domain Eukaryota; kingdom Metazoa; phylum Arthropoda; class Insecta; order Orthoptera; family Acrididae; genus Schistocerca; species Schistocerca gregaria. The sequence continues at coordinate 786,916,807 of NC_064923.1, forward strand.
TCTGCAAATCTGTGGTCCTTCAGAGTGTTGACGAAACACAGAAATTGCTTCGGGATTCAATACAACAGGCACCATGCGGACTTTTCTCCATGGCAGTAATGTCTCAAACTGTCTAAGGTTTGATCGTTCGCTGGAAGACCAGTAGTAGTTCCCGAAGGACATCTGGATTCATTCATTAATCTGTGGACCTTCAGAGTGTTGATGAAACACGGAAATTACATCAGGATTGAATACAACAGGCACAATGCGGACTTTTCTCCATGGAAGTTATGTCTCAAACTGTCAACGCTTTTGATCGTTCCCTGGAAGACCAGTAGTAGTTTGAGAAGCACTTGCGGAGGCGAACTATAAACTGTATATCTTTAGAGTGTTGATGAAACACACAAATTGCTTCGGGATTGAATACAAGAGGAACCATGCGGACTTTTCTCAAAGATAGCAGTGTCTCAAACTGTGTACGTTCTGATCGTTCTCTGGAAGACCAGTAGTTTCCGATGCACATCTAGAGGCATTCTATAATCTGTGGACTATCATAGTGTTGATGAAACACAGAAATAGCTATGGGATTCAATACAACAGGCACCATGCGGACTTTTCTCCTTGTGCGTAATGTCTCAAACTGTCTATGCTTTGATCGTTCCCTGGAAGACCAGTCTTAGTTTGAGAAGCACATACGGAGGCGTTCTATATTCTGTGGACCTTCAGAGTTTTGATGAAACACAGAAATTGCTTTGTTATTCAATACAACAGGCACCATGCAGACTTTTCTACATGGGAGTAATGTCTCAACTGTCTACGCTTTTATCGTTATCTGGAAGACCAATAGTAGTTTCCGGAGCACATAATGAGGCATTCTGTAATCTGTGGACCACCAGAGTGTTGATCAAACAGAGAAATTGCATCGGGATTGAATACAACACGCACCATGCGGACTTTTCTCCGTGGGAGTAATGTCTCAAACTGTCTACGCTTTCATAGTTCCCTGGAAGACCAGTAGTCGTTTCCGAAGCCCATCTGGGGGCATTCAGAAGTCTGTGGACCTTCAGAGTGTTCATGAAACACAGAAATTGCTATGGGATTCAATACAACAGGCACCATGCGGACTTTTCTCCTTGGGAGTAATGTCTCAAACTGTCTACGCTTTGATCGTTCCCTGGAAGACCTGTAGTAGTTTGAGAAGCACTTGCTGAGGCGGTCTATAATCTGTGGACCTTCAGAGTGTTGATGAAACACACAAATTGCTTCGGGATTGAATACAAACTTAACCATGCGGACTTTTCTCAAAGATAGCAGTGTCTCAAACTGTGTACGTTTTGATCGTTCTCTGGAAGACCAGTAGTAGTTTCCGATGCACATCTGGAGGCATTCTGTAATCTGTGGACTATCATAGTGTTGATGAAACAAATAAATTGCCTCGGGATTCAATAAAACAGCACAATGCAGACTTTGCTCCATGGGAGTAATGGCTCAAACGGTCTACGCTTTTAACGTTCCGTGGAAGACAAGTAGTAGTTTCCGAAGCACATCTGGAGGCATTCTGTATTCTGTGGACTATCAGAGTGTTGATGAAGCACAGAAATTGCATCGGGAATGAATACAACAGGCAAAATGCCGGCTTTTCTCCATGGGAGTAATTTCTCAAACTTTCATCGCTATGATCGTTCCCTGGAAGACCAGTTATAGTTTCCGAAGCACATGTGGAGGCGTTCTGTAATCTGTGGACCTTCAGAGTGTTGATGAAACATTGAAATTGCATTGGGATGAATGCAACAGGCACCATGCGGACTTTTCTCCAACGGATAATATCTCAAATGGTCTACGCTTTGATCGTTCCCTGGAATACCAGTAGTCGTTTCCGATGCACGACTGGAGGCATTCTGTAATCTGTGGACCTTCAGAGTGTTGATGAAACATAGAAATTGCATCGGGATTGAATGCAACAGTCACCATGCGCACTTTCCTTCACGGGAGTAATGTCTCAGACTGTCATCGCTTTGATCGTTGCCTGAAAGACCAGTAATAGTTTCCGAAGCACATAAATAGGCCGTCTGTAATCTGTGGTCCTTCGGAGTGTTGATCAAACAGAGAAATTGCATCGGGATTGAATGCAACAGGAACCATGCGGACTTTTCTCCGTGGCAGTAATGTCTCAAACCGGCTACGCTTTGATCGTTATCTGGAAGACCAGTAGTAGTTTCCGAAGCACATCTGGAGGCTTTCTGTAATCTCAGGACCTTTAGAGAGTTGATGAAACACAGAAATTGCATCGGGATTGGATACAACAGGCGCCATGCGGACTTTTCTCCATGGGAGTAATGACTCAAACTGTCTACGCTTTTATCATTATCTGGAAGACCAGTAGTAGTTTCCGAAACACATCTGGAGGCATTCTGTAATCTCTGGACCTTCAGAGTGTTGATGAAACACAGAAATAGCATCGGGATTAAATACAACAGGCACAATGCAGACTTTGCTCTATGGAGTAATGTCTCAAACTGTCTACGCTTTGATCGTTCCCTGGAATACTAGTAGTAGTTTCCGAAGTACATGTGGAGGCGTTCTGTAATCTGTGGACTTTCAGAGTGTTTATGATACACAGAAATTGCATCGGGATTGAATACAACAGCCACCACGCTTACTTTTCTCCATGGGAGTAATGTCTCAAACTGTCTACGCTACGATCGATTCCTGGAAAACCGGTAGTAGTTTCCGAAGCACATCTGGATACATTCTGTAATATGTGGACCTTCAGAGTGTTGATGAAACACAGAAATAGCATCGGGATTGAACACAACAGGCACCATGCGGACTTTTCTCCATGGGAGTAATGTCTCAATCTATCTACGCTTTGATCGTTCGCTGTAAGACCAGTAGTAGTTTCCGATGCACTTCTGGAGGCATCCTGTGATCTGTAGACTACCAGAGTGTTGATCAAACAGATAAATTACATCGGGATTGAATAAAACAGGCACAATACGGACTTTTCTCCATGGGAGTAATATCTCAAACTGTCTACGCTTTGATCGTTCCCTGGAAGACCAGTAGTAGTTTCCAATGCACATCTGGAGGCATTCTGTAACCTGTGGACCTTCAAAGTGTTGATGAAACACAGAAATTGCATCGGGATGGAATACAACAGTCACCATGCGCACTTTAATCCATGGGAGTAATGTCTCAATCTATCTACGCTTTGATCGTTATCTGGAAGACCAGTAGTAGTTTCCGAAGCACATCTGGAGACCTTCTGTAATCTCTGGACCTTTAGAGTGTTGATGGAACACAGAAATTGCATCGGGATTGAATACAACAGGCACCATGCATACTTATCTCCATGGGAGTAATGTCTCAAACTGTCTACGTTACGATCAATTAATGGAGGTCCAGTAGTAGTTTCTGAAGCACATCTGGAGGCATTCTGTAATCTGTGAACCTTCAGAGTGTTGATGAAACACAGAAATTGCATTAGGATTGAATACAACAGGCACCATGCGGACTTTTCTACAAGGGAGTAGGGTCTAAACATGTCTACGCTATGATCGTTCCCTCGAAGACCAGTAAAAGTATCCGAAGCACATATGGAGGTATTGTGTAATCTGTGGTCCTTCAGAGTGATGATGAAACACAGAAATTGCATCGATATTGAATACAACTAGCACCATGCGGACTTTTCTCCATGAGAGTAATGTCTCAAACTGTCTACGCTTTGACCGTTCGCTGGAAGACCAGTAGTAGTTTCCGAAGACAATCTGGAGGCATTCAGTTATCTGTGGACCTTCAGAATGTTGATAAAACACGGAAATTGCATCGGGATTGAATACAACAGGCACCATACTAACTTTTCTCCATGGGAGTAATTACTCAAATTGTCAACACTTTTATCGTTATCTGGAAGACCAGTGGAAGTTTCCGAAGCACATGTGGAGGCCTTCTGTAATCTATGCACCATTAGAGTGTTGATGAAACACAGAAATTGCATCGGGATTGAATACAACAGGCACCATGCGGACTTTACTCCATGCGAGTAATGTCTCAAACTGGCTACGCTTTGATCGTTCCCTGGAAAACCAGTAGTAGTTTCCGAAGTACATGTGGAGGCGTTCTGTAATCTGTGGACTTTCAGAGTGTTTATGAATCACAGAAATTGCATCTGGATTGAATACAACATTCACCAAGCGGTCTTTTCACCATGGGAGTAATGTCTCAAACTGTCATCACTATGATCGTTCCCTCGAAGACCCGTAAAAGTTTCCGAAGCACGTATGGAGGTAATCTGTAATCTGTGGTCCTTCAGAGTGTTGATGAAACACAGAAATTGCATCGGGATTGAATACAACAGGCACCATGCGGACTTTACTCCATGGGAGTAATGTCTCAAACTGTCATCGCTTTGATCGTTCCCTGGAAGACCAATAATAGTTTCTGAAGCACATGTGGAGGCGTTCTGTAATCTGTGGACCTTCCGAGTGATGATGATACACAGAAATTGCATCGGGATTCAATAAAACAAACACCAGGATGACTTTTCTCCATGGGAGTAATGACTCAGACTGTCATCACTTTGATCGTTCCCTGGAAGACCAGTAATAGTTTCCGAAGCACATGTGGTGGCGTTCTGTAAAATGTGAACCTTCAGAGTGTTGATGAAACACAGAAATTGCATCGGGATTGAATACTAGACGCACCATGCGGACTTTTCTACAAGGGAGTAATGTCTAAAAATGTCTACTCTTTGATCGTCCTCTGGAAGACCAGTAAAAGTTTCCGAAGCACGTATGAAGGTATTCTGTAATCTGTGGTCCTTCAGAGAGTTGATGAAGCACAGAAATTACATCGGGATTGAATACAACATGCACCATGCGGACTTTTCTCCATGGGAGTAAAGTCTTAAATTGTCTACGCTTTGATCGTTCCCTGGAAGACCGGTATTAGTTTCCGAAGCACGTCTGGAGGCATTCTGTAATCTGTGGACATTCAGAGTGTTGATGAAACACAGAAATTGCATCGTGATTGAATACAACAGGCACCATGCGGACTTTTCTCCATGGGAGTAATGTCTCAAACTGTCTACGCTACGATCGACTCCTGAAAGACCAGTAGTAGTTTCCGAAGCACATCTGGAGGCATTCTGTAATCTGTGGACCTTCAGAGTGTTGATAACTGAAATTGCATCGGGATTGAATACAACAGGCACCATGCGGACTTTTCTACAAGGGAGTAGGGTCTAAACATGTCTACGCTTTGATCGTTTCCTGGAAGTCCAGTAAAAGTATCCGTAGCACATATGGAGGTATTGTGTAATCTGTGGTCCTTCAGAGTGTTGATGAAACACAGAAATTGCATCGGGATTGAATACAAAAGGCACCATGCGGACTTTTTTCCATGGGAGTAATGTCTCAAACAGTCTACGCTTTGATCGTTCCCTGGAAGAGCAGTAGTAGTTTGAGAAGCACATGCGGTAGCGTTCTATAATCTCTTGACCTTCAGAGTGTTGATGAAACACAGAAATTGCTTCGGGATTCAATACAACAGGCACCATGCGGACATATCTCCACGGGAGTAATGACTCAAACTGTCTACGCTTTTATCGTTATTTGGAAGACCAGTAGAAGTTTCCGAAGCACATGTGAAGGCGTTCTGTAATCTGTGGGCCTTCAGAGTGTTGATGAAAGAAATTGCATCGGGATTCAATACTACGGGCACCTTGCGGACTTTTCTCCATGGGAGTAATTTCTCAAACTGTCATCACTATGAACGTTCCCTGGAAGACCAGTAATAGTTTCTGAAGCACATGTGGAGGCGTTCTGTAATCTGTGGACCCTCAGAGTGTTGATGATACACAGAAATTGCATCGAATTCAATACAACAAGCAACAGGCGGACTTTTCTCCATGGGAGTAATGTCTCAAACTGTCATCACTATGATCGTTCCCTGGAAGACCAGTAATAGTTTCCGAATCACATGTGGAGGCGTCCTGTAATATGTGGACCTTCAGAGTGTTGATGAAACACAGATATTGCATCGTGATTGAATACAACAGGCACCATGCGGACTTTTCTCCATGGGAGTAATGTCTCAAACTGTGTACGCTTTGATCGTTCCCTGGAATACCAGTAGTAGTTTCCGAAGTACATGTGGAAGCGTTCTGTAATCTGTGGACCTTCAGAGGTTTCATGAATCATTGAAATTGTTTCATGATGAATACAACAGGCACAATGCGGAATTTTCTCCATGGGAGTGATGTCTCAAACTGTCTACGCTTTGATCGATCCCTGGAGGACCAGTAGTAGTTTCCGAAGCACGTCTGGAGGCATTCTGTAAACTGTGGACATTCAGAGTTTGATGAAACACAGAGATTTGAATCGTGATTGACTACAACAGGCACCATGCGGACTATTCTACAGGGGAGTAAAGTCTCAAGAGTCTACGCATTGATCGTTTAATGGAGGACCAGTAGTAGTTTCCGAAGCCAATCTGGAGGCGATCTGTAATCTCTGGACTTTCAGAGTGTTGATGAAACACAGAAATTGCATCGGGATTGAATACAACAGGCACCATGCGGACTTTTCTCCATGAGAGTAAAGCCTCAAAGTGTCTACGCTTTGATCTTCCCTGGAAGACCAGTAGTAGTTTCCGAAGCCCATCTGGAGGCGATCTGTAATCTCTGGACTTTCAGAGTGTTGATGAAACACAGAAATTGCATCGGGATTGAATACAACAGGCACAATGCTTACATTTCTCCATGGGAGTAATGTCTCAAACTGTCTACGCTAAGATCGATTCCTGGAAGACCAGTAGTAGTTTCTGAAGCACATCTAGAGGGATTTTGTAATCTGTGGACCTTCAGAGTGTTGATGACAGAAATTGCATTGTGATTGAATACAGCAGTCACCATGTGGACTTTTCTACGAGGGAGAAGGGTCTAAACATGTCTACGCTTTGATCGTTCCCTGGAAGACCAGAAAAAGTATCCGAAGCACATATGGAGGTATTGTTTAATCTGTGGTCCTTCAGAGTATTGATGAAACACAGAAATTGATACCGGATTCAATACAACAGGCACAATGCAGACTTTGCTCCATGGAGTAATGTCAAAACTGTCTACGCTTTGATCGTTCCCTGGAAGAGCAGTAGTAGTTTGAGAAGCACATGCGGAGGCGTTCTATAATCTCTGGACCTTCAGAGTGTTGATGAAACACAGAAATTTCTTCGGGGTTCAATACAACAGGCACCATGCGGACTTTTCTCCATCTGAGTAATGTCTCAAACTGTCTACGCTTTGATCGTTCGCTGGAAGACCAGCAGTAGTTTCTGAAGCACATGTATAGGCGTTCTGAAATCTGTGGACCTTCAGAGTGTTCATGAATTATTGAAATTGTTTCATGATGAATACAACAGGAACAATGAGGAATTTTCTCCATGGGAGTGATGTCTCAAACTGTCTACTCTTTGATCGTTCCTTGGAAGACCAGTAGTAGTTTCCGAAGCACGTCTGGAGGCATTCTGTAAACTGTGGACATTCAGAGTGTTGATGAAACACAGAAATTTGAATCGTGATTTAATACAACAGGCACCATGCGGACTATTCTGCATGGGAGTAAAGTCTCAAGAGTCTACGCATTGATCGTTTAATGGAGGACCAGTAGAAGTTCCCGAAGAACATCTGGAACCGTTGTGTAATCTGTGCTCCTTCAGAGTGTTGATCAAGCAGAGAAATTTTATCAGGATGGAATACAACAGGTACAATGCGGACTTTTCTCCATGGGAGTAATTTCTCAAACGGTCTACGCATTGATCGTTCCCTGGAAGACCAGTAGTAGTTTCCGAAGCCCATCTGGAGGCGATCTGTAATCTCTGGACTTTCAGAGTGTTGATGAAACACAGAAATTGCATCGGGATTGAATACAACAGGCACCATGCTTACTTTTCTCCATGGGTGTAATGTCTCAAACTGTCTACGCTAAGATCGATTCCTGGAAGACCAGTAGTAGTTTCTGAAGCACATCTGGAGGGATTTTGTAATCTGTGGACCTTCAGAGTGTTGATGACAGAAATTGCATCGGGATTGAATACAGCAGTCACCATGTGGACCTTTCTACGAGGGAGAAGGGTCTAAACATGTCTACGCTTTGATCGTTCCCTGGAAGACAAGTAAAAGTATCCGAAGCACATATGGAGGTATTGTTTACTCTGTGGTCCTTCAGAGTGTTGATGAAACACAGAAATTGATACGGGATTCAATACAACAGGCACAATGCAGACTTTGCTCCATGGAGTAATGTCAAAACTGTCTACGCTTTGATCGTTCCCTGGAAGAGCAGTAGTAGTTTGAGAAGCACATGCGGAGGCGTTCTATAATCTCTGGACCTTCAGAGTGTTGATGAAACACAGAAATTGCTTCGGGATTCAATACAACAGGCACCATGCTGACTTTTCTCCATCTGAGTAATGTCTCAAACTGTCTACGCTTTGATCGTTCGCTGGAAGACCAGTAGTAGTTTCTGAAGCACATGTGGAGGCGTTCTGAAATCTGTGGACCTTCAGAGTGTTGATGAAACACGGAAAGTGCATCGGGATTGAATACAACAGGCACCATGGGGACTTTTCTCCACGAGAGTAAAGACTCAAACTGTCTACGCTTTTATCGTTATCTGGAAGACCAGTAGAAGTTTCCGAAGCACATGTGGAGGCGTTCTGTAATCTGTGGACCTTCAGAGTGTTGATGAAACACAGAAATTGCATCGCGATTCAATACAACAGGCACCATGCTGACTTTTCTCCATGGGAGTAATGTCTCAAACTGTGTACGCTTTGATCGTTCCCTGGAATACCAGTAGTAGTTTCCGATGTATATGTGGAGACGTTCTGTAATCTGTGGACCTTCAGAGTGTTCATGAATTATTGAAATTGTTTCATGATGAATACAACAGGAACAATGCGGAATTTTCTTTATGGGAGTGATGTCTCAAACTGTCTACTCTTTGATCGTTCCCTGGAAGACCAGTAGTAGTTTCCGAAGCACGTCTGGAGGCATTCTGTAAACTGTGGACATTCAGAGTGCTGATGTAACACAGAAATTTGAATCGTGATTTAATGCTACAGGCACCATGCGGACTATTCTGCATGGGAGTAAAGTCTCAAGAGTCTACGCATTGATCGATTAGTGGAGGACCAGTAGTAGTTCACGAAGAACATCTGGAGGCGTTGTGTAATCTGTGGTCCTTCAGAGTGTTGATCAAGCAGAGAAATTTTATCAGGATTAAATACAACAGGCACAATGCGGACTTTTCTCCATGGGAGTAATTTCTCAAACAGTCTACGCATTGATCGTTCCCTGGAAGACCAGTAGTAGTTTCCGAAGCACATGTGGAGCCGATCTGTAATCTGGGGACCTTCAGAGTGTTGATGAAACACAGAAATTGCATCGGGATTGAATGCAACAGGCACCATTAGGACTTTTCTAGATGGGAGTAATGTCTCAAAATGTCTTCGCTTTGATCGTTATCTGGAAGACCAGTAGTAGTTACCAAAGCACATCTGCTGGAATTCTGTAACCTGTGGACAATCAAAGTTTTGATGAAACACAGATATTGCATCGGGATTAAAAACAACTGGCACCATGCGTACATTTCTCCATGGGAGTAATGTCTCAAACTGTCCACGCTTTGATCGTTCCCTGGAAGGCATGTAGTAGTTTCCGAAGCCCATCTGGAGGCATTCTGTAATCTGTGGACTTTGCAAGTGTTCATGCAAAACAGCATTTGCATCGGATTGCATACAATAGGCACCATGCGGGCTTTTCTCCATGGGAGTAATGTCTCAAACACTCTACGATTTCATCGATTCCTGGAAGACCAGTAGTAATTTTCCGAAGCACATCTGCAGGAATTCCTGTTATCTATGGACCTTCAAAGTCTTGATGAAACACAGAGATTGCATCGGTATTGAATACAACAGGCAACATGCGGACATTGCTCCATTAGAGTAATGTCTCAAACTTTCATCTCTTTGATCGTTCAATGGAAGACTAGTAGTAGTTTGCGATGCGAATCTGTTGGCATTCTGTAATCTATGGACCTTCAGAGTGTTGATGAAACTCAGAAATTGCATCTTGAATCAATACAACAGGTACCATGCGGACTTTTCTCCATGGGAGTAAAGTCTCAAAGTGTCTACGCTTTGATCGTTCCCTGGAAGACCAGTAGTAGTTTCCGAAGCCCATCTGGAGGCGATCTGTGATCTCTGGACTTTCAGAGTGTTGATGAAACACAGAAATTGCATCGGGATTGAATACAACAGGCACCATGCTTACTTTTCTCCATGGGAGTAATGTCTCAAACTGTCTACGCTAAGATCGATTCCTGGAAGACCAGATGAAACACAGAAATCTGGAGGGATTTTGTAATCTGTGGACCTTCAGAGTATTGATGACAGAAATTGCACCGGGATTGAATGCAACAGTTCCATGTGGACTTTTCTACAACGGAGAAGGGTCTAAACATGTCTACGCTTTGATCGTTCCCTGGAAGACCAGTAAAAGTATCCGAAGCAGATATGGAGGTATTGTTTAATCTGTGGTCCTTCAGAGTGTTGATGAAACACAGAAATTGATACGGGATTCAATACAACAGGCACAATGCAGACTTTGCTCCATTGAGTAATGTCAAAACTGTCTACGCTTTGATCGTTCCCTGGAAGAGCAGTAGTAGTTTGAGAAGCACATGCGGAGGCGTTCTATAATCTCTGGACCTTCAGAGTGTTGATGAAACACAGAAATTGCTTCGGGATTCAATACAACAGGCACCATGCGGACTTTTCTCCATCTGAGTAATGTCTCAAACTGTCTACGCTTTGATCGTTCGCTGGAAGACCAGTAGTAGTTTCTGAAGCACATGTGGAGCCGTTCTGAAATCTGTGGACCTTCAGAGTGTTGATGAAACACGGAAATTGCATCGGGATTTAATACAACAGGCACCATGGGGACTTTTCTCCACGGGAGTAAAGACTCAAACTGTCTACGCTTTTATCGTTATCTGGAAGACCAGTAGAAGTTTCCGAAGCACATGTGGAGGCGTTCTGTAATCTGTGGACCTTCAGAGTGTTGATGAAACACAGAAATTGCATCGGGATTCAATACAACAGGCACCATGCGGACTTTTCTCCATGGGAGTAATGTGTCAAACTGTGTACGTTTTGATCGTTCCCTGGAATACCAGTAGTAGTTTCCGTTGTACATGTGGAGGCGTTCTGTAATCTGTGGACCTTCAGAGTGTTCATGAATTATTGAAATTGTTTCATGATGAATACAACAGGCACAATACGGAATTTTCTCCATGGGAGTGATGTCTCAAACTGTCTACCCTTTGATCGTTATCTGGAAGACCAGTAGTAGTTACCAAAGCAAATCTGCTGGAATTCTGTAACCTGTGGACAATCAAACTTTTGATGAAACACAGATATTGCATCGGGATTAAAAACAACTGGCACCATGCGTACATTTCTCCATGGGAGTAATGTCTCAAACTGTCCACGCTTTGATCGTTCCCTGGAAGGCATGTAGTAGTTTCCGAAGCCCATCTGGAGGCATTCTGTAATCAGTGGACTTTGCAAGTGTTCATGCAAAACAGCATTTGCGTCGGATTGCATACAATAGGCACCATGCGGGCTTTTCTCCATGGGAGTAATGTGTCAAACACTCTTCGATTTCATCGATTCCTGGAAGACCAGTAGTAATTTTCCGATGCACATCTGCAGGAATTCCTGTTATCTATGGAACTTCAAAGTCTTATGAAACACAGAGATTACATCGGTATTGAATACAACAGGCACCATGTAGACATTTCTCCATTAGAGTAATGTCTCAAACTTTCATCGCTTTGATCGTTCCCTGGAAGACTAGTAGTAGTTTGCGATGCGAATCTGTTGGCATTCTGTAATCTATGGACCTTCAGAGTGTTGATGAAAATCAGAAATTGCATCTTGATTCAATACAACAGGTACCATGCGGACTTTTCTCCATGGGAGTAAAGTCTCAAAGTGTCTACGCTTTGATCGTTCCCTGGAAGACCAGTAGTAGTTTCCGAAGCCCATCTGGAGGCGATCTGTGATCTCTGGACTTTCAGAGTGTTGATGAAACACAGAAATTGCATCGGGATTGAATACAACAGGCACCATGCTTACTTTTCTCCATGGGAGTAATGTCTCAAACTGTCTACGCTAAGATCGATTCCTGGAAGACCAGTAGTAGTTTCTGAAGCACATCTGGAGGGATTTTGTAATCTGTGGACCTTCAGAGTGTTGATGACAGAAATTGCATCGGGATTGAATACAACAGTCACCATGTGGACTTTTCTTCAAGGGAGAAGGGTCTAAACATGTCTACGCTTTGATCGTTCCCTGGAAGACCAGTAAAAGTATCCGAAGCACATATGGAGGTATTGTTTAGTCTGTGGTCCTTCAGAGGGTTGATGAAACTCAGAAATTGATACGGGATTCAATACAACAGGCACAATGCAGACTTTGCTCCATGGAGTAATGTCAAAACTGTCTACGCTTTGATCGTTCCCTGGAAGAGCAGTAGTAGTTCGAGAAGCACATGCGGAGGCGTTCTATAATCTCTGGACCTTCAGAGTGTTGATGAAACACAGAAATTGCTTCGGGATTCAATACAACAGGCACCATGCTGACTTTTCTCCATCTGAGTAATGTCTCAAACTGTCTACGCTTTGATCGTTCGCTGGAAGACCCGTAGTAGTTTCCGAAGCACATGCGGAGGCGTTCTATAATCTGTGGACCTTCAGAGTGTTGATGAAACACAGAAATGGCATCGGCATTAAATACAACAGGCACCATGCGGACTTTTCTCCAAGGCAGTAATGTCTCAATCTATCTACGCTTTGATCGGTCCCTGGAAGACCAGCAGTAGTTTCCGAAGCACATATGGAGGCATTCTGTAATCTGTGGTCTATGAGAGTGTTGATGAAACACAAAAATTGCATTGGGATTGTACACAACAGGCACCACACGGACTTTTCTCCATGGGAGTAATGTCTCAAACTGTCAACGTTTTGATCGTTCCCTGGAAGACCAGTAGTAGGTTACGAAGCACATCTGGAGGCGTTGTGTAAACTTTGGTCCTTCAGAGTGTTGATCTAACAGACAAATTGCTTCGGGATTGAATACAACTGGCACCGTGCGGACTTTTCTCCATGGGAGTAATGTCTCAAACTGTCTACGCTTTGATCGATTCCTGGAAGACCAGTAGTAGTTTCCGAAATACATCTGGTGGCATTCTGTAATCTGTGGACCTTCAGAGTGTTGATGAAACACAGAAATTGCATTGGGATTTAATACAACAGACACCAAGCGGACTTTACTCCAAGGGACTGTTGTTTCAATCTATCTACGCTTTGATCCTTCCCTGGAAGACCAGTAGTAGTTTCCGAAGCACATACGGAAGCATTCTGTAATCTGTGGACTATCAGAGTGTTTATGAAACACAGAAACTGCGAAGGGATTGAATACAACAGGTACCATCCGCACTTTTCTCCATAGGAGTAATGTCTCAAACTGTCTACGCTTTGATCGTTTTCTGGAAGACCAGTAGTAGATTCCGAAGCACATCTGGAGGCATTCTGTAATCTGTGGACCTTCGGAGTGTTAATGAAACACAGAAATTGCATCGGGATACAATACAAGAGGCACTATGCGGCCTTTTCTCCATGGGAGTAATGTCTCAAACTGTCTACGCATTGATCGTTCCCTGGAACACCAGTAGTAGTTTCAGAAGCACATGTGGAACCTCTTCTGTAATTTGTGTACCTTCAGAGAGTTGATGAAACTCAGAAATTGCATCGGGATTGAATAAAACAGGCACCACGCGTACTTTTCACCATGGGAGTAATGTCTCAAATTGTCTACGCTTTGATCGTTCCCGGGAAGTTCAGTAGTAGTTTCCGAAGCACATGTGGAGGCGTTCTGCAATCAGTGGACCTTCAGAGTGTTGATGAAACAAGGAAAGTGCGTCCGGATTGAATACATCTGGCACCATGCGGACTTTTCTCAATGGGAGTAATGTCTCAAAGTGTCTACGATTTGATCGTTCCCCTGAAGACCAATAGAAGTTTCCGAAGCACACGTGGAGGAATTCTGTAATCTGTGGACCTTCAGAGTGTTGATGAACACAGAAATTGCATCGGGATTCAATACAACAGGCACCAGGCGGACTTTTCTCCATGGGAGGTATGTCTCAAACTGTCATCGCTATGATCGTTCACTGGAAGAGCAGTAATATTTTCCGAAGCACATGTGAAGGCGTTCTGTAATCTGTGGAAGTTCAGAGTGTTGATGAAACATTGAAATTGCATCGGGATGAATACAACAGGCACCATGCGGACATTTGTCCATGGGAGTAATGTCTCAAATTGTTTACCCTATGAACGTTCCATGGAAGACCAGTAGTAGTTTCCGAAGCACGTCTGGACGCATTCTGTAATCTGTGGACCTTCAGAGTGTTGATGAAACACAGAAATTTCATCGGGATTGAATACAACAGGCACAATGCCGACTTTTCTCCATGGGAGAAATGTCTCAAACTGTCATCCCTTCGATCGTTCAATAGAAGACCAGTAGTAGTTCCAGAAGCACATCTGGAGGCGTTGAGTAAGACAAGTAGTCGTTTCCGAAGCACATCTGGTTTCATTCATTAATCTGTGGACCTTCAGAGTGTTGATGAGACACAGAAATTGAATCGGGATTGAATACAACTGGCACCATGCGGACTTTTCTCCGTGGGAGTAATGTCTCAAACTGTCTACGCTTTGATCGTTGGCTGGAAGAGAAAGCAGAAGTTTCGAAGCATATGTGGAGGCGTTCTGTAATCTATAGACCTTCAAAGTGTTGTAGAAAGACTGAAATTGCATCGGGATTGAATAACACAGACACCATGCGGACTTTTCTCCATGGGAGTAATGTCTCAAACTGTCTATGCTTTTACCGTTCACAGGAAGACCAGTAGTAGTTTCCGAAGCACATGTGGAGGCATTCAGTAATCTGTGGTCCTTCAGAGTGTTGATGAAACACCGAAATTGCATCGGGATTGAATACAACAGGCACCATGCCGACTTTTCTCCATGGGAGTAATGTCTCAAATTGTCATCGCTATGATCGTTCCCTGGAGGACCTGTAATAGTTTCCGAAGCACATGTGGAGGCGATCTGTAATCTGTGGACCTTCAGAGTGTTGATGAAACACAGATATTGCATCGGGATTGAGTACAACAGTCACCATGCGCACTTTCCTCCACGGGAGTAATGTCTCAAACTGTCATCGCTTTGATCGTTCCCTGGAAGACCAGTATTAGTTTGAGTAGCACATGCGGAGGCGTTCTATAATCTGTGGACCTTCAGAGTTTTGATGAAACACAGAAATTGCTTTGGGATTCAATACAACAGGCACCATGCGGACTTTTCTCCATGGGAGTAATGTCTCAAACTGTCTACGCTTTTATCGTTATCTGGAAGACCAGTAGAAGTTTCCGAAGCACATAAGGAGGCATTCTGTAAACTGTGGTCCACCAGAGTGTTGATCAAACAGAGAAATTGCATCGGGCTTGAATACAACTGGCACCATGTGGACTTTTCTCCATGGGAGTAATGTCTCAAACTGTCTACGCTTTGATCGTTCGCTGGAAGACCAGTAGTAGTTTCCGAAGAACATCTGGATTCACTCATTAATCTGAGGAACCAATCGGACTTTTCTTAAAGATAGCAATGTCTCAAACTGTGTACGTTTTGATCGTTCTCTGGAAGACCAGTAGTAGTTTCCGATGCACATCTGGAGGCATTCTGTAATCCGTAGACTATCATAGTGTTGATGAAACATAGAAGTTGCTTCGGGATTGAATACAACAGGCACCGTGCGGACTTTTCTCCATGGGAGTAATGTCTCAAACTGTCTACGCTTTGATCGTTCCCGGGAAGTTCAGTAGTAGTTTCCGAAGCACATGTGGAGGCGTTCTGCAATCAGTGGACCTTCAGAGTGTTGATGAAACAAGGAAAGTGAATCCGGATTGAATCCAACTGGCACCATGCGGACTTTTCTCAATGGGAGTAATGTCTCAAACTGTCTACGATTTCATCGTTCCCCTGAAGACCAATAGAAGTTTACGAAGCACATCTGAAGGCGTTGTGTAATCTGTGATCCTTCAGAGTGTTGATCTAACAGACAAATTGCATCGGGATTGAATACAACTGGCACCGTGCGGACTTTTCTCCATGGGAGTAATGTCTCAAACTGTCTACGCTTTGATCGGTTCCTGGAAGACCAGTAGTAGTTTCCGAAATACATCTGGTAGCATTCTGTAATCTGTGGACCTTCAGAGTGTTAATGAAACACTGAAATTGCATTGGGATTTAATACAACAGACACCATGCGGACTTTACTCCAAGGGACCGTTGTTTCAATCTATATACGCTTTGATCCTTCCCTGGAAGACCAGTAGTAGTTTCCGAAGCACATACGGAAGCATTCTGTAATCTGTGGACTATCAGAGTGTTTATGAAACACAGAAACTGCTAAGGGATTAAATACAACAGGAAAAATACAGACTTTGCTCCATGGGAATAATGGCTCAAACTCTCTACGCTTTTATCGTTATCTGGAAGACCAGTAGTAGTTTCCGAAGCACATCTGGAGGCATTCTGTATTCTGTGAGCTTTCAGAGTGTTGATGAAACACAGAAATTGCATCGCGATTGAATCCATCAGGCAAAATGCCGGCTTTTCTCCATGGGAGTTATGTCTCAAACTCTGTACGATGTGATCGATTCCTGGAAGACGAGTAGTAATTTTCCGAAGCACATCTGGAGGCATTCTGCAAATCTGTGGTCCTTCAGAGTGTTGACGAAACACAGAAATTGCTTCGGGATTCAATACAACAGGCACCATGCGGACTTTTCTCCATGGCAGTAATGTCTCAAACTGTCTAAGGTTTGATCGTTCGCTGGAAGACCAGTAGTAGTTCCCGAAGGACATCTGGATTCATTCATTAATCTGTGGACCTTCAGAGTGTTGATGAAACACGGAAATTACATCAGGATTGAATACAACAGGCACAATGCGGACTTTTCTCCATGGAAGTTATGTCTCAAACTGTCAACGCTTTTGATCGTTCCCTGGAAGACCAGTAGTAGTTTGAGAAGCACTTGCGGAGGCGAACTATAAACTGTATATCTTTAGAGTGTTGATGAAACACACAAATTGCTTCGGGATTGAATACAAGAGGAACCATGCGGACTTTTCTCAAAGATAGCAGTGTCTCAAACTGTGTACGTTCTGATCGTTCTCTGGAAGACCAGTAGTTTCCGATGCACATCTAGAGGCATTCTATAATCTGTGGACTATCATAGTGTTGATGAAACACAGAAATAGCTATGGGATTCAATACAACAGGCACCATGCGGACTTTTCTCCTTGTGCGTAATGTCTCAAACTGTCTATGCTTTGATCGTTCCCTGGAAGACCAGTCTTAGTTTGAGAAGCACATACGGAGGCGTTCTATATTCTGTGGACCTTCAGAGTTTTGATGAAACACAGAAATTGCTTTGTTATTCAATACAACAGGCACCATGCAGACTTTTCTACATGGGAGTAATGTCTCAACTGTCTACGCTTTTATCGTTATCTGGAAGACCAATAGTAGTTTCCGGAGCACATAATGAGGCATTCTGTAATCTGTGGACCACCAGAGTGTTGATCAAACAGAGAAATTGCATCGGGATTGAATACAACACGCACCATGCGGACTTTTCTCCGTGGGAGTAATGTCTCAAACTGTCTACGCTTTCATAGTTCCCTGGAAGACCAGTAGTCGTTTCCGAAGCCCATCTGGAGGCATTCAGAAGTCTGTGGACCTTCAGAGTGTTCATGAAACACAGAAATTGCTATGGGATTCAATACAACAGGCACCATGCGGACTTTTCTCCTTGGGAGTAATGTCTCAAACTGTCTACGCTTTGATCGTTCCCTGGAAGACCTGTAGTAGTTTGAGAAGCACTTGCTGAGGCGGTCTATAATCTGTGGACCTTCAGAGTGTTGATGAAACACACAAATTGCTTCGGGATTGAATACAAACTTAACCATGCGGACTTTTCTCAAAGATAGCAGTGTCTCAAACTGTGTACGTTTTGATCGTTCTCTGGAAGACCAGTAGTAGTTTCCGATGCACATCTGGAGGCATTCTGTAATCTGTGGACTATCATAGTGTTGATGAAACAAATAAATTGCCTCGGGATTCAATAAAACAGCACAATGCAGACTTTGCTCCATGGGAGTAATGGCTCAAACGGTCTACGCTTTTAACGTTCCGTGGAAGACAAGTAGTAGTTTCCGAAGCACATCTGGAGGCATTCTGTATTCTGTGGACTATCAGAGTGTTGATGAAGCACAGAAATTGCATCGGGAATGAATACAACAGGCAAAATGCCGGCTTTTCTCCATGGGAGTAATTTCTCAAACTTTCATCGCTATGATCGTTCCCTGGAAGACCAGTTATAGTTTCCGAAGCACATGTGGAGGCGTTCTGTAATCTGTGGACCTTCAGAGTGTTGATGAAACATTGAAATTGCATTGGGATGAATGCAACAGGCACCATGCGGACTTTTCTCCAACGGATAATATCTCAAATGGTCTACGCTTTGATCGTTCCCTGGAATACCAGTAGTCGTTTCCGATGCACGACTGGAGGCATTCTGTAATCTGTGGACCTTCAGAGTGTTGATGAAACATAGAAATTGCATCGGGATTGAATGCAACAGTCACCATGCGCACTTTCCTTCACGGGAGTAATGTCTCAGACTGTCATCGCTTTGATCGTTGCCTGAAAGACCAGTAATAGTTTCCGAAGCACATAAATAGGCCGTCTGTAATCTGTGGTCCTTCGGAGTGTTGATCAAACAGAGAAATTGCATCGGGATTGAATGCAACAGGAACCATGCGGACTTTTCTCCGTGGCAGTAATGTCTCAAACCGGCTACGCTTTGATCGTTATCTGGAAGACCAGTAGTAGTTTCCGAAGCACATCTGGAGGCTTTCTGTAATCTCAGGACCTTTAGAGAGTTGATGAAACACAGAAATTGCATCGGGATTGGATACAACAGGCGCCATGCGGACTTTTCTCCATGGGAGTAATGACTCAAACTGTCTACGCTTTTATCATTATCTGGAAGACCAGTAGTAGTTTCCGAAACACATCTGGAGGCATTCTGTAATCTCTGGACCTTCAGAGTGTTGATGAAACACAGAAATAGCATCGGGATTAAATACAACAGGCACAATGCAGACTTTGCTCTATGGAGTAATGTCTCAAACTGTCTACGCTTTGATCGTTCCCTGGAATACTAGTAGTAGTTTCCGAAGTACATGTGGAGGCGTTCTGTAATCTGTGGACTTTCAGAGTGTTTATGATACACAGAAATTGCATCGGGATTGAATACAACAGCCACCACGCTTACTTTTCTCCATGGGAGTAATGTCTCAAACTGTCTACGCTACGATCGATTCCTGGAAAACCGGTAGTAGTTTCCGAAGCACATCTGGATACATTCTGTAATATGTGGACCTTCAGAGTGTTGATGAAACACAGAAATAGCATCGGGATTGAACACAACAGGCACCATGCGGACTTTTCTCCATGGGAGTAATGTCTCAATCTATCTACGCTTTGATCGTTCGCTGTAAGACCAGTAGTAGTTTCCGATGCACTTATGGAGGCATCCTGTGATCTGTAGACTACCAGAGTGTTGATCAAACAGATAAATTACATCGGGATTGAATAAAACAGGCACAATGCGGACTTTTCTCCATGGGAGTAATATCTCAAACTGTCTACGCTTTGATCGTTCCCTGGAAGACCAGTAGTAGTTTCCAATGCACATCTGGAGGCATTCTGTAACCTGTGGACCTTCAAAGTGTTGATGA
Source organism: Schistocerca gregaria (assembly GCF_023897955.1). Classification (NCBI taxonomy): domain Eukaryota; kingdom Metazoa; phylum Arthropoda; class Insecta; order Orthoptera; family Acrididae; genus Schistocerca; species Schistocerca gregaria. The sequence goes on from NC_064923.1 coordinate 786,936,780, forward strand.
AACACAGAAATTGCATCGGGATGGAATACAACAGTCACCATGCGCACTTTAATCCATGGGAGTAATGTCTCAATCTATCTACGCTTTGATCGTTATCTGGAAGACCAGTAGTAGTTTCCGAAGCACATCTGGAGACCTTCTGTAATCTCTGGACCTTTAGAGTGTTGATGGAACACAGAAATTGCATCGGGATTGAATACAACAGGCACCATGCATACTTATCTCCATGGGAGTAATGTCTCAAACTGTCTACGTTACGATCAATTAATGGAGGTCCAGTAGTAGTTTCTGAAGCACATCTGGAGGCATTCTGTAATCTGTGAACCTTCAGAGTGTTGATGAAACACAGAAATTGCATTAGGATTGAATACAACAGGCACCATGCGGACTTTTCTACAAGGGAGTAGGGTCTAAACATGTCTACGCTATGATCGTTCCCTCGAAGACCAGTAAAAGTATCCGAAGCACATATGGAGGTATTGTGTAATCTGTGGTCCTTCAGAGTGATGATGAAACACAGAAATTGCATCGATATTGAATACAACTAGCACCATGCGGACTTTTCTCCATGAGAGTAATGTCTCAAACTGTCTACGCTTTGACCGTTCGCTGGAAGACCAGTAGTAGTTTCCGAAGACAATCTGGAGGCATTCAGTTATCTGTGGACCTTCAGAATGTTGATAAAACACGGAAATTGCATCGGGATTGAATACAACAGGCACCATACTAACTTTTCTCCATGGGTGTAATTACTCAAATTGTCAACACTTTTATCGTTATCTGGAAGACCAGTGGAAGTTTCCGAAGCACATGTGGAGGCCTTCTGTAATCTATGCACCATTAGAGTGTTGATGAAACACAGAAATTGCATCGGGATTGAATACAACAGGCACCATGCGGACTTTACTCCATGCGAGTAATGTCTCAAACTGGCTACGCTTTGATCGTTCCCTGGAAAACCAGTAGTAGTTTCCGAAGTACATGTGGAGGCGTTCTGTAATCTGTGGACTTTCAGAGTGTTTATGAATCACAGAAATTGCATCTGGATTGAATACAACATTCACCAAGCGGTCTTTTCACCATGGGAGTAATGTCTCAAACTGTCATCACTATGATCGTTCCCTGGAAGACCCGTAAAAGTTTCCGAAGCACGTATGGAGGTAATCTGTAATCTGTGGTCCTTCAGAGTGTTGATGAAACACAGAAATTGCATCGGGATTGAATACAACAGGCACCATGCGGACTTTACTCCATGGGAGTAATGTCTCAAACTGTCATCGCTTTGATCGTTCCCTGGAAGACCAATAATAGTTTCTGAAGCACATGTGGAGGCGTTCTGTAATCTGTGGACCTTCCGAGTGATGATGATACACAGAAATTGCATCGGGATTCAATAAAACAAACACCAGGATGACTTTTCTCCATGGGAGTAATGACTCAGACTGTCATCACTTTGATCGTTCCCTGGAAGACCAGTAATAGTTTCCGAAGCACATGTGGTGGCGTTCTGTAAAATGTGAACCTTCAGAGTGTTGATGAAACACAGAAATTGCATCGGGATTGAATACTAGACGCACCATGCGGACTTTTCTACAAGGGAGTAATGTCTAAAAATGTCTACTCTTTGATCGTCCTCTGGAAGACCAGTAAAAGTTTCCGAAGCACGTATGAAGGTATTCTGTAATCTGTGGTCCTTCAGAGAGTTGATGAAGCACAGAAATTACATCGGGATTGAATACAACATGCACCATGCGGACTTTTCTCCATGGGAGTAAAGTCTTAAATTGTCTACGCTTTGATCGTTCCCTGGAAGACCGGTATTAGTTTCCGAAGCACGTCTGGAGGCATTCTGTAATCTGTGGACATTCAGAGTGTTGATGAAACACAGAAATTGCATCGTGATTGAATACAACAGGCACCATGCGGACTTTTCTCCATGGGAGTAATGTCTCAAACTGTCTACGCTACGATCGACTCCTGAAAGACCAGTAGTAGTTTCCGAAGCACATCTGGAGGCATTCTGTAATCTGTGGACCTTCAGAGTGTTGATAACTGAAATTGCATCGGGATTGAATACAACAGGCACCATGCGGACTTTTCTACAAGGGAGTAGGGTCTAAACATGTCTACGCTTTGATCGTTTCCTGGAAGTCCAGTAAAAGTATCCGTAGCACATATGGAGGTATTGTGTAATCTGTGGTCCTTCAGAGTGTTGATGAAACACAGAAATTGCATCGGGATTGAATACAAAAGGCACCATGCGGACTTTTTTCCATGGGAGTAATGTCTCAAACAGTCTACGCTTTGATCGTTCCCTGGAAGAGCAGTAGTAGTTTGAGAAGCACATGCGGTAGCGTTCTATAATCTCTTGACCTTCAGAGTGTTGATGAAACACAGAAATTGCTTCGGGATTCAATACAACAGGCACCATGCGGACATATCTCCACGGGAGTAATGACTCAAACTGTCTACGCTTTTATCGTTATTTGGAAGACCAGTAGAAGTTTCCGAAGCACATGTGAAGGCGTTCTGTAATCTGTGGGCCTTCAGAGTGTTGATGAAAGAAATTGCATCGGGATTCAATACTACGGGCACCTTGCGGACTTTTCTCCATGGGAGTAATTTCTCAAACTGTCATCACTATGAACGTTCCCTGGAAGACCAGTAATAGTTTCTGAAGCACATGTGGAGGCGTTCTGTAATCTGTGGACCCTCAGAGTGTTGATGATACACAGAAATTGCATCGAATTCAATACAACAAGCAACAGGCGGACTTTTCTCCATGGGAGTAATGTCTCAAACTGTCATCACTATGATCGTTCCCTGGAAGACCAGTAATAGTTTCCGAATCACATGTGGAGGCGTCCTGTAATATGTGGACCTTCAGAGTGTTGATGAAACACAGATATTGCATCGTGATTGAATACAACAGGCACCATGCGGACTTTTCTCCATGGGAGTAATGTCTCAAACTGTGTACGCTTTGATCGTTCCCTGGAATACCAGTAGTAGTTTCCGAAGTACATGTGGAAGCGTTCTGTAATCTGTGGACCTTCAGAGGTTTCATGAATCATTGAAATTGTTTCATGATGAATACAACAGGCACAATGCGGAATTTTCTCCATGGGAGTGATGTCTCAAACTGTCTACGCTTTGATCGATCCCTGTAGGACCAGTAGTAGTTTCCGAAGCACGTCTGGAGGCATTCTGTAAACTGTGGACATTCAGAGTTTGATGAAACACAGAGATTTGAATCGTGATTGACTACAACAGGCACCATGCGGACTATTCTGCAGGGGAGTAAAGTCTCAAGAGTCTACGCATTGATCGTTTAATGGAGGACCAGTAGTAGTTTCCGAAGCCAATCTGGAGGCGATCTGTAATCTCTGGACTTTCAGAGTGTTGATGAAACACAGAAATTGCATCGGGATTGAATACAACAGGCACCATGCGGACTTTTCTCCATGAGAGTAAAGCCTCAAAGTGTCTACGCTTTGATCGTTCCCTGGAAGACCAGTAGTAGTTTCCGAAGCCCATCTGGAGGCGATCTGTAATCTCTGGACTTTCAGAGTGTTGATGAAACACAGAAATTGCATCGGGATTGAATACAACAGGCACAATGCTTACATTTCTCCATGGGAGTAATGTCTCAAACTGTCTACGCTAAGATCGATTCCTGGAAGACCAGTAGTAGTTTCTGAAGCACATCTAGAGGGATTTTGTAATCTGTGGACCTTCAGAGTGTTGATGACAGAAATTGCATTGTGATTGAATACAGCAGTCACCATGTGGACTTTTCTACGAGGGAGAAGGGTCTAAACATGTCTACGCTTTGATCGTTCCCTGGAAGACCAGAAAAAGTATCCGAAGCACATATGGAGGTATTGTTTAATCTGTGGTCCTTCAGAGTATTGATGAAACACAGAAATTGATACCGGATTCAATACAACAGGCACAATGCAGACTTTGCTCCATGGAGTAATGTCAAAACTGTCTACGCTTTGATCGTTCCCTGGAAGAGCAGTAGTAGTTTGAGAAGCACATGCGGAGGCGTTCTATAATCTCTGGACCTTCAGAGTGTTGATGAAACACAGAAATTTCTTCGGGATTCAATACAACAGGCACCATGCGGACTTTTCTCCATCTGCTTAATGTCTCAAACTGTCTACGCTTTGATCGTTCGCTGGAAGACCAGCAGTAGTTTCTGAAGCACATGTATAGGCGTTCTGAAATCTGTGGACCTTCAGAGTGTTCATGAATTATTGAAATTGTTTCATGATGAATACAACAGGAACAATGAGGAATTTTCTCCATGGGAGTGATGTCTCAAACTGTCTACTCTTTGATCGTTCCTTGGAAGACCAGTAGTAGTTTCCGAAGCACGTCTGGAGGCATTCTGTAAACTGTGGACATTCAGAGTGTTGATGAAACACAGAAATTTGAATCGTGATTTAATACAACAGGCACCATGCGGACTATTCTGCATGGGAGTAAAGTCTCAAGAGTCTACGCATTGATCGTTTAATGGAGGACCAGTAGAAGTTCCCTAAGAACATCTGGAAGCGTTGTGTAATCTGTGCTCCTTCAGAGTGTTGATCAAGCAGAGAAATTTTATCAGGATGGAATACAACAGGTACAATGCGGACTTTTCTCCATGGGAGTAATTTCTCAAACGGTCTACGCATTGATCGTTCCCTGGAAGACCAGTAGTAGTTTCCGAAGCCCATCTGGAGGCGATCTGTAATCTCTGGACTTTCAGAGTGTTGATGAAACACAGAAATTGCATCGGGATTGAATACAACAGGCACCATGCTTACTTTTCTCCATGGGAGTAATGTCTCAAACTGTCTACGCTAAGATCGATTCCTGGAAGACCAGTAGTAGTTTCTGAAGCACATCTGGAGGGATTTTGTAATCTGTGGACCTTCAGAGTGTTGATGACAGAAATTGCATCGGGATTGAATACAGCAGTCACCATGTGGACCTTTCCACTATATGTGGAGACGTTCTGTAATCTGTGGACCTTCAGAGTGTTCATGAATTATTGAAATTGTTTCATGATGAATACAACAGGAACAATGCGGAATTTTCTTTATGGGAGTGATGTCTCAAACTGTCTACTCTTTGATCGTTCCCTGGAAGACCAGTAGTAGTTTCCGAAGCACGTCTGGAGGCATTCTGTAAACTGTGGACATTCAGAGTGCTGATGAAACACAGAAATTTGAATCGTGATTTAATGCTACAGGCACCATGCGGACTATTCTGCATGGGAGTAAAGTCTCAAGAGTCTACGCATTGATCGATTAGTGGAGGACCAGTAGTAGTTCCCGAAGAACATCTGGAGGCGTTGTGTAATCTGTGGTCCTTCAGAGTGTTGATCAAGCAGAGAAATTTTATCAGGATTAAATACAACAGGCACAATGCGGACTTTTCTCCATGGGAGTAATTTCTCAAACAGTCTACGCATTGATCGTTCCCTGGAAGACCAGTAGTAGTTTCCGAAGCACATGTGGAGCCGATCTGTAATCTGGGGACCTTCAGAGTGTTGATGAAACACAGAAATTGCATCGGGATTGAATGCAACAGGCACCATTAGGACTTTTCTAGATGGGAGTAATGTCTCAAAATGTCTTCGCTTTGATCGTTATCTGGAAGACCAGTAGTAGTTACCAAAGCACATCTGCTGGAATTCTGTAACCTGTGGACAATCAAAGTTTTGATGAAACACAGATATTGCATCGGGATTAAAAACAACTGGCACCATGCGTACATTTCTCCATGGGAGTAATGTCTCAAACTGTCCACGCTTTGATCGTTCCCTGGAAGGCATGTAGTAGTTTCCGAAGCCCATCTGGAGGCATTCTGTAATCTGTGGACTTTGCAAGTGTTCATGCAAAACAGCATTTGCATCGGATTGCATACAATAGGCACCATGCGGGCTTTTCTCCATGGGAGTAATGTCTCAAACACTCTACGGTTTCATCGATTCCTGGAAGACCAGTAGTAATTTTCCGAAGCACATCTGCAGGAATTCCTGTTATCTATGGACCTTCAAAGTCTTGATGAAACACAGAGATTGCATCGGTATTGAATACAACAGGCAACATGCGGACATTGCTCCATTAGAGTAATGTCTCAAACTTTCATCTCTTTGATCGTTCCCTGGAAGACTAGTAGTAGTTTGCGATGCGAATCTGTTGGCATTCTGTAATCTATGGACCTTCAGAGTGTTGATGAAACTCAGAAATTGCATCTTGAATCAATACAACAGGTACCATGCGGACTTTTCTCCATGGGAGTAAAGTCTCAAAGTGTCTACGCTTTGATCGTTCCCTGGAAGACCAGTAGTAGTTTCCGAAGCCCATCTGGAGGCGATCTGTGATCTCTGGACTTTCAGAGTGTTGATGAAACACAGAAATTGCATCGGGATTGAATACAACAGGCACCATGCTTACTTTTCTCCATGGGAGTAATGTCTCAAACTGTCTACGCTAAGATCGATTCCTGGAAGACCAGATGAAACACAGAAATCTGGAGGGATTTTGTAATCTGTGGACCTTCAGAGTATTGATGACAGAAATTGCACCGGGATTGAATGCAACAGTTCCATGTGGACTTTTCTACAACGGAGAAGGGTCTAAACATGTCTACGCTTTGATCGTTCCCTGGAAGACCAGTAAAAGTATCCGAAGCAGATATGGAGGTATTGTTTAATCTGTGGTCCTTCAGAGTGTTGATGAAACACAGAAATTGATACGGGATTCAATACAACAGGCACAATGCAGACTTTGCTCCATTGAGTAATGTCAAAACTGTCTACGCTTTGATCGTTCCCTGGAAGAGCAGTAGTAGCTTGAGAAGCACATGCGGAGGCGTTCTATAATCTCTGGACCTTCAGAGTGTTGATGAAACACAGAAATTGCTTCGGGATTCAATACAACAGGCACCATGCGGACTTTTCTCCATCTGAGTAATGTCTCAAACTGTCTACGCTTTTATCGTTATCTGGAAGACCAGTAGAAGTTTCCGAAGCACATGTGGAGGCGTTCTGTAATCTGTGGACCTTCAGAGTGTTGATGAAACACAGAAATTGCATCGGGATTCAATACAACAGGCACCATGCGGACTTTTCTCCATGGGAGTAATGTGTCAAACTGTGTACGTTTTGATCGTTCCCTGGAATACCAGTAGTAGTTTCCGTTGTACATGTGGAGGCGTTCTGTAATCTGTGGACCTTCAGAGTGTTCATGAATTATTGAAATTGTTTCATGATGAATACAACAGGTACCATGCGGACTTTTCTCCATGGGAGTAAAGTCTCAAAGTGTCTACGCTTTGATCGTTCCCTGGAAGACCAGTAGTAGTTTCCGAAGCCCATCTGGAGGCGATCTGTGATCTCTGGACTTTCAGAGTGTTGATGAAACACAGAAATTGCATCGGGATTGAATACAACAGGCACCATGCTTACTTTTCTCCATGGGAGTAATGTCTCAAACTGTCTACGCTAAGATCGATTCCTGGAAGACCAGTAGTAGTTTCTGAAGCACATCTGGAGGGATTTTGTAATCTGTGGACCTTCAGAGTGTTGATGACAGAAATTGCATCGGGATTGAATACAACAGTCACCATGTGGACTTTTCTTCAAGGGAGAAGGGTCTAAACATGTCTACGCTTTGATCGTTCCCTGGAAGACCAGTAAAAGTATCCGAAGCACATATGGAGGTATTGTTTAGTCTGTGGTCCTTCAGAGGGTTGATGAAACACAGAAATTGATACGGGATTCAATACAACAGGCACAATGCAGACTTTGCTCCATTGAGTAATGTCAAAACTGTCTACGCTTTGATCGTTCCCTGGAAGAGCAGTAGTAGTTTGAGAAGCACATGCGGAGGCGTTCTATAATCTTTGGACCTTCAGAGTGTTGATGAAACACAGAAATTGCTTCGGGATTCAATACAACATGCACCATGCGGACTTTTCTCCATCTGAGTAATGTCTCAAACTGTCTACGCTTTGTTCGTTCGCTGGAAGATCAGTAGTAGTTTCTGAAGCACATGTGGAGGCGTTCTGTAATCTGTGGACCCTCAGAGTGTTGATGATACACAGAAATTGCATCGAATTCAATACAACAAGCAACAGGCGGACTTTTCTCCATGGGAGTAATGTCTCAAACTGTCATCACTATGATCGTTCCCTGGAAGACCAGTAATAGTTTCCGAAGCACATGTGGAGGCGTTCTGTAATATGTGGACCTTCAGAGTGTTGATGAAACACAGATATTGCATGGTGATTGAATACAACAGGCACCATGCGGACTTTTCTCCATGGGAGTAATGTCTCAAACTGTGTACGCTTTGATCGTTCCCTGGAATACCAGTAGTAGTTTCCGAAGTACATGTGGAAGCGTTCTGTAATCTGTGGACCTTCAGAGGGTTCATGAATCATTGAAATTGTTTCATGATGAATACAACAGGCACAATGCGGAATTTTCTCCATGGGAGTGATGTTTCAAACTGTCTACGCTTTCATCGTTCCCTGGAGGAACAGTAGTAGTTTCCGAAGCACGTCTGGTGGCATTCTCTAAACTGTGGACATTCAGAGTGTTGATGAAACACAGAAATTTGAATCGTGATTGACTACAACAGGCACCATGCGGACTATTCTGCATGGGAGTAAAGTCTCAAGAGTCTACGCATTGATCGTTCAATGGAGGACCAGTAGTAGTTCCCGAAGAACATCTGGAGGCGTTGTGTAATCTGTGGTCCCTCAGAGTGTTGATCAAGCAGAGAAATTGAATCAGGATTGAATACAACAGGCACCATGCGGACTTTTCTCCATGCGAGTAATGTCTCACACAGTCTAAGCATTGATCGTTCCCTGGAAGACCAGTAGTAGTTTCCGAAACACATCTGGAGTAGTTCTGTAATGTATGGACCTTCAAAGTGTTGATGAAACACAGAAATTGCATCGGGATTCAATACAACAGACACCATGCGGACATTTCTCCATGGGAGTAATGTCTCAAACTGTGTACGCTTTGATCGTTCCCTGGAATACCAGTAGTAGTTTCCGAAGTACATGTGGAGGCGTTCTGTAATCTGTGGACCTTCACAGTGTTGATGAAACACAGAAATTGCATCGGGATTCAATACAACAGGCACCATGCGGGGTTTTCTTCATGGGAGTAATGCCTCTAACACTCTACGACATGATCGATTGCTGGAAGATCAGTAGTAATTATCCGAATACATCTGCAGGAATTCTGTAATCTGTGGACAATCAAAGTTTTGATGAAACACAGATGTTGCATCGGGATTAAAAACAACAGGCACCGTGCGTACATTTCTCCATGGGAGTAATGTCTTAAACTGTCTACCCTTTGATCATTCAACGGGAGACCAGTAGAAGTTTCCGAAGCACATCTGGATGCATTCCATAATCAGTGTACCATCAGAGTGTTGATGATACTCAGAAATTGCATCTTGATTCAATACAACAGGTACCATGCGGACTTTTCTCCATGAGAGTAAAGTCTCAAAGTGTCTACGCTTCGATCGATCCCTGGAAGACAAGTAGTAGTTTCCGAAGCCCATCTGGAGGCGATCTGTAATCTCTGGACTTTCAGAGTGTTGATGAAACACAGAAATTGCATCGGGATTGAATACAACAGGCACCATGCGGACTTTTCTCCATGAGAGTAAAGCCTCAAAGTGTCTACGCTTTGATCGTTCCCTGGAAGACCAGTAGTAGTTTCCGAAGCCCATCTGGAGGCGATCTGTAATCTCTGGACTTTCAGAGTGTTGATGAAAACAGAAATTGCATCGGGATTGAATACAACAGGCACAATGCTTATATTTCTCCATGGGAGTAATGTCTCAAACTGTCTACGCTAAGATCGATTCCTGGAAGACCAGTAGTAGTTTCTGAAGCACATCTGGAGGGATTTTGTAATCTGTGGACCTTCAGAGTGTTGATGACAGAAATTGCATCGTGATTGAATACAGCAGTCACCATGTGGACTTTTCTACGAGGGAGAAGGGTCTAAACATGTCTACGCTTTGATCGTTCCCTGGAAGACCAGAAAAAGTATCCGAAGCACATATGGAGGTATTGTTTAATCTGTGGTCCTTCAGAGAGTTGATGAAACACAGAAATTGATACCGGATTCAATACAACAGGCACAATGCAGACTTTGCTCCATGGAGTAATGTCAAAACTGTCTACGCTTTGATCGTTCCCTGGAAGAGCAGTAGTAGTTTGAGAAGCACATGCGGAGGCGTTCTATAATCTCTGGACCTTCAGAGTGTTGATGAAACACAGAAATTGCTTCGGGATTCAATACAACAGGCACCATGCGGACTTTTCTCCATCTGAGTAATGTCTCAAACTTTCTACGCTTTCATCGTTCGCTGGAAGACCAGTAGTAGTTTCTGAAGCACATGTGGAGGCGTTCTGAAATCTGTGGACCTTCAGAGTGTTGATGAAACACGGAAAGTGCATCGGGATTGAATACAACAGGCACCATGGGGACTTTTCTCCACGAGAGTAATGACTCAAACTGTCTACGCTTTTATCGTTATCTGGAAGACCAGTAGAAGTTTCCGAAGCACATGTGGAGGCGTTCTGTAATCTGTGGACCTTCAGAGTGTTGATGAAACACAGAAATTGCATCGCGATTCAATACAACAGGCACCATGCGGACTTTTCTCCATGGGAGTAATGTCTCAAACTGTGTACGCTTTGATCGTTCCCTGGAATACCAGTAGTAGTTTCCGATGTATATGTGGAGACGTTCTGTAATCTGTGGACCTTCAGAATGTTCATGAATTATTGAAATTGTTTCATGATGAATACAACAGGAACAATGCGGAATTTTCTTTATGGGAGTGATGTCTCAAACTGTCTACTCTTTGATCGTTCCCTGGAAGACCTGTAGTAGTTTCCGAAGCACGTCTGGAGGCATTCTGTAAACTGTGGACATTCAGAGTGCTGATGAAACACAGAAATTTGAATCGTGATTTAATGATACAGGCACCATGCGGACTATTCTGCATGGGAGTAAAGTCTCAAGAGTCTACGCTTTGATGGTTTAATGGAGGACCAGTAGTAGTTCCCGAAGAACATCTGGAGGCGTTGTGTAATCTGTGGTCCTTCAGAGTGTTGATCAAGCAGAGAAATTTTATCAGGATTAAATACAACAGGCACAATGCGGACTTTTCTCCATGGGAGTAATTTCTCAAACAGTCTACGCATTGATCGTTCCCTGGAAGACCAGTAGTAGTTTCCGAAGCACATGTGGAGCCGTTCTGTAATCTGCGGACCTTCAGAGTGTTGATGCAACACAGAAATTGCATCAGGATTGAATACAACAGGCACCATTAGGACTTTTCTAGATGGGAGTAATGTCTCAAAATGTCTTCGCTTTGATCGTTATCTGGAAGACCAGTAGTAGTTACCAAAGCACATCTGCTGGAATTCTGTAACCTGTGGACAATCAAAATTTTGAAGAAACACAGATATTGCATCGGGATTAAAAACAACTGGCACCATGCATACATTTCTCCATGGGAGTAATTTCTCAAACTGTCCACGCTTTGATCGTTCCCTGGAAGGCATGTAGTAGTTTCCGAAGCCCATCTGGAGGCATTCTGTAATCTGAGGACTTTGCAAGTGTTCATGCAAAACAGTATTTGTAACGGATTGCATACAATAGGCACCATGCGGGCTTTTCTCCATGGGAGTAATGTCTCAAACACTCTACGATTTCATCGATTCCTGGAAGACCAGTAGTAATTTTCCGAAGCACATCTGCAGGAATTCCTGTTGTCTATGGACCTTCAAAGTCTTGATGAAACACAGAGATTGCATCGGTATTGAATACAACAGGCAACATGCGGACATTTCTCCATTAGAGTAAAGTCTCAAACTTTCATCTCTTTGATCGTTCCCTGGAAGACTAGTAGTAGTTTGCGATGCGAATCTGTTGGCATTCTGTAATCTATGGACCTTCAGACTGTTGATGAAACTCAGAAATTGCATCTTGAATCAATACAACAGGTACCATGCGGACTTTTCTCCATGGGAGTAGAGTCTCAAAGTGTCTACGCTTTGATCGTTCCCTGGAAGACCAGTAGTAATTTCCGAAGCCCATCTGGAGGCGATCTGTGATCTCTGGACTTTCAGAGTGTTGATGAAACACAGAAATTGCATCTTGAATCAATACAACAGGCACCATGCTTACTTTTCTCCATGGGAGTAATGTCTCAAACTGTCTACGCTAAGATCGATTCCTGGAAGACCAGTAGTAGTTTCTGAAGCACATCTGGAGGGATTTTGTAATCTGTGGACCTTCATAGTGTTGATGACAGAAATTGCATCGGGATTGAATACAACAGTCACCATGTGGACTTTTCTACAAGGGAGAAGGGTCTAAACATGTCTACGCTTTGATCGTTCCCTGGAAGACCAGTAAAAGTATCCGAAGCACATATGGGGGTATTGTTTAATCTGTGGTCCTTCAGAGTGTTGATGAAACACAGAAATTGATACGGGATTCAATACGACAGGCACAATGCAGACTTTGCTCCATTGAGTAATGTCAAAACTGTTTACGCTTTGATCGTTCCCTGGAAGAGCAGTAGTAGTTTGAGAAGCACATGCGGAGGCGTTCTATAATCTCTGGACCTTCAGAGTGTTGATGAAACACAGAAATTGCTTCGTTATTCAATACAACAGGCACCATGCGGACTTTTCTCCATCTGAGTAATGTCTCAAACTGTCTACGCTTTGATCGTTCGCTGGAAGACCAGTAGTAGTTTCTGAAGCACATGTGGAGGCGTTCTGAAATCTGTGGACCTTCAGAGTGTTGATGAAAGATGGAAATTGCATCGGGATTGAATACAACAGGCACCATGGGGACTTTTCTCCACGGGAGTAAAGACTCAAACTGTTTACGCTTTTATCGTTATCTGGAAGACCAGTAGAAATTTCCGAAGCACATGTGGAGGCGTTCTGTAATCTGTGGACCTTCAGAGTGTTGATGAAACACAGAAATTGCATCGGGATTCAATACAACAGGCACCATGCGGACTTTTCTCCATGGGAGTAATGTGTCAAACTGTGTACGTTTTGATCGTTCCCTGGAATACCAGTAGTAGTTTCCGTTGTACATGTGGAGGCGTTCTGTAATCTGTGGACCTTCAGAGTGCTCTTCAATTATTGAAATTGTTTCATGATGAATACAACAGGCACAATGCTTAATTTTCTCCTTGGGAGTGGTGTCTCAAACTATCTACTCTTTGATCGTTCCCTGGAAGACCAGTAGTAGTTTCGAAGCACGTCTGGAGGCATTCTGTAAACTGTGGACATTCAGAGTGTAGATGAAACACAGAAATTTGAATCGTGATTGAATACAACAGGCACCATGCGGACTATTCTGCATGGGAGTAAAGTCTCAAGAGTCTACGCATTGATCGTTTATTGGAGGACCAGTAGTAGTTCCCGAAGAACATCTGGAGGCGTTGTGTAATCTGTGGTCCTTCAGAGTGTTGATCAAGCAGAGAAATTGTATCAGGATGGAATACAACAGGCACAATGCGGAATTTTTTCCATGGGAGTAATTTCTCAAACAGTCTACGCATTGATCGTTCCCTGGAAGACTAGTAGTAGTTTCCGAAGCACGTCTGGAGGCATTCTGTAATATATGGACCTTCAAAGTGTTGATGAAACACAGAAATTGCATCAGGATTGAATACAACAGACACCATGCGGACATTTCTCCATTGGAGTAATGTCTCAAACAGTCCGCGCATTGATCGTTCAATGGAAGACCAGTAGTAGTTAAGAATCAGATCTGGCGGCGTTGTGTAATCTGTGGACCTTCAGAGTGTCGATGAAACATAGAAATTGCATCGGGATTGAATACAACAGGCACAATGCGGACATTTCTATATGGCTGAAATGTCTCTAACTGTCTTCGCTGTGATCGTTCCCTGGAAGACCAGTAGTAGTTTCCGAAGCACATGTGGAGCTGTTATGTAATCTGCGGACCTTCAGAGGGTTGATGAAACACAGAAATTGCATCGGGATTCAATACAACAGGCACCATTAGGTCTTTTCTAGATGGGAGTAATGTCTCAAAATGTCTTCGCTTTGATCGTTATCTTTAAGACCAGTAGTAGTTACCAAAGCACATCTGCTGGAATTCTGTAACCTGTGGACAATCAAAGTTTTGATGAAACACAGGTATTGCATCGGGATTAAAAACAACTGGCACCATGCGTACATTACTCCATGGGAGTAATGTCTCAAACTGTCCACGCTTTGATCGTTCCCTGGAAGGCATGTAGTAGTTTCCGAAGCTCATCTGGAGGCATTCTGTAATCTGTGGACTTTGCGAGTGTTCATGCAAAACAGCATTTGCATCGGATTGCATACAATAGGCACCATGCGGGCTATTCTCCATGGGAGTAATGTCTCCAACACTCTACGATTCCATCGATTCCTGGAAGACCAGTAGTAATTTTCCGAAGCACATCTGCAGGAATTCTGTAATCTATGGACCTTCGAAGTCTTGATGAAACACAGAGATTGCATCGGTATTGAATAAAACAGGCACCATGCGGACATTTCTCCATTAGAGTAATGTCTCAAACTTTCATCCCTTTGATCGTTCCCTGGAAGACCTGTAGTAGTTTCCGATGCAAATCTGTTGGCATTCTGTAATCTGTGGACCTTGAGAGTGTTGATGAAACTCAGAAATTGCATCTTGATTCAATACAACAGGTACCATGCGGACTTTTCTCCATGGTAGTAATGTCTCAAAGTGTCTACGGTTTGATCGTTGCCTGGAAGACCAGTAGTATTTTCCGAAGCCCATATGGAGGCGATCTGTGATCTGTGGACTATCAGAGTGTTGATGAAACACAGAAATTGCATCGCGATTGAATACAACAGTCACCATGCGCACTTTCCTCCATGGGAGTAAAGGGTCAAGCTTTCTACGCTTTGATCGTTCCCTGGAAGACCAGGAGTAGTTTCCGAAGCCCATCCGGAGGCATTCTGTAATCTGTGGACCTTCAGAGTGTTGATGAAACAAAGAAATTGCATCGGAATTGAATGCAACAGGCGCCTTGCGGGCTTTTATCCATGGGAGTAATGACTCAAACTGTCTACGCTTTTATCGTTATCTGGAAGACCAGTAGAAGTTTCCGAAGCTCATGTGTAGGCGTTCTGTAATATGTGTACCTTCAGAGTGTTGATGAAACACAGAAATTGCATCGGGATACAATACAACAGGCACCATGCGGACTTTTTTCTATGGGAGTAATGTCTCAAACTGACATCAATATGATCGTTCCCTGGAAGACCAGTAATTGTTTCTGAAGCATATGTGGAGGCGTTCTGTAATCTGTGGACCTTCAGAGTGTTGATGATACACAGAAATTGCATCGGGATTTAATACAACAAGCACCAGGCTGACTTTTCTCCATGGGTGTAATGTCTCAGGCTGTCATCACTATGATCGTTCCCTGGAAGACCAGTATAAGTTTCCGAAGCACATGTGGAGGTGTTCTGTAATATGTGGACCTTCAGAGTGTTGATGAAACACAGAAAATGCATCGGTATTGAATACAAGAGGCACCATGCGGACTTCTCTACAAGGGAGTAATGTCTAAAAATGTCTACGCTTTGATCGTTCCCTGGAAGACCAGTAAATGTTTCCGAAGCACGTATGGAGGTATTCTGTAATCTGTGGTCCTTCATAGTGTTGATGAAACACAGAAATTGCATCGGGATTGAATACAACAGGCACCATTCGGACTTTTCACTATGAGAGTTAAGTCTCAAATTGTCTACGCCTTGAATGTTACCTGAAAGACCAGTAGTACTTTCCGAAGCACGTCTGGAGGCATTCTGCAATCTGTGGACCCTCAGAGTGTTTATGAAACACAGAAATCGCATCGGGATTGAATACAACTGGCACCATTCTTTCTTTTCTCCATTTGAGTAATGTCTCAAACTGTCTACGCTGCGATCGATTCCTGGAAGACCAGTAGTAGTTTCCGAAGCACATCTGGTGGCATTCTGTAATCTGTGGACCTTCAGAGTATTTATAAATCACCAAAATTGCATCGGGATTGAATACAACAGGCACCATGCGGACTTTTCTACAAAGGAGTAGGGTCTAAACATGTCTACGCTTTGATTAGATTAGATTAGATTAGATTAATACTTGTTCCATAGATCATGAATACGACACTTCGTAATGATGTGGAACGTGTCAGGTTAGTAAAAGATGTCTGTACAAGAAATTACAATACATAAAATATTGCATGACACTAATGATTAAGTTGTTTTTTTTTTTTTTTACTTACTTTATATCTAAAAATTCAGCCAATGAGTAGAAGGAGTTGTCATCTAGAAATTCTTTTAATTTATTTTTAAATGTTAGTTGGCTATCTGTCAGGCTTTTGATGCTGTTTGGTAGGTGCCCAAAGACTTTTGTGGCAGCATAATTTACCCCTTTCTGTGCCAAAGTCAGATTTAACCCTGCATAGTGAAGATCATCCTTTCTCCTGGTGTTATAGGTATGCACACTGCTATTACTTTTGAATTGGGTTGGATTATTATCAACAAATTTCATAAGGGAATATATATACTGTGAGGTTACTGTGAGGATCCCTAGATCCTTAAATAGATGTCTGCAGGATGACCGTGGGTGGACTCCAGCAATTATTCTGATTACACGTTTTTGTGCAATGAATACTTTTCTACTCAACGATGAATTACCCCAGAATATGATGCCATACGAAAGCAGTGAATGAAAGTAGGCATAGTAAGCTAATTTACTGAGATTCTTATCACCAAAATTTGCAATAACCCTAATAGCATACGTAGCTGAACTCAGACGTTTCAGCAGACCATCAATGTGTTGCTTCCAGTTTAACCTCTCATCAATGGACACACCTAAAAATTTTGAAAATTCTACCTTAGCTACAGACTTCTGTTCAAATTCTATATTTATTACTGGAGTTGTGCCATTTACTGTACGGAACTGTATATACTGTGTTTTATCAAAATTTAAAGAGAGTCCGTTTGCTGAGAACCACTTAATAATTTTGTGAAAAACATCATTTACAATTACATCACTTAGTTCTTGGTTTTTGGATGTTATTACTATACTTGTATCATCAGCAAAAAGAACTAACTTTGCATCTTCATCAATGTGGAATGGTAAGTCATTAATGTATATCAAGAACAGTAAAGGACCTAAGACCGAACCCTGTGGGACCCCGTGCTTGATAGCACCCCAGTTTGAGGAATCAGCTGTTTTAACATTACACGAACCACTTATTTCAACTTTCTGCATTCTTCCAGTTAAGTATGAATTAAACCATTTGTGGACTGCCCCACTCAAACCATAATGATTTAGCTTATCTAAAAGAATTCCATGATTTACACAATCAAAGGCCTTTGAGAGATCACAAAAAATACCAATGGGTGATGTCCGGTTATTCAGAGCATTTAATATTTGATCAGTGAAAGCATATATAGCATTTTCTGTTGAAAAGCCTTTCTGAAAACCAAACTGACATTTAGTTAGTACTTTATTTTTACAAATATGGGAGGCTACTCTTGAATACATTACTTTCTCAAAAATTTTTGATAGAGCTGTCAGAAGAGAGATTGGGCGGTAGTTGTTGACATCGTTCCCTGGAAGACCAGTAAAAGTATCCGAAGCACATATGGAGGTATTGTGTAATCTGTGGTCCTTCAGAGTGTTGATGAAACACAGAAATTGCATCGGGATTGAATACAACAAGCACCATGCGGACTTTTCTCCATGGGAGTAGTTTCTCACACTGCCTACTCTTTGATTGTTATCTGGAAGACCAGTAGTAGTTTCCGAAGCATATCTGGAGGCATTCTGTAATCTGTGGACCTTCAGAGTGATGATGAAACACAGAAATTGCATCGTGATTGAATGCAACAGGCACCATGCGAACGTTTCTCCATGGGAGTAATGTCTCAAACTGTCTACGCTTTGATCGTTCCCTGGAATAATAGTAGTAGTTTCCGAAGTAAATGTGGAGGCGTTCTGTAATCTGTGGACTTTCAGAGTGTTTATGAAACACAGATATTGTATCGGGATTGAATACAACAGGCACCATGCTTACTTTTCACCATGTTAGTAATGTCTCAAACTGTCTACGCTACGATCGATTAGTGGAAGACCAGTAGTAGTTTCCGAAGCACATCTGGAGGCATTCTGTAATCTGTGGACTTTCAGAGTGTTGATGAAACACAGAAATTGCATTGCGATTGAATACAACAGGCACCATGCAGACTTTTCTACAAGGGAGTGGGGTCTAAACATGTCTACGCTTTGATTGTTCCCTGGAAGCCCAGTAAAAGTATCCGAAGCACATTTGGAGGTATAGTGTAATCTGTGGTCCTTCAGAGTGTTGATGAAACTCAGAAATTGCATCGGGATTGAATACAACATGCACCATTCGGACTTTTCTCCATGGGAGTAATTTCTCACACTGTCTACGATTTGATTGTTATCTGGAAGACCAGTAGTAGTTTCCGAAGCACATCTGTAGGCATTCTGTAATCTGTGGAGCTTCATAGTATTGATGAAACACAGAAATTGCATCGGGATTGAATGCAAAAGGCAATATGCGAACTTTTCTCCATGGGAGTAATGTCTCAAAATGTCTACGCTTTGATCGTTCCCTGGAAGACCTGTAGTAGTTTCCGATGCAAATCTGTTGGCATTCTGTAATCTGTGGACCTTGAGAGTGTTGATGAAACTCAGAAATTGCATCTTGATTCAATACAACAGGTACCATGCGGACTTTTCTCCATGGTAGTAATGTCTCAAAGTGTCTACGGTTTGATCGTTCCCTGGAAGACCAGTAGTATTTTCCGAAGCCCATATGGAGGCGATCTGTGATCTGTGGACTATCAGAGTGTTGATGAAACACAGAAATTGCATCGCGATTGAATACAACAGTCACCATGCGCACTTTCCTCCATGGGAGTAAAGGGTCAAGCTTTCTACGCTTTGATCGTTCCCTGGAAGACCAGGAGTAGTTTCCGAAGCCCATCCGGAGGCATTCTGTAATCTGTGGACCTTCAGAGTGTTGATGAAACAAAGAAATTGCATCGGAATTGAATGCAACAGGCGCCTTGCGGGCTTTTATCCATGGGAGTAATGACTCAAACTGTCTACGCTTTTATCGTTATCTGGAAGACCAGTAGAAGTTTCCGAAGCTCATGTGTAGGCGTTCTGTAATATGTGTACCTTCAGAGTGTTGATGAAACACAGAAATTGCATCGGGATACAATACAACAGGCACCATGCGGACTTTTTTCTATGGGAGTAATGTCTCAAACTGACATCAATATGATCGTTCCCTGGAAGACCAGTAATTGTTTCTGAAGCATATGTGGAGGCGTTCTGTAATCTGTGGACCTTCAGAGTGTTGATGATATAGTGTAATCTGTGGTCCTTCAGAGTGTTGATGAAACACAGAAATTGCATCGGGATTGAATACAACAGTCACTATGCGCAGTTTCCTCCATGGGAGTAATGTCCAAACTGTCTACGCTATGATCGTTCCCTGGAAGACCAGTAGTAGTTTCCGAAGCCCATCTGAAGGCATTCAGTAATCTGTGGACCTTCAGAGTGTTGATGAAACACAGAAATTGCATCGGGATTGAATACAACAGGCAACATTAGGACTGTTCTAGATGGAAGTAATGTCTCAAACTGTCTACGCTTTGATCGATATCTGGAAGACCAGTAGTAGTTACCGAAGCACATCTGGAGGCATTCTGTAATCTGTGGACCTTCAAAGTGCTGATGAAACACAGCAATTGCAATCGGGTTTGCATATAACAGGAACCATGCGGACTTTTCTCAATGGGAGTAATGTCTCAAACACACTATGATTTGGTCGATTCCTGGAAGACCAGTAGTAGTTTACGAAGCAAATCTGGAGGCATTCTGTAATCTATGGACCTTCAAAGTGTTTATGAAACACAGAAATTGCATCGGGATTGAATACAACAGGCACGATGCAGACATATCTTCATGGGAGTAATGTCTCAAACTGTCATCGATTGGATCGTTCCCTGGAAGACCGGTAGTAGTTTACGATGCACATCTGAGGGCATTCTGTAATCTGTGGACCTTTAAAGTCTTGATGAAACACAGAAATTGCATATATATTCAATACAACAGTCACCACGCGCACTTTCCTCCATGCGAACAGTGTCTCAAACAGTCTACGTTTTGATCGTTCCCTGGAAGACCAGTAGTAGTTTTCGATTCACATCTGGAGGCATTCTGTAATCTGTGGACTATCAGATTGTTGATAAAAAACAGAAATTGTATCGGGATTCATTACAACAGGCACCATGGGGGCTTTTCTAAATGGGGGTAATGTCTCAAACACTCTACGATTTGATCGATTCCTGGAAGACCAGTAGTAATTTTCCGTAGCACATCTAGCGGCATTCTGTAATCTGTTGACCTTCAGAGTGTTGATGAAACACAGAAATTGCATCGAGATTCAATTCAACAGGCACCATGCGGACTTTTGTCCATGGGAGTAATATTTCAAACAGTCTACGCTTTGATCGTTGCCTGGAAGACCAGTAGTAGTTTCCGAAGAACATCTGGAGGCATTCTGTAATCTGTGGACTTTCAGAGTGTTGATGAAACATAGAAATTGCATCGGGATTGAATACAACAGGCACCATGCGGGATTTTCTAAATGGGACTAATGTCTCAAACACTCTACGAAATGATCGATTCCTGGAAGACCAGTAGTAGTTTACGAAGCAAATCTGGAGGCATTCTGTAATCTGTGGACCATCAAAGTGTTGATGACACACAGAAATTGCATCGGGATTGAATACAACAGGCACCATGCAGACATATCTTCATGGGAGTAATGTCTCAAACGGTCACCGATTGGATCGTTCCCTTGAAGACCAGTAGTAGTTTCCGAAGCACATCTGGAGGCATTCTGTAATCTGTGGATTATCAGAGTGTTGATTAAACACAGAAATTGCATCGGGATTGAATACAACAGTCATCATGCGCACTTTCATCCATGGGAGAAATGTCTCAAACAGTCTACGCTTTGATCGTTGCCTGGAAGACCTATAGTAGTTTCCGAAGAACATCTGGAGGCAGTCTGTAATCTGTGGACTTTCAGAGTGTTGATGAAACACAGAAATTGCATCGGGATTGAATACAACAGTCACTATGCGCAGTTTCCTCCATGGGAGTAATGTCCAAACTGTCTACGCTATGATCGTTCCCTGGAAGACCAGTAGTAGTTTCCGAAGCCCATCTGAAGGCATTCAGTAATCTGTGGACCTTCAGAGTGTTGATGAAACACAGAAATTGCATCGGGATTGAATACAACAGGCAACATTAGGACTGTTCTAGATGGAAGTAATGTCTCAAACTGTCTACGCTTTGATTGTTATCTGGAAGACCAGTAGTAGTTTCCGAAGCATATCTGGAGGCATTCTGTAATCTGTGGACCTTCAGAGTGATGATGAAACACAGAAATTGCATCGTGATTGAATGCAACAGGCACCATGCGAACGTTTCTCCATGGGAGTAATGTCTCAAACTGTCTACGCTTTGATCGTTCCCTGGAATAATAGTAGTAGTTTCCGAAGTAAATGTGGAGGCGTTCTGTAATCTGTGGACTTTCAGAGTGTTTATGAAACACAGATATTGTATCGGGATTGAATACAACAGGCACCATGCTTACTTTCCACCATGTTAGTAATGTCTCAAACTGTCTACGCTACGATCGATTAGTGGAAGACCAGTAGTAGTTTCCGAAGCACATCTGGAGGCATTCTGTAATCTGTGGACTTTCAGAGTGTTGATGAAACACAGAAATTGCATTGCGATTGAATACAACAGGCACCATGCAGACTTTTCTACAAGGGAGTGGGGTCTAAACATGTCTACGCTTTGATTGTTCCCTGGAAGCCCAGTAAAAGTATCCGAAGCACATTTGGAGGTATAGTGTAATCTGTGGTCCTTCAGAGTGTTGATGAAACTCAGAAATTGCATCGGGATTGAATACAACATGCACCATTCGGACTTTTCTCCATGGGAGTAATTTCTCACACTGTCTACGATTTGATTGTTATCTGGAAGACCAGTAGTAGTTTCCGAAGCACATCTGTAGGCATTCTGTAATCTGTGGAGCTTCATAGTATTGATGAAACACAGAAATTGCATCGGGATTGAATGCAAAAGGCAATATGCGAACTTTTCTCCATGGGAGTAATGTCTCAAAATGTCTACGCTTTGATCGTTCCCTGGAAGACCTGTAGTAGTTTCCGATGCAAATCTGTTGGCATTCTGTAATCTGTGGACCTTGAGAGTGTTGATGAAACTCAGAAATTGCATCTTGATTCAATACAACAGGTACCATGCGGACTTTTCTCCATGGTAGTAATGTCTCAAAGTGTCTACGGTTTGATCGTTCCCTGGAAGACCAGTAGTATTTTCCGAAGCCCATATGGAGGCGATCTGTGATCTGTGGACTATCAGAGTGTTGATGAAACACAGAAATTGCATCGCGATTGAATACAACAGTCACCATGCGCACTTTCCTCCATGGGAGTAAAGGGTCAAGCTTTCTACGCTTTGATCGTTCCCTGGAAGACCAGGAGTAGTTTCCGAAGCCCATCCGGAGGCATTCTGTAATCTGTGGACCTTCAGAGTGTTGATGAAACAAAGAAATTGCATCGGAATTGAATGCAACAGGCGCCTTGCGGGCTTTTATCCATGGGAGTAATGACTCAAACTGTCTACGCTTTTATCGTTATCTGGAAGACCAGTAGAAGTTTCCGAAGCTCATGTGTAGGCGTTCTGTAATATGTGTACCTTCAGAATGTTGATGAAACACAGAAATTGCATCGGGATACAATACAACAGGCACCATGCGGACTTTTTTCTATGGGAGTAATGTCTCAAACTGACATCAATATGATCGTTCCCTGGAAGACCAGTAATTGTTTCTGAAGCATATGTGGAGGCGTTCTGTAATCTGTGGACCTTCAGAGTGTTGATGATATAGTGTAATCTGTGGTCCTTCAGAGTGTTGATGAAACACAGAAATTGCATCGGGATTGAATACAACAGTCACTATGCGCAGTTTCCTCCATGGGAGTAATGTCCAAACTGTCTACGCTATGATCGTTCCCTGGAAGACCAGTAGTAGTTTCCGAAGCCCATCTGAAGGCATTCAGTAATCTGTGGACCTTCAGAGTGTTGATGAAACACAGAAATTGCATCGGGATTGAATACAACAGGCAACATTAGGACTGTTCTAGATGGAAGTAATGTCTCAAACTGTCTACGCTTTGATCGATATCTGGAAGACCAGTAGTAGTTACCGAAGCACATCTGGAGGCATTCTGTAATCTGTGGACCTTCAAAGTGCTGATGAAACACAGCAATTGCAATCGGGTTTGCATATAACAGGAACCATGCGGACTTTTCTCCATGGGAGTAATGTCTCAAACACACTATGATTTGGTCGATTCCTGGAAGACCAGTAGTAGTTTACGAAGCAAATCTGGAGGCATTCTGTAATCTATGGACCTTCAAAGTGTTTATGAAACACAGAAATTGCATCGGGATTGAATACAACAGGCACGATGCAGACATATCTTCATGGGAGTAATGTCTCAAACTGTCATCGATTGGATCGTTCCCTGGAAGACCGGTAGTAGTTTACGATGCACATCTGAGGGCATTCTGTAATCTGTGGACCTTTAAAGTCTTGATGAAACACAGAAATTGCATATATATTCAATACAACAGTCACCACGCGCACTTTCCTCCATGCGAACAGTGTCTCAAACAGTCTACGTTTTGATCGTTCCCTGGAAGACCAGTAGTAGTTTTCGATTCACATCTGGAGGCATTCTGTAATCTGTGGACTATCAGATTGTTGATAAAAAACAGAAATTGTATCGGGATTCATTACAACAGGCACCATGGGGGCTTTTCTAAATGGGGGTAATGTCTCAAACACTCTACGATTTGATCGATTCCTGGAAGACCAGTAGTAATTTTCCGTAGCACATCTAGCGGCATTCTGTAATCTGTTGACCTTCAGAGTGTTGATGAAACACAGAAATTGCATCGAGATTCAATTCAACAGGCACCATGCGGACTTTTGTCCATGGGAGTAATATTTCAAACAGTCTACGCTTTGATCGTTGCCTGGAAGACCAGTAGTAGTTTCCGAAGAACATCTGGAGGCATTCTGTAATCTGTGGACTTTCAGAGTGTTGATGAAACATAGAAATTGCATCGGGATTGAATACAACAGGCACCATGCGGGATTTTCTAAATGGGACTAATGTCTCAAACACTCTACGAAATGATCGATTCCTGGAAGACCAGTAGTAGTTTACGAAGCAAATCTGGAGGCATTCTGTAATCTGTGGACCATCAAAGTGTTGATGACACACAGAAATTGCATCGGGATTGAATACAACAGGCACCATGCAGACATATCTTCATGGGAGTAATGTCTCAAACGGTCACCGATTGGATCGTTCCCTTGAAGACCAGTAGTAGTTTCCGAAGCACATCTGGAGGCATTCTGTAATCTGTGGATTATCAGAGTGTTGATTAAACACAGAAATTGCATCGGGATTGAATACAACAGTCATCATGCGCACTTTCATCCATGGGAGAAATGTCTCAAACAGTCTACGCTTTGATCGTTGCCTGGAAGACCTATAGTAGTTTCCGAAGAACATCTGGAGGCAGTCTGTAATCTGTGGACTTTCAGAGTGTTGATGAAACACAGAAATCGCATCGGGATTCAATACAACTGGAACCATGCGGACTTTTCTCAATGATAGTAATGTCTCAAACTGTCTACGCTCTGTTCGTTCCCTGGAAAACCAGTAGTCGCTTCCGAAGCACATCTGGCGGCATTCTTTAATCTGTGGACCTTCAAAGTGTTAATGTAACACATAAATTTCATCGGGATTGAATACAACAGGCAACATTCGGACTTTTCTATATGGGAGTAATGTCTCAACCTGTTAACGCTTTGATCGTTCCCTGGAAGACCGGTAGTAGTTTCCGATGCTCATCTTGAGGCATTCTGTTATATGATGTCCATCAGAGTGTTGATGAAACACAGAAATTTCATCGGGATTGAATACAACAGTCACTATGCGCAGTTCCCTCCATGGGAGTAATGTCCAAACTGTCTACGCTATGATCGTTCCCTGGAAGACCAGTAGTAGTTTCCAAAGCCCATCTGGAGGCACTCAGTAATCTGTGGACCTTCAGAATGTTGATCAAACACAGAAATTGCGTCGGCATTGAATACAACAGGCACCTTTAGGACTCAAACTGTCTACGCTTTGAACGTTATCTGGAAGACCAGTAGTAGTTACCTAAGCACATCTGCAGGATTTCTGTAATCTGTGGACCTTCAAAGTTTTGATGAAACACAGAAATTGCATCGAGATTCAATTCAACAGGCACCATGCGGACTTTTCTCCACTGGAGTAATATCTCAAACAGTGTACGCTTTGATCGTTCCCCGGAAAACCAGTAGTAGTTTACGAAGCAAATCTGGAGGCATTCTGTAATCTGTGGACCTTCAAAGTGTTGATGAAACACAGAAATTGCATCGTCATTGAATACAACAGGCACCATGCTGACTTTTCTCCATGGGAGTAATGTCTCAAATTGCGTACACTTTGATCGTTCCCTGGAATACCAGTTGTAGTTTCCGAAGTACATGTGGTGGCGTTCTGTAATCTGTGGATTTTCAGAGTGTTTATGAAACATAGAAATTGCATCGGGATTGAAAACAATAGTTACCATGCTTACTTTCCTCCATGGGAGTAATGTCTCAAACTGTCTACGCTACGATCGATTCCTGGAAGGCCAGTAGTAGTTTCCGAAGCACATCTGGAGGCATTCTGTTATCTGTGGACCTTCAGAGTGTTGATGAAACACAGAAATTGCATCGGGATTGAATACTACAGGCACCATATGGACTTTTCGACAAGGGAGTAGGGTCTAAACATGTCTACTTTTGATCGTTCCCTGGAAGACCAGTAAAAGTTTCCGAAGCACATATGGAGGTATTGTGTAATCTGTGGTCCTTCAGAGTGTTGATGAAACAAATAAATTGCGTCGGGATTGAATACAACAATCACCATGTGGACATTTCTTAATGGGAGTAATGTGTCAAACTGTCATCGCTTTGATCGTTCCCTCGAAGACCAGTAGTAGTTTACGATGCACATCTGAGGGCATTCAGTAATCTGTGGACCTTCAGAGTGTTGATGAAACTCAGATATTGCATCTATATTCAATACAACAGTCACCATGCGGACTTTTCTCCATGGGAATAATGTCTCGAACAGTCTACGCTTTGATCGCTCCCTGGAAGACCACTAGTAGTTTCCGAAACACATCTGGAGGCATTCTGTAATATGTGGACTATCAGAGTGTTGATGAAACACAGAAATTGCATCGGGATTGAATACAACAGTCACCATGCGCACTTTCCTCAATGGGAATAAAGTGTCTAGCTTTCTACGCTTTGATCGTTCCCTGGAAGACCAGCAGTAGTTTCCGAAGCCCATCTGGAGGCACTCTGTAATCTTTGGACTTTCAGAGTGTTGATGAAACACAGAAATTGCATCGGGATTGATTACAACAGGCACCATGGGGGCTTTTCTAAATGGGAGTAGTGTCTCAAACACTCTACGATTTGATCGATTCCTGGAACACCAGTAGTAATTTTCCGAAGCTCATCTAGCGTCATTCTGTAATCTGTTGCCCTTCAGAGTGTTGATGAAACACAGAAATTGCATCGAGATTCAATTCAACAGGCAACATGTGGACTTTTCTCGATGGGAGTTATATCTCAAACAGTCTACGCTTTGATCGTTCCCCGGAAGACCAGTAGTAGTTTACGAAGCAAATCCGGAGGCATTCTGTAATCTGTGGACCTTCAAAGTGTTGATGAAACACAGAAATTGCATTGGGATTGAATACAACAGACACCATGCAGATATATCTTCATGGGAGTAATGTCTCAAACTGTCATCGATTTGATCGTTCCCTTGAAAACCAGTAGTAGTTTCCAAAGCACATCTGGGGGCAATCTGTAATCTGTCGACTATCAGAGTGTTGATGAAAAACAGAGATTGCATCGGGATTGAATACAACAGTCACCATGCGCACTTTCCTTCATGGGAGAAATGTCTCATACCGTCTACGCTTTGGTCGTTGCCTGGAAGACTAGTAGTAGTTTCCGAAGAACATCTGAAGGCATTCTGTAATCTGTGGACTTTCAGAGTGTTGATGAAACACAGAAATTGCATCGGGACTGAATACAACAGGCACCATGCGGGCTTTTCTCCATGGGATTAATGTCTCAAACAGTCTACGATTTGATCGATTCCTGGAAGACCAGTAGTAATTTTCCGAAGCACAACTGCAGGCATACTGTGATCTGTTGACCTTCAGAGTGTTGATGAAACACAGAAATTGCATCGGGTTTCAATACAACAGGCACCATGCAGACTTTTCTCAATGGGAGTAAAGTCTCAAACTGTCTACGCTCTGATCGTTCCCTGGAAAACCAGTAGTTGCTTCCGAAGCACATCTGCAGGAATTCTGTAATCTGTGTACCTTCAAAGTGTTGATGTAACACATAAATTGCATCGGGATTGAATACAACATTCAGCATTCGGACATTTCTATATGGGAGTAATGTCTCACCTGTAAACGCTTTGATCGTTCCCTGGAAGATCGGTAGTAGTTTCCGATGCTCATCTTGAGGCATTCTGTTATATGTTGTCTATCAGAGTGTTGAAGAAACACAGAAATTGCATCGGGATTGAATACAACAGTCACCATGCGCACTTTCCTCCATGGGAGTAATGTCTGAAACAGTCTACGTTTTAAACTTTATCTGGAAGACCAGTAATAGTTACCGATGCACATCTGGAGGCATTCTGCAATCTGTGGACCTTCAAAGTGCTGATGAAACACAGTAATTGCATCGGGATTGAATACAACATTCACCATGCGGGCTTTTCTCCATGGGAGTAATGTCTGAAACACTCTACGATTTGATCGATTCCAGGAAGTCCAGTAGTAGTTTTCGAAGCCCATCTGAAGGCATTCTGTAATCTGTGGACCTTCAAAGTGTTGATGAAACAAAGAAATTGCTTCGGGATTGAATACAACAGTCACCATGCGCACTTTCCTCCATGGGACTAATGTCTCAAACAGTATACGCTTTGATCGTTCCCTGGAAGACCAGTAGTAATTTCCGATGCACATCTGGAGGCATTCTGTAATCTGTGGATTATCAGAGTGTTGATGAAACACTGAAATTGCTTCGGGATTGAATACAACAGTCACCATGCGCACTAACCTCCATTTGAGTAATGTCTCAAACAGTCTACGCTTTGATCGTTCCCTGGAAGACCAGTAGTAGTTTCCGATGCACATCTGGAGGCATCCTGTAATCTGTGGACCTTCAAAGTGATGATGAAACACAGAAATTGCATCAGGATGGATTACAACAGTCACTTTGCGCACTTTCCTCAATGGGAGTAATGTCTCAAACAGTCTACGCTTTGATCGTTCCCTGGAAGACCAGAAGTAGTTTCCGATGCACATCTGGAGGCATTCTGTAATCTGTCGACTGTCAGGGTGTTGATGAAACACAGGAAATGCATCGGGATTGAATACAACAGGAACCATCAGGACTTTTCTAGATGGGAGTAATGTCTCAAACTTTCCACGCTTTGATCGTTCCCTGGAAGACTAGTAGTAGTTTCCGAAGCCCATCTGGAGGAATTCTGTAATCTGTGGACTTTCAGAGTGTTGATGAATCGCAGCAATTGCATCAGAATTGCATACAACATTCACCATGCTGACTTTTCTCCATTTGAGTAATGTCTGAAACAGTCTACAGTTTGATCGTTCCCTGGAAGACCAGTAGTAGTTGACGAAGCACATCTGGAGTCATTCTGTAATCTGTGGACTACCAAAGTCCTGATGAAACACAGAAATTGCATCGTTATTGAATACAACAGGCACTATACGGACATATCTCCATTGGAGTAATGTCT
This sequence comes from Schistocerca gregaria, assembly GCF_023897955.1. Taxonomy (NCBI): domain Eukaryota; kingdom Metazoa; phylum Arthropoda; class Insecta; order Orthoptera; family Acrididae; genus Schistocerca; species Schistocerca gregaria. The sequence continues at coordinate 786,965,976 of NC_064923.1, forward strand.
CAAACTATCATCGCTTTGATCGTTCCCTGGAAGACCAGTAGTAGTTTCCGATGCAAATCTGTTGGCATTCTGTAATCTTTTCACCTTCAGAGTGTTGCTGAAACTCAGAAATTGCTTCTTGATTCAATACAACAGCACCATGCGGACTTTTCTCCATGGGAGTAATGTCTCAAACAGTCTACGCTTTGATCATTCCCTGGAAGACCGGCAGTAGTATCCGAAGCCCATCTGAAGGCATTCTGTAATCTGTGGACTATCAGAGTGTTGATGAAACACAGAAATTTCATCGGGATTGAATAAAACAGTCACCATGCGCACTTCCCTCCATGGGAAAAAAGTCTCATGCTTTCTACGCTTTGATCGTTCCCTGGAAGACCAGGAGTAGTTTGTGAACCCCATCTGGAGACATTTTGTTATCTGTAGACTTTCAGAGTGTTCATGAATCACAGCAAATGCATCGGGACTGCATACGGCTGGCACCATGCGCGCTTTTCTATATGGGAGTAATGTCTCAAACACTCTACGATTTGATCGATTCCTGGAAGACCAGTAGCAGTTTCCGATGCACATCTGGAGGCATTCTGTAATCTGTGGATTATCAGAGTGTTGATGAAACACTGAAATTGCTTCGGGATTGAATACAACCGTCACCATGCGCACTTTCATCCATGGGAATAATGTCTCAAACAGTCTACGCTTTGATCGTTCCCTGGAAGACCAGTAGTAGTTTCCGATAAACATCTGGAGGCATTCTGTAATCTGTGGACCATCAGAGCGTTGATGAAGCGCAGAAATTGCATCGGAATTGAATACAACAGTAACCATGCACACTTTCCATCATGGGAGTAAAGCCTCAAACAGTCTACGCTTTGATCGTTCCCTGGAAGACCAGTATTAGATTCCGATGTACATCTGGAGGCAATCTGTAATCTGTGGACCTTCAAAGTGTTGATGAAACAAAGAAATTGCATCGGGATTGAATACAACAGTCACCATGCGCACTTTCCTCCATGGGAGAAATGTCTCAAACAGTCTACGCTTTCATCGTTCCCTGGAAGACCAGCAGTAGTTTCCGATGCACATCTGGAGGCATTCTGTAATCTGTGGTCTATCCGAGTGTTGATGAAACACAGAAATTGCATCGGGATTGAATACAACAGTCACCATGCGCACTTTCCTCCATGGGAGTAATGTCTGAAACAGTCTACGTTTTAAACTTTATCTGGAAGACCAGTAATAGTTACCGATGCACATCTGGAGGCATTCTGCAATCTGTGGACCTTCAAAGTGCTGATGAAACACAGTAATTGCATCGGGATTGAATACAACATTCACCATGCGGGCTTTTCTCCATGGGAGTAATGTCTGAAACACTCTACGATTTGATCGATTCCAGGAAGTCCAGTAGTAGTTTTCGAAGCCCATCTGAAGGCATTCTGTAATCTGTGGACCTTCAAAGTGTTGATGAAACAAAGAAATTGCTTCGGGATTGAATACAACAGTCACCATGCGCACTTTCCTCCATGGGACTAATGTCTCAAACAGTATACGCTTTGATCGTTCCCTGGAAGACCAGTAGTAATTTCCGATGCACATCTGGAGGCATTCTGTAATCTGTGGATTATCAGAGTGTTGATGAAACACTGAAATTGCTTCGGGATTGAATACAACAGTCACCATGCGCACTAACCTCCATTTGAGTAATGTCTCAAACAGTCTACGTTTTGATCGTTCCCTGGAAGACCAGTAGTAGTTTCCGATGCACATCTGGAGGCATCCTGTAATCTGTGGACCTTCAAAGTGATGATGAAACACAGAAATTGCATCAGGATGGATTACAACAGTCACTTTGCGCACTTTCCTCAATGGGAGTAATGTCTCAAACAGTCTACGCTTTGATCGTTCCCTGGAAGACCAGAAGTAGTTTCCGATGCACATCTGGAGGCATTCTGTAATCTGTCGACTGTCAGGGTGTTGATGAAACACAGGAAATGCATCGGGATTGAATACAACAGGAACCATCAGGACTTTTCTAGATGGGAGTAATGTCTCAAACTTTCCACGCTTTGATCGTTCCCTGGAAGACTAGTAGTAGTTTCCGAAGCCCATCTGGAGGAATTCTGTAATCTGTGGACTTTCAGAGTGTTGATGAATCGCAGCAATTGCATCAGAATTGCATACAACATTCACCATGCTGACTTTTCTCCATTTGAGTAATGTCTGAAACAGTCTACAGTTTGATCGTTCCCTGGAAGACCAGTAGTAGTTGACGAAGCACATCTGGAGTCATTCTGTAATCTGTGGACTACCAAAGTCCTGATGAAACACAGAAATTGCATCGTTATTGAATACAACAGGCACTATACGGACATATCTCCATTGGAGTAATGTCTCAAACTATCATCGCTTTGATCGTTCCCTGGAAGACCAGTAGTAGTTTCCGATGCAAATCTGTTGGCATTCTGTAATCTTTTCACCTTCAGAGTGTTGCTGAAACTCAGAAATTGCTTCTTGATTCAATACAACAGCACCATGCGGACTTTTCTCCATGGGAGTAATGTCTCAAACAGTCTACGCTTTGATCATTCCCTGGAAGACCGGCAGTAGTATCCGAAGCCCATCTGAAGGCATTCTGTAATCTGTGGACTATCAGAGTGTTGATGAAACACAGAAATTTCATCGGGATTGAATAAAACAGTCACCATGCGCACTTCCCTCCATGGGAAAAAAGTCTCATGCTTTCTACGCTTTGATCGTTCCCTGGAAGACCAGGAGTAGTTTGTGAACCCCATCTGGAGACATTTTGTTATCTGTAGACTTTCAGAGTGTTCATGAATCACAGCAAATGCATCGGGACTGCATACGGCTGGCACCATGCGCGCTTTTCTATATGGGAGTAATGTCTCAAACACTCTACGATTTGATCGATTCCTGGAAGACCAGTAGCAGTTTCCGATGCACATCTGGAGGCATTCTGTAATCTGTGGATTATCAGAGTGTTGATGAAACACTGAAATTGCTTCGGGATTGAATACAACCGTCACCATGCGCACTTTCATCCATGGGAATAATGTCTCAAACAGTCTACGCTTTGATCGTTCCCTGGAAGACCAGTAGTAGTTTCCGATAAACATCTGGAGGCATTCTGTAATCTGTGGACCATCAGAGCGTTGATGAAGCGCAGAAATTGCATCGGAATTGAATACAACAGTAACCATGCACACTTTCCATCATGGGAGTAAAGCCTCAAACAGTCTACGCTTTGATCGTTCCCTGGAAGACCAGTATTAGATTCCGATGTACATCTGGAGGCAATCTGTAATCTGTGGACCTTCAAAGTGTTGATGAAACAAAGAAATTGCATCGGGATTGAATACAACAGTTACCATGCGCACTTTCCTCCATGGGAGAAATGTCTCAAACAGTCTACGCTTTCATCGTTCCCTGGAAGACCAGCAGTAGTTTCCGATGCACATCTGGAGGCATTCTGTAATCTGTGGTCTATCCGAGTGTTGATGAAACACAGAAATTGCATCGGGATTGAATACAACAGTCACCATGCGCACTTTCCTCCATGGGACTAATGTCTCAAACAGTATACGCTTTGATCGTTCCCTGGAAGACCAGTAGTAGTTTCCGATGCACATCTGGAGGCATTCTGTAATGTGTGGATTAACAGAGTGTTGATGAAACAATGAAATTGCTTCGGGATTGGATACAACAGTCACCATGCTCAATTTCCTCCATGGGAGTAATGTTTCAAACAGTCTACGCTTTGATCGTTAACTGGAAGTCCAGTAGTAGTTTTTAATGCACATCTGGTTGCATTCTGTAACCTGTGGACTTTTAAAGTGGTGATGAAACACAGAAATTGCATAGGGATTGAATACAACAGGCACCATTCAGGCTTTTCTCCATGGGAGTAATGTCTCAAACTGTCTACGCTTTGATCGTTCCCTGGAAGACCAGTAGTAGTTTCCGATGCACATTTGGAGGCAATCTGCAATCTGCGGACTATCAGAGTGTTGATGAAACACAGAAATTGCATCGGGATTGAATACAACAGTTACCATGCGCACATTCCTCCATGGGAGTAATTGCTCAAGCAGACTACGCTTTGATCGTTCCCTGGAAGGCCAGTAGTAGTTTCCGATGCAAATCTGTTGGCATTCTGTAATCTTTGGACCATCAGAGTGTTGATGAACCTCAGAAATTGCTTCTTAATTCAATACAACAGGCACCATGCGGACTTTTTTCCATGGGAGTAATGTCTCAAACAGTCTACGCTTTTATCGTTCCCTGGAAGACCAGTAGTAGTTTCGAAGCCCATCTGAAGGCATTCTGTAGTCTGTGGACTATCAGAGTGTTGATAAAACACAGAAATTACAGCGGGATTGAATACATCAGTCACCATTAGCACTTTCCTCCATGGGAGTAATGTCTCAAAGTCTACGCTTTGAACGTTATCTGGAAGACCAGTAGTAGTTACCGAAGCACATCTGGAGGCATTCTGCAATCTGTGGACCTTCAAAGTGCTGATGAAACAGAAATTGCATCGGGATTTAATACAACAGGCACCATTAGGCCTTTTCTAGATGGGAGTAATGTCTCAAACTGTCTACGGTTTGAACGTTATGTGGAAGACCAGTAGTAGTTACCGATGCACACCTGGACGCATTCTGTAATGTGTTGACCTTCAAAGTGCTGATGAAACACAGAAATTCCATCGGGATTGATAACAACAGGCACCATTTGTACATTTCTATATGGGAGTAATGTCTCAACTTGTCAACGCTTTGTACGTTCCCTGGAAGACGAGTAGTTGTTTCCGAAGCCCATCTGGAGGGATTCTGTAATCTGTGGACCTTCAAAGTTTTGATGAAACACAGAAATTGCATCGGGAATGAATACAACAGGCACCATGCGCACTTCCCTCCATGGGAGTAATGTCTCAAACAGTCTACGCTTTGATCGTTCACTGTAAGACCAGGAGTAGTTTCCGAACCCCATCTGGAAGCATTTTGTAATCTGTGGACTTTCAGAGTGTTGATGAATCACAGCAAATGCATCGGGATTGCATACAGCTGGCACCATGCGCGCTTTTCTATATGGGAGTAATTCATCGAACACTCTACGATTTGATCGATTCCTGGAAGACCAGTAGTAGTTTCCGATGCACATCTGGAGGCATTCTGTAATCTGTGGACTATCAGAGTGTTGATGAAACACAGAAATTGCATCGGGATTGAATACAACAGGAGCCATTAGGACTTCTCTAGATGGGGGCAATGTCTCAAACTGTCCACGCTTTTATCGTGACCTGGAAGACCAGTAGTAGTTTCCGATGCACATCTGGAGGCATTCTGTAAGCTGTGGACTATCAGAGTGTTGATGAAACACAGAAATTGCATCGGGATTGAATACAACAGGAACCATTAAGACTTCTCTAGATAGGAGCAATGTCTCAAACTGTCCACGCTTTTATCGTTCCCTGGAAGACCAGTAGTAGTTTCCGATGCACATCTGGAGGCATTCTGTAATGTGCGGACCTTCAAAATGTTGATGAAACACAGAAATTGCATCGGGATGGAATACAACAGGCACCATACGGACATATCTCCATTGGAGTAATGACTCAAACTTTCATCGTTTTGATCGTTCCGTGGAAGACCAGTAGTAGTTTCCGATGCAAGTATGTTGGCATTCTGTAATCTTTGGACCATTAGAGTGTTGATGAAACTCAGAAATTGCTTCTTGATTCAATACAACAGGCACTATGCGGACTTTTCTCCATGGGAGTAATATCTCAAACAGTGTACGCTTTAATCGTTCCCTGGAAGACCAGGAGTAGTTTCCGAACCCCATCTGGAGGCATTCTGTAATCTGTGGACTTTCAGAGTGATGATGAATCACAGATAATGCATCGGGATTGCATACAGCTGGCACCATGCGCGCTTTTCTCCATGGGAGTAATGTCTGAAATACTCTACAATTTGATCGATTCCTTTAAGACCAGTAGTAGTTTCCGATGCATATCTGGAGGTATTCTGTAATCTGTGGACTATCAGAGTGTTGATAAAACACAGAAATTACATCGGGATTGAATACATCAGTCAGCATTAGCACTTTCCTCCATGGGAGTAATGTGTCAAACAGTCTACGCTTTGATCGTTATGTGGAAGACCAGTAGTAGTTACCGAAACACCTCTGGAGGCATACTGCAATCTGTGGACCTTCAAAGTGCTGATGAAACAAAGAAATTGCATCGGGAATTAATACAACACACACCATTAGGTCTTTTCTAGATGGGAGTAATGTCTCAAACTGTCTACGCTTTGATCGTTATTTGGAAGACCAGTAGTAGTTACCGATGCACATCTGGAGGCATTCTGTAATGTGTTGACCTTCAAAGTCTTGATGAAACACGGATACTCTATCGGTATTGAATACAACAAGCACCATTTGTACATTTCTATATGGGACTAATGTCTCAACTTGTCAACGCTTTGTACGTTCCCTGGAAGACGAGTAGTTGTTTCCGAAGCCCATGTGGAGGCATTCTGTAATCAGTGGACTATCAGAGTGTTGATGAAACACAGTAATTGCATCGGGATTTAATACAACAGACACATTGCGCACTTTTGTCCATTGGGGGTAAGGTCTCAAACTGTCTACGCTTCGATCGTTCCCTGGAAGACCTGTTGTCGTTTCCGAAGCCCATATGGAATCATTCAGTAATCTGTGGCCCTTCAGAGTGTTGATGAAACACAGAAATTGCATCGAGATTGAATACAACAGGAACCATTAGGACTTTTCTAGATGGGAGTAATGTCTCAAGCTGTCCACGCTTTGATCGTTCCCTGGAAGACCAGTAGTAGCTTCCGAAGCCCATCTGGAGACATTCTGTAATCTGTGGAGTTTCAGAATGTTGATGAATCACAGCAAATTCATCGGGATTGCATACAACATTCACCATGCTGACTTTTCTCCATTTGAGTAAAGTCTGAAACAGTCTACACTTTGATCGTTCCCTGGAAGACCAGTAGTAGTTGACGAAGCACATCTGGAGTCATTCTGTAATCTGTGGACTTTCAAAGTCTTGATGAAACACAGAAATTGCATCGGTATTGAATACAACAGTCACCATGCACACTTTCCATCATGGGAGTAATGCCTTAAACAGTCTACGCTTTGATCGTTCCCTGGAAGACCAGTAGTAGTTTCCGAAGCCCATCTGAAGGCATTCTGTAATCTGTGGACTATCAGAGTGTTGATGAAACACAGAAATAGCATCGGGATTGAATACAACATGTCCCATGCGGGCTTTTCTCCACTGGAGTTATGTCTCAAACTATCTACGCTTTGATCGATACCTAGTAGACAAGAAGTAGTTTCCGAAGCACATCTGGAGGCATTTTGTAATCTGTGAACTTTCAGAGAGTTGATAAATCACAGCAAATGCATCGGGATTGCATACAGCTGGCACCATGCGCGCTTTTCTATATGGGAGTAATGTCTCAAACACTCTACGATTTGATCGATTCCTGGAAGACCAGTAGCCGTTTGCGATGCACATCTGGAGGCATTCCGTAATCTGTGGACAATCAGAGTGTTGATGAAACACAGAAATTGCATCGGGATTGAATACAACAGTCACCATGCGCACTTTCTCCATGGGAATAATGTCTCAAACAGTCTACGCTTTGATCGTTCCCTGGAAGACCAGTAGTAGTGTCCGATACACATCTGGAGGCATTCTGTAATCTGTGAACCTGCAAAGTGTTGATGAAACAAAGAAATTGCATCAGGATTGAATATTACATGCACCATTCAGGCTTTTCACCATGGGAGTAATGTCTCAAACTGTCTACGCTTTGATCGTTCCCTGGGAGACAAGTAGTAGTTTCCGAAGCCCATCTCGAGTCATTCTGTAATCTGTGGACAGTCAGAGCGTTGATTAAACACAGAAATAGCATCGGGATTGAATACAACATGTCCCATGCCGGCTTTTCTCCACTGGAGTTATGTCTCAAACTATCTACGCTTTGATCGATACCAGGGAGACAAGAAGTAGTTTCCGAAGCACATCTGGAGGCATTTTGTAATCTGTGGACTTTCAGAGTGTTGATAAATCACAGCAAATGCATCGGGATTGCATACAGCTGGCACCATGCGCGCTTTTCTATATGGGAGTAATGTCTCAAACACTCTGCGATTTGATGGATTCCTGGAAGACCAGTAGTAGTTTCCGATGCACATCTGGAGGCGTTCTGTAATCTGTGGACTATCAGAGTGTTGATAAAACACAGAAATTGCATCGGGATTGAATACATCAGTCACCATTAGCACTTTCCTCCATGGGAGTAATGTCTCAAACAGTCTACGCTTTGATCGTTCCCTGGAAGACCAGTAGTAGTTTTCAATGCACATCTGGAGGCATTCTGTAATCTGTGGACCTTCAAAGTGTTGATGAAACACAGAAATTGCATCGGGATGGAATACAACAGTCACCATGCGCACTTTCCTCCATGGGAGTAATGTCTCAAACAGTCTACGCTTTGATCGTTCCCTGAAAGACCAGTAGTAGTTTTCGATGCACATCTGGAGGCATTCTGTAATCTGTGGACCTTCAAAGTGTTGATGAAACACAGAAATTGCATCGGGATGGAATACAACTGTCACCATGCGCACTTTCCTCCATGGGAGAAATGTCTCGAACGGTCTACTCTTTTATCGTTCCCTGGAAGACCAGTAGTAGTTTCCGATGCACATCTGGAATCATTCGGTAATCTGTGGACCTTCAGAGAGTTGATGAAACACAGAAATTGCATCGGGATTGAATACAACAGGAACCATTAGGACTTTTCTAGATGGGAGTAATGTCTCAATCTGTCCACGCTTTGATCGTTCCCTGGAAGACCAGTAGTAGTTTCCGAAGCCCATCTGGAGGCACTCTGTAATCTGTGGACTTTCAGAGTGTTGAAGAATCACAGCAAATTCATCGGGATTGCATACAACATTCACCATGCTGACTTTTCTCCATTTGAGTAATGTCTGAAACAGTCAACACATTGATCGTTCCCTGGAAGAATAGTAGTAGTTGACGAAGCACATCTGGAGTCATTCTGTAATCTGTGGACTTTCAAAGTCTTGATGAAACACAGAAATTGCGTCGGTATTGAATACAACAGGCACCATATGGACATATCTCCATTGGAGTAATGTCTCAAACTCTCATCGCTTTGATCCTTCCCTGGAAGACCAGTAGCAGTTTCCGATGCAAATCTGTTGGCATTCTGTAATCTTTGGACCTTCAGAGTGTTGATGAAACTCATAAATTGCTCCTTGATTCAATACAAAAGGCACCATGCGGACTTTTCCCCATTTGAGTAATGTCTAAACAGTCTACGATTTGATCGTTCCCTGGAAGACCAGTAGTAGTTTCCGAAGGCCATCTGAAGGCATTCTGTAATCTGTGGACTATCAGAGTGTTGATGAAACAAAGAAATTGCATCGGGATTGATTACAACAGTCTCCATGCGCACTTCCCTACATGGGAGTAAAGTCTCAAGCTTTCTACGCTTTGATCGTTCCCTGGAAGACCAGGAGTAGTTTCCGAACCCCATCTGGAGGCATTTTGTAATCTGTAGACTTTCAGAGTGTTGATAAATCACAGCAAATGCATCGGGATTGCATACAGCTGGCACCATGCGCGCTTTTCTATATGGGAGTAATGTCTCAAACACTCTACGATTTGATCGATTCCTGGAAGACCAGTAGTAGTTTCCGATGCACATCTGGAGGCATTCTGTAATCTGTGGACTATCAGAGTGTTGATGAAACACAGAAATTGCATCGGGATTGAATACAACAGTCACCATGCACACTTTCCATCATGGGAGTAATGCCTCAAACAGTCTACGCTTTGATCGTCGCCTGGAAGACCAGTAATAGTTTCCGATGTACATCTGGAGGCATTCCGTAATCTGTGGACAATCAGAGTGTTGATGAAACACAGAAATTGCATCGGGATTGACTACAACAGTCACCATGCACACATTCCTCCATGGGAGTAATGTCTCAAACAGTCTACGCTTTGATCGTTCCCTGGAAGACCAGTAGTAGTTTCCAATGCACATCTGGAGGCATTCTGTAATCTGTACACTATCACAGTGTTGATGAAACACAGAAATTGCATCGGGATTGAATACAACAGGCACCATGCAGGTTTTTCTCCATGGGAGTAATGTCTCAAACAGTCTACGCTTTGATCGTTCCCTGGAAGACCAGTAGTAGTTTCCGATACACATCTGGAGGCATTCTGTAATCTGTGAACCTGAAAAGTGTTGATGAAACAAAGAAATTGCATCGGGATTGAATATTACAGGCGCCATTCAGGCTTTTCTCCATGGGAGTAATGTCTCAAACTGTCTACGCTTTGATCGCTCCCTGTGAGACCAGTAGTATTTTCCGAAGCCCATCTCGAGTCATTCTGTAATCTGTGGACAGTCAGAGCGTTGATTAAACACAGAAATAGCATCGGGATTGAATACAACATGTCCCATGCGAGCTTTTTACCACTGGAGTTATGTCTCAAACTATCTACGCTTTGATCGATACCTGGGAGACAAGAAGTAGTTTCCGTAGCACATCTGGAGGCATTTTGTAATCTGTGGACTTTCAGAGTGTTGATAAATCACAGCAAATGCATCGGGATTGCATACAGCTGGCACCATTCGTGCTTTTCTATATGGGAGTAGTGTCTCAAACACTCTGCGATTTGATGGATTCCTGGAAGAGAAGTAGTAGTTTCCGATGCACATCTAAAGGCGTTCTGTAATCTGTGGACTATCAGAGTGTTGATAAAACACAGAAATTGCATCGGGATTGAATACATCAGTCACCATTAATACTTTCCTTCATGGGAGTAATGTCTCAAACAGTCTACGCTTTGAACGTTCCCTGAAAGACCAGTAGTAGTTTTCGATGTACATCTGGAGGCATTCTCTAATCTGTGGACCTTCAAAGTGTTGATGAAACACAGAAATTGCATCGGGATGGAGTACAACAGTCACCATGCGCACTTTCCTCCATAGGAGTAATGCCTCGAACGGTCTACGCTTTGATCGTTCCCTGGAAGACCAGTAGTAGTTTCCGAAGCCCATGTGGAGTCATTCTGTAATCTGTGGACAGTCAGAGTGTTGATTAAACACCGAAATAGCATCGGGATTGAATTCAACAGGTCCAATGCGGGCTTTTCTCCACAGGAGTTATGTCTCAAACTGTCTACGCTTTGATCGTTCCCTGGAAGACCAGTAGTAGTTTCCGATGCACATTTGGAGGCATCCTGTAATCTGTGGACTATCAGAGTGTTGATGAAACACAGAAATGGCATCGGGATTGACTACAACAGTCACCATGCACACATTCCTCCATGGGAGTAATGTCTCAAACAGTCTACGCTTTGATCGTTCCCTGGAAGACCAGTAGTAGTTTCCCATGCACATCTGGAGGCATTCTGTAATCTGTGGACTATCACAGTGTTGATGAAATACAGAAATTGCATCGGGATTGAATACAACAGGCACCATGCAGGTTTTTCTCCATGGGAGTAATGTCTCAAACTGTCTACGCTTTGATCGTTCCCTGGAAGACCAGTAGTAGTATCCGAAGCACATCAGGAGTCATTCTGTAATCTGTGGACTATCAGAGTGTTGATGAAACACAGAATTTGAATGGGGATTGAATACAACAGTCACAATGCGCACTTTCCTCCACACGAGTAATGTCTCAAACAGTCTACGCTTTGATCGTTTCCTGGAAGACCAGTAGTAGTTTCCGAAGCACATTTGGAGGCATTCTGCAACCAGTGGATTGTCAGGGTGTTGATGAAACACAGAAATTGCATCTGGATGGAATACAACAGTCAGAATGCGCACTTTCCTCCATGGGAGTAAAGTCTCAAACAGTCTACGCTTTGATCGTTAACTGGAAGACCAGTCGTAGATTCCGATGCACATCTGGAGGCATTCTGTAATCTGTGGACCTTCAAAGTGTTGATGAAACTCAGAAATTGCTTCTTGATTCAATACAACAGGCACCATGCCGACTTTTCTCCATGGGAGTAATGTCTCAAACAGTCTACGCTTTGATCGTTCCCTGGAAGACCAGTAGTAGTTTCCGATGCACATCTGGAATCATTCAGTAATCTGCGGACCTTCAGAGTGTTGATGAAACACAGAAATTGCATCGGGATTTAATACAACAGGAACCATTAGGACTTTTCTAGGTGGGAGTAATGTCTCCAGCTATCCACGCTTTGATCGTTCCCTGGAAGTCCAGTAGTAGCTTCCGAAGCCCATCTGGAGGCATTCTGTAATCTGTGGAGTTTCAGAGAGTTGATGAATCACAGCAAATTCATCGGGATTGCGTACAACATTCACCATGCTGACTTTTCTCCATTTGAGTAATGTCTGAAACAGTCTACACATTGATCGTTCCCTGGAAGACCAGTAGTAGTTGACGAAGCACATCTGGAGTCATTCTGTAATCTGTGGACTTTCAAAGTCTTGATGAAACACACAAATTGCATCAGTATTGAATACAACAGGCACCATACGGACATATCTAGATTGGAGTAATGTCTCAAACAGTCAACGCTTTGATCGTTAACTGGAAGACCAGTAGTAGTTTCCGATACACATCTGGAGGTATTCTGTAATCTGTGGACTATCAGAGTGTTGATGAAACACAGAAACTGCATCGGCATTGAATACAACAGTCACCATGCACACTTTCCATCATGGGAGTAATGCCTCAAACAGTCTACGCTTTGATCGTTCCCTGGAAGACCAGTAGTAGTTTCCGAAGCCCATCTGAAGGCATTCTGTAATCTGGGGACTATCAGAGTGTTGATGAAACACAGAAATTGCATCGGGATTGAATACAACATGTCCCATGCGGGCTTTTCTCCACTGGAGTTATGTCTCAAACTATCTACGCTTTGATCGATACCTGGGAGACAAGAAGTAGTTTCCGAAGCACATCTGGAGGCATTTTGTAATCTGTGGACTTTCAGAGTGTTGATAAATCACAGCAAATGCATCGGGATTGCATACAGCTGGCACCATGCGCGCTTTTCTATATGGGAGTAATGTCTCAAACACTCTATGATTTGATCGATTCCTGGAAGACCAGTAGTAGTTTGCGATGCACATCTGGAGGCATTCCGTAATCTGTGGACAATCAGAGTGTTGATGAAACACAGAAATTGCCTCGGGATTGAATACAACAGTCACCATCCGCACTTTCCTCCATGTTACTAATGTCTCAAACAGTCTACGCTTTGATCGTTCCCTGGAAGACCAGTGTTAGTTTCCGATGCACATCTGGAGGCATTCTGTAATCTGTTGACTATCAGAGTGTTGATGAAACACAGAAATTGCATCGGGATTGAATACAACAGTCACCATGCGCACTTTCCTCCATGGGAGTAATGTCTCAAACACTCTACGATTTGATCGATTCCTGGAAGACCAGTAGTAGTTTCCGATACACATCTGGAGGCATTCTGTAATCTGTGGTATCAGAGTGTTGATGAAACACAGAAATTGCATCGGGATTGAATACAACAGTCACCATGCACTCTTTCCATCATGGGAGTAATGCCTCAAACAGTCTACGCTTTGATCGATCCCTGGAAGACCAGTAATAGTTTCCGGTGTACATCTGGAGGCATTCTGTAATCTGTGGACCTTCAAAGTGTTGATGAAACAAAGAAATTCCATCGGGATTAGATACAACAGTCACCATGCGCACTTTCCTCGATGGGAGTAATGTTTCAAACTGTCTACGCTTTGATCGTTCCCTGGAAGACCAGTAGTAGTTTTCAATGCCCATCTGGTTGCATTCTGTAACCTGTGGACTTTCAAAGTGTTGATGAAACACAGAAATTGCATCGAGATTGAATACAACAGGCACCATTCAGGCTTTTCTCCATGGGAGTAATGTCTCAAACTGTCTACGCTTTTGATCGTTCCCTGGAAGACCAGTAGTAGTTTCCGAAGCCCATATGGAGTCATTCTGTAATCTGTGGACAGTCAGAGTGTTGATTAAACACACAAATAGATTGGGGATTGAATGCAACAGGTCCCTTGCGGGCTTTTCTCCACAGGAGTCATGTCTCAAACTGTCTACCCTTTGATCGTTCCCTGGAAGACCAGTAGTAGTTTCCGAACCCCATCTGGAGGCATTTTGTAATCTGTGGACTTTCAGAGTCTTGATGAAACACAGAAATTGCATCGTAATTCCGATGTACATCTGGAGGCATTCTGTAATCTGTGGATTATCAGAGTGTTGATAAAACACGGAAATTGCTTCGGGATTGAATACAACAGGCACCATTCAGGCTTTTCTCCATGGGACTATTGTCTCAAACAGTATACGCTTTGATCGTTCCCTGGAAGACCAGTAGTAGTTTCCGATTCACATTTGGAAGTATTCTGCAATCTGCGGACTATCAGAGTGTTGATGAAACACAAAAATTGCATCGGGATTGAATTCAACAGTCACCATGCGCACATTCCTCCATGGGAGTAATGTCTCAAACAGTCTACGCTTTGATCGTTCCCTGGAAGGCCAGTAGTAGTTTTCGATGCACATCTGGAGGCATTCTGTAATCTGTGGACCTTAAAAGTGTTGATGAAACACAGAAATTGCATCGGGAGGGAATAAAACAGTCAGAATGCGCACTTTCCTCCATGGGAGTAATGTCTCAAACAGTCTACGCTTTGATCGTTCCCTGGAAGGCCAGTAGTAGTTTCCGATGCACATCTGGAATCATTCAGTAATCTGTGGTCCTTCAGACTGTTGATGAAACACAGAAATTGCATCGGGATTGAATACAACAGGAACCATTAGGACTTCTCTAGATGGGAGTAATGTCTCAAACTGTCCACGCTTTGATCATTCCCTGGAAGACCAGTAGTAGTTTCCGAAGCCTATCTGGAGGCATTCTGTAATCTGTGGATCTTCAAAGTCTTGATGAAACACAGAAATGGCATCGGTATTGAATACAACAGGCACCACACGGACATATCTCCATTGGAGTAGTGTCTCAAACTTTCATGGCTTTGATCGTTTCCTGGAAGACCAGTAGTAGTTTCTGATGCACATCTGTTGGCATTCTGTGATATTTGGTCCTTCAGAGTAATGATGAAACTCAGAAATTGCATCTTGATTCAATACAACAGGCACCATGCGGACTTTCCTCCAAGGGAGTAATGTCTCAAACAGTCTACGCTTTGATCGTTCACTGGAAGACCAGTAGTAGATTCCGAAACACATCTGAAGGCATTCTGTAATCTGTGGACTATCAGAGTGTTGATGAAACACAGAAATTTCATCGGGATTGAATACAACAGTCACCATGCGCACTTCCCTCCATGGGAGTAAAGTCTCAAGTTTTCTACGCTTTGATCGTTCAGTGCAAGACCAGGAGTAGTTTCCGAACCCAATCTGGAGGCATTCTGTAATCTGTGGACTTTCAGAGTGTTGATGAATCACAGCAAATGCATCGGGATTGCATGCAGCTGGCACCATGCGAGCTTTTCTCCTTGGGAGTAATGTCTCAAACACTCTACAATTTGATCGATTCCTGGAAGACCAGTAGTAGTTTCCGATGCACATCTGGAGGCACGCTGTAATCTGTGGACTATCAGAGTGTTGATAAAACACAAAAATCACATTGGGATTGAATACATCAGTCGCCATTAGCACTTTCCTCCATGGGAGTAATGTCTCAAACAGTCTACGCTTTGAACGTTATCTGGAAGACCAATAGTAGTTACCGAAGCACATATTGAGGCATGCTGCAATCTGTGGACCTTCAAAGTGCTGATGAAACACAGAAATTGCTTCGGGATTTAATACAACAGGCACCATTAGGTCTTTTATAGATGGGAGTAATGTCTCAAACTGTCTACGCTTTGAACGTTATCTGGAAGACCAGTAGTAGTTACCGATGCACATCTGGAGGCATTCTGTAATGTGTTGACATTCAAAGTGCTGATGAAACTCAGAAATTGCATCGGGATTGAATACAACAGGCACCGTTTGGACATTCCTATATGGGAGTAATGTCTCAACTTGTCAACGCTTTGATCGTTCCCTGGAAGACGAGTAGTTGTTTCCGAAGCCCATCTGGAGGCATTCTGTAATCTGTGGACCTTCAAAGTTTGTTTAAACACAGAAATTGCATCGGGAATGAATACAACAGGCACAATGCGGACATTTCTCCAAGGGAGTAATGTCTCAAACTGTCTACGAGTTGATCGTTCCCTGGAAGACGAGTAGTTGTTTCCGAAGCCCATATGGAGGCATTCTGTAATCTGGGGACTTTCAGATTGTTGATGAAACACTGAAATTGCATCGGGATTGAATACAACAGTCACCATGCTTACTTTCCTCCATTGGAGTAATGTTTCAAACATTCTACGCTTTGATCGTTAACTGGAAGACCAGTAGTAGTTTCCGATGCACATCTGGTTGCATTCTGTAATCTGTCTACTTTCAAAGTGTTGATGAAACACAGAAATTGCATCGGGATTGTATACAACAGGAACCATTAGGTCTTTTCTAGATGGGAGTAATGTCTCAAACTGTCCACGCTTTGGTCGTTCCCTGGAAGACCAGTAGTAGTGTCCGAAGCCCATCTGGAGGCATTCTGTAATCTGTGGACTTTCAGAGTGTGGATGAATCACAGCAATTGCATCGGGATTGCATACAACATTCACCATGCTAACTTTTCTCCATTTGAGTAAGGTCTGAAACAGTCTACACTTTGATCGTTCCCTGGAAGACCAGTAGTAGTTGACGAAGCACATCTGGAATCATTCTGTAATCTGTGGATCTTCAAAGTCTTGATGAAACATAGAAATTGCATCGGTATTGAATACAACAGGCACCATACGGACATATCTCCATTGGAGTAATGTCTCTAACTTTCATCGCTTTGATCGTTCCCTGGAAGCCCGTAGTAGTTTCCGATGCAAATCTGTTGGCGTCCTGTAATCTTTGGACCTTCAGAGTGTTGATGAAACTCAGAAATTGCTTCTTGATTCAATACAACATTCACCATGCCGACTTTTCTCCATGGGAGTAATGTCTCAAACTGTCTACGATTTGATCGTTCCCTGGAAGACGAGTAGTTGTTTCCGAAGCCCATCTGGAGGCATTCTGTAATCTGTGGACTTTCAGAGTGTTGATGAATCACAGCAATTGCATCGATATTGCATACAACATTCACCATGCTGACTTTTCTCAATTTGAGTAATGTCTGAAACAGTCTACACGTTGATCGTTCCCTGGAAGACCAGTAGTAGTTGACGAAGCACATCTGGAGTCATTCTGTAATCTGTGGACCTTCCAAGTCTTGATGAAACACAGAAATTGCATCGGTATTGAATACAAAAGGCACCATGCGGACATATCTCCATTGGAGTAATGGCTCAAACTTTCATCGCTTTGATCGTTCACTGGAAGACCAGTAGTAGTTTCCGATGCAGATCTGTTGACATTCTGTAATCTTTGGACCATCAGAGTGTTGATGAAACTCAGAAATTGCTTCTTCATTCAATACAACAGGCACCGTGCGGACTTTTCTCCATGGGAGTAATGTCTCAAACAGTCTACGCTTTGACCATTCCCTGGAAGACCAGCAGTAGTTTCCGAACCCCATCTGGAGGCATTCTTTAATCTGTGGACTTTCAGAGTGTTGATGAATCACAGCAAATGCATCGGGATTGCATACAGCTGGCACCATGCGCGCTTTTCTCCATGGGAGTAATGTCTCTAACACTCTACGATTTGATCGATTCCTGGAAGACCAGTAGTATTTTCCGATGCACCTCCGGAGGCGTTCTGTAATCTGTGGACTATCAGATTGCTGATAAAACACAGAAATTGCATCGGGATTAAATACATCAGTCACCATTAGCACTTTCCTCCATGGGAGTAATGTCTCAAACAGTCTACGCTTTGAACGTTATCTGGAAGACCTGTAGTAGTTACCGAAGCACATCTGGAGGCATTCTGCGATCTGTGGACCTTCAAAGTGCTGATGAAACACAGAAATTGCATCGGAATTTAATGCAACAGGCACCATGCAGGCTCTTCTCCATACGAGTAATGTCTCAAACTGTCTACGTTTTTATCGTTCCCTGGAAGACCAGTAGTAGTTGCCGAAGCCCATCTGGAGTCATTCTGCAATATGTGGACAGTCAGAGTGTTAATTAAACATAGAAACAGCATCGGGATTGAATACAACAGGTCCCATGCGGGCTTTTCTCCACAGGAGTTATGTCTCAAACTGTCTACTCTTTGATCGTTCCCTGGAACACCAGTAGTAGTTTCCAATGCACATCTGGTTGCATTCTGTAACCTGTGGACTTTCAAAGTGTTGATGAAACATAGAAATAGCATCGGTATTGAATACAACAGGTCCCATGCGGGCTTTTCTCCACAGGAGCTATGTCTCAAACTCTCTACGATTTGATCGTTCCCTGGAAGACCAGTAGTAGTTTCCGAAGCCCATCTGAATGCATTCTGTAATCTGTGGACTGTCAGAGTGTTGATGAAACACAGAAATTGCATCGGGATTGAATACAAGTCACCATGCGCAATTTCCTCCATGGGAGTAATGTCTCAAACAGTCTACGCTTTGATCGTTCCCTGGAAGACGAGTAGTAGTTTCCGATGCGCATCTGGAGGCATTCTGCAATCTGTGGACTTTCAAAGTGTTGATGAAACACAGAAATTGCATCGGGATTGAATACAACAGGCACCATTCAGGCTCTTCTCCATACGAGTAATGTCTCAAACTGTCTACGTTTTTATCGTTCCCTGGAAGACCAGTAGTAGTTGCCGAAGCCCATCTGGAGTCATTCTGTAATCTGTAGATAGTCATAGTGTTTATTAAACACAGAAATAGCATCGGGAATTGTATGCAACAGGTCCCATGCGGGCTTTTCTCCACAGGAGCTATGTCTCAAACTATCTACGCTTTGATAGTTTCCTGGAAGACCAGTAGTAGTCTCCGATGCACATTTGGAGGCAATCTGCAATCTGCGGACTATCAGAGTGTTGATGAAACACAGACATTGCATCGGGATTGAATTCAACAGTCACCATGCGCACATTCCTCCATGGGAGTAATGTCTCTAACTTTCATCGCTTTGATCGTTTCCTGGAAGACCAGTAGTAGTTTCTGATGCACATCTGTTGGCATTCTGTGATATTTGGTCCTTCAGAGTAATGATGAAACTCAGAAATTGCATCTTGATTCAATACAACAGGCACCATGCGGACTTTCCTCCAAGGGAGTAATGTCTCAAACAGTCTACGCTTTGATCGTTCACTGGAAGACCAGTAGTAGATTCCGAAACACATCTGAAGGCATTCTGTAATCTGTGGACTATCAGAGTGTTGATGAAACACAGAAATTGTATCGGGATTGAATACAACAGTCACCATGCGCACTTCCCTCCATGGGAGTAAAGTCTCAAGTTTTCTACGCTTTGATCGTTCAGTGGAAGACCAGGAGTAGTTTCCGAACCCAATCTGGAGGCATTCTGTAATCTGTGGACTTTCAGAGTGTTGATGAATCACAGCAAATGCATCGGGATTGCATGCAGCTGGCACCATGCGCGCTTTTCTCCTTGGGAGTAATGTCTCAAACACTCTACAATTTGATCGATTCCTGGAAGACCAGTAGTAGTTTCCGATGCACATCTGGAGGCACGCTGTAATCTGTGGACTATCAGAGTGTTGATAAAACACAAAAATCACATTGGGATTGAATACATCAGTCGCCATTAGCACTTTCCTCCATGGGAGTAATGTCTCAAACAGTCTACGCTTTGAACGTTATCTGGAAGACCAATAGTAGTTACCGAAGCACATCTGGAGGCATTCTGAAATCTGTGGACCTTCAAAGTGCTGATGAAACACAGAAATTGCATCGGGATTTAATACAACTGGCACCATTAGGTCTTTTCTAGATTTGAGTAATGACTCAAACTGTCTACGCTTTGTACGTTATCTGGAAGACCAATAGTAGTTACCGATGCACATCTGGAGGCATTCTGTAATGTGTTGACCTTTAAAGAGCTGATGAAACACAGATATTGCATCGGGATTGAATACAACAGGCACCATTTGGACATTCCTGTATGTGAGTAATGTCTCAATTTGTCAACGCTTTGATCGTTCCCTGGAAGACGAGTAGTTGTTTCCGAATCCCATCTGGAGGCATTCTGTAATCTGTGGACCTTCAAAGTTTGATGAAACACAGAAATTGCATCGGGAATGAATACAACAGGCACAATGCGGACATTTCTCCAAGGGAGTAATGTCTCAAACTGTCTACGCTTTGATCGTTCCCTGGAAGACGAGTAGTTGTTTCCGAAGAAAATCTGGAGGCATTCTGTAAACAGTGGACTATCAGAGTGTTGATGAAACACAGAAATTGCATCGGGATTTAATACAACAGACACCTTGCGCACTTTCATCCATTGGGGGTAAGGTCTCAAACTGTCTACGCTTCGATCGTTCCCTGGAAGACCAGTTGTCGTTTCCGAAGCCCATATGGAGGCATTCTGTAATCTGGGGACTTTCAGAGTGTTGATGAAACACAGAAATTGCATCGGGATTGAATACTACAGGCACCATGCGTACTTTCCTCCATGTGAGTAATGTCTCAAACAGTATACGCTTTGATCGTTCCCTGGAAGACCAGTAGTAGTTTCCGATGCACATCTGGAGGCATTCTGTAATCTGTGGACTATCAGAGTGTTGATGAAACACTGAAATTGCATCGGGATTGAATACAACAGTCACCATGCTTACTTTCCTCCATTGGAGTAATGTTTCAAACATTCTACGCTTTGATCGTTAACTCGAAGACCAGTAGTAGTTTCCGATGTACATCTGGAGGCTTTCTGTAATCTGTTGACCTGCAAAGTGTTGATGAAACACAGAAACTGCATCGGGATTGAATACAACAGTCACCATGCGCACTTTCCTCCATGTGAGTAATGTCTCAAACAGTCTACGCTTTGATCGTTCCCTGGAAGACCAGTAGTAGTTTCC
The DNA here is from genome assembly GCF_023897955.1 of Schistocerca gregaria. Lineage (NCBI taxonomy): Eukaryota > Metazoa > Arthropoda > Insecta > Orthoptera > Acrididae > Schistocerca > Schistocerca gregaria. Next base: position 786,987,123 of record NC_064923.1, read on the forward strand.
GATGCACAATAGGAGGCATTCTGTAACCTGTGGACTATCAGAGTGTTGATTAAACACAGAAATTGCATCGGGATTGAATACAACAGTCACCATGCGCTCATTCCTCCATGGGAGTAATGTCTCAAACAGTCTACGCTTTGATCGTTCCCTGGAAGACCAGTAGTAGTTTCCGATGCTCATTTGGAGGCATTCTGTAATCTGTGGACTATCAGAGTGTTGATGAAACACAGAAATTGCATCGGTATGGAAAACAACAGTCACCATGTGCGCTTTCCTCCATGGGAGTAATGTCTCAAACAGTCTACGCTTTGATCGTTCCCTGGAAAACCAGTAGTAGTTTCCGATGCACATCTGGAGGCATTATGTTATCTGTGGACCTTCAAAGTGTTGATGAAACACAGAAATTGCATCGGGATTGAATACAACAGTCACCATGCGCTTTTTCCTCCATGGGAGTAATGTCTGAAACAGTCTACGCTTTGATCGTTCCCTGGAAGACCAGTAGTAGTTTCCGATGCACATCTGGAGTCATTCTGTAATATGTGGACAGTCAGAGTGTTGATTAAACATAGAAACAGCATCGGGATTGAATACAACAGGTCCCATGCGGGCTTTTCTCCACAGGAGTTATGTCTCAAACTGTCTACTCTTTGATCGTTCCCTGGAACACCAGTAGTAGTTTCCAATGCACATCTGGTTGCATTCTGTAACCTGTGGACTTTCAAAGTGTTGATGAAACATAGAAATAGCATCGGTATTGAATACAACAGGTCCCATGCGGGCTTTTCTCCACAGGAGCTATGTCTCAAACTCTCTACGATTTGATCGTTCCCTGGAAGACCAGTAGTAGTTTCCCATGCCCATCTGGAATCATTCAGTAATCTGTGGACCTTCAGAGTGTTGATAAAACACAGAAATTCAATCGGGATTGAATACAACAGGAACCACTAGGACTTCTCTAGATGGGAGCAATGTCTCAAACTGTCCACGCTTTGATCGTTCCCTGGAATACCAGTACTAGTTTCCGAAGCCCATCTGGAGGCATTCTGTAATCTGTGGACTTTCAGAGTGTTGATGAATCACAGCAATTCCATCGGGATTGCATACAACATTCGCCATGCTGACTTTTCTCCATTTGAGTGATGTCTGAAACAGTCTACACTTTGATCGATCCCTGGAAGACCAGTAGTAGTTGACGAAGCACATCTGGAGTCATTCTGTAATCTGTGGACCTTCAAGGTCTTGATGAAACACAGAAATTGCATCGGTATTGAATACAACAGGCACCATACGGACATATCTCCATTGGAGTAATGTCTCAAATTTTCATCGCTTTGATCGTTCCCTGGAAGACCAGTAGTTGTTTCCGATGCAAATCTGTTGGCATTCTGTAATCTTTGGACCTTCATAGTGTTGATGAAACTCAGAAATTGCTTCTTGATTCAATACAACAGGCACGATGCCGACTTTTCTACATGGGAGAAATGTCTCAAACAGTCTACGCTTTGATCGTTCCCTGGAAGACCAGTAGTAGTTTCCGAAGCCCATCTGAATGCATTATGTAATCTGTGGACTGTCAGAGTGTTGATGAAACACAGAAATTGCATCGGGATTGAATACAAGTCACCATGCGCACTTTCCTCCATGGGAGTAATGTCACAAACAGTCTACGCTTTGATCGTTCCCTGGAAGACGAGTAGTAGCTTCCGATGCACATCTGGAGGCATTCTGCAATCTGTGGACTTTCAAAGTGTTGATGAAACACAGAAATTGCATCGGGATTGAATACAACAGGCACCATTCAGGCTCTTCTCCATGGGAGTAATGTCTCAAACTGTCTACGCTTTTATCGTTCCCTGGAAGACCAGTAGTAGATGCCGAAGCCCATCTGGAGTCATTCTGTAATCTGTAGACAGTCATAGTGTTTATTAAACACAGAAATAGCATCGGGAATTGTATGCAACAGGTCCCATGCGGGCTTTTCTCCACAGGAGCTATGTCTCAAACTATCTACGCTTTGATAGTTCCCTGGAAGACCAGTAGTAGTCTCCGATGCACTTTTGGAGGCATTCTGCAATCTGCGGACTATCAGAGTGTTGATGAAACACAGACATTGCATCGCGATTGAATTCAACAGTCACCATGCGCACATTCCTCCATGGGAGTAATGTCTCAAACTTTCATCGCTTTGATCGTTTCCTGGAAGACCAGTAGTAGTTTCTGATGCACATCTGTTGGCATTCTGTAATGTTTGGTCCTTCAGACTAATGATGAAACTCAGAAATTGCATCTTGATTCAATACAACAGGCACCATGCGGACTTTCCTCCAAGGTAGTAATGTCTCAAACAGTCTACGCTTTGATCGTTCCCTGGAAGACCAGTAGTAGATTCCGAAACACATCTGAAGGCATTCTGTAATCTGTGGACTATCAGAGTGTTGATGAAACACAGAAATTGCTCGGGATTGAATACAACAGTCACCATGCGCACTTCCCTCCATGGGAGTGAAGTCACCAGTTTTCTACGCTTTGATCGTTCAGTGGAAGACCAGGAGTAGTTTCCGAACCCAATCTGGATGCATTCTTTAATCTGTGGACTTTTAGAGTGTTGATGAATCACAGCAAGTGCATCGGGATTGAATGCAGCTGGCACCATGCGCGCTTTTCTCCATGGGAGTAATGTCTCAAACACTCTACAATTTGATCGATTCCTGGAAGACCAGTAGTAGTTTCCGATGCACATCTGGAGGCACGCTGTAATCTGTGGACTATCAGAGTGTTGATAAAACACAAAAATCACATTGGGATTGAATACATCAGTCGCCATTAGCACTTTCCTCCATGGGAGTAATGTCTCAAACAGTCTACGCTTTGAACGTTATCTGGAAGACCAAAAGTAGTTACCGAAGCACATCTGGAGGCATTCTGAAATCTGTGGACCTTCAAAGTGCTGATGAAACACAGAAATTGCATCGGGATTTAATACAACAGGCACCATTAGGTCTTTTCTAGATTTGAGTAATGACTCAAACTGTCTACGCTTTGAACGTTATCTGGAAGACCAGTAGTAGTTACCGATGCACATCTGGAGGCATTCTGTAATGTGTTGACTTTTAAAGTGCTGATGAAACACAGATATTGCATCGGGATTGAATACAACAGGCACCATTTGGACATTCCTGTATGGGAGTAATGTCTCAACTTGTCAACGCTTTGATCGTTCCCTGGAAGACGAGTAGTTGTTTATGAAGCCCATCTGGAGGCATTCTGTAATCTGTGGACCTTCAAAGTTTGATGAAACACAGAAATTGCATCGGGAATGAATACAACAGGCACAATGCGGACATTTCTCCAAGGGAGTAATGTCTCAAACTGTCTACGCTTTGATCGTTCCCTGGAAGACGAGTAGTTGTTTCCGGAGAACATCTGGAGGCATTCTGTAAACAGTGGACTATCAGAGTGTTGATGAAACACAGAAATTGCATCGGGATTGAATACTACAGGCACCATGCGTACTTTCCTCCATGTGAGTAATGTCTCAAACAGTATACGCTTTGATCGTTCCCTGGAAGACCAGTAGTAGTTTCCGATGCACATCTGGAGGCATTCTGTAATCTGTGGACTATCAGAGTGTTGCTGAAACACAGAAATTGCATCGGGAATGAATACAACAGTCACCATGCACACTACCATCATGGGAGTAATGCCTCAAACAGTCTACGCTTTGATCGTTCCCTGGAAGACCAGTAGTAGTTTCCGATGTACATCTGGAGGCATTCGTTAATACGTGGACTATCAGAGTGTTGATGAAACACTGAAATTGCATCGGGATTGAATACAACAGTCACCATGCTTACTTTCCTCCATTGGAGTAATGTTTCAAACATTCTACGCTTTGATCGTTAACTCGAAGACCAGTAGTAGTTTCCGATGTACATCTGGAGGCTTTCTGTAATCTGTTGACCTGCAAAGTGTTGATGAAACACAGAAACTGCATCGGGATTGAATACAAAAGTCACCATGCGCACTTTCCTCCATGTGAGTAATGTCTCAAACAGTCTACGCTTTGATCGTTCCCTGGAAGACCAGTAGTAGTTTCCGATGCACAATAGGAGGCATTCTGTAACCTGTGGACTATCAGAGTGTTGATTAAACACGGAAATTGCATCGGGATTGAATACAACAGTCACCATGCGCTCATTCCTCCATGGGAGTAATGTCTCAAACAGTCTACGCTTTGATCGTTCCCTGGAAGACCAGTAGTAGTTTCTGATGCTCATTTGGAGGCATTCTGTAATCTGTGGACTATCAGAGTGTTGATGAAACACAGAAATTGCATCGGTATGGAAAACAACAGTCACCATGTGCGCTTTCCTCCATGGGAGTAATGTCTCAAACAGTCTACGCTTTGATCGTTCCCTGGAAAACCAGTAGTAGTTTCCGATGCACATCTGGAATCATTATGTTATCTGTGGACCTTCAAAGCGTTGATGAAACACAGAAATTGCATCGGGATTGAATACAACAGTCACCATGCGCACTTTCCTCCATGGGAATAATGTCTCAAACAGTCTGCGGATTGATCGTTCCCTGGAAGACCAGTAGTAGTTACCGATGCACATCTGGAGGGATTCTGTAATCTGTGGACAATCAGGGTGTTGATGAAACACAGAAATAGCGTCGGGATTGAATACAACAGTCACCATGCGCACTTTCCTACACGGGAGTTATGTCTTGAACAGTCTACAATTTGATCGTTCCCTGGAAGACCAGTAGAAGTTTCCGATGTACATCTGGAATCATTCTGGAATCTGTGGACCTTCAAAGTGTTGATGAAACACAGAAATTGCATCGGGAATGATTACAACAGTCACCATTAGCACTTACCTCCATGGGAGTAATGTCTCAAAGAGTCTACGCTTTGATCGTTCCCTGGAAGACCAGTAGTAGATTCCGATGTACATCTTAAGGATTTCTGTAATCTGTTGACCTGCAAAGTGTTGATGAAACACAGAAATTGCATCGGGATTGAATACAACAGTCACCATGCGCACTTTCCTCCATGTGAGTAATGTCTCAAACAGTCTACCCTTTGATCGTTCCCTGGAAGACCAGTAGTAGTTTCCGATGCACAATAGGGGGCATTCTATAATCTGTGGACTATCAGAGTGTTGATTAAACACAGAAATTGCATCGGGATTGAATACAACAGTCACCATGCGCACATTCCTCCATAGGAGTAATGTCTCAAACAGTCTACGCTTTGATCGTTCAGTGGAAGACCAGTAGAAGTTTCCGATGCACATCTGGGGGCATTCTGTAATCTGCGGACCTTCAAAGTGTTGATGAAACACAGAAATTGCATCGGGATGGAATACAACAGTCACCATGAGGATTTTCCTCCATGGGAGTAATGTCTCAAAAAGTCTCCGCTTTGATAGTTCCCTGGAAGACCAGTAGTAGTTTCAGATGCAGATCTAGAGGCATTCTGTAATCTGTGGACCTTCAAAGTGTTGATAAAAAACACATAAATTGCAGCGGGATTCAATAAAACAGTCATCATGCGCACTTTACTCCATGTGAGTAATGTCCCAAACAGTCTACGCTTTGATCGTTCACTGGAAGACCAGTAGTAGTTTCCGATGCACATCTGGAGGCATTCTGTAACCTGTCGACCTTCAAAGTGTTGATGAGACACAGAAAATATATCGGGATTGAATACAAAAGTCACCATGCGCACTTTCCTCTATGGGAATAATGTCTCAAACTGTCTACGCTTTGATCGTTCCCTGGAAGAGCAGTAGTAGTATTTTGCGATGCACATCTGGAAGCATTCTGTAATATGTGGACTATTAGAGTGTTAATTAAACACAGAAATAGCATTGGGATTGAATACAACAGGTCCCATGCGGGCTTTTCTCCATGGGAGTTATGTCTCAAACTGTCTACGCTTTGACCGTTCCCTGGATGACCAGTAGTAGTTTCAGATGCACATTTGAGGCATTCTGTTATCTGTGGACTATGAGAGTGTTGATGAAACACAGAAATTGGATCGGGATTAAATACAACAGTCACCATGCGCACATTCCTCCATGGTGGTAATGTCTCAAACTGTCTACGCTTTGATCGTTACCTGGAGGACCAGTAGTAGTTTCCGATGCACAATAGGGGGCATTCTGTAATCTGTGGACTATCAAAGTGTTGATTAAACACACAAATTGCATCGGGATTGAATACAACAGTCACCATGCGCACATTCCTCCATAGGAGTAATGTCTCAAACAGTCTACGCTTTGATCGTTCCCTGGAAGACCAGTAGAAGTTTCCGATGCACATCTGGGGGCATTCTGTAATCTGCGGACCTTCAAAGTGTTGATGAAACACAGAAATTGCATCGGGATTGAATACAACAGTCACCATGAGGAATTTCCTCCATGGGAGTAATGTCTCAAAAAGTCTCCGCTTTGATAGTTCCCTGGAAGACCAGTAGTAGTTTCCGATGCACATTTGGAGGCATTCTGTAATCTGTGGACTATCAGAGTGTTGATGAAACACAGAAATTGCATCGGGATTGAATACAACAGTCACCATGCGCACTTTTCTCCATGGGAGTAATGTCTCAAACAGTCTACGCTTTGATCGTTCACTGGAAGACCAGTAGTAGTTTCCGATGCACATCGGGAGGCATTCTGTAATCTGTGGACTATCAGTGTTGATGAAACACAGAAATTGCATCGGGATTGAATACAACAGTCACCATGCGCACTTTCCTCCATGGGAGCAATGTCTCAAACAGTCTACGCATTGGTCGTTCCCTGGATTACCAGTAGTAGTTTCTGATGCACATCTGGAGGCATTCTGCAATCTGTGGACTATCAGAGTGTTGATGAAAGACAAAAATTGCATCGGGATTGAATACAACAGTCACCATGCGCACTTTCCAACATGGGAGTAATGTCTCAAAAAGTCTACGTTTTGATCGTTCCCTGGAAGACCAGTAGTAGTTTCTGATGCACATCAGGAGGCATTCTGTAATCTGTGGACCTTCAAAGTGATGATGAAACACAGAAATTGCATTTGGATGGAATACAACTGTCACCATGAGCACTTTCCTGCATGGGAATAATGTCTCAAACTGTCTACGCTTTGATCGTTCATTGGAAGACCAGTAGTAGTTTCCGATGCACATCTGGAGGCATTCTGTAACCTGTCGACCTTCAAAGTGTTGATGAGACACAGAAAATATATCGGGATTGAATACAAAAGTCACCATGCGCACTTTCCTCTATGGGAGTAATGTCTCAAACAGTCTACGCTTTGATCGTTCGTTGGAAGACCAGTAGTAGTTTCCGATGCACATTTGGAGGCATTCTGTAATCTGTGGACTATCAGAGTGTTGATGAAACACAGAAATTGCATCGGGATTGAATACAACAGTCACCATGCGCACTTTTCTCCATGGGAGTAATGTCTCAAACAGTCTACGCTTTGATCGTTCCCTGGAAGACCAGTAGAAGTTTCCGATGCACATCTGGAGGCATTCTGTAATCTGTGGACCTTCAAAGTGTTGTCGAAACACAGAAATTGCATTGGGATTGTATACAACAGGCACCATGCGGGTTTTTCTCCATGGGAGTAATGTCTCACACTGTCTACGCTTTGATCGATCCCTGGAAGACCGGTAGTAGTTTCCGAAGCCCATCTGGAGTCATTCTGTAATCTGTGGACAATCAGACTGTTGATTAAACACAGAAATAGCATCGGGATTGAATGCAACAGGCACCATGCGGGCTTTTCTCCACGGGAGTAATGTCTCAAACTGTCTACGCTTTGATCGTTCCCTGGAAGACCAGTAGTAGTATTTTGCGATGCACATCTGGAAGCATTCTGTAATATGTGGACTATTAGAGTGTTGATTAAACACAGAAATAGCATTGGGATTGAATACAACAGGTCCCATGCGGGCTTTTCTCCATGGGAGTTATGTCTCAAACTGTCTACGCTTTGACCGTTCCCTGGATGACCAGTAGTAGTTTCAGATGCACATTAGAGGCATTCTGTTATCTGTGGACTATGAGAGTGTTGATGAAACACAGAAATTGCATCGGGATTGAATACAACAGTCACCATGCGCACATTCCTCCATGGGAGTAATGTCTCAAAGAGTCTACGCTTTGATCGTTCCCTGAAAGACCAGTAAAAGTTTCCGATGCACATCTGGGGGCATTCTGTAATCTGTGGACCTTCAAAGTGTTGACGAAACACAGAAATTGCATCGGGATAGTATACAACAGGCACCATACGGGCTTTTCTCGATGGGAGTAATGTCTCAAACAGTCTACGCTTTGATCGTTTCCTTGAAGACCGGTAGTAGTTTCCGATGCCCATCTGGAGTCATTCTGTAATCTGTGGACAATCAGAGTGTTGATTAAACACAGAAATAGCAACGGGATTGAATACAAGAGGCACCATGCGGGCTTTTCTCCATGGGAGTAATGTCTCAAACTGTCTACGCTTTGATCGTTCCCTGGAAGACCGGTAGTAGTTTCCGAAGCCCATCTGGAGTCATTCTGTAATCTGTGGACAATCAGACTGTTGATTAAACACAGAAATAGCATCGGGATTGAATACAACAGTCACCATGCGGGCTTTTCTCCACGGGAGTATTGTCTCAAACTGTCTACGCTTTGATCGTTCCCTCCAAGACCAGTAGTAGTATTTTGCGATGCACATCTGGAGGCATTCTGTAATATGTGGACTATTAGAGTGTTGATTAAACACAGAAATAGCATTGGGATTGAATACAACAGGACCCATGCGGGCTTTTCTCCATGGGAGTTATGTCTCAAACTGTCTACGCTTTGACCGTTCCCTGGATGACCAGTAGTAGTTTCAGATGCACATTTGAGGCATTCTGTAATCTGTGGACTATGAGAGTGTTGATGAAACACAGAAATTGGATCGGGATTGAATACAACAGTCACCATGCGCACATTCCTCCATGGTAGTAATGTCTCAAACAGTCTACGCTTTGATCGTTCCCTGGAGGACCAGTAGAAGTTTCCGATTCACATCTGGGGGCATTCTGTAATCTGCGGACCTTCCAAGTTTTGATGAAACACAGAAATTGCATCGGGATGGAATACAACAGTCACCATGCGCAAAGGGAGTAATGTCTCAAAAAGTCTACGCTTTGATAATTCCCTGGAAGACCAGTAGTAGTTTCAGATGCACATCTAGAGGCATTCTGTAATCTGTGGACCTTCAAAGTGTTGATAAAAAACACATAAATTGCATCGGGATTCAATAAAACAGTCACCATGCGCACTTTCCCCCATGTGAGTAATGTCTCAAACAGTCTACGCTTTGATCGTTCACTGGAAGACCAGTAGTAGTTTCCGATGCACATCTGGAGGCATTCTGTAATCTGTGGACTATCAGAGTGTTGAAGAAACACAGAAATTGCATCGGGATTGAATACAACAGTCACCATGCGCACATTCCTCCATGGGAGTAATGTCTCGAACAGTCTGCGCTTTGATCGTTCCCCGGAAGACCAGTAAAAGTTTCCGATGCACATCTGGGGGCATTCTGTAATCTGTGGACCTTCAAAGTGTTGACAAAACACAGAAATTGCATCGGGATTGTATACAACAGGCACCATGCGGGCTTTTCTCGATGGGAGTAATGTCTCAAACAGTCTACGCTTTGATCGTTTCCTGGAAGACCGGTAGTAGTTTCAGAAGCCCATCTGGAGTCATTCTGTAATCTGTGGACAATCAGAGTGTTGATTAAACACAGAAATAGCAACGGGATTGAATACAACAGGCACCATGCGGGCTTTTCTCCATGGGAGTAATGTCTCAAACTGTCTACGCTTTGATCGTTCCCTGGAAGAGCGGTAGTAGTTTCCGAAGCCCATCTGGAGTCATTCTGTAATCTGTGGACAATCAGAGTGTTGATTAAACACAGAAATAGCATCGGGATTGAATACAACAGGCACCATGTGGGCTTTTCTCCACGGGAGTAATGTCTCAAACTGTCTACGCTTTGATCGTTCCCTGGAAGACCAGTAGTAGATTCCGATGTACATCTGGAGGCTTTCTGTAATCTGTTGACCTGCAAAGTGTTGATGAAACACAGAAATTGCATCGGGATTGAATACAACAGTCACCATGCCCACTTTCCTCCATGTGAGTATTGTCTCAAACAGTCTACGCTTTGATCGTTCCCTGGATGACCAGTAGTAGTTTCCGATGCACAATAGGAGGCATTCTGTAATCTGTGGACTATCAGAGTGTTGATTAAACACAGAAATTGCATCGGGATTGAATACAACATTCACCATGCGCACATTCCTCCATGGGAGTAATGTCTCAAACAGTCTACGCTTTGATCGATCCCTGGAAGACCAGTAGTAGTTTCCGATGCTCATTTGGAGGCATTCTGTAATCTGTGGACTATCAGAGTGTTGATGAAACACAGAAATTGCATCGGTATGGAATACAACAGTCACCATGCGCACTTTCCTCCATGGGAGTAATGTCTCAAACAGTCTACGCTTTGATCGTTCCCTGGAAAACCAGTAGTAGTTTCCGATGCACATCTGGAGGCATTATGTTATCTGTGGACCTTCAAAGTGTTGATAAAACACAGAAATTGCATCGGGATTGAATACAACTGTAACCATGCGCACTTTCCTCCATGGGAATAATGTCTCAAACTGTCTGCGGATTGATCGTTCCCTGGAAGACCAGTAGTAGCTACCGATGCACATCTGGAGGGATTCTGTAATCTGTGGACTATCAGAGTGTTGATGAAATACAGAAATTGCATCGGGATTGAATACAACAGTCGACATGCGCACTTTCCAACATGGGATTAATGTCTCAAACTGTCTGTGCTTTGATCGTTCCCTGGAAAACCAGTAGTAGTTTCCGATGTGCATCTGGAGTCATTCTGTAATCTGTGGACCTTCAAAGTGTTGATGAAACACAGAAATTGCATCGGGAATGAATACAACAGTCACCATGAGCACTTACCTCCATGGAAGTAATGCCTCAAAGAGTCTACGCTTTGATCGTTACCTGGAGAACCAGTAGTAGATTCCGATGTACATCTGGAGGCTTTCTGTAATCTGTTGACCTCCAAAGTGTTGATGAAACATAGAAATTGCATCGGGATTGAATACAACAGGCACCATGCGGGCTTTTCTCCACGGGAGTAATGTCTCAAACTGTCTACGCATTGATCGTTCCCTGGAAGACCAGTAGTAGTATTTTGCGATGAACATCTGGAGGCATTGTGTAGTCTGTGGACCTTCAAAGTGTTGATGAAACTCAGAAATTGCATCGGGATTGAATACAACATTCACCATGCGCACTTTCCTGCATGTCAGTAATGTCTCCAATAGTCTACGCTTTGATCGTTCCCTGGAAGACCAGTAGTAGTTTCCGATGCACAATAGGAGGCATTCTGTAATATGTGGACTATGAGAGTGTTGATGAAACACAGAAATTGGATCGGGAATGAATACAACAGTCACCATGCGCACATTCCTCCATGGTAGTAATGTCTCAAACAGTCTACGCTTTGATCGTTCCCTGGAAGACCAGTAGAGGTTTCCGATGCACATCTGGGGGCATTCTGTAATCTGTGGACCTTCAAAGTAATGATGAAACACAGAAATTGCATCGGGATGGAATACAACAGTCACCATGCGCAAAGGGAGTAATGTCTCAAAAAGTCTATGCTTTGATAGTTCCCTGGAAGACCAGTAGTAGTTTCAGATGCACATCTAGAGGCATTCTGTAATCTGTGGACCTTCAAAGTGTTGATAAAAAACACATAAATTGCATCGGGATTCAATAAAACAGTCACCATGCGCACTTTCCTCCATGTGAGTGATGTCTCAAACAGTCTACGCTTTGATCGTTAACTGGAAGACCAGTAGTAGTTTCCGATGCACATCTGGAGGCATTCTGTAATCTGTGGACTATCAGAGTGTTGTAGAAACACAGATATTGCATCGGGATTGAATACAACAGTCACCATGCGCACTTTCCTCCATGGGAGTAATGTCTCAAACAGTCTACGCTTTGATCGTTCCCTGGAAGACCAGTAGTAGTTTCTGATGCACATATGGAGGCATTCTGTAATCAGTGGACATTGAAAGTGTTGATGAAACTCAGAAATTGCATCGGGATTGAATACAACAGTCACCATGCGCACTTTCGTCCATGTGAGTAATGTCTCAAACAGTCTACACTTTGATCGGTCCCAGGAAGACCAGTAGTAGTTTCCGATGCACAATAGGAGGCATTCTGTAATCTGTGGACTATCAGAGTGTTGATTAAACACAGACATTGCATCGGGATTGAATAGAACAGTCACCATGCGCACATTTCTCCATGGGAGTAATGTCTCAAACAGTCTACGCTTTGATCGTTCAATGGAAGACCAGTAGTAGTTTCCTTTGCTCATTTGGAGGCATTCTGTAATCTGTGGACTATCAGAGTGTTGATGAAACACAGAAATTGCATCGGTATGGAATACAACAGTCACCATGCGCACTTTCCTCCATGCGAGTAATGTCTCAAACAGTCTACGCTTTGATCGTTCCCTGGAAAACCAGTAGTAGTTTCCGATGCACATCTGGAAGCATTATGTTATCTGTGGACCTTCAAAGTGTTGATGAAACACAGAAATTGCATCGGGATTGAATACAACTGTCACCATGCGCACTTTCCTCCATAGGAATAATGTCTCAAACAGTCTGCGGATTGATCGTTCCCTGGAAGACCAGTACTAGTTACCGATGCACATCTGGAGGCATTCTGCAATCTGTGGACTATCAGAGTGTTGGTGAAAGACAGAAATTGCATCGGGATTGAATACAACAGTCACCATGCGCACTTTCCTGCATGTCAGTAATGTCTCCAACAGTCTACGCTTTGATCGTTCCCTGGAAGACCAGTAGTAGTTTCCGATGCAAAATAGGAGGCATTCTGTAATATGTGGACTATGAGAGTGTTGATGAAACACAGAAATTGGATCTGGATTGAATACAACAGTCACCATGCGCACATTCCTCCATGGTAGTAATGTCTCAAACAGTCTACGCTTTGATCGTTCCCTGGAAGACCAGTAGAGGTTTCGGATGCACATCTGGGGGCATTTTGTAATCTGTGGACTTTCAAAGTTTTGATGAAACACAGAAATTGCATCGGGATGGAATACAACAGTCACCATGCGCAAAGGGAGTAATGTCTCAAAAAGTCTATGTTTTGATAGTTCCCTGGAAGACCAGTAGTAGTTTCCGATGCACATCTGGAGGCATTCTGTAATCTGTGGACTATCAGAGTGTTGAAGAAACACAGATATGGCATCGGGATTGAATACAACAGTCACCATGCGCACTTTCCTCCATGGGAGTAATGTCTCAAACAGTCTACGCTTTGATCGTTCCCTGGAAGACCAGTAGTAGTTTCTGATGCACATATGGAGGCATTCTGTAATCAGTGGACCTTGAAAGTGTTGATGAAACTCAGAAATTGCATCGGGATTGAATACAACAATCACCATGCGCACTTTCCTCCATGTGAGTAATGTCTCAAACAGTCTACACTTTGATCGGTCCCAGGAAGACCAGTAGTAGTTTCCGATGCACATCTGGAGGCATTCTGTAATCTGTGGACTATCAGAGTGTTGATTAAACACAGAAATTGCATCGGGATTGAATACAACAGTCACCATGCGCACATTCCTCCATGGGAGTAATGTCTCAAACAGTCTACGCTTTGATCGTTCCCTGGAAGACCAGTAGTAGTTTCCGATGCTCATTTGGAGGCATTCTGTAATCTGTGGACTATCAGAGTGTTGATGAAACACAGAAATTGCATCGGTATGGAATACAACAGTCACCATGCGCACTTTCCTCCATGGGAGTAATGTCTCAAACAGTCTACGCTTTGATCGTTCCCTGGAAAACCAGTAGTAGTTTCCGATGCACATCTGGAGGCATTATGTTATCTGTGGACCTTCAAAGTGTTGATGAAACACAGAAATTGCATCGGGATTGAATACAACTGTCACCATGCGCACTTTCCTCCATGGGAATAATGTCTCAAACAGTCTGCGTATTGATCGTTCTCTGGAAGACCAGCAGCAGTTACCGATGCACATCTGGAGGGATTCTGTAATCTGTGGACTATCAGAGTGTTGATGAAATTCAGAAATTGCATCGGGATTGAATACAACAGTCGACATGCGCACTTTCCAACATGGGATTAATGTCTCAAACAGTCTGTGCTTTGATCGTTCCCTGGAAGACCAGTAGTAGTTTCCGATGTACATCTGGAGTCATTCTGTAATCTGTGGACCTTCAAAGTGTTGATGAAAAACAGAAATTGCATCGGGAATGAATACAACAGTCACCATGAGCACTTACCTCCATGGGAGTAATGTCTCAAAGAGTCTACGCTTTGATCGTTCCCTGGAAGACCAGTAGTAGATTCCGATGTACATCTGGAGGCCTTCTGTAATCTGTTGACCTGCAAAGTGTTGATGAAACACAGAAATTGCATCGGGATTGAATACAACAGTCACCATGCGCACTTTCCTCCATGTGAGTAATGTCTCAAACAGTCTACGCTTTGATCGTTCCCTGGAAGACCAGTAGTAGTTTCCGATGCGCAATAGGGGGCATTCTGTAATCTGTGGTCTATCAGAGTGTTGATTAAACACAGAAATTGCATCGGGAATGAATACAACAGTCACCATGCGCACATTCCTCCATGGGAGTAATGTCTCAAACAGTCTACGCTTTGATCGTTCACTGAAAGACCAGTAGTAGTTTCCGATGCACATCTGGAGGCATTCTGTAATCTGTGGACTATCAGTGTTGATGAAACACAGAAATTGCATCGGGATTGAATACAACAGTCACCATGCGCACTTTCCTCCATGGGAGCAATGTCTCAAACAGTCTACGCTTTGATCGTTCTCTGGATTACCAGTAGTAGTTTCCGATGCACATCTGGAGGCATTCTGCAATCTGTGGACTATCAGAGTGTTGATGAAAGACAGAAATTGCATCGGGATTGAATACAACAGTCACCATGCGCACTTTCCAACATGGGAGTAATGTCTCAAAAAGTCTACGTTTTGATCGTTCCCTGGAAGACCAGTAGTAGTTTCTGATGCACATCAGGAGGCATTCTGTAATCTGTGGACCTTCACTGAAAGACCAGTAGTAGTTTCCGATGCACATCTGGAGGCATTCTGTAATCTGTGGACTATCAGTGTTGATGAAACACAGAAATTGCATCGGGATTGAATACAACAGTCACCATGCGCACTTTCCTCCATGGGAGCAATGTCTCAAACAGTCTACGCTTTGATCGTTCTCTGGATTACCAGTAGTAGTTTCCGATGCACATCTGGAGGCATTCTGCAATCTGTGGACTATCAGAGTGTTGATGAAAGACAGAAATTGCATCGGGATTGAATACAACAGTCACCATGCGCACTTTCCAACATGGGAGTAATGTCTCAAAAAGTCTACGTTTTGATCGTTCCCTGGAAGACCAGTAGTAGTTTCTGATGCACATCAGGAGGCATTCTGTAATCTGTGGACCTTCAAAGTGATGATGAAACACAGAAATTGCATTTGGATGGAATACAACAGTCACCATGAGCACTTTCCTCCATGGGAATAATGTCTCAAACAGTCTACGCTTTGATCGTTCACTGGAAGACCAGTAGTAGTTTCCGATGCACATCTGGAGGCATTCTGTAACGTGTGGACCGTCAAAGTATTGATGACACACAGGAAATATATCGGGATTGAATACAAAAGTCACCATGCGCACTTTCCTCTATGGGAGTAATGTCTCAAACAGTCTAAGCTTTGATCGTTCGTTGGAAGACCAGTAGTAGTTTCCGATGCACATTTGGAGGCATTCTGTAATCTGTGGACTATCAGAGTGATGATGAAACACAGAAATTGCATCGGGATTGAATACAACAGTCACCATGCGCACTTTTCTCCGTCGGAGTAATGTCTCAAACAGTCTACGCTTTGATCGTTCCCTCGAAGACCAGCAGAAGTTTCCGATGCACATCTGGAGGCATTCTGTAATCTGTGGACAATCAGAGTGTTGATTAAACACAGAAATAGCATCGGGATTGAATACAACAGGCATCATGCGGGCTTTTCTCCACGGGAGTAATGTCTCAAACTGTCTACGCATTGATCGTTCCCTGGAAGACCAGTAGTAGTATTTTGCGATGCACATATGGAGGCATTCTGTAATCAGTGGACCTTGAAAGTGTTGATGAAACTCAGAAATTGCATCGGGATTGAATACAACAGTCACCATGCGCACTTTCCTCCATGTGAGTAATGTCTCAAACAGTCTACACTTTGATCGGTCCCAGGAAGACCAGTAGTAGTTTTCGATGCACATTTGGAGGCATTCTGCAATCTGTGGACAATCAGAGTGTTGATTAAACACAGAAATAGCATCTGGATTGAATACAACAGGCACCATGCGGGCTTTTCTCCACGGGAGTAATGTCTCAAACTGTCTACGCTTTGATCGTTCCCTGGAGGACCAGTAGTAGTTTCCGATGCAAATCTGGAGGCATTCAGTAATCTGTGGACCTTCAAAGTGATGATGAAACACAGAAATTGCTTTTGGATGGAACACAACAGTCAAGGTGAGCACTTTCCTCCATGGTAGTAATGTCTCAAACAGTCTACGCTTTGATCGTTCCCTGGAAAACCAGTAGTAGTTTCCGATGCACATCTGGAGGCATTATGTTATCTGTGGACCTTCAAAGTGTTGATGAAACACAGAAATTGCGTCGGGATTGAATACAACTGTCACCATGCGCACTTTCCTCCATGGGAATAATGTCTCAAACAGTCTGCGGATTGATCGTTCTCTGGAAGACCAGCAGTAGTTACCGATGCACATCTGGAGGGATTCTGTAATCTGTGGACTATCAGAGTGTTGATGAAATACAGAAATTGCATCGGGATTGAATACAACAGTCGACATGCGCACTTTCCAACATGGGATTAATGTCTCAAACAGTCTGTGCTTTGATCGTTCCCTGGAAGACCAGTAGTAGTTTCCGATGCACATCTGGAGGCATTCTGTAACCTGTGGACCTTCAAAGTGTTGATGAAACACAGAAAATGCATCGGGATTGAATACAAAATTCACCATGCGCACTTTCCTCTATGGGAGTAATGTCTCAAACAGTCTACGCTTTGATCGTTCACTGGAAGACCAGTAGTAGATTCCGATGTACATCTGGAGGCTTTCTGTAATCTGTTGACCTGCAAAGTGTTGATGAAACACAGAAATTGCATCGGGATTGAATACAACAGTCACCATGCGCACTTTCCTCCATGTGAGTAATGTCTCAAACAGTCTACGCTTTGATCGTTCCCTGGAAGACCAGTAGTAGTTTCCGATGCGCAATAGGGGGCATTCTGTAATCTGTGGACTATCAGAGTGTTGATTAAACACAGAAATTGCATCGGGATTGAATACAACAGTCACCATGCGCACATTCCTCCATGGGAGTAATGTCTCAAACAGTCTACGCTTTGATCGTTCACTGAAAGACCAGTAGTAGTTTCCGATGCACATCTGGAGGCATTCTGTAATCTGTGGACTATCAGTGTTGATGAAACACAGAAATTGCATCGGGATTGAATACAACAGTCACCATGCGCACTTTCCTCCATGGGAGCAATGTCTCAAACAGTCTACGCTTTGATCGTTCCCTAGATTACCAGTAGTACTTTCCGATGCATATCTGGAGGCATTCTGCAATCTGTGGACTATCAGAGTGTTGATGAAAGACAGAAATTGCATCGGGATTGTATACAACAGTCACCATGCGCACTTTCCAACATGGGAGTAATGTCTCAAAAAGTCTACGTTTTGATCGTTCCCTGGAAGACCAGTAGTAGTTTCTGATGCACATCAGGAGGCATTCTGTAATCTGTGGACCTTCAAAGTGATGATGAAACACAGAAATCGCATTTGGATGGAATACAACAGTCACCATGAGCACTTTCCTCCATGGGAATGATGTCTCAAACAGTCTACGCTTTGATCGTTCACTGGAAGACCAGTAGTAGTTTCCGATGCACATCTGGAGGCATTCTGTAACCTGTGGACCGTCAATGTGTTGATGACACACAGGAAATATATCGGGATTGAATACAAAAGACACCATGCACACTTTCCTCTATGGGAGTAATGTCTCAAACTGTCTACGCATTGATCGTTCCCTGGAAGACCAGTAGTAGTATTTTGCGATGCACATCTGGAGGCATTCTGTAGTCTGTGGACTATGAGAGTGTTGATGAAACACAGAAATTGGATCGGGATTGAATACAACAGTCACCATGCGCACATTCCTCCATGGTAGTAATGTCTCAAACAGTCTACGCTTTGATCGTTCCCTGGAAGACCAGTAGAGGTTTCCGATGCACATCTGGGGGCATTCTGTAACCTGTGGACCTTCAAAGCTTTGATGAAGCACAGAAATTGCATCGGGATGGAATACAACAGTCACCATGCGCAAAGGGAGTAATGTCTCAAAAAGTCTATGCTTTGATAGTTCCCTGGAAGAACAGTAGTAGTTTCAGATGCACATCTAGAGGCATTCTGTAATCTGTGGACCTTCAAAGTGTTGATAAAAAACACATAAATTGCATCGGGATTCAATAAAACAGTCACCATGCGCACTTTCCTCCATGTGAGTAATGTCTTAAAACAGTCTACGCTTTGATCGTTCACTGGAAGACCAGTAGTAGTTTCCGATGCACATCTGGAGGCATTCTGTAATCTGTGGACTATCAGAGTGTTGAAGAAACACAGATATTGCATCGGGATTGAATACAACAGTCACCATGCGCACTTTCCTCCATGGGAGTAATGTCTCAAACAGTCAACGCTTTGATCGTTCCCTGGAGGACTAGTAGTAGTTTCGGATGCACATATGGAGGCATTCTGTAATCAGTGGACCTTGAAAGTGTTGATGAAACTCAGAAATTGCATCGGGATTGAATACAACAGTCACCATGCGCACTTTCCTCCATGTGAGTAATGTCTCAAACAGTCTACACTTTGATCGGTCCCAGGAATTCCAGTAGTAGTTTCCGATGCACATTTGGAGGCATTCTGCAATCTGTGGACAATCAGAGTGTTGATTAAACACAGAAATAGCATCTGGATTGAATACAACAGGCACCATGCGCGCTTTTCTCCACGGGAGTAATGTCTCAAACTGTCTACGCTTTGATCGTTCCCTGGAGGACCAGTAGTAGTTACCGATGCACATCTGGAGGCATTCTGTAATCTGTGGACATTCAAAGTGATGATGAAACACAGAAATTGCCTTTGGATGGAATACAACAGTCACCATGAGCACTTTCCTCCATGGTAGTAATGTCTCAAACAGTCTACGCTTCTATCGTTCCCTGGAAGACCAGTAGTAGTTTCCGATGCACATCTGGAGGCATTCTGTAACCTGTGGAGCTTCAAAGTGTTGATGACACACAGAAAATATATCGGGATTGAATAAAAAAGTCACCATGCGCTCTTTCCTCTATGGGAGTAATGTCTCAAACAGTCTGCGCTTTGATCGTTCGTTGGAAGACCAGTAGTAGTTTCCGATGCACATTTGGAGGCATTCTGTAATCTGTGGACTATCAGAGTGTTGATGAAACACAGAAATTGCATCGGGATTTAATACAACAGTCACCATTAACACTTTTCTCCATGGGAGTATGTCTCAAACAGTCTACGCTTTGATCGTTCCCTGGAAGACCGGTAGTAGTTTCCGAAGCCCATCTGGAGTCATTCTGTAATCTGTGGACAATCAGAGTGTTGATTAAACACAGAAATTGCATCGGGATTGAATACAACAGGCACCATGCGGGCCTTTCTCCACGGGAGTAATGTCTCAAACTGTCTACGCTTTGATCGTTCCCTGGAAGACCAATAGTAGTATTTTGCGATGCACATCTGGAGGCATTCTGTAATCTGTGGACCTTCAAAGTGTTGATGAAACACAGAAACTGGATCGGGATTGAAAACAACAGTCACCATGCGCACATTCCTCCATGGGAGTAATGTATCAAACAGTCTACGCTTTGATCGTTCCCTGGAAGACCAGTAGAAGTTTCCGATGCACATCTGGGTTCATACTGTAATCTGTGGACCTTCAAAGTAATGATGAAACACAGAAATTGCGTCGGGATGGAATACAACAGTCACCATGCGCAAAGGGAGTAATGTCTCAAAAAGTCTACGCTTTGATAGTTCCCTGGAAGACCAGTAGTAGTTTCAGATGCACATCTAGAGGCATTCTGTAATCTGTGGACCTTCAAAGTGTTGATAAAAAACACATAAATTGCATCGGGATTCAATAAAACAGTCACCATGCGCACTTTCCTCCATGTGAGTAATGTCTCAAACAGTCTACGCTTTGATCGTTCACTGGAAGACCAGTAGTAGTTTCCGATGCACATCTGGAGGCATTCGGTAATCTGTGGACTATCAGTGTTGATGAAACACAGAAATAGCATCGGGATTGTATACAACAGGCACCATGCGGGCTTTTCTCAATGGGAGTAATGTCTCAAACAGTCTACGCTTTGATCGTTCCCTGGAAGACCGGTAGTAGTTTCCGAAGCCCATCTGGAGTCACTCTGTAATCTGTGGACAATCAGAGTGTTGATTAAACACAGAAATAGCATCGGGATTGAATACAACAGGCACCATGCGGGCTTTTCTCCATGGGAGTAATGTCTCAAGGTGTCTACGCTTTGATCGTACCCTGGAAGACCGGTAGTAGTTTCCGAAGACCATCTGGAGTCATTCTGTAGTCTGTGGACAATCAGAGTGTTGATTAAACACAGAAATAGCATCGGGATTGAATACAACAGGCACCATGCGGGCTTTTCTCCACGGGAGTAATGTCTCAAACTGTCTACGCTTTGATCGTTCCCTGGGTTACCAGTAGTAGTTTCCGATGCACATCTGGAGGCATTCTGCAATCTGTGGACTATCAGAGTGTTGATGAAAGACAGAAATTGCATCGGGATTGAATACAACAGTCACCATGCGCACATTCCAACATGGGAGTAATGTCTCAAAAGTCTGCGTTTTGATCGTTCCCTGGAAGCCCAGTAGTAGTTTCTGATGCACATCAGGAGGCATTCTGTAATCTGTGGACTATCAGAGTGATGATGAAACACAGAAATTGCATTTGGATGGAATACAGCAGTCACCATGAGCACTTTCCTCCATGGGAATAATGTCTCAAACAGTCTACGCTTCGATCGTTCCCTATAAGACCAGTAGTAGTTTCCGATGCACATCTGGAGGCATTCTGTAACCTGTGGACCTTCAAAGTGTTGATGACACACAGAAAATATATCGGGATTGAATACAAAAGTCACCATGCGCTCTTTCCTCTGTGGGAGTAATGTCTCAAACAGTCTACGCTTTGATCGTTCGTTGGAAGACCAGTAGTAGTTTCCGATGCACATTTGGAGGCATTCTGTAATCTGTGGACTATCAGAGTGTTGATGAAACACAGAAGTTGCATCGGGATTTAATACAACAGTCACCATGAGCACTTTTCTCCACGGGAGTATGTCTCAAACAGTCTACGCTTTGATCGTTCCCTGGAAGACCGGTAGTAGTTTCCGAAGCCCATCTGTAGTCATTCTGTAATCTGTGGACAATCAGAGTGCTGATTAAACACAGAAATAGCATCGGGATTGAGTACAACAGTCACCATGCGGCCTTTCCTCCACGGGAGTAATGTCTCAAACTGTCTACGCTTTGATCGTTCGATGGAAGACCAGTAGTAGTATTTTGCGATGCACATCTGGAGGCATTCTGTAATCTGTGGACCTTCAAAGTGTTGATGAAACTCAGAAATTGCATCGGGATTGAATACAACAGTCACCATGCGCACATTCCTCCACGGGAGTAATGTCTCAAACAGTCTACGCTTTGAATGTTCCCTGGAAAACTAGTAGAAGTTTCCGATGCACATCTGGGGGCATTCTGTAATCTGTGGACCTTCAAAGTATTGATGAAACACAGAAATTGCATCGGGATGGAATACAACAGTCACTTTGCGCAAAGGGAGTAATGTCTCAAAATGTCTACGCTTTGATAGTTATCTGGACGACCAGTAGTAGTTTCAGATGCACATCTAGAGGCATTCTGTAATCTGTGGACCTTCAAAGTGTCGAATAAAACACATAAATTGCATCGGGATTCAATAAAACAGTCACCATGCGCACTTTCCTCCATATGAGTAATGTCTCAAACAGTCTACGCTTTGATCGTTCACTGGAAGACCAGTAGTAGTTTCCGATGCACATCTGGAAGCATTCTGTAATCTGTGGATTATCAGATTGTTGATGAGACACAGAAATTGCATCGGGATTGAATACAACAGTCACCATGCGCACATTCCTTCATGGGAGTAATGTCTCAAAGAGTCTACGCTTTCATCGTTCCCTGGAAGACCAGTAAAAGTTTCCGATGCACATCTGGGGGCATTCTGTAATCTGTGGACCTTCAAAGTGTTGACGAAACACAGAAATTGCATCGGGATTGTATACAACAGGCACCATGCGGGCTTTTCTCCATGGGAGTAATGTCTCAAACAGTCTACGCTTTGATCGTTCCCTGGAAGACCGGTAGTAGTTTCCGAAGCCCATCTGGAGACATTCTGTAATCTGTGGACCTTCGAAGTGTTGATGAAACTCAGAAATTGCATCGGGATTGAATACAACAGTCACCATTCGCACTTTCCTCCATGTGAGTAATGTCTCAAAAAGTCTACGTTTTGATCGTTCCGTGGAAGACCAGTAGTAGTTTCTGATGCACATCAGGAGGCATTCTGTAATCTGTGGACCTTCAAAGTGATGATGAAACACAGAAATTGCATTTGGATGGAGTACAACAGTCACCATGAGCACCTTCCTCCATGGGAATAGTGTCTCAAACGGTCTACGCTTTCATCGTTCCCTGGAAGACCAGTAGTAGTTTCCGATGCACATCTGGAGGCATTCTGTAACCTGTGGACCTTCAAAGTGTTGATGACAAACAGGAAATGCATCGGGATTGAATACAAAAGTCACCATGCTCACTTTCCTCTATGGGAGTAATGTCTCAAACAGTCTACGCTTTGATCGTTCGTTGGAAGACCAGTAGTAGTTTCCGATGCACATTTGGAGGCATTCTGTAATCTGAAGACTATCAGAGTGTTGATGAAACACAGATATTGCATCGGGATTGAATACAACAGTCACCATGCGCACTTTTCTCCATGAGAGTAATGTCTCAAAGAGTCTACGCTTTGATCGTTCCCTGGAAGACCAGTAGAAGTTTCCGATGCACATCTGGGGGCATTCTGTAATCTGTGGACCTTCAAAGTGTTGTCGAAACACAGAAATTGCATCGGGATTGAATACAAGAGGCACCATGCGGGCTTTTCTCCACGGGAGTAATGTCTCAAAGTGGCTACGCTTTGATCGTTCCCCAGAAGACCAGTAGTAGTTTCCGATGTACATCTGGAGGCATTCTGTAATCTTTGGACCTTCAAAATCTTGATGAAACAAAGAAATTGCATCGTGATTGAATACAACAGTCACCATGCGCACTTTCCTCCATGGGAGTAATGTCTCATTGAGTATACGCTTTGATGGTTCCCTGGAAGACCAGTAGTAGTTTCCGATGCACATCTGGAGGGATTCTGTAATCTGTGGACTATCAGAGTAATGATGAAAGACTGAAATTGCATCGGGATTGAATACAACAGTCACCATGCGCACTTTCCTCCATGGGAGAAATGTCTCAAACTGTCTACGCTATGATCGTTTCCTGGAAGACCAGTAGTAGCTTCTGATGCACATCCGGAGGAATTCTGTAATCTGTGGACCTTCAAAGTGTTGACTAAACACATAAATTGCATCGGGATTGACTACAGCAGTCACCATGTGCACTTACCTCCATGGGAGGAATGTCTCATACAGTATACGCTTTGATCGTTCCCTGGAAGACCAGTAGTTGTTTCCGGTGCACATCTGGAGGGATTCTGTAATCTGTGGACTATCAGAGTGTTGATGAAACACAGAAGTTGCATCGGGATTTAATACAACAGTCACCTTGAGCACTTTTCTCCACGGGAGTATGTCTCAAACAGTCTACGCTTTGATCGTTCCCTGGAAGACCGGTAGTAGTTTCCGAAGCCCATCTGGAGTCATTCTGTAATCTGTGGACAAACAGAGTGTTGATTAAACACAGAAATAGCATCGGGATTGAGTACAACAGTCACCATGCGGGCTTTTCTCCACGGGAGTAATGTCTCAAACTGTCTACGGTTTGATCGTTCCCTGGAAGACCAGTAGTAGTATTTTGCGACGCACATCTGGAGGCATTCTGTAATCTGTGGACCTTCAAAGTGTTGATGAAACTCAGAAATTGCATCGGGATTGAATACAACAGTCACCATGCGCACATTCCTCCATGGGAGTAATGTCTCAAACAGTCTACGCTTTGATCGTTTCCTGGAAGACCAGTAGAAGTTTCCGATGCACATCTGGGGGCATTCC
Organism: Schistocerca gregaria; assembly: GCF_023897955.1. Lineage (NCBI taxonomy): Eukaryota > Metazoa > Arthropoda > Insecta > Orthoptera > Acrididae > Schistocerca > Schistocerca gregaria. Next base: position 787,011,796 of record NC_064923.1, read on the forward strand.
TTAATCTGTGGACCTTCAAAGTATTGATGAAACATAGAAATTGCATCGGGATGGAATACAACAGTCACCTTGCGCAAAGGGAGTAATGTCTCAAAAAGTCTACGATTTGATAGTTCCCTGGAAGACCAGTAGTAGTTTCAGATGCACATCTAGAGGCATTCTGTAATCTGTGGACCTTCAAAGTGTCGAATAAAACACATACATTGCATCGGGATTCAATAAAACAGTCACCATGCGCACTTTCCTCCATATGAGTGACTTCTCAAACAGTCTACGCTTTGATCGTTCACTGGAAGACCAGTAGTAGTTTCCGATGCACATCTGGAGGCATTCTGTAATCTGTGGACTATCAGAGTGTTGACGAAACACAGAAATTGCATCGGGATTGAATACAACAGTCACCATGCGCTCTTCCCTCCATGGGAGCAATGTCTCAAACAGTCTGCGCTTTGAGCGTTCCCTGGATTACCAGTAGTAGTTTCCGATGCACATCTGGAGGCATTCTGTAATCTGTGGACTATCAGAGTGTTGATGAGACACAGAAATTGCATCGGGATTGAATACAACAGTCACCATGCGCACATTCCTCCATGGGAGTAATGTCTCAAAGAGTCTACGCTTTGTTCGTTCCCTGGAAGTCCAGTAAAAGTTTCCGATGCACATCTGGGGGCATTCTGTAATCTGTGGACCTTCAAAGTGTTGACGAAACACAGAAATTGCATCGGGATTGTATACAACAGAACCATGCGGGCTTTTCCCCATGGGAGTAATGTCTCAAACAGTCTACGCTTTGCTCGTTCCCTGGAAGACCGGTAGTAGTTTCCGAAGCCTACCTGGAGACATTCTGTAATCTGTTGGCAATCAGAGTGTTGATTAAACACAGAAATAGCATCGGGATTGAATACAACAGCCACCATGCGGGCTTTTCTCCACGGGACTAATGTCTCAAACTGTCTACGCTTTGATCGTTCCCTGGAAGACCAGTAGTAGTTTCCGATACACATCTGGAAGCATTCTGTAATCTGTGGGCAATCAGAGTGTTGATTAAACACAGAAATAGCATCGGGATTGAATACAACAGGCACCATGCGGGCTTTTCTCCACGGGACTAATGTCTCAAACTGTCTACGCTTTGATCGTTCCCTGGAAGACCAGTAGTAGTTTCCGATGCACATCTGGAAGCATTCTGTAATCTGTGGACCTTCAAAGTGTTGATGAAACTCAGAAATTGCATCGGGATTGAATACAACAGTCATCATTCGCACTTTCCTCCATGTGAGTAATGTCTCAAACAGTCTACGCTTTGATCGTTCACTGGAAGACCTGTAGCAGTTTCCGATGCACATCTGTAGGCATTCTGTAATCTGTGGACTATCAGTGTTGATGAAACACAGAAATTGCATCGGGATTGAATACAACAGTCACCATGCGCACTTTCCTCCATGGGAGCAATGTCTCAAACAGTCTACGCTTTGATCGTTCCCTGGATTACCAGTAGTAGTTTCCGATGCACATCTGGAGGCATTCTGCAATCTGTGGACTATCAGAGTGTTGATGAAAGACAGAAATTGCATTTGGATGGAGTACAACAGTCACCATGAGCACTTTCCTCCATGGGAATAGTGTCTCAAACAGTCTACGCTTTGATCGTTCCCTGGAAGACCAGTAGTAAGTTCCGATGCACATCTGGAGGCATTCTGTAACCTGTGGACCTTCAAAGTGTTGATGACAAACAGGAAATGCATCGGGATTGAATACAACAGTCACCATGCGCACTTTTCTCCATGGGAGTAATGTCTCAAAGAGTCTACGCTTTGATCGTTCACTGGAAGACCAGTAGAAGTTTCCGATGCACATCTGGGGGCATTCTGTAATCTGTGGTCCTTCAAAGTGTTGTCGAAACACAGAAATTGCATCGGGATTGAATACAAGAGGCACCATGCGGGCTTTTCTCCACGGGAGTAATGTCTCAAAGTGGCTACGCTTTGATCGTTCCCCGGAAGACCAGTAGTAGTTTCCGATGTACATCTGGAGGCATTCTGTAATCTGTGGACCTTCAAAGTCTTGATGAAACACAGAAATTGCATCGTGATTGAATACAACAGTCACCATGCGCACTTTCCTCCATGGGAGTAATGTCTCATTGAGTATACGCTTTGATGTTTCCCTGGAAGACCAGTAGTAGTTTTCGATGCACATCTGGAGGGATTCTGTAATCTGTGGACTATCAGAGTAATGATGAAACACTGAAATTGCATCGGGATTGAATACAACAGTCACCATGCGCACTTTCCTCCATGGGAGTAATGTCTCAAACTGTCTACGCTTTGATCGTTCCCTGGAAGACCAGTAGTAGTTTCCGGTGCACATCTGGAGGGATTCTGTAATCTGTGGACTATCGGAGTGTTGATGAAACACTGAAATTGCATCGGGATTGAATACAACAGTTACTATGTGCACTTTCCTCCATGGGAGAATTGTCTCAAACTGTCTACGATTTGATCGTTCCCTGGAAGACCAGTAGTAGTTTCTGATGCACTTCTGGAGGCATTCTGTACTCTGTGGACTTTCAAAGTGTTGATGAAACACAGAAATTGCATCTTGATTGTATACAACAGGCACAATGCAGGCTTTTCTCCATGGGAGTAATGTCTCAAACTGTCTACGCCTTGTTCGTTCCCTGGAAGACAAGTAGTAGTTTCCGAAGCCCATCTGGAGTCATTTTGTAATCTGTGGACAATCAGAGTGTTGATTAAAGACGGAAATAGCATCTGGATTGAATACAACAGGCACCATGCGGGCTTTTCTCCACGAGAGAAATGTCTCAAAGTGTCTACGCTTTGATCGTTCCCTGGAAGACCAGTAGTAGTTTCTGATGCGCATATGGAGGCATTCTGTAATCTGTGGACCTTGAAAGTGTTGATGAAACTCAGAAATTGCATCGGGATTGAATACAACAGTCACCATGCGCACTTTCCTCCATGTGAGTAATGTCTCAAACAGTCTACTCTTTGATCGTTCCCAGGAAGACCAGTAGTAGTTTCCGATGCACATTTGGAGGCATTCTGTAATCTGTGGACAATCAGAGTGTTGATTAAACACAGAAATAGCATCTGGATTGAATACAACAGGCACCATGCGGGCTTTTCTCCACGGGAGTAATGTCTCAAAGTGTCTACTCTTTGATCGTTCCCTGGAAGACCAGTAGTAGTTTTCGATGCACATCTGGAGGCATTCTGTAATCTGTGGACCTTCAAAGTGTTGATGAAACTCAGAAATTGCATCGGGATTTAATACAACAGTCACCATGCGCACTTTCCTCCATGTGAGTAATGTCTCAAACAGTCTACGCTTTGATCGTTCCCTGGAAGACCAGTAGTAGTTTCCGATGCATATTTGGAGGCATTCTGTAATCTGTGGACTATCAGAGTGTTGATGAAACACAGAAATTGCACCGGGATTGTATACAACAGGCACCATGCAGGCTTTTTTCCACAAGAGTAATGTCTCAAACTGTCTACGCTTTCATCGTTCCCTGGAAGACCAGTAGTAGTTTACGATGCACATCTGGAGGCATTCTGTAATCTGTGGGCCTTCAAATTGTTGATGAAACTCAGAAATCGCATCGGGATGCAACACAATTGTAACCATGCGCACTTTCCTAAATTGGAGTAATGTCTCGAACAGTCTACGCTTTGATCGTTATCTGGAAGAACAGTAGTAGTTTCCGATGCATATCTGGAGGCATTCTGTAACCTGTGGACCTTCAAAGTGTTGATGAGACACAGAAAATGCATCGGGATAGAATACAAAATTCACCATGTGCACTTTCCTCTATGGGAGTAATGTCTCGAACAGTCTTCGCTTTGATCGTTCCCTGGAAGACCAGTAGTAGTTTCCGATGCACATCTGGAGGCATTCTGTAATATGTGGACTATCACAGTTTTGATGAAACACAGAAATTGCATCGGGATTGAATACAAAAGTCATCATGCGCACTTCCCTCCATGGGAGTAATGTCTCAAACAGTCTACGCTTTGATCGTTCTCTGGAAGACCAGTAGTAGTTTCTGATGCACATCTGGAGGCATTCTGTAATCTGTGGACCTTCAAGGTGTTGATGAAAATGAGAAATTGCATCGGGATTGAATACAACAGTCACCATGCGCACTTTCCTCCTTGTGAGTAATGTCTCAAACATTCTACGCTTTGATCGTTCCCTGGAAGACCAGTAGTAGTTTCCCATGCACATCTTTAGGCATTCTGTAATCTGTGGACTATTAGAGTGTTGATGAAACACAGAAAATGCATCGGGATTGAATGCAACAGGCACCATGCCGGCTTTTCTCCATGGGAGTAATGTCTCAAACTGTCTACGCTTTGATCGTTCCCTGGACGACCAGTAGTAGCTTCCGAAGCCCATCTGGAGCCATTCTGTAATCTGTGGACTTTCAGAGTGTTGATGAAACATAGAAATTGCATCGGGATTGAATACAGCATTCACCATGCCGGCTTTTCTCCACGGGAGTAATGTCTCAAACAGTCTACGCTTTGATCGTTCCCTGAAAGACCAGTAGTAGTTTCCGTTGCACATCTGGAGGGATTCTGTAATCTGTGGACTATCAGAGTGTTGATGAAACACTTAAATTGCATCGGGATTGAATACAACAGTCACCATGTGCACTTTCCTCCATGGGAGAAATGTCTCAAACTGTCTACGCTTTGATCGTTCCCTGGAAGACCAGTAGTAGTTTCCGATGCACTTCTGGAGCCATTCTGTAATCTGTGGACTATCAGAGTGTTGATGAAACACAGAAATTGCATCGGGATTGAATACAACAGTCACCATGCGCACTTTCCTCCATGGGAGCAATGTCTCAAACAGTCTACGCTTTGATCGTTCCCTGGATTACCAGTAGCAATTTCCGATGCACATCTGGAGGCATTCTGCAATCTGTGGACTATCAGAGTGTTGATGAAAGACAGAAATTGCATCGGGATTGAATACAACAGTCACCATGCGCACTTTCCAACATGGGAGTAATGTCTCAAAAAGTCTACGTTTTGATCATTCCCTGGAAGACCAGTAGTAGTTTCTGATGCACATCAGGAGGCATTCTGTAATCTGTGGACCTTCAAAGTGATGATGAAACACAGAAATTGCATTTGGATGGAGTACAACAGTGACCATGAGCACTTTCCTCCATGGGAATAATGTCTCAAACAGTCTACGTTTTCATCGTTCCCTGGAAGACCAGTAGTAGTTTCCGTTGCACATCTGGAGGCATTCTGTAACCTGTGGACCTTCAAAGTGTTGATGACACAAAGAAAATGCATCGGGATTGAATACAAAAGTCACCATGCGCACTTTCCTCTATGGGAGTAATGTCTCAAACAGTCTACGCTTTGATCGTTCGTTGGAAGACCAGTAGTAGTTTCCGATGCACATCTGGATTCATTCTGTAATCTGTGGACCTTCAAAGTGTTGATGAACCTCAGAAATTGCATCGGGATTGAATACAACAGACACCATGCGCACTTTCCTCCATGTGAGTAATGTCTCAAACAGTCTACGCTTTGATCGTTCCCTGGAAGACCAGTAGTAGTTTCCGATGCACATCTGGAGGTATTCTGTAATCTGTGGACTATCAGAGTGTTGAAGAAACACAGAAATTGCATCGGGATTGAATACAACAGTCACCATGCGCACTTTCCTCCATGGGAGCAATGTCTCAAACAGTCTGCGCTTCGATCGTTCCCTGGATTACCAGTAGTAGTTTCCGATGCACATCTGGAGGCATTCTGTAATATGTGGACTACCAGACTGTTGATGAAATACAGATATTGCATCGGGATTGAATACAACAGTCGACATGCGCACTTTCCAACATGGGATTAATGTCTCAAACAGTCTGTGCTTTGATCGTTCCCTTTAAGACCAGTAGTAGTTTCCGATGTACATCTGGAGTCATTCTGTAATCTGTGGACCTTCAAAGTCTTCAGAAACACAGAAATTGCATCGTGATTGAATACAACAGTCACCAAGCGCACTTTCCTCCATGGGAGTAATGTCTCATTGAGTATACGCTTTGATGGTTCCCTGGAAGGCCAGTAGTAGTTTCCGATGCACATCTTGAGCGATTCTGTAATCTGTGGACTATCAGAGTGTTGATGAAACACTGAAATTGCATCGGGATTGAATACAACAGTCACCATAAGCACTTTCCTCCATGGGAGTAATGTCTCAAACTGTCTACGCTATGATCGTTCCCTGGAAGACCAGTAGTAGTTTCTGATGCACATCTGGATACATTCTGTAATCTGTGGACTTTCAAAGTGTTGATGTAACACAGACATTGCATCGGGATTGTATAAAACAGGCACCATGCAGGCTATTCTATATGGGAGTAATGTCTCATACAGTATACGCTTTGATCGTTCCCTGGAAGACCAGTAGTAGTTTCCGATGCACATCTGGAGGAATTCTGTTATCTGTGGACCTTAAAGGTGTTGACGAAACACAGAAATTGCATCGGGATTGAATACAACAGTCACCATGTGCACTTACCTCCACGGGAGTAATGTCTCATACAGTATACGCTTTGATCGTTCCCTGGAAGACCAGTAGTAGTTTCCGATGCACATCTGGAGGAATTCTGTTATCTGTGGACCTTCAAAGTGTTGACGAAACACAGAAATTGCATCGGGATTGAATACAACAGTCACCATGTGCACTTACCTCCATGGGAGTAATGTCTCAAACAGTCTACGATTTGATCGTTCCCTGGAAGACCAGTAGTAGTTTACGATGTACATCTGGATACATTCTGTAATCTGTGGACTTTCAAAGTGTTGATGTAACACAGACATTGCATCGGGATTGTATAAAACAGGCACCATGCAGGCTATTCTATATGGGATTAATGTCTCATACAGTATACGCTGTGATCGTTCCCTGGAAGACCAGTAGTAGTAGTCTGATGCACTTCTGGAGGCATTCTGTAATCTGTGGACTTTCAAAGTGTTGATGAAACACAGAAATTGCATCTTGATTGTATACAACAGGCACAATGCAGGCTTTTCTCCATGGGAGTAATGTCTTAAACTGTCTACGCTTTGTTCGTTCCCTGGAAGACCAGTAGTAGTTTCCGAAGCCCATCTGGACTCATCTTGTAATCTGTGGACAATCAGAGTGTTGATTAAACAGAGAAATAGCATCTGGATTGAATTCAACAGGCACCATGCGGGCTTTTCTCCACAGGAGTAATGTCTCAAAGTGGCTACGCTTTGATCGTTCCCTGGAAGACCAGTAGTAGTTTCCGATGTACATCTGGAGGCATTCTGTAATCTGTGGACCTTCAAAGTCTTGATGAAACACAGAAATTGCATCGTGATTGAATACAACAGTCACTATGCGCACTTTATTCCATGGGACTAATGTCTCATTGAGTATACGCTTTGATGGTTCCCTGGAAGACCAGTAGTAGTTTCCGATGCACATCTGGAGGGATTCTGTAATCTGTGGACTATCAGAGTAATGATGAAACACTGAAATTGCATCGGGATTGAATACAACAGTCACCATGCGCACTTTCCTCCATGCGAGAATTGTCTCAAACTGTCTACGCTATGATCGTTTCCTGGAAGACCAGTAGTAGTTTCTGATGCACATCCGGAGGAATTCTGTAATCTGTGGACTATCAGAGTGTTGATGAAACACTGAAATTGCATCGGGATTGAATACAATAGTTACCATGTACACGTTCCTCAATGGGAGATATGTCTCAAACTGTCTACGCTTTGATCGTTCCCTGGAAGACCAGTAGTAGTTTCTGATGCACTTCTGGAGGCATTCTGTAATCTGTGGACTTTCAAAGTGTTGATGAAACACAGAAAATCCATCGGGATTGATTACAACAGTCTCCATGCGCACTTCCCTCCATGGGAGTAAAGTCTCAAGCTTTCTACGCTTTGATCGTTCCCTGGAAGACCAGGAGTAGTTTCCGAACCCCATCTGGAGGCATTTTGTAATCTGTAGACTTTCAGAGTGTTGATAAATCACAGCAAATGCATCGGGATTGCATACAGCTGGCACCATGCGCGCTTTTATATATGGGAGTAATGTCTCAAACACTCTACGATTTGATTGATTCCTGGAAGACCAGTAGTAGTTTCCGATGCACATCTGGAGGCATTCTGTAATCTGTGGACTATCAGAGTGTTGATGAAACACAGAAATTGCATCGGGATTGAATACAACAGTCACCATGCACACTTTCCATCATGGGAGTAATGCCTCAAACAGTCTACGCTTTGATCGTCGAATGGAAGACCAGTAATAGTTTCCGATGTACATCTGGAGGCATTCCGTAATCTGTGGACAATCAGAGTGTTGATGAAACACAGAAATTTCATCGGGATTGACTACAACAGTCACCATGCACACATTCCTCCATGGGAGTAATGTCTCAAACAGTCTACGCTTTGATCGTTCCCTGGAAGACCAGTAGTAGTTTCCCATGCACATCTGGAGGCATTCTGTAATCTGTGGACTATCACAGTGTTGATGAAACACAGAAGTTGCATCGGGATTGAATACAACAGGCACCATGCAGGTTTTTCTCCATGGGAGTAATGTCTCAAACTGTCTACGCTTTGATCGTTCCCTGGAAGACCAGTAGTAGTTTCCGATGCACATCTGGAGGCATTGTGTAACCTGTAAACCTTCAAATTGTTGATGAGACACAGAAAATGCATCGGGATTGAATACAAAATTCACCATGCGCACTTTCCTCTATGGGAGTAGTGTCTCGAACAGTCTACGCTTTGATCGTTCCCTGGAAGACCAGTAGTAGTTTCCGATGCACATCTGGAGGCATTCTGTAATAAGTGGACTATCACACTTTTGATGAAACACAGAAATTGCATCGGGATTGAATACAACAGTCACCATGCGCACTTTCCTCCTTGTGAGTAATGTCTCAAACATTCTACGCTTTGATCGTTCCCTGGAAGACCAGTAGTAGTTTCCCATGCACATCTTTAGGCATTCTGTAATCTGTGGACTATTAGAGTGTTGATGAAACACAGAAAATGCATCGGGATTGAATGCAACAGGCACCATGCCGGCTTTTCTCCACGGGAGTAATGTCTCAAACAGTCTACTCTTTGATCGTTCCCTGAAAGACCAGTAGTAGTTTCCGTTGCACATCTGGAGGGATTCTGTAATCTGTGGACTATCAGAGTATTGATGAAACACTTAAATTGCATCGGGATTGAATACAACAGTCACCATGTGCACTTTCCTCCATGGGAGAAATGTCTCAAACTGTCTACGCTTTGATCGTTCCTGGAAGACCAGTAGTAGTTTCCGATGCACATCTGGAGGCATTCTGTAATCTGTGGACTATCAGAGTGTTGATGAAACACAGAAATTGCATCGGGATTGAATACAACAGTCACCATGCGCACTTTCCTCCATGGGAGTAATGTCTCAAACAGTCTACGCTTTGATCGTTGCCTGGAAGACCAGTAGTAGTTTCCGATGTACATCTGGAGGCATTCTATAATCTGTGGACCTTAAAAGTGTTGATGAAACACAGAAATTGCCTCGGGATTGAATACAACAGTCACCATGCGCCCTTTCCTCCATTGGAGTAATGTCTCATACAGTATACGCTTTGATCGTTCCCTGGAAGACCAGTAGTAGTTTCCGATGCACTTCTGGAGCCATTCTGTAATCTGTGGACTATCAGAGTGTTGATGAAACACAGAAATTGCATCGGTATTGAATACAACAGTCACCATGCGCACTTTCCTCCATGGGAGCAAAGTCTCAAACAGTCTACGCTTTGATCGTTCCCTGGATTACCAGTAGTAGTTTCCGATGCACATCTGGAGGCATTCTGCAATCTGTGGACTATCAGAGTGTTGATGAAAGACAGAAATTGCATCGGGATTGAATACAAAAGTCACCATGCGCACTTTCCAACATGGGAGTAATGTCTCAAAAAGTCTACGTTTTGATCATTCCCTGGAAGACCAGTAGTAGTTTCTGATGCACATCAGGAGGCATTCTGTAATCTGTGGACCTTCAAAGTGATGATGAAACACAGAAATTGCATTTGGATGGAGTACAACAGTGCCCATGAGCACTTTCCTCCATGGGAATAATGTCTCAAACAGTCTACGTTTTGATCGTTCCCTGGAAGACCAGTAGTAGTTTCCGTTGCACATCTGGAGGCATTCTGTAACCTGTGGACCTTCAAAGTGTTGATGACACAAAGAAAATGCATCGGGATTGAATACAAAAGTCACCATGCGCACTTTCCTCTATGGGAGTAATGTCTCAAACAGTCTACGCTTTGATCGTTCGTTGGAAGACCAGTAGTAGTTTCCGATGCACATCTGGATTCATTCTGTAATCTGTGGACCTTCAAAGTGTTGATGAACCTCAGAAATTGCATCGGGATTGAATACAACAGACACCATGCGCACTTTCCTCCATGTGAGTAATGTCTCAAACAGTCTACGCTTTGATCGTTCCCTGGAAGACCAGTAGTAGTTTCCGATGCACATCTGGAGGTATTCTGTAATCTGTGGACTATCAGAGTGTTGAAGAAACACAGAAATTGCATCGGGATTGAATACAACAGTCACCATGCGCACTTTCCTCCATGGGAGCAATGTCTCAAACAGTCTGCGCTTTGAAAGTTCCCTGGATTACCAGTAGTAGTTTCCGATGCACATCTGGAGGCATTCTGTAATATGTGGACTACCAGACTGTTGATGAAATACAGATATTGCATCGGGATTGAATACAACAGTCGACATGCGCACTTTCCAACATGGGATTAATGTCTCAAACAGTCTGTGCTTTGATCGTTCCCTTTAAGACCAGTAGTAGTTTCCGATGTACATCTGGAGTCATTCTGTAATCTGTGGACCTTCAAAGTCTTCATGAAACACAGAAATTGCATCGTGATTGAATACAACAGTCACCATGCGCACTTTCCTCCATGGGAGTAATGTCTCATTGAGTATACGCTTTGATGGTTCCCTGGAAGGCCAGTAGTAGTTTCCGATGCACATCTGGAGGGATTCTGTAATCTGTGGACTATCAGAGTGTTGATGAAACACTGAAATTGCATCGGGATTGAATACAACAGTCACCATGCGCACTTTCCTCCATGGGAGTAATGTCTCAAACTGTCTACGCTATGATCGTTCCCTGGAAGACCAGTAGTAGTTTCTGATGCACATCTGGATACATTCTGTAATCTGTGGACTTTCAAAGTGTTGATGTAACACAGACATTGCATCGGGATTGTATAAAACAGGCACCATGCAGGCTATTCTATATGGGAGTAATGTCTCATACAGTATACGCTTTGATCGTTCCAAGGAAGACCAGCAGTAGTTTGCGATGCACATCTGGAGGAATTCTGTTATCTGTGGACCTTCAAAGTGTTGACGAAACACAGAAATTGCATCGGGATTGAATACAACAGTCACCATGTGCACTTACCTCCACGGGAGTAATGTCTCATACAGTATACGCTTTGATCGTTCCCTGGAAGACCAGTAGTAGTTTCCGATGCACATCTGGAGGAATTCTGTTATTTGTGGACGTTCAAAGTGTTGACGAAACACAGAAATTGCATCGGGATTGAATACAACAGTCACCATGTGCACTTACCTCCATGGGAGTAATGTCTCAAACAGTCTACGATTTGATCGTTCCCTGGAAGACCAGTAGTAGTTTACGATGTACACCTGGATACATTCTGTAATCTGTGGACTTTCAAAGTGATGATGTAACACAGACATTGCATCGGGATTGTATAAAACAGGCACCATGCAGGCTATTCTATATGGGAGTAATGTCTCATACAGTATACGCTGTGATCGTTCCCTGGAAGACCAGTAGTAGTAGTCTGATGCACTTCTGGAGGCATTCTGTAATCTGTGGACTTTCAAAGTGTTGATGAAACACAGAAATTGCATCTTGATTGTATACAACAGGCACAATGCAGGCTTTTCTCCATGGGAGTAATGTCTTAAACTGTCTACGCTTTGTTCGTTCCCTGGAAGACCAGTAGTAGTTTCCGAAGCCCATCTGGACTCATCTTGTAATCTGTGGACAATCAGAGTGTTGATTAAACAGAGAAATAGCATCTGGATTGAATTCAACAGGCACCATGCGGGCTTTTCTCCACAGGAGTAATGTCTCAAAGTGGCTACGCTTTGATCGTTCCCTGGAAGACCAGTAGTAGTTTCCGATGTACATCTGGAGGCATTCTGTAATCTGTGGACCTTCAAAGTCTTGATGAAACACAGAAATTGCATAGTGATTGAATACAACAGTCACTATGCGCACTTTATTCCATGGGAGTAATGTCTCATTGAGTATACGCTTTGATGGTTCCCTGGAAGACCAGTAGTAGTTTCCGATGCACATCTGGAGGGATTCTGTAATCTGTGGACTATCAGAGTAATGATGAAACACTGAAATTGCATCGGGATTGAATACAACAGTCACCATGCGCACTTTCCTCCATGCGAGAATTGTCTCAAATTGTCTACGCTATGATCGTTTCCTGGAAGACCAGTAGTAGTTTCTGATGCACATCCGGAGGAATTCTGTAATCTGTGGACTATCAGAGTGATGATGAAACACTGAAATTGCATCGGGATTGAATACAACAGTTACCATGTGCACTTTCCTCAATGGGAGGTATGTCTCAAACTGTCTACGTTTTGATCGTTCCCTGGAAGACCAGTAGTAGTTTCTGATGCACTTCTGGAGGCATTCTGTAATCTGTGGACTTTCAAAGTGTTGATGAAACACAGAAAATCCATCGGGATAGATTACAACAGTCTCCATGCGCACTTCCCTCCATGGGAGTAAAGTCTCAATTTTCTACGCTTTGATCGTTCCCTGGAAGACCAGGAGTAGTTTCCGAACCCCATCTGGAGGCATTTTGTAATCTGTAGACTTTCAGAGTGTTGATAAATCACAGCAAATGCATCGGGATTGCATACAGCTGGCACCATGCGCGCTTTTCTATATGGGAGTAATGTCTCAAACACTCTACGATTTGATTGATTCCTGGAAGACCAGTAGTAGTTTCCGATGCACATCTGGAGGCATTCTGTAATCTGTGGACTATCAGAGTGTTGATGAAACACAGAAATTGCATCGGGATTGAATACAAAAGTCACCATGCACACTTTCCATCATGGGAGTAATGCCTCAAACAGTCTACGCTTTGATCGTTCCCTGGAAGACCAGTAGTAGTTTCCCATGCACATCTGGAGGCATTCTGTAATCTGTGGACTATCACAGTGTTGATGAAACACAGAAGTTGCATCGGGATTGAATACAACAGGCACCATGCAGGTTTTTCTCCATGGGAGTAATGTCTCAAACTGTCTACGCTTTGATCGTTCCCTGAAAGACCAGTAGTAGTTTCCGATGCACATCTGGAGGCATTGTGTAACCTGTAAACCTTCAAATTGTTGATGAGACACAGAAAATGCATCGGGATTGAATACAAAATTCACCATGCGCACTTTCCTCTATGGGAGTAGTGTCTCGAACAGTCTACGCTTTGATCGTTCCCTGGAAGTCCAGTAGTAGTTTCCGATGCACATCTGGAGGCATTCTGTAATAAGTGGACTATCACAGTTTTGATGAAACACAGAAATTGCATCGGGATTGAATACAAAAGTCACCATGCGCACTTTCCTCCTTGTGAGTAATGTCTCAAACATTCTACGCTTTGATCGTTCCCTGGAAGACCAGTAGTAGTTTCCCATGCACATCTTTAGGCATTCTGTAATCTGTGGACTATTAGAGTGTTGATGAAACACAGAAAATGCATCGGGATTGAATGCAACAGGCACCATGCCGGCTTTTCTCCATGGGAGTAATGTCTCAAACTGTCTACGCTTTGATCGTTCCCTGGACGACCAGTAGTAGCTTCCGAAGCCCATCTGGAGCCATTCTGTAATCTGTGGACTTTCAGAGTGTTGATGAAACACAGAAATTGCATCGGGATTGAATACAGCATTCACCATGCCGGCTTTTCTCCACGGGAGTAATGTCTCAAACAGTCTACGCTTTGATCGTTCCCTGAAAGACCAGTAGTAGTTTCCGTTGCACATCTGGAGGGATTCTGTAATCTGTGGACAATCAGAGTGTTGATGAAACACTTAAATTGCATCGGGATTGAATACAACAGTCACCATGTGCACTTTCCTCCATGGGAGAAATGTCTCAAACTGTCTACGCTTTGATCGTTCCTGGAAGACCAGTAGTAGTTTCCGAAGCACATCTGGAGGCATTCTGTAATCTGTGGACTATCAGAGTGTTGATGAAACACAGAAATTGCATCGGAATTGAATACAACAGTCACCATGCGCACTTTCCTCCATGGGAGTAATGTCTCAAACAGTCTACGCTTTGATCGTTGCCTGGAAGACCAGTAGTAGTTTCCGAAGTACATCTGGAGGCATTCTATAATCTGTGGACCTTAAAAGTGTTGATGAAACACAAAAATTGCCTCGGGATTGAATACAACAGTCACCATGCGCACTTTCCTCCATTGGAGTAATGTCTCATACAGTATACGCTTTGATCGTTCCCTGGAAGACCAGTAGTAGTTTCCGATGCACTTCTGGAGCCATTCTGTAATCTGTGGACTATCAGAGTGTTGATGAAACACAGAAATTGCATCGGGATTGAATACAACAGTCACCATGCGCACTTTCCTCCATGGGAGCCACGTCTCAAACAGTCTACGCTTTGATCGTTCCCTGGATTACCAGTAGTAGTTTCCGATGCACATCTGGAGGCATTCTGCAATCTGTGGACTATCAGAGTGTTGATGAAAGACAGAAATTGCATCGGGATTGAATACAACAGTCACCATGAGCACTTTCCAACATGGGAGTAATGTCTCAAATATTCTACGCTTTGATCAATCCCTGGAAGACCAGTAGTAGTTTCTGATGCACATCAGGAGGCATTCTGTAATCTGTGGACCTTCAAAGTGATGATGAAACACAGAAATTGCATTTGGATGGAGTACAACAGTTACCATGAGCACTTTCCTCCATGGGAATAATGTCTCAAACAGTCTACGTTTTGATCGTTCCCTGGAAAACCAGTAGTAGTTTCCGTTGCACATCTGGAGGCATTCTGTAGCCTGTGGACCTTCAAAGTGTTGATGACACAAAGACAATGCATCGGGATTGAATACAAAAGTCACCATGCGCACTTTCCTCTATGGGGGTAATGTCTCAAACAGTCTACGCTTTGATCGTTCGTTGGAAGACCAGTAGTAGTTTCCGATGCACATCTGGAGGTATTCTGTAATCTGTGGACTATCAGAGTGTTGAAGAAACACAGAAATTGCATCGGGATTGAATACAACAGTCACCATGCGCACTTTCCTCCATGGGAGCAATGTCTCAAACAGTCTGCGATTTGATCGTTCCCTGGATTACCAGTAGTAGTTTCCGATGCACATCTGGAGGCATTCTGTAATATGTGGACTACCAGACTGTTGATGAAATACAGATATTGCATCGGGATTGAATACAACAGTCGACATGCGCACTTTCCAACATGGGATTAATGTCTCAAACAGTCTGTGCTTTGATCCTTCCCTTTAAGACCAGTAGTAGTTTCCGATGTACATCTGGAGTCATTCTGTAATCTGTGGACCTTCAAAGTCTTCATGAAACACAGAAATTGCATCGTGATTGAATACAACAGTCACCATGCGCACTTTCCTCCATGGGAGTAATGTCTCATTGAGTATACGCTTTGATGGTTCCCTGGAAGGCCAGTAGTAGTTTCCGATGCACATCTGGAGGTATTCTGTAATCTGTGGACTATCAGAGTGTTGATGAAACACTGAAATTGCATCGGGATTGAATACAACAGTCACCATGCGCACTTTCCTCCATGGGAGTAATGTCTCAAACTGTCTACGCTATGATCGTTCCCTGGAAGACCAGTAGTAGTTTCTAATGCACATCTGGATACATTCTGTAATCAGTGGACTTTCAAAGTGTTGATGTAACACAGACATTGCATCGGGATTGTATAAAACAGGCACCATGCAGGCTATTCTATATGGGAGTAATGTCTCATACAGTATACGCTTTGATCGTTCCCTGGAAGACCAGTAGTAGTAGTCTGATGCACTTCTGGAGGCATTCTGTAATCTGTGGACTTTCAAAGTGTTGATGAAACACAGAAATTGCATCTTGATTGTATACAACAGGCACAATGCAGGCTTTTCTCCATGGGAGTAATGTCTTAAACTGTCTACGCTTTGTTCGTTCCCTGGAAGACCAGTAGTAGTTTCCGAAGCCCATCTGGACTCATCTTGTAATCTGTGGACAATCAGAGTGTTGATTAAACAGAGAAATAGCATCTGGATTGAATTCAACAGGCACCATGCGGGCTTTTCTCCACAGGAGTAATGTCTCAAAGTGGCTACGCTTTGATCGTTCCCTGGAAGACCAGTAGTAGTTTCCGATGTACATCTGGAGGCATTCTGTAATCTGTGGACCTTCAAAGTCTTGATGAAACACAGAAATTGCATCGTGATTGAATACAACAGTCACTATGCGCACTTTCCTCCATGGGAGTAATGTCTCATTGAGTATACGCTTTGATGGTTCCCTGGAAGACCAGTAGTAGTTTCCGATGCACATCTGGAGGGATTCTGTAATCTGTGGACTATCAGAGTAATGATGAAACACTGAAATTGCATCGGGATTGAATACAACAGTCACCATGCGCACTTTCCTCCATGCGAGAATTGTCTCAAACTGTCTACGCTATGATCGTTTCCTGGAAGACCAGTAGTAGTTTCTGATGCACATCCGGAGGAATTCTGTAATCTGTGGACTATCAGAGTGTTGATGAAACACTGAAATTGCATCGGGATTGAATACAACAGTCACCATGCACACTTTCCATCATGGGAGTAATG
The DNA here is from genome assembly GCF_023897955.1 of Schistocerca gregaria. Taxonomy (NCBI): domain Eukaryota; kingdom Metazoa; phylum Arthropoda; class Insecta; order Orthoptera; family Acrididae; genus Schistocerca; species Schistocerca gregaria. The sequence continues at coordinate 787,028,810 of NC_064923.1, forward strand.
CCTCAAACAGTCTACGCTTTGATCGTCGAATGGAAGACCAGTAATAGTTTCCGATGTACATCTGGAGGCATTCCGTAATCTGTGGACAATCAGAGTGTTGATGAAACACAGAAATTTCATCGGGATTGACTACAACAGTCACCATGCACACATTCCTCCATGGGAGTAATGTCTCAAACAGTCTACGCTTTGATCGTTCCCTGGAAGACCAGTAGTAGTTTCTGATGCACTTCTGGAGGCATTCTGTAATCTGTGGACTTTCAAAGTGTTGATGAAACACAGAAAATCCATCGGGATTGATTACAACAGCCTCCATGCGCACTTCCCTCCATGGGAGTAAAGTCTCAAGCTTTCTACGCTTTGATCGTTCCCTGGAAGACCAGGAGTAGTTTCCGAACCCCATCTGGAGGCATTTTGTAATCTGTAGACTTTCAGAGTGTTGATAAATCACAGCAAATGCATCGGGATTGCATACAGCTGGCACCATGCGCGCTTTTCTATATGGGAGTAATGTCTCAAACACTCTACGATTTGATTGATTCCTGGAAGACCAGTAGTAGTTTCCGATGCACATCTGGAGGCATTCTGTAATCTGTGGACTATCAGAGTGTTGATGAAACACAGAAATTGCATCGGGATTGAATACAACAGTCACCATGCACACTTTCCATCATGGGAGTAATGCCTCAAACAGTCTACGCTTTGATCGTCGAATGGAAGACCAGTAATAGTTTCCGATGTACATCTGGAGGCATTCCGTAATCTGTGGACAATCAGAGTGTTGATGAAACACAGAAATTTCATCGGGATTGACTACAACAGTCACCATGCACACATTCCTCCATGGGAGTAATGTCTCAAACAGTCTACGCTTTGATCGTTCCCTGGAAGACCAGTAGTAGTTTCCCATGCACATCTGGAGGCATTCTGTAATCTGTGGACTATCACAGTGTTGATGAAACACAGAAATTGCATCGGGATTGAATACAACAGGCACCATGCAGGTTTTTCTCCATGGGAGTAATGTCTCAAACTGTCTACGCTTTGATCGTTCCCTGGAAGACCAGTAGTAGTTTCCGATGCACAACTGGAGGCATTGTGTAACCTGTAAACCTTCAAATTGTTGATGAGACACAGAAAATGCATCGGGATTGAATACAAAATTCACCATGCGCACTTTCCTCTATGGGAGTAGTGTCTCGAACAGTCTACGCTTTGATCGTTCCCTGGAAGACCAATAGTAGTTTCCGATGCACATCTGGAGGCATTCTGTAATAAGTGGACTATCACAGTTTTGATGAAACACAGAAATTGTATCGGGATTGAATACAAAAGTCATCATGCGCACTTCCCTCCATGGGAGTAATGTCTCAAACAGTCTACGCTTTGATCGTTCTCTGGAAGACCAGTAGTAGTTTCCGATGCACATCTGGAGGCATTCTGTAATCTGTGGACCTTCAAGGTGTTGATGAAAAACAGAAATTGCATCGGGATTGAATACAACAGTCACCATGCGCACTTTCCTCCTGGTGAGTAATGTCTCAAACATTCTACGCTTTGATCGTTCCCTGGAAGACCAGTAGTAGTTTCCCATGCACATCTTTAGGCATTCTGTAATCTCTAGACTATTAGAGTGTTGATGAAATACAGAAAATGCATCGGGATTGAATACAACAGGCACCATGCAGGCTTTTCTCCATGGGAGTAATGTGTCAAACTGTCTACGCTTTGATCGTTCCCTGGACGACCAGTAGTAGCTTCCGAAGCCCATTTGGAGTCATTCTGTAATCTGTGGACTTTCAGAGTTTTGATGAAACACAGAAATTGCATCGGGATTGAATACAATATTCACCATGCCGGCTTTTCTCCACGGGAGTAATGTCTCAAACTGTCTACGCTTTGATCGTTCCCTGGAAGACCAGTAGTAGTTTCCGATGCACATTTATAGGCATTCTGTAATCTGTGGACTATCAGAGAGTTGATGAAACAGAGAAAATGCCTCGGGATTGAATACAACAGTCACCATGCGCACTTACCTCCATGGGATTAATGTCTCAAACAGTCTACGCTTTGATCGTTCCCTGAAAGACCAGTAGTAGTTTCCGATGCACATCTGGAGGGATTCTGTAATCTGTGGACTATCAGAGTGTTGATGAATCACTGAAATTGCATCGGGATTGAATACAACAGTCACCATGTGCACTTTCCTCCATGGGAGAAATGTCTCAAACTGTCTACGCTTTGATCGTTCCTGGAAGACCAGTAGTAGTTTCCGATGCACATCTGGAGGCATTCTGTAATCTGTGGACTATCAGAGTGTTGATGAAACACAGAAATTGCATCGGTATTGAATACAACAGTCACCATGCGCACATTCCTCCATGAGAGTAATGTCTCAAGCAGTCTACGCTTTGATCGTTCCCTGGAAGACCAGTAGTAGTTTCCGATGCACATCTGGAAGCATTCTGTAACCTGTGGACCTTCAAATTGTTGATGAAACACAGAAAATGCATCGGGATTGAATACAACAGTCACCATGCGCACTTTCCTCCATGGGAGTAATGTCTCATACAGTATACGCTTTGATCGTTCCCTGGAAGACCAGTAGTAGTTTCCGATGCACATCTGGAGCCATTCTGTAATCTGTGGACTATCAGAGTGTTGATGAAACACAGAAATAGCATCGGAATTGAATACAACAGTCACCATGCGGGCTTTTCTCCATGGGAGTAATGTCTCAAACTGTCTACGCTTTGATCGTTCCCTGGAAGACCAGTAGTAGTTTCCGATACACATTTGGCGGCATTCTGTAATCTGCGGACTATCACAGTGTTGCTGAAACACAGAAATTGCATCGGGATTGATTACAACAGTCACCATGAGCACTTTCCTCATTGGGAATAATGTCTCAAACAGTCTACGCTTTGATCGTTCCCTGGAAGACCAGTAGTAGTTTCCGATGCACATCTGGAGGCATTCTGTAACCTGTGGACTATCAGAGTGTTGATGAAACACAGAAAATGCATCGGGAATGAATACAAAATTCACCATGCGCACTTTCCTCTATGGCAGTAATGTCTCAAACAGTCTACGCTTTGATCGTTCCCTGGAAGTCCAGTAGTAGTATCCGATGAACATCTGGAGGCATTCTGTAATATGTGGACTATCACAGTTTTGATGAAACACAGAAATTGCATCGGGATTGAATACAAAAGTCACCATGCGCACTTCCCTCCATGGGAGTAATGTCTCAAACATTCTACGCTTTGATCGTTCCCTGGAAGACCAGTAGTAGTTTCCCATGCACATCTTTAGGCATTCTGTAATCTGTGGACTATTAGAGTGTTGATGAAACACAGAAAATGCATCGGGATTGAATAAAACAGGCACCATGCAGGCTTTTCTCCACTGGAGTAATGTGTCAAACTGTCTACGCTTTGATCGTTCCCTGGAAGACCAGTAGTAGTTTCCGATGCACATCTGGAGGCATTCTGTAATCTGTGGACCTTCAAAGTGTTGATGAAACTCAGAAATTGCATCGGGATTGAATACAACAGTCACCATGCGCACTTTCCTCCATGTGAGTAATGTCTCAAACAGTCTACGCTTTGATCGTTTCCTGGAAGACCAGTAGTAGTTTCCGATGCACGATAGGAGGCATTCTGTAATCTGTGGACTATCAGAGTGTTGAAGAAACACAGAAATTGCATCGGGATTGAATACAACAGTCACCATGCGCACTTTCCAACATGGGAGTAATGTTTAAAAGTCTACGCTTTGATCGTTCCCTGGAAGACCAGTAGTAGTTTAAGTTGCACATCTGGAGGCATTCTGTAATATGTGGACTATCAGACAGAAATTGCATCTTGATTGTATACAACAGGCACAATGCAGGCTTTTCTCCATGGGAGTAATGTCTCAAACTGTCTACGCTTTGTTCGTTCCCTGGAACAGCAGTAGTAGTTTCCGAAGCCCACCTGGAGTCATTTTGTAATCTGTGGACAAACAGAGTTTTGATTAAACACAGAAATAGCATCTGGATTGAATACAACAGGCACCATGCGGGCTTTTCTCCACGGGAGTAGTGTCTCAAAGTGGCTACGCTTTGATCGTTCCCTGGAAGACCAGTAGTAGTTTCCGATGAACATCTGGATGCATTCTGTAATCTGTGGACCTTCAAAGTCCTGATGAAACACAGAAATTGCATCGTGATTGAGTACAACAGTCACTATGCGCACTTTCCTCCATGGGAGTAATGTCTCATTGAGTATACGCTTTGATGGTTCCCTGGAAGACCAGTAGTAGTTTCCGATGTACATCTGGAGGGATTCTGTAATCTGTGGACTATCAGAGTAATGATGAAATACTGAAATTGCATCGGGATTGAATACAACAGTCACCATGCGCGCTTTCCTCCATGGGAGTAATGTCTCAAACTGTCTACGCTTTGATCGTTCCCTGGAAGACCAGTAGTAGTTTCTGATGCACTTCTGGAGGCATTCTGTAATCTGTGGACTTTCAAAGTGTTGATGAAACACAGAAATTGCATCTTGATTGTATACAACAGGCACAATGCAGGCTTTTCTCCATGGGAGTAATGCCTCAAACTGTCTACGCTTTATTCGTTCCCTGGAAGACCAGTAGTAGTTTCCGATGCACATCTGGAGGCATTCTGTAATCTGTGGGCCTTCAAATTGTTGATGAAACTCAGAAATCGCATCGGGATGCAATACAACTGTCACCATGCGCACTTTCCTCCATGTGAGTAATGTCTCAAACAGTCTACTCTTTGATCGTTCCCTGGAAGACCAGTAGTAGTTTCCGATGCACATTTGGAGGCATTCTGTTATCTGTGGACTATCAGAGTGTTGATGAAACACAGAAATTGCACCGGGATTGTATACAACAGGCACCATGCAGGCTTTTCTCCACAAGAGTAATGTATCAAACTGTCTACGCTTTGATCGTTCCCTGGAAGACCAGTAGTAGTTTCCGATGCACATCTGGAGGCATTCTGTAATCTGTGGAACTTCAAATTGTTGATGAAACTCAGAAATCGCATCGGGATGCAATACAACTGTCACCATGCGCACTTTCCTAAATTGAAGTAATGTCTCGAACAGTCTACGCTTTGATCGTTCCCTGGAACACCAGTAGTAGTTTCAAATGCACATCTGGATGCATCCAGTAACCTGTGGACCTTCAAAGTGTTGATGAGACACAGGAAATGCATCGGGATTGAATACAAAATTCACCATGCGCACTTTCCTCTATGGGAGTAATGTCTCGAACAGTCTACGCTTTGATCTTTCCCTGGAAGACCAGTAATAGTTTCCGATGCACATCTGGAGGCATTCTGTAATATGTGGACTATCACAGTTTTGATGAAACACAGAAATTGCATCGGGATTGAATACAAAAGTCATCATGCGCACTTCCCTCCATGGGAGTAATGTCTCGAACAGTCTACGCTTTGATCGTTCTCTGGAAGACCAGTAGTAGTTTCCAATGCGCATCTGGAGGCATTCTGTAATCTGTGGACCTTCAAGGTGTTGATGAAAAACAGAAATTGCATCGGGAATGAATACAACATTCACCATGCGCACTTTCCTCCTTGTGAGTAATGTCTCAAACATTCTACGCTTTGATCGTTCCCTGGAAGACCAGTAGTAGTTTAGCATGCACATCTTTAGGCATTCTGTAATCTGTGGACTATTAGAGTGTTGATGAAACATAGAAAATGCATCGGGATTGAATACAGCAGGCACCATGCAGGCTTTTCTCCATGGGAGTAATGTCTCAAACTGTCTACGCTTTGATCGTTCCCTGGAAGACCAGTAGTAGTTTCCGATGCACATTTGGAGGCATTCTGTAATCTGTGGACTATCAGAGAGTTGATGAAACAGAGAAAATGCATCGGGATTGAATACAACAGTCACCATGCGCACTTACCTCCATGGGATTAATGTCTCAAACAGTCTACGCTTTGATCGTTCCCTGAAAGACCAGTATTAGTTTCCGATGCACATCTGGAGGGATTCTGTAATCTGTGGAATGTCAGAGTGTTGATGAAACACTGAAATTGCATCGGGATTGAATACAACAGGCACCATGCAGGATTTTCTCCATGGGAGTAATGTCTCAAACTGTCTACGATTTGATCGTTCCCTGGAAAACCAGTAGTAGTTTCCGAAGCCCATCTGGAGTCATTCTGCAATCTGTGGACAATCAGAGTGTTGATTAAACACAGAAATAGCATCGGAATTGAATACAACAGTCACCATGCGGGCTTTTCTCCATGGGAGTAATGTCTCAAACTGTCTACGCTTTGATCGTTCCCTGGAAGACCAATAGTAGTTTCCGATACACATTTGGCGGCATTCTGTATTCTGTGGACTATCAGAGTGTTGATGAAACACAGAAATTGCATCGGGATTGAATACAACAGTCACCATGCGCACATTCCTCCATGAGAGTAATGTCTCAAACAGTCTACGTTTTGATCGTTCCCTGGAAGGCCAGTAGTAGTTACCGATGCACATCAGGAGGCATTCTGTAATCTGTGGACTTAAAAGTGTTGATGAAACACAGAAATTGCATCGGGATTGATTACAACAGTCACCATGAGCACTTTCCTCATTGGGAATAATGTCTCAAACAGTCTACGCTTTGATCGTTCCTTGGAAGACCAGTAGTAGTTTGCGATGCACATCTGGAGGCATTCTGTAACCTGTGGACCTTCAAAGTGCTGATGAAACACAGAAAATGCATCGGGATTGAATACATAATTCACCATGCGCACTTTCCTCTATGGCAGTAACGTCTCAAACAGTCTACGCTTTGATCGTTCCCTGGAAGTCCAGTAGTAGTTTCCGATGCACATCTGGAGGCATTCTGTAATATGTGGACTATCACAGTTTTGATGAAACACAGAAATTGCATCGGGATTGAATACAAAAGTCACCATGCGCACTTCCCTCCATGGGAGTAATGTCTCAGACATTCTACGCTTTGATCGTTCCCTGGAATACCAGTAGCAGTTTAACATGCACATCTTTAGGCATTCTGTAATATGTGGACTATTAGAGTGTTGATGAAACACAGAAAATGCATCGGGATTGAATACAACAGGCACAATGCAGGCTTTTCTCCATGGGAGTAATGTCTCAAACTGTCTACGCTTTGATCGTTCCCTGGAAGACCAGTAGTAGTTTCCGATGCACATTTGGAGGCATTCTGTAATCTGTGGACTTTCAGAGTGTTGATGAATCACAGAAATTGCATCGGGATTGAATACAACATTCACCATGCTGGCTTTTCTCCACGGGAGTAATGTCTCAAACTGTCTACGCTTTCATCGTTCCCTGGAAGACCAGTAGTAGTTTCCGATGCACATTTGGAGGCATTCTGTAATCTGTGGACTATCAGAGAGTTGATGAAACAGAGAAAATGCATCGGGATTGAATACAACAGTCACCATGCGCACTTACCTCCATGGGATTAATGTCTCAAACAGTATACGCTTTGATCGTTCCCTGAAAGACCAGTAGCAGTTTCCGATGCACATCTGGAGGGATTCTCTAATCTGTACACTATCAGAGTGTTGATGAAACACCGAAATTGCATCGGGATTGAATACAACAGTCACCATGCGCATTTTCTTCCATGCGAGTAATGTCTTAAACTGTCTACGCTTTGATCATTCCCTGAAAGACCTGTAGTAGTTTCCGATGCGCATTTGGAGGCATTCTGTAATCTGTGGACTATCAGAGAGTTGATGAAACAGAGAAGATGCATCGGGATTGAATACAACAGTCACCATGCGCACTTACCTCCATGGGATTAATGTCTCAAACAGTCTACGCTTTGATCGTTCCCTGAAAGACCAGTAGTAGTTTCCGATGCACATCTGGAGGGATTCTGTAATCTGTGGACTATCAGAGTGTTGATGAAACACTGAAATTGCATCGGGATTGAATACAACAGTCACCATGTGCACTTTCCTCCATGGGAGAAATGTCTCAAACTGTCTACGCTTTGATCGTTCCTGGAAGAACAGTAGTAGTTTCCGATGCACATCTGGAGGCATTCTGTAATCTGTGGACTATCAGAGTGTTGATGAAACACAGAAATAGCATCGGAATTGAATACAACAGTCACCATGCGCACTTTCCTCCATGGGAGTAATGTCTCATACAGTCTACGTTTTGATCGTTCCCTGGAAGACCAGTAGAAGTTACCGATGCACATCAGGAGGCATTCTGTAATCTGTGGATTTAAAAGTGTTGATGAAACACAGAAATTGCATCGGGATTGAATACAACAGTCACCATGAGCACTTTCCTCCATGGGAATAATGTCTCAAACAGTCTACGCTTTGATCGTTCCCTGGAAGACCAGTAGTAGTTTCCGATGCACATCTGGAGGCATTCTGTAACCTGTGGACCTTCAAAGTGTTGATGAAACACAGAAAATGCATCGGGATTGAATACAAAATTCACCATGCGCACTTTCCTCTATGGGAGTAATGTCTCAAACAGTCTACGCTTTGATCGTTCCCTGGAAGTCCATTAGTAGTTGCCCATGCACATCTTTAGGCAATCTGTAATCTGTGGACATTCAGAGTGTTGATGAAACACAGAAATTGCATCGGGATTGAATACAACATTCACCATGCCGGCTTTTCTGCACGGGAGAAATGTCTCAAACTGTCTACGCTTTGATCGTTCCCTGGAAGACCAGTAGTAGTTTCTGATGCACTTCTGGAGGCATTCTGTAATCTGTGGACTTTCAAAGTGTTGATGAAACACAGAAATTGCGTCTTGATTGTATACAACAGGCACAATGCAGGCTTTTCTCGATGGGAGTAATGTCTCAAACTGTCTACGATTTGTTCGTTCAATGGAAGACCAGTAGTAGTTTCTGATGCACATATGGAGGCATTCTGTAATCTGTGGACCTTCAAAGTGTTGATGAAACTCAGAAATTGCATCGGGATTGAATACAACAGTCACCATGCGCACTTTCCTCCATGTGAGTAATGTCTCAAACAGTCTACTCTTTGATCGTTCCCTGGAAGACCAGTAGTAGTTTCCGATGCACATTTGGAGGCATTCTGTAATCTGTGGACTATCAGAGTGTTGATGAAACACAGAAATTGCACCGGGATTGAATACAACAGGCACCATGCAGGCATTTCTCCACAAGAGTAATGTCTCAAACTGTCTACGCTTTGATCGTTCCCTGGAAGACCAGTAGTAGTTTCCGATGCACATCTGGAGGCATTCTGTAATCTGTGGGCTTTCAAAGTGTTGATGAATTTCAGAAATCGCATCGGGATGCAATACAACTGTCACCATGCGCACTTTCCTAAATTGGAGTAATTTCTCAAACAGTCTACGGTTTGATCGTTCCCTGGAAAACCAGTAGTAGTTTCCGATGCACATCGGGGGGCATTCTGTAATCTGTGGACCTTCAAAGTGTTGATGAAACACAGAAATTGCATCGGGATTGAATACAACAGACACCATGCGCACTTACCTCCATGGGAGTAATGTCTCAAACAGTCTACGCTTTGATCGTTCCCTGGAAGACCAGAAGTAGTTTCCGATGCACATCTGGAGGCATTCTGTAATCTGTGGACTATCAGAGTGTTGATGAAACACAGAAATTGCATCGGGATTGAATACAACAGTCACCATGCGCACTTTCCAACATGGGAGTAATGTCTCAAACAGTCTACGCTTTGATCGTTGCCTGGAAGACCAGTAGTAGTTTCCGGTGCACATCTGGAGCGATTCTGTAATCTGTGGACTATCAGAGTGTTGATTAAACACAGAAATAGCATCTGGATTGATTACAACAGGCACCATGCATGCTTTTCTCCACGGGAGTAATGTCTCAAAGTGTCTACGCTTTGATCGTTCCCTGGAAGACCAGTAGTAGTTTCCGATGCACATCTGGAGGCATTCTGTAATCTGTGGGCCTTCAAAGTGTTGATGAATTTCAGAAATCGCATCGGGATGCAATACAACTGTCACCATGCGCACTTTCCTAAATTGGAGTAATGTCTCAAACAGTTCACGCTTTGATCGTTCCCTGGAAGACCAGTAGTAGTTTCCGATGCACATCGGGGGGCATTCTGTAATCTGTGGACCTTCAAAGTGTTGATGAAACACAGAAATTCCATCGGGATTGAATACAACAGACACCATGCGCACTTACCTCCATGGGAGTAATGTCTCAAACAGTCTACGCTTTGATCGTTCCCTGGAAGACCAGCAGTAGTTTCCGATGCACATCTGGAGGCATTCTGTAATCTGTGGACTATCAGAGTGTTGATGAAACACAGAAATTGCATCGGGATTGAATACAACAGTCACCATGCGCACTTTCCAACATGGGAGTAATGTCTCAAACAGTCTACGCTTTGATCGTTCCCTGGAAGACCAGTAGTAGTTTCCGATGCACATCTGGAGGCATTCTGTAACCTGTGGCCCTTCAAAGTGTTGATGAAACACAGAAAATGCATCGGGATTGAATACAAAATTCACCATGCGCACTTTCCTCTATGGGAGTAATGTCTCAAACAGTCTACGCTTTGATCGTTCCCTGGAAGTCTAGTAGTAGTATCCGATGCACATCTGGAGGCATTCTGTAATTTGTGGATCTTCAAAGTGTTGATGAAACACAGAAATTGCATGGGGATTGAATACAAAAGTCACCATGCGCGCTTCCCTCCATGGGAGTAATGTCTCAAACATTCTACGCTTTGATCGTTCCCTGGAAGACCAGTAGTAGTTTCCCATGCACATCTTTAGGCATTCTGTAATCTGTGGACTATTAGAGTGTTGATGAAACACAGAAAATGCATCGGGATTGAATACAACAGGCACCATGCAGGCTTTTCTCCATGGGAGTAATGTCACAAACTGTCTACACATTGATTGTTCCCTGGAAGACCAGTAGTAGTTTCCGATGCACATTTGGAGGCATTCTGTAATCTGTGGACATTCAGAGTATTGATGAAACACAGAAATTGCATCGGGATTGAATACAACATTCACCATGCCGGCTTTTCTCCACGGGAATAATGTCTCAAACTGTCTACGCTTTGATCGTTCTATGGAAGACCAGTAGTAGTTTCCGATGCACATTTGGAGGCATTCTGTAATCTGATTACTATCAGAGAGTTGATGAAACAGAGAAGATGCATCGGGATTGAATACAACAGTCACCATGCGCACTTACCTCCATTGGATTAATGTCTCAAACAGTCTACCCTTTGATCGTTCCCTGAAAGACCATTAGTAGTTTCCGATGCACATCTGGAGGGATTCTGTAATCTGTGGACTGTCAGAGTGTTGATGAAACACTGAAATTGCATCGGGATTGAATACAACAGTCACCATCTGCACTTTCCTCCATGGGAGAAATGTCTCAAACTGTCTCCGCTTTGATCGTTCCCTGGAAGACCAGTAGTAGTTTCTGATGCACTTCTGGAGGCATTCTGTAATCTGTGGACTTTCAAAGTGTTGATGAAACACAGAAATTGCATCTTGATTGTCTACAACAGGCACAATGCAGGCTTTTCTCGATGGGACTAATGTCTCAAACTGTCTACGATTTGTTCGTTCCCTGGAAGACCAGTAGTAGTTTCTGATGCACATATGGAGGCATTCTGTAATCTGTGGACCTTGAAAGTGTTGATGAAACTCAGAAATTGCATCTGGATTGAATACAACAGTCACCATGGGCACTTTCCTCCATGTGAGTAATGTCTCAAACAGTCTACACTTTGATCGTTCCCAGGAAGACCAGTAGTAATTTCCGATGCACATATGGAGGCATTCTGTAATCTGTGGACAATCAGAGTGTTGTTTAAACACAGAAATAGCATCTGGATTGAATACAACAGGCACCATGCGGGCTTTTCTTCACGGGAGTAATGTCTCAAAGTGTCTACGCTTTGATCGTTCCCCGGAAGACCAGTAGTAGTTTGCGATTCACATCTGGAGGCATTCTGTAATCTGTGGGCCTTCAAAGTGTTGATGAATTTCAGAAATCGCATCGGGATGCAATACAAATGTTACCATGCGCACTTTCCTAAATTGGAGTAATGTCTCAAACAGTCTACGCTTTGATCGTTCCCTGGAAGACCAGTAGTAGTTTCCGATGCACATCGGGGGGCATTCTGTAATCTGTGGACCTTCAAAGTGTTGATGAAACACAGAAATTGCATCGGGATTGAATACAACAGACACCATGCGCACTTACCTCCATGGGAGTAATGTCTCAAACAGTCTACGCTTTGATCGTTCCCTGGAAGACCAGTAGTAATTTCCGATGCACATATGGAGGCATTCTGTAATCTGTGGACAATCAGAGTGTTGTTTAAACACAGAAATTGCATCGGGATTGAATACAACAGTCACCATGCGCACTTTCTAACATGGGAGTAATGTCTCAAACAGTCTACGCTTTGATCGTTGCCTGGAATACCAGTAGTAGTTTCCGGTGCACATCTGGATCGATCTGTAATCTGTGGACTATCAGAGTGTTGATGAAACACTGAAATTGCATCTTGATTGAATACAACAGTCACCATGTGCACTTTCCTCCATGGGAGATATGTCTCAAACTGTCTACGCTTTGATCGTTCCCTGGAAGACCAGTAGTAGTTTCTGATGCACTTCTGGAGGCATTCTGTAATCTGTGGACTTTCAAAGTGTTGATGAAACACAGAAATTGCATCTTGATTGTATACAACTGGCACAATGCAGGCTTTTCTCCATGGGAGATATGTCTCACACTGTTTACGCTTTGTTCGTTCACTGGAAGACCAGTAGTAGTTTCCGAAGCCTATCTGGAGTCATTTTGTAATCTGTGGACAATCAGAGTGTTGATTAAACACGGAGATAGCATCTGGATTGCATACAACAGGCACCATGAGGGCTTTTCTATACGGGAGTAATGTCTCAAACTGTCTACGATTTGTTCGTTCCCTGGAAAACCAGTAGTAGTTTCTGATGCACATATGGAGGCATTCTGTAATCTGTGGACCTTCAAAGTGTTGATGAAACTCAGAAATTGCATCGGGATTGAATACAACAGTCACCATGCGCACTTTCCTCTATGTGAGTAATGTCTCAAACAGTCTACTCTTTGATCGTTCCCTGGAAGACCAGTAGTAGTTTCCGATGCACATTTGGAGGCATTCTGTAATCTGTGGACTATCAGAGTGTTGATGAAACACAGAAATTGCACCGGGATTGAATACAACAGGCACCATGAAGGCATTTCTCCACAGGAGTAATGTCTCAAACTGTCTACGCTTTGATCGTTCCCTGGAAGACCAGTAGTAGTTTCCGATGCACATCGGGGGGCATTCTGTAATCTGTGGACCTTCAAAGTGTTGATGAAACACAGAAATTCCATCGGGATTGAATACAACAGACACCATGCGCACTTACCTCCATGGGAGTAATGTCTCAAACAGTCTACGCTTTGATCGTTCCCTGGAAGACCAGCAGTAGTTTCCGATGCACATCTGGAGGCATTCTGTAATCTGTGGACTATCAGAGTGTTGATGAAACACAGAAATTGCATCGGGTTTGAATACAACAGTCACCATGCGCACTTTCCAACATGGGAGTAATGTCTCAAACAGTCTACGCTTTGATCGTTCCCTGGAAGACCAGTAGTAGTTTCCGATGCACATCTGGAGGCATTCTGTAACCTGTGGCCCTTCAAAGTGTTGATGAAACACAGAAAATGCATCGGGATTGAATACAAAATTCACCATGCGCACTTTCCTCTATGGGAGTAATGTCTCAAACAGTCTACGCTTTGATCGTTCCCTGGAAGTCTAGTAGTAGTATCCGATGCACATCTGGAGGCATTCTGTAATTTGTGGATCTTCAAAGTGTTGATGAAACACAGAAATTGCATGGGGATTGAATACAAAAGTCACCATGCGCGCTTCCCTCCATGGGAGTAATGTCTCAAACATTCTACGCTTTGATCGTTCCCTGGAAGACCAGTAGTAGTTTCCCATGCACATCTTTAGGCATTCTGTAATCTGTGGACTATTAGAGTGTTGATGAAACACAGAAAATGCATCGGGATTGAATACAACAGGCACCATGCAGGCTTTTCTCCATGGGAGTAATGTCACAAACTGTCTACGCATTGATTGTTCCCTGGAAGACCAGTAGTAGTTTCCGATGCACATTTGGAGGCATTCTGTAATCTGTGGACATTCAGAGTATTGATGAAACACAGAAATTGCATCGGGATTGAATACAACATTCACCATGCCGGCTTTTCTCCACGGGAATAATGTCTCAAACTGTCTACGCTTTGATCGTTCTATGGAAGACCAGTAGTAGTTTCCGATGCACATTTGGAGGCATTCTGTAATCTGATTACTATCAGAGAGTTGATGAAACAGAGAAGATGCATCGGGATTGAATACAACAGTCACCATGCGCACTTACCTCCATTGGATTAATGTCTCAAACAGTCTACCCTTTGATCGTTCCCTGAAAGACCATTAGTAGTTTCCGATGCACATCTGGAGGGATTCTGTAATCTGTGGACTGTCAGAGTGTTGATGAAACACTGAAATTGCATCGGGATTGAATACAACAGTCACCATGTGCACTTTCCTCCATGGGAGAAATGTCTCAAACTGTCTCCGCTTTGATCGTTCCCTGGAAGACCAGTAGTAGTTTCTGATGCACTTCTGGAGGCATTCTGTAATCTGTGGACTTTCAAAGTGTTGATGAAACACAGAAATTGCATCTTGATTGTCTACAACAGGCACAATGCAGGCTTTTCTCGATGGGACTAATGTCTCAAACTGTCTACGATTTGTTCGTTCCCTGGAAGACCAGTAGTAGTTTCTGATGCACATATGGAGGCATTCTGTAATCTGTGGACCTTGAAAGTGTTGATGAAACTCAGAAATTGCATCTGGATTGAATACAACAGTCACCATGGGCACTTTCCTCCATGTGAGTAATGTCTCAAACAGTCTACACTTTAATCGTTCCCAGGAAGACCAGTAGTAATTTCCGATGCACATATGGAGGCATTCTGTAATCTGTGGACAATCAGAGTGTTGTTTAAACACAGAAATAGCATCTGGATTGAATACAACAGGCACCATGCGGGCTTTTCTTCACGGGAGTAATGTCTCAAAGTGTCTACGCTTTGATCGTTCCCCGGAAGACCAGTAGTAGTTTGCGATTCACATCTGGAGGCATTCTGTAATCTGTGGGCCTTCAAAGTGTTGATGAATTTCAGAAATCGCATCGGGATGCAATACAAATGTTACCATGCGCACATTCCTAAATTGGAGTAATGTCTCAAACAGTCTACGCTTTGATCGTTCCCTGGAAGACCAGTAGTAGTTTCCGATGCACATCGGGGGGCATTCTGTAATCTGTGGACCTTCAAAGTGTTGATGAAACACAGAAATTGCATCGGGATTGAATACAACAGACACCATGCGCACTTACCTCCATGGGAGTAATGTCTCAAATAGTCTACGCTTTGATCGTTCCCTGGAAGACCAGTAGTAGTTTCCGATGCACATCTATAGGCATTCTGTAATCTATGGACTATCAGAGTGTTGATGAAACACAGAAATTGCATCGGGATTGAATACAACAGTCACCATGCGCACTTTCTAACATGGGAGTAATGTCTCAAACAGTCTACGCTTTGATCGTTGCCTGGAATACCAGTAGTAGTTTCCGGTGCACATCTGGATCGATCTGTAATCTGTGGACTATCAGAGTGTTGATGAAACACTGAAATTGCATCTTGATTGAATACAACAGTCACCATGTGCACTTTCCTCCATGGGAGATATGTCTCAAACTGTCTACGCTTTGATCGTTCCCTGGAAGACCAGTAGTAGTTTCTGATGCACTTCTGGAGGCATTCTGTAATCTGTGGACTTTCAAAGTGTTGATGAAACACAGAAATTGCATCTTGATTGTATACAACTGGCACAATGCAGGCTTTTCTCCATGGGAGATATGTCTCACACTGTTTACGCTTTGTTCGTTCACTGGAAGACCAGTAGTAGTTTCCGAAGCCTATCTGGAGTCATTTTGTAATCTGTGGACAATCAGAGTGTTGATTAAACACGGAGATAGCATCTGGATTGCATACAACAGGCACCATGAGGGCTTTTCTATACGGGAGTAATGTCTCAAAGTGTCTACGCTTTGATCGTTCCCTGGAAGACCAGTAGTAGTTTCTGATGCACATATGGAGGCATTCTGTAATCAGTGGACCTTGAAAGTGTTGATGAAATACAGAAATTGCATCGGGATTGAATACAACAGACACCATGGGCACTTACCTCCATGGGAGTAATGTCTCAAACAGCCTATGCTTTGATCGTTCCCTGGAAGACCAGTAGTAGTTTGCGATGCACATCTGGAGGCATTCTGTAATCTGTGGGCCTTCAAAGTGTTGATGCATTTCAGAAATCGCATCGGGATGGAATACAACTGTCACCATGCGAACTTTCCTAAATTGAAGTAATGTCTCAAACAGTCTGCGCTTTGATCGTTCCCTGGAAGACCAGTAGTAGTTTCCGATGCACATCGGGGGGCATTCTGTAATCTGTGGACCTTCAAAGAGTTGTGAAACACAGAAATTGCATCGGGATTGAATACAACTGACACCATGCGCACTTACCTCCATGGGAGTAATGTCTCAAACAGTCTATGCTTTGATCGTTCCCTGGAAGACCAGTAGTAGTTTCCGATGCACATCTATAGGCATTCTGTAATCTATGGACTATCAGAGTGTCGATGAAACACAGAAATTGCATCGGGATTGAATACAACAGTCACCATGCGCACTTTCTAACATGGGTGTAATGTCTCAAACAGTCTACGCTTTGATCGTTGCCTGGAAGACCAGTAGTAGTTTCCGGTGCACATCTGGAGCGATTCTGTAATCTGTGGACTATCAGAGTGTTGATGAAACACTGAAATTGCATCTTGATTGAATACAACAGTCACCATGTGCACTTTCCTCCATGGGAGAAATGTCTCAAACTGTCTACGCTTTGATCGTTCCCTGGAAGACCAGTAGTAGTTTCTGATGCACTTCTGGAGGCATTCTGTAATCTGTGGACGTTCAAAGTGTTGATGAAACACAGAAATTGCATCTTGATTGTATACAACAGGCACAATGCAGGCTTTTCTCCATGGGAGATATGTCTCAAACTGTTTACGCTTTGTTCGTTCCCTGGAAGACCAGTAGTAGTTTCCGAAGCCTATCTGGAGTCATATTGTAATCCGTGGACAATCAGAGTGTTGATTAAACACGGAAATAGCATCTGGATTGCATACAACAGGCACCATGCGGGCTTTTCTATACGGGAGTAATGTCTCAAAGTGTCTACGCTTTGATCGTTCCCTGGAAGACCAGTAGTAGTTTCTGATGCACATATGGAGGCATTCTGTAATCAGTGGACCTTGAAAGTGTTGATGAAACTCAGAAGTTGCATGGGGATTGAATACAACAGTCACCATGGGCACTTTCCTCCATGTGAGTAATGTCTCAAACAGTCTACACTTTGATCGTTCCCGGGAAGACCAGTAGTAGTTTCCAATGCACATCTGGAGGCATTCTGTAATCTGTGGACCTTCCAAGTGTTGATGAAACTCAGAAATTGCATCGGGATTGAATACAACAGTCACCATGCGCACTTTCCTCCATGTGAGTAATGTCTCAATCAGTCTACTCTTTGATCGTTCCCTGGAAGACCAGTAGTAGTTTCTGATGCACATTTGGAGGCATTCTGTATTCTGTGAATTATCAGAGTGTTGATGAACCACAGAAATTGCACCGGGATTGTATACAACAGGCGCCATGCATGCTTTTCCCACAGGAGTAATGTCTCAAACTGTCTACGCTTTGATCGTTCCCTGGAAGACCAGTAGTAGTTTCCGATGCACATCTGGAGGCATTCTTTAATCTGTGGACCTTCAAAGTGTTGATGAAACACAGAAATTGCATCGGGATTGAATACAACAGACACCATGCGCACTTACCTCCATGGGAGTAATGTCTCAAACAGTCTACGCTTTGATCGTTCCCTGGAAGACCAGTAGTAGTTTCCCATGCACATCTTTAGGCATTCTGTAATCTGTGGACTATTAGAGTGTTGATGAAACACAGAAAATGCATCGGGATTGAATACAACAGGCACCATGCAGGCTTTTCTCCATGGGAGTAATGTCTCAAACTGTCTACGCTTTGATCGTTCCCTGGACGACCAGTAGTAGCTTCCGAAGCCCATCTGGAGTCATTCTGTAATCTGTGGACTTTCAGAGTGTTGATGAAACACAGAAATTGCATCGGGATTGAATACAACATTCACCATGCCGGCTTTTCTCCACGGGAGTAATGTCGCAATCTGCCTACGCTTTGATCGTTCCCTGGAAGACCAGTAGTAGTTTCCGATGCACATTTGGAGGCATTCTGTAATCTGTGGACTATCAGAGAGTTGATGAAACAGAGAAATTGCATCGGGATTGAATACAACAGTCACCATGCGCACTTACCTCCATGGAATTAATGTCTCAAACAGTCTACGCTTTGATCGTTCCCTGGAAGACCAGTAGTAGTTTCCGATGCACATCTGGAGGCATTCTGTAATCTGAGGACTATCAGAGTGTTGATGAAACACAGAAATTACATCGGGATTGAATACAACAGTCACCATGCGCACTTTCCAACATGGGAGTAATGTCTCAGACAGTCTACACTTTGATCATTCCCTGGAAGACCAGTAGAAGTTTATGATGCACATCTGGAGGCATACAGTAATCTGTTAGCCTTCAAAGTATTAATGAAACACAGAACTTGCATCGGGATGGAATACAAAAGTTACCATGCGCACTTTCCTCCATTGGAGTAATGTCTCAAACAGTCTACGCTTTGACCGTTCGCTGGAAGGCCAGTAGTAGTTTCCGATGCACATCTGGAGGCATTCTGTAATCTGTGGACCTTCAAAGTGTTGATAAAAAACACACAAATTGCATCGGAATTCAATAAAACAGTCACCATGCGCACTTTCCTCCATGTGAGTAATGTCTCAAACAGTCTACGCTTTGATCGTTCACTGGAAGACCAGTAGTAGTTTCCGATGCACATCTGGAGGCATTCTGTAATCTGTGGACTATCAGAGTGTTGAAGAAACACAGAAATTGCATCGGGATTGAATACAACAGTCACCATGCGCACTTTCCTCCATGGGAGTAATGTCTCAAACAGTCTACGCTTTGATCGTTCCCTGGAAGACCAGTACTAGATTCCGATGCACATCTGGAGGCATTCTGTAATCTGTGGACTATTAGAGTGTTGAAGAAATACAGAAATTGCATCGGGATTGATTACAACAGGCGCCATGCAGGCTTTTCTCCATGGGAGTAATGTCTCAAACTGTCTAAGCTTTGATCGTTCCCTGGAACACCAGTAGTAGTTTCCGAAGCCTATCTGGAGTCATTTTGTAATCTGTGGACAATCAGAGTGTTGATTAAACACGGAGATAGCATCTGGATTGCATACAACAGGCACCATGAGGGCTTTTCTATACGGGAGTAATGTCTCAAAGTGTCTACGCTTTGATCGTTCCCTGGAAGACCAGTAGTAGTTTCTGATGCACATATGGAGGCATTCTGTAATCAGTGGACCTTGAAAGTGTTGATGAAATACAGAAATTGCATCGGGATTGAATACAACAGACACCATGCGCACTTACCTCCATGGGAGTAATGTCTCAAACAGTCTATGCTTTGATCGTTCCCTGGAAGACCAGTAGTAGTTTGCGATGCACATCTGGAGGCATTCTGTAATCTGTGGGCCTTCAAAGTGTTGATGAATTTCAGAAATCGCATCGGGATGCAATACAACTGTCACCATGCGCACTTTCCTAAATTGGAGTAATGTCTCAAACAGTCTGCGCTTTGATCGTTCCCTGGAAGACCAGTAGTAGTTTCCGATGCACATCGGGGGGCATTCTGTAATCTGTGGACCTTCAAAGAGTTGATGAAACACAGAAATTGCATCGGGATTGAATACAACTGACACCATGCGCACTTACCTCCATGGGAGTAATGTCTCAAACAGTCTATGCTTTGATCGTTCCCTGGAAGACCAGTAGTAGTTTCCGATGCACATCTATAGGCATTCTGTAATCTATGGACTATCAGAGTGTCGATGAAACACAGAAATTGCATCGGGATTGAATACAACAGTCACCATGCGCACTTTCTAACATGGGTGTAATGTCTCAAACTGTCTACGATTTGATCGTTGCCTGGAAGACCAGTAGTAGTTTCCGGTGCACATCTGGAGCGATTCTGTAATCTGTGGACTATCAGAGTGTTGATGAAACACTGAAATTGCATCTTGATTGAATACAACAGTCACCATGTGCACTTTCCTCCATGGGAGAAATGTCTCAAACTGTCTACGCTTTGATCGTTCCCTGGAAGACCAGTAGTAGTTTCTGATGCACTTCTGGAGGCATTCTGTAATCTGTGGACGTTCAAAGTGTTGATGAAACACAGAAATTGCATCTTGATTGTATACAACAGGCACAATGCAGGCTTTTCTCCATGGGAGATATGTCTCAAACTGTTTACGCTTTGTTCGTTCCCTGGAAGACCAGTAGTAGTTTCCGAAGCCTATCTGGAGTCATATTGTAATCCGTGGACAATCAGAGTGTTGATTAAACACGGAAATAGCATCTGGATTGCATACAACAGGCACCATGCGGGCATTTCTATACGGGAGTAATGTCTCAAAGTGTCTACGCTTTGATCGTTCCCTGGAAGACCAGTAGTAGTTTCTGATGCACATATGGAGGCATTCTGTAATCAGTGGACCTTGAAAGTGTTGATGAAATACAGAAATTGCATCGGGATTGAATACAACAGACACCATGCGCACTTACCTCCATGGGAGTAATGTCTCAAACAGTCTATGCTTTGATCGTTCCCTGGAAGACCAGTAGTAGTTTGCGATGCACATCTGGAGGCATTCTGTAATCTGTGGGCCTTCAAAGTGTTGATGAATTTCAGAAATCGCATCGGGATGCAATACAACTGTCACCATGCGCACTTTCCTAAATTGGAGTAATGTCTCAAACAGTCTGCGCTTTGATCGTTTCCTGGAAGACCAGTAGTAGTTTCCGATGCACATCGGGGGGCATTCTGTAATCTGTGGACCTTCAAAGAGTTGATGAAACACAGAAATTGCATCGGGATTGAATACAACTGACACCATGCGCACTTACCTCCATGGGAGTAATGTCTCAAACAGTCTATGCTTTGATCGTTCCCTGGAAGACCAGTAGTAGTTTCCGATGCACATCTATAGGCATTCTGTAATCTATGGACTATCAGAGTGTCGATGAAACACAGAAATTGCATCGGGATTGAATACAACAGTCACCATGCGCACTTTCTAACATGGGTGTAATGTCTCAAACAGTCTACGCTTTGATCGTTGCCTGGAAGACCAGTAGTAGTTTCCGGTGCACATCTGGAGCGATTCTGTAATCTGTGGACTATCAGAGTGTTGATGAAACACTGAAATTGCATCTTGATTGAATACAACAGTCACCATGTGCACTTTCCTCCATGGGAGAAATGTCTCAAACTGTCTACGCTTTGATCGTTCCCTGGAAGACCAGTAGTAGTTTCTGATGCACTTCTGGAGGCATTCTGTAATCTGTGGACGTTCAAAGTGTTGATGAAACACAGAAATTGCATCTTGATTGTATACAACAGGCACAATGCAGGCTTTTCTCCATGGGAGATATGTCTCAAACTGTTTACGCTTTGTTCGTTCCCTGGAAGACCAGTAGTAGTTTCCGAAGCCTATCTGGAGTCATATTGTAATCCGTGGACAACCAGAGTGTTGATTAAACACGGAAATAGCATCTGGATTGCATACAACAGGCACCATGCGGGCTTTTCTATACGGGAGTAATGTCTCAAAGTGTCTACGCTTTGATCGTTCCCTGGAAGACCAGTAGTAGTTTCTGATGCACATATGGAGGCATTCTGTAATCAGTGGACCTTGAAAGTGTTGATGAAACTCAGAAGTTGCATGGGGATTGAATACAACAGTCACCATGGGCACTTTCCTCCATGTGAGTAATGTCTCAAACAGTCTACACTTTGATCGTTCCCGGGAAGACCAGTAGTAGTTTCCAATGCACATCTGGAGGCATTCTGTAATCTGTGGACCTTCCAAGTGTTGATGAAACTCAGAAATTGCATCGGGATTGAATACAACAGTCACCATGCGCACTTTCCTCCATGTGAGTAATGTCTCAATCAGTCTACTCTTTGATCGTTCCCTGGAAGACCAGTAGTAGTTTCTGATGCACATTTGGAGGCATTCTGTATTCTGTGAATTATCAGAGTGTTGATGAACCACAGAAATTGCACCGGGATTGTATACAACAGGCGCCATGCAGGCTTTTCCCACAGGAGTAATGTCTCAAACTGTCTACGCTTTGATCGTTCCCTGGAAGACCAGTAGTAGTTTCCGATGCACATCTGGAGGCATTCTTTAATCTGTGGACCTTCAAAGTGTTGATGAAACACAGAAATTGCATCGGGATTGAATACAACAGACACCATGCGCACTTACCTCCATGGGAGTAATGTCTCAAACAGTCTACGCTTTAATCGTTCCCTGGAAGACCAGTAGTAGTTTCCCATGCACATCTTTAGGCATTCTGTAATCTGTGGACTATTAGAGTGTTGATGAAACACAGAAAATGCATCGGGATTGAATACAACAGGCACCATGCAGGCTTTTCTCCATGGGAGTAATGTCTCAAACTGTCTACGCTTTGATCGTTCCCTGGACGACCAGTAGTAGCTTCCGAAGCCCATCTGGAGTCATTCTGTAATCTGTGGACTTTCAGAGTGTTGATGAAACACAGAAATTGCATCGGGATTGAATACAACATTCACCATGCCGGCTTTTCTCCACGGGAGTAATGTCGCAATCTGCCTACGCTTTGATCGTTCCCTGGAAGACCAGTAGTAGTTTCCGATGCACATTTGGAGGCATTCTGTAATCTGTGGACTATCAGAGAGTTGATGAAACAGAGAAATTGCATCGGGATTGAATACAACAGTCACCATGCGCACTTACCTCCATGGAATTAATGTCTCAAACAGTCTACGCTTTGATCGTTCCCTGGAAGACCAGTAGTAGTTTCCGATGCACATCTGGAGGCATTCTGTAATCTGTGGACTATCAGAGTGTTGATGAAACACAGAAATTACATCGGGATTGAATACAACAGTCACCATGCGCACTTTCCAACATGGGAGTAATGTCTCAAACAGTCTACACTTTGATCATTCCCTGGAAGACCAGTAGAAGTTTATGATGCACATCTGGAGGCATACAGTAATCTGTTAGCCTTCAAAGTATTAATGAAACACAGAACTTGCATCGGGATGGAATACAAAAGTCACCATGCGCACTTTCCTCCATTGGAGTAATGTCTCAAACAGTCTACGCTTTGACCGTTCGCTGGAAGGCCAGTAGTAGTTTCCGATGCACATCTGGAGGCATTCTGTAATCTGTGGACCTTCAAAGTGTTGATAAAAAACACACAAATTGCATCGGAATTCAATAAAACAGTCACCATGCGCACTTTCCTCCATGTGAGTAATGTCTCAAACAGTCTACGCTTTGATCGTTCACTGGAAGACCAGTAGTAGTTTCCGATGCACATCTGGAGGCATTCTGTAATCTGTGGACTATCAGAGTGTTGAAGAAACACAGAAATTGCATCGGGATTGAATACAACAGTCACCATGCGCACTTTCCTCCATGGGAGAAATGTCTCAAACAGTCTACGCTTTGATCGTTCCCTGGAAGACCAGTACTAGATTCCGATGCACATCTGGAGGCATTCTGTAATCTGTGGACTATTAGAGTGTTGAAGAAATACAGAAATTGCATCGGGATTGATTACAACAGGCGCCATGCAGGCTTTTCTCCATGGGAGTAATGTCTCAAACTGTCTAAGCTTTGATCGTTCCCTGGAACACCAGTAGTAGTTTCTGAAGCCCATCTGGATTCATTCTGTAATCTGTGGACTTTCAGAGTGTTGATGAAGCACAGAAATTGGATCGGGAGTGAATACAACAGGCACCATGCAGGCTTTTCTCCATGGGAGTAATGTCTCAAACTGTCTACGCTTTGATCGTTCCCTGGACGACCAGTAGTAGCTACCGAAGCCAATCTGGAGTCATTCTGTAATCTGTGGACTTTCAGAGTGTTGATGAAACACAGAAATTGCATCGGGATTGAATACAACACTCACCATGCCGGCTTTTCTCCTCGGGAGTAATGTCTCAAACTGTCTACGCTTTGATCGTTCCCTGGAAGACCAGTAGTAGCTTCCGATGCACATTTGGAGGCATTCTGTAATCTGTGGACTATCAGAGAGTTGATGAAACAGAGAAATTGCATCGGAATTGAATACAACAGTCACCATGCGTACTTACCTCCATGGGATTAAAGTCTCAAACAGTCAACGTTTTGATCGTTCCCTGAAAGACCAGTAGTAGTTTCCGATGCACATCTGGAGGCATTCTGTAATTTGTGGACATTCAAAGTGTTGATGAAACACTGAAATTGCATCCGGATGGAATACAACAGTCTCCATGCACACTTTCCTCCATGGGAGTAATGTCTCTAACAGTCTACGCTTTGATCGTTCCCTAGAGGACCAATAGTAGTTTCCGATTCACATCTGGAGGCATTCTGTAATCTGTGTACGATCAGAGTGTTGATGAAACACAGAAATTGCATCGGGATTGAATACAACAGTCACCATGCGCACTTTCCTATATGGGAGTAATGTCTCAAACAGTCTACGCTTTGATCATTCCCTGGAAGACCAGTGGAAGTTTATGATGCACATCTGGAGGCATACAGTAATCTGTTAGCCTTCAAAGTATTGATGAAACACAGAACTTTCATCGGGATGGAATACAGCAGTCACCATGCACACTTTCCTCCATGGGAGTTATGTCTGAAACAGTCTACGCTTTGATCGTTCGCTGGAAGGTCAGTAGTAGTTTCCGATGCACATCTGGAGGCATTCTGTAATCTGTGGACTATCAGAGAGTTGATGAAACAGAGAAATTGCATCGGGATTGAATACAACAGTCACCATGCGCACTTACCTCCATGGGATTAATGTCTCAAACAGTCTACGCTTTGATCGTTCCCTGAAAGACCAGTAGTAGTTTCCGATGCACATCTGGAGGCATTCTGTAATTGTTGGACATTCAAAGTGTTGATGAAACATTGAAATTGCATCCGGATGGAATACAACAGTCACCATGCGCACTTACCTCCTTGGGATTAATGTCTCAAACAGTCTACGCTTTTATCGTTCCCTGAAAGACCAGTAGTAATTTCCAATGCACATCTGGAGGCATTATGTAATCTGTGCACTATCAGAGTGTTGATAAAACACAGAAATTGCATCGGGATTGAATACAACAGTCACCATGCGCACTTTCCTACATGGGAGTAATATCTCAAACAGTCTACGCTTTGATCGTTCCCTGGAAGACCAGTAGTAGTTTTCGTTGTACATCTGGAGGCATTCTGTAATCTGTGGACCTTCAAAGTGTTGATGAAACACAGAAATTGCGTCGGGATTGAATACAACAGTCATCATGCGCACTTTCCTCCATGGGACTAATGTCTCAAACAGTATACGCTTTGATCGTTCCCTGTAAGACCAGTAGTAGATTCCGATGCACATCTGGAGGCATTCTGTAATCTGTGGACTTTCAGAGTGTTGATGAAACACAGAAATTGCATCGGGATTGAATACAACATTCACCATGCCGGCTTTTCTCCACGGGAGTAATGTCGCAATCTGCCTACGCTTTGATCGTTCCCTGGAAGACCAGTAGTAGTTTCCGATGCACATTTGGAGGCATTCTGTAATCTGTGGACTATCAGAGTGTTGATGAAACACAGAAATTACATCGGGATTGAATACAACAGTCACCATGCGCACTTTCCAACATGGGAGTAATGTCTCAAACAGTCTACACTTTGATCATTCCCTGGAAGACCAGTAGAAGTTTATGATGCACATCTGGAGGCATACAGTAATCTGTTAGCCTTCAAACTATTAATGAAACACAGAACTTGCATCGGGATGGAATACAAAAGTCACCATGCGCACTTTCCTCCATTGGATTAATGTCTCAAACAGTCTACGCTTTGACCGTTCGCTGGAAGGCCAGTAGTAGTTTCCGATGCACATCTGGAGGCATTCTGTAATCTGTGGACTATCAGAGTGTTGAAGAAACACAGAAATTGCATCGGGATTGAATACAACAGTCACCATGCGCACTTTCCTCCATGGGAGTAATGTCTCAAACAGTCTACGCTTTGATCGTTCCCTGGAAGACCAGTACTAGATTCCGATGCACATCTGGAGGCATTCTGTAATCTGTGGACTATTAGAGTGTTGAAGAAATACAGAAATTGCATCGGGATTGATTACAACAGGCGCCATGCAGGCTTTTCTCCATGGGAGTAATGTCTCAAACTGTCTAAGCTTTGATCGTTCCCTGGAACACCAGTAGTAGTTTCTGAAGCCCATCTGGATTCATTCTGTAATCTGTGGACTTTCAGAGTGTTGATGAAGCACAGAAATTGGATCGGGAGTGAATACAACAGGCACCATGCAGGCTTTTCTCCATGGGAGTAATGTCTCAAACTGTCTACGCTTTAATCGTTCCCTGGAAGACCAGTAGTAGTTTCCGATGCACATTTGGAGGCATTCTGTAATCTGCGGACTATCAGATTGTTGATGTAACACAGAAATTGCATCGGGATTGAATACAACAGTCACCATTCGCACTTTCCTCCATGGGAGTAATGTCCAAACAGTCTACGCTTTGATCGTTCCCTGAAAGACCATTAGTAGTTTCCGATGCACGTCTGGAGGCATTCAGTAATATGTTTACTATCACAGTTTTGATGAAACACAGAAATTGCATCGGGATTGAATACAAGAGTCATCATGCGCACTTCCCTCCATGGGAGTAATGTCTGAAACAGTCTACGCTTTGATCGTTCCCTGGAAGATCAGTAGTAGTTTCCCATGCTCATCTGGAGGCATTCTGTAATCTGTGGACTATCAGAGTGTTGATGAAACACAGAAATTGCATCGGGATTGAATACAACAGTCACCATGCGCACTTTCCTCCATGGGAGTAATGTCTCAAACTGTCTACGTTTTGATCGTTCCCTGGAAGACCAGTAGTAGTTTCCGATGCACATTTGGAGGCATTCTGTAATTTGTGGACTCTCTGAGTGTTGATGAAACACAGAAATTGCATCAGGATTGAATACAACAGTCACCATGCGCACTTACCTCCATGGGAGTAATGTCTCAAACTGTCTACGCTTTGATCGTTCCCTGGACGACCAGTAGTAGCTTCCGAAGCCAATCTGGAGTCATTCTGTAATCTGTGGACTTTCAGAGTGTTGATGAAACAGAGAAATTGCATCGGAATTGAATACAACAGTCACCATGCGTACTTACCTCCATGGGATTAATGTCTCAAGCAGTCAACGCTTTGATCGTTCCCTGAAAGACCAGTAGTAGTTTCCGATGCACATCTGGAGGCATTCTGTAATTTGTGGACATTCAAAGTGTTGATGAAACACTGAAATTGCATCCGGATGGAATACAACAGTCACCATGCGCACTTTCCTCCATGGGAGTAATGTCTGAAACAGTCTACGCTTTGATCGTTCGCTGGAAGGCCAGTAGTAGTTTCCGATGCACATCTGTAGGCATTTTGTAATCTGTGGACTATCAGAGAGTTGATGAAACAGAGAAATTGCATCGGGATTGAATACAACAGTCACCATGCGCACTTACCTCCATGGGATTAATGTCTCAAACAGTCTACGCTTTGATCGTTCCCTGAAAGACCAGTAGTAGTTTCCGATGCACATCTGGAGGCATTCTGTAATTGTTGGACATTCAAAGTGTTGATGAAACATTGAAATTGCATCCGGATGGAATACAACAGTCACCATGCGCACTTACCTCCTTGGGATTAATGTCTCAAACAGTCTACGCTTTTATCGTTCCCTGAAAGACCAGTAGTAATTTCCAATGCACATCTGGAGGCATTATGTAATCTGTGCACTATCAGAGTGTTGATAAAACACAGAAATTGCATCGGGATTGAATACAACAGTCACCATGCGCACTTTCCTACATGGGAGTAATATCTCAAACAGTCTACGCTTTGATCGTTCCCTGGAAGACCAGTAGTAGTTTTCGTTGTACATCTGGAGGCATTCTGTAATCTGTGGACCTTCAAAGTGTTGATGAAACACAGAAATTGCGTCGGGATTGAATACAACAGTCATCATGCGCACTTTCCTCCATGGGACTAATGTCTCAAACAGTATACGCTTTGATCGTTCCCTGTAAGACCAGTAGTAGATTCCGATGCACATCTGGAGGCATTCTGTAATCTGTGGACTATCAGAGTGTTGATGAAACACTGAAATTGCATCGGGAATGAATACAACAGTCATCATGCGCACTTTCCTCAATGGGAGTAATGTCTCAAACAGTCTACGCTTTGATTGTTCCCTGGAAGACCAGTAGTAGTTTCCGATGCACATCTGGAGGCATTCTGTAATCTGTGGATTTTCAAAGTGTTGATGAAACACAGATATTGCATCGGGATTGAATACAACGGGCACCATGCCGGCTTCTCTCCATGGGAGTATTGTCTCAAACTGTCTACGCTTTGATCGCTCCCTGGAAGACCAGTAGTAGTTTCGGAGGATCATCTGGAGTCATTCTGTAATCTGTGGACAGTCAGAGTGTTGATTAAACACAGAAATAGTATCGGGATTAAATACAACAGCCACCATGCGGGCTTTTCGCCATGGGAGTAATGACTCAAACTGTCTACGCTTTAATCGTTCCCTGGAAGACCAGTAGTAGTTTCCGATGCACATTTGGAGGCATTCTGTAATCTGCGGACTATCAGATTGTTGATGTAACACAGAAATTGCATCGGGATTGAATACAACAGTCACCATTCGCACTTTCCTCCATGGGAGTAATGTCCAAACAGTCTACGCTTTGATCGTTCCCTGAAAGACCATTAGTAGTTTCCGATGCACGTCTGGAGGCATTCAGTAATATGTTTACTATCACAGTTTTGATGAAACACAGAAATTGCATCGGGATTGAATACAAGAGTCATCATGCGCACTTCCCTCCATGGGAGTAATGTCTGAAACAGTCTACGCTTTGATCGTTCCCTGGAAGATCAGTAGTAGTTTCCCATGCTCATCTGGAGGCATTCTGTAATCTGTGGACTATCAGAGTGTTGATGAAACACAGAAATTGCATCGGGATTGAATACAACAGTCACCATGCGCACTTTCCTCCATGGGAGTAATGTCTCAAACTGTCTACGTTTTGATCGTTCCCTGGAAGACCAGTAGTAGTTTCCGATGCACATTTGGAGGCATTCTGTAATTTGTGGACTCTCTGAGTGTTGATGAAACACAGAAATTGCATCAGGATTGAATACAACAGTCACCATGCGCACTTACCTCCATGGGAGTAATGTCTCAAACTGTCTACGCTTTGATCGTTCCCTGGACGACCAGTAGTAGCTTCCGAAGCCAATCTGGAGTCATTCTGTAATCTGTGGACTTTCAGAGTGTTGATGAAACAGAGAAATTGCATCGGAATTGAATACAACAGTCACCATGCGTACTTACCTCCATGGGATTAATGTCTCAAGCAGTCAACGCTTTGATCGTTCCCTGAAAGACCAGTAGTAGTTTCCGATGCACATCTGGAGGCATTCTGTAATTTGTGGACATTCAAAGTGTTGATGAAACACTGAAATTGCATCCGGATGGAATACAACAGTCACCATGCGCACTTTCCTCCATGGGAGTAATGTCTGAAACAGTCTACGCTTTGATCGTTCGCTGGAAGGCCAGTAGTAGTTTCCGATGCACATCTGTAGGCATTTTGTAATCTGTGGACTATCAGAGAGTTGATGAAACAGGGAAATTGCATCGGGATTGAATACAACAGTCACCATGCGCACTTACCTCCATGGGATTAATGTCTCAAACAGTCTACGCTTTGATCGTTCCCTGAAAGACCAGTAGTAGTTTCCGATGCACATCTGTTGGCATTCTGTAATTTGTGGACATTCAAAGTGTTGATGAAACACTGAAATTGCATCCGGATGGAATACAACAGTCACCATGCACACTTTCCTCCTCGGGAGTAATGTCTCAAACAGTCTACGCTTTGATCATTCCCTGGAAGTCCAGTAGAAGTTTATGATGCACATCTGGAGTCATACAGTAATCTGTTAGCCTTCAAAGTATTGATGAAACACAGAACTTGCATCGGGATGGAATACAACAGTCAACATGCGCACTTTCCTCCAGGGGAGTAATGTCTCAAACAGTCTACGCTTTGATCGTTCACTGGGAGACCAGTAGTAGTTTCCGATGCACATCTGGAGGTTTTCTGTAATCTGTGGACTATCAGAGTGTTGAAAAACACAGAAATTGCATCGGGATTGAATACAACAGTCACCATGCGAACTTTCCTCCATGGGAGTAATGTCTCAAACAGTCTACGCTTTGATCGTTCCCCGTAAGACCGGTAGTAGTTTCCGATGCACATCTGGAGGCATTCTGTAATCTGTGGACTATCAGAGTGTTGATGAAACACTGAAATTGCATCGGGATAGAATACAACAGTCATCATGCGCACTTTCCTGAATGGGAGTAATGTCTCAAACAGTCTACGCTTTGATTGTTCCCTGGAAGACCAGTAGTAGTTTCCGATGCACATCTGGAGGCATTCTGTAATCTGTGGATTTTCAAAGTGTTGATGAAACACAGAAATTGCATCGGGATTGAATACAACGGGCACCATGCCGGCTTCTCTCCATGGGAGTATTGTCTCAAACTGTCTACGCTTTGATCGCTCCCTGGAAGACCAGTAGTAGTTTCGGAGGATCATCTGGAGTCATTCTGTAATCTGTGGACAGTCAGAGTGTTGATTAAACTCAGAAATAGTATCGGGGTTAAGTACAACAGCCACCATGCGGACTTTTCGCCACGGGAGTAATGTCTCAAACTGTCTACGCTTTAATCGTTCCCTGGAAGACCAGTAGTAGTTTCCGATGCACATTTGGAGGCATTCTGTAATCTGCGGACTATCAGATTGTTGATGTAACACAGAAATTGCATTGGGATTGAATACAACAGTCACCATGCGCACTTTCCTCCATGGGAGTAATGTCCAAACAGTCTACGCTTTGATCGTTCCCTGAAAGACCATTAGTAGTTTCCGATGCACGACTGGAGGCATTTAGTAATATGTTTACTATCACAGTTTTGATGAAACACAGAAATTGCATCAGGATTGAATACAAGAGTCATCATGCGCACTTCCCTCCATGGGAGTAATGTCTGAAACAGTCTACGCTTTGATCGTTCCCTGGAAGACCAGTAGTAGTTTCCCATGCACATCTGGTGGCATTCTGTAATCTGTGGACTATCAGAGTGTTGATGAAACACAGAAATTGCATCGGGATTGAATACAACAGTCATCATGCGCACTTCCCTCCATGGGAGTAATGTCTCGAACTGTCTACGCTTTGATCGTTCCCTGGAAGACCAGTAGTAGTTTCCGATGCACATTTGGAGGCATTCTGTAATCTGTGGACTCTCAGAGTGTTGATGAAACACAGAAATTGCATCAGGATTGAATGCAACAGTCACCATGCGCACTTACCTCCATGGGAGTAATGTCTCAAACA
This sequence comes from Schistocerca gregaria, assembly GCF_023897955.1. Taxonomy (NCBI): domain Eukaryota; kingdom Metazoa; phylum Arthropoda; class Insecta; order Orthoptera; family Acrididae; genus Schistocerca; species Schistocerca gregaria. The sequence continues at coordinate 787,060,771 of NC_064923.1, forward strand.
GTCTACGCTTTGATCATTCCCTGGAAGACCAGTAGAAGTTTATGATGCACATCTGGAGGCATACAGTAATCTGTTAGCCTTCAAAGTATTGATGAAACACAGAACTTGCATCGGGATGGAATACAACAGTCACCATGCGCACTTTCCTCCATGGGAGTAATGTCTCAAACAGTCTACGATTTGATCGTTCCCTGGAAGACCAGTAGTAGTTTCCGATGCACGTCTGGAGGCATTCAGTAATATGTTTACTATCACAGTTTTGATGAAACACACAAATTGCATCGGGTTTGAATACAAGAGTCATCATGCGCACTTCCCTCCATGGGAGTAATGTCTGAAACAGTCTACGCTTTGATCGTTCCCTGGAAGACCAGTAGTAGTTTCCCATGCACATCTGGAGGCATTCTGTAATCTGTGGACTATCAGAATGTTGATGAAACACAGAAATTGCATCGGGATTGAATACAACAGTCACCATGCGCACTTTCCTCCATGGGAGTAATGTCTCAAGCTGTCTACGCTTTGATCGTTCCCTGGAAGACCAGTAGTAGTTTCCGATGCACATTTGGAGGCATTCTGTAATCTGTGGACTCTCAGAGTGTTGATGAAACTCAGAAATTGCATCAGGATTGAATACAACAGTCACCATGCGCAATTACCTCCATGGTATTAATGTCTCAAACAGTCTACGCTTTGATCGTTCCCTGAAAGACCAGTAGTAGTTTCCGATGCACATCTCGAAGCATTCTGTAATCTTTGGACCTTCAAAGTGTTGATGAAACACAGAAATTGCATCGGGATTGAATACAACAGTCACCATGCGCACTTTCCACCATGCGAGTAATGTCTCATACAGTCTACGCTTTGATCATTCCCTGGAAGACCAGTAGTAGTTTCCCATGCACATCTGGAGGCATTCTGTAATTTGTGGACATTCAAAGTGTTGATGAAACACTGAAATTGCATCCGGATGGAATACTACAGTCACCATGCACACTTTCCTCCATGGGAGTAATGTCTTAAACAGTCTACGCTTTGATCGTTCACTGGAAGACCAGTAGTAGTTTCCGATGCACATCTGGAGGTTTTCTGTAATCTGTGGACTATCAGAGTGTTGAAAAACACAGAAATTGCATCGGGATTGAATACAACAGTCACCATGCGAACTTTCCTCCATGGGAGCAATGTCTCAAACAGTCTACGCTTTGATCGTTCCCTGGAAGACCAGTAGTAGATTCCGATACACATCTGGAGGCATTCTGTAATCTGTGGACTATTAGAGTGTTGATGAAATACAGAAATTGCATCGGGATTGAATACAACAGGCACCATGCAGGCTTTTCTCCATGGGAGTAATGTCTCAAACTGTCTAAGTTTTGATCGTTCCCTGGAACACCAGTAGTAGTTTCCGAAGCCCATCTGGATTCATTCTGTAATCTGTGGACTTTCAGAGTGTTGATGAAGCACAGAAATTGCATCGGGATTGAATACAACAGACACCATGCGGGCTTTTCTCCACGGGAGTAATGTCTCAAACTGTCTACGCTTTAATCGTTCCCTGGAAGACCAGTAGTAGTTTCCGATGCACATTTGGAGGTATTCTGTAATCTGTGGACTATCAGAGTGTTGATGAAACACAGAAATTGCATCGGGATTGAATACAACAGTCACCATGCGCACTTACCTCCTTGGGATTAATGTCTCAAACAGTCTACGCTTTTATCGTTCCCTGAAAGACCAGTAGTAATTTCCAATGCACATCTGGAGGCATTATGTAATCTGTGCACTATCAGAGTGTTGATAAAACACACAAATTGCATCGGGATTGAATACAACAGTCATCATGCGCACTTTCCTACATGGGAGTAATATCTCAAACAGTGTACGCTTTGATCGTTCCCTGGAAGACCAGTAGTAGTTTTCGTTGTACATCTGGAGGCATTCTGTAATCTGTGGACCTTCAAAGTGTTGATGAAACAAAAAAATTGCGTCGGGATTGAATACAGCAGTCACCATGCGCACTTTCCTCCATGGGACTAATGTCTCAAACAGTATACGCTTTGATCGTTCCCCGTAAGACCGGTAGTAGTTTCCGATGCACATCTGGAGGCATTCTGTAATCTGTGGACTATCAGAGTGTTGATGAAACACTGAAATTGCATCGGGATTGAATACAACAGTCATCATGCGCACTTTCCTCAATGGGAGTAATGTCTCAAACAGTCTACGCTTTGATTGTTCTCTGGAAGACCAGTAGTAGTTTCCGATGCACATCTGGAGGCATTCTGTAATCTGTGGATTGTCAAAGTGTTGATGAAACACAGAAATTGCATCGGGATTGAATACAACGGGCACCATGCCGGCTTTTCTCCATGGGAGTATTGTCTCAAACTGTCTACGCTTTGATCGCTCCCTGGAAGACCAGTAGTAGTTTCGGAGGATCCTCTGGAGTCATTCTGTAATCTGTGGACAGTCAGAGTGTTGATTCAACTCAGAAATAGTATCGGGATTAAATACAACAGCCACCATGCGGGCTTTTCGCCACGGGAGTAATGTCTCAAACTGTCTACGCTTTAATCGTTCTCTGGAAGACCAGTAGTAGTTTCCGATGCACATTTGGAGGCATTCTGTAATCTGCGGACTATCAGATTGTTGATGTAACACAGAAATTGCATCGGGATTGAATTCAACAGTCACCATGCGCACTTTCCTCCATGGGAGTAATGTCCAAACAGTCTACGCTTTGATCGTTCCCTGAAAGACCATTAGTAGTTTCCGATGCACGACTGGAGGCATTTAGTAATATGTTTACTATCACAGTTTTGATGAAACACAGAAATTGCATCGGGATTGAATACAAGAGTCATCATGCGCACTTCCCTCCATGGGAGTAATGTCTGAAACAGTCTACGCTTTGATCGTTCCCTGGAAGACCAGTAGTAGTTTCCCATGCACATCTGGAGGCATTCTGTAATCTGTGGACTATCAGAGTGTTGATGAAACACAGAAATTGCATCGGGATTGAATACAACAGTCACCATGCGCACTTTCCTCCATGGGAGTAATGTCTCAAACTGTCTACGCTTTGATCGTTCCCTGGGAGACCAGTAGTAGTTTCCGATGCACATTTGGAGGCATTCTGTAATCTGTGGACTCTCAGAGTGTTGATGAAACACAGAAATTGCATCAGGATTGAATGCAACAGTCACCATGCGCACTTACCTCCATGGGAGTAATGTCTCAAACAGTCTACGCTTTGATCATTCCCTGGAAGACCAGTAGAAGTTTATGATGCACATCTGGAGGCATACAGTAATCTGTTAGCCTTCAAAGTATTGATGAAACACAGAACTTGCATCGGGATGGAATACAACAGTCACCATGCGCACTTTCCTCCATGGGAGTAATGTCTCAAACAGTCTACGCTTTGATCGTTCCCTGGAAGACCAGTAGTAGTTTCCGATGCACGTCTGGAGGCATTCAGTAATATGTTTACTATCACAGTTTTGATGAAACACACAAATTGCATCGAGTTTGAATACAAGAGTCATCATACGCACTTCCCTCCATGGGAGTAATGTCTGAAACAGTCTACGCTTTGATCGTTCCCTGGAAGACCAGTAGTAGTTTCCCATGCACATCTGGAGGCATTCTGTAATCTGTGGACTATCAGAGTGTTGATGAAACACAGAAATTGCATCGGGATTGAATACAACAGTCACCATGCGCACTTTCCTCCATGGGAGTAATGTCTCAAACTGTCTACGCTTTGATCGTTCCCTGGAAGACCAGTAGTAGTTTCCGATGCACAATTGGAGGCATTCTGTAATCTGTGGACTCTCAGAGTGTTGATGAAACACAGAAATTGCATCAGGATTGAATACAACAGTCACCATGCGCACTTACCTCCATGGTATTAATGTCTCAAACAGTCTACGCTTTGATCGTTCCCCGAAAGACCAGTAGTAGTTTCCGATGCACATCTCGAAGCACTCTGTAATCTTTTGACCTTCAAAGTGTTGATGAAACACAGAAATTGCATCGGGATTGAATACAACAGTCACCATGCGCACTTACCTCAATGGGATTAATGTCTCAAACAGTCTACGCTTTGATCGTTCCCTGAAAGACCAGTAGTAGTTTCCGATGCACATCTGGAGGCATTCTGTAATTTGTGGACATTCAAAGTGTTGATGAAACACTGAAATTGCATCCGGATGGAATACATTAGTCACCATGCACACTTTCCTCCATGGGAGTAATGTCTCAAACAGTCTACGCTTTGATCGTTCCCTGGAAGACCAGTAGTAGTTTCCGATGCACATTTGGAGGCATTCTGTAATCTGTGTACTCTCAGAGTGTTGATGAAACACAGAAATTGCATCAGGATTGAATGCAACAGTCACCATGCGCACTTACCTCCATGGGAGTAATGTCTCAAACAGTCTACGCTTTGATCATTCCCTGGAAGACCAGTAGAAGTTTATGATGCACATCTGGAGGCATACAGTAATCTGTTAGCCTTCAAAGTATTGATGAAACACAGAACTTGCATCGGGATGGAATACAACAGTCACCATGCGCACTTTACTCCATGGGAGTAATGTCTCAAACAGTCTACGCTTTGATCGTTCCCTGGAAGACCAGTAGTAGTTTCCGATGCACGTCTGGAGGCATTCAGTAATATGTTTACTATCACAGTTTTGATGAAACACACAAATTGCATCGAGTTTGAATACAAGAGTCATCATGCGCACTGCCCTCCATGGGAGTAATGTCTGAAACAGTCTACGCTTTGATCGTTCCCTGGAAGACCAGTAGTAGTTTCCCATGCACATCTGGAGGCATTCTGTAATCTGTGGACTATCAGAGTGTTGATGAAACACAGAAATTGCATCGGGATTGAACACAACAGTCACCATGCGCACTTTCCTCAATGGGAGTAATGTCTCAAACAGTCTACGCTTTGATCGTTCCCTGAAAGACCAGTAGTAGTTTCCGATGCACATCTCGAAGCATTCTGTAATCTTTGGACCTTCAAAGTGTTGATGAAACACAGAAATTGCATCGGGATTGAATACAACAGTCACCATGCGCACTTACCTCCATGGGATTAATGTCTCAAACAGTCTACGCTTTGATCGTTCCCTGAAAGACCAGTAGTAATTTCCGATGCACATCTGGAGGCATTCTGCAATTTGTGGACATTCAAAGTGTTGATGAAACACTGAAATTGCATCCGGATGGAATACAACAGTCACCATGCACACTTTCCTCCATGGGAGTAATGTCTCAAACAGTCTACGCTTTGATCATTCCCTGGAAGTCCAGTAGAAGTTTATGATGCACATCTGGAGTCATACAGTAATCTGTTAGCCTTCAAAGTATTGATGAAACACAGAACTTGCATCGGGATGGAATACAACAGTCACCATGCGCACTTTCCTCCATGGGAGTAATGTCTCAAACAGTCTACGCTTTGATCGTTCACTGGAAGACCAGTAGTAGTTTCCGATGCACATCTGGAGGTTTTCTGTAATCTGTGGACAATCAGAGTGTTGAAAAACACAGAAATTGCATCGGGATTGAATACAACAGTCACCATGCGAACTTTCCTCCATGAGAGTAATGTCTCAAACAGTCTACGCTTTGATCGTTCCCTGGAAGACCAGTAGTAGATTCCGATACACATCTGGAGGCATTCTGTAATCTGTGGACTATTAGAGTGTTGATGAAATACAGAAATTGCATCGGGATTGAATACAACAGGCACCATGCAGGCTTTTCTCCATGGGAGTAATGTCTCAAACTGTCTAAGCTTTGATCGTTCCCTGGAACACCAGTAGTAGTTTCCGAATCCCATCTGGATTCATTCTGTAATCTGTGGACTTTCAGAGTGTTGATGAAGCACAGAAATTGCATCGGGATTTAATACAACAGACACCATGCGGGCTTTTCTCCACGGGAGTAATGTCTCAAACAGTCTACGCTTTGATCGTTCCCTGGAAGACCAGTAGTAGGTTCCGATACACATCTGGAGGCATTCTGTAATCTGTGGACTATTAGAGTGTTGATGAAATACAGAAATAGTATCGGGATTAAATACAACAGACACCATGCGTGCTTTTCTCCACGGGAGTAATGTCTCAAACTGTCTACGCTTTGATCGTTCCCTGGAAGACCAGTAGTAGTTTCCGATGCACATTTGGAGGTATTCTGTAATCTGTGGACTATCAGAGTGTTGATGAAACACAGAAATTGCATCGGGATTGAATACAACAGTCACCATGCGCACTTACCTCCTTGTTATTAATATCTCAAACAGTGTACGCTTTGATCGTTCCCTGGAAGACCAGTAGTAGTTTTCGTTGTACATCTGGAGGCATTCTCTAATCTGTGGACCTTCAAAGTGTTGATGAAACACAGACATTGCGTCGGGATTGAATACAACAGTCACCATGCGCACTTTCCTCCATGGGACTAATGTCTCAAACAGTATACGCTTTGATCGTTACCCGTAAGACCGGTAGTAGTTTCCGATGCACATCTGGAGGCATTCTGTAATCTGTTTACTATCAGAGTGTTGATGAAACACTGAAATTGCATCGGGATTGAATACAACAGTCATCATGCGCACTTTCCTCAATGGGAGTAATGTCTCAAACAGTCTACGCTTTGATTGTTCCCTGGAAGACCAGTAGTAGTTTCCGATGCACATCTGGAGGCATTCTGTAATCTGTGGATTTTCAAAGTGTTGATGAAACACAGAAATTGAATCGGGATTGAATACAACGGGCACCATGCCGGCTTTTCTCCATGGGAGGATTGTCTCAAACTGTCTACGCTTTGATCGCTCCCTGGAAGACCAGTAGTAGTTTCGGAGGATCATCTGGAGTCATTCTGTAATCTGTGGACAGGCAGAGTGTTGATTAAACTCAGAAATAGTATCGGGATTAAATACAACAGCCACCATGCGGGCTTTTCGCCACGGGAGTAATGTCTCAAACTGTCTACGCTTTAATCGTTCTCTGGAAGACCAGTAGTAGTTTCCGATGCACATTTGGAGGCATTCTGTAATCTGCGGACTTTCAGATTGTTGATGTAACACAGAAATTGCATTGGGATTGAATACAACAGTCACCATGCGCACTTACCTCCATGGGAGTAATGTCTGAAACAGTCTACGCTTTGATCGTTTCCTGGAAGACCAGTAGTAGTTTCCGATGCACATCGGGAGGCATTCTGTAATATGTGGAAATTCAAAGTGTTGATGAAAAACAGAAATTGCATTGGGATTGAATACAACAGTCACCATGGGCACTTTCCTCCATGTGAGTAATGTCTCAAACATTCTACGCTTTGATCGTTCCCTGGAAGACCAGTAGTAGTTTCCCATGCACATCTTTAGGCATTCTGTAATCTGTGGACTATTAGAGTGTTGATGAAACACAGAAAATGCATCGGGATTGAATACAACATTCACCATGCCGGCTTTTCTCCACGGGAGTAATGTCTCAAACTGTCTACGCTTTGATCGTTCCCTGGAAGACCAGTAGTAGTTTCCGATGCACATTTGGAGGCATTCTGTAATCTGTGGACGATCAGAGTGTTGATGAAACACAGAAATTGCATCGGGATTGAATACAACAGTCACCATGCGCACTTTCCTATATGGGAGTAATGTCTCAAACAGTCTACACTTTGATTATTCCCTGGAAGACCAGTAGAAGTTTATGATGCACATCTGGAGGCATACAGTAATCTGTTAGCCTTCAAAGTATTGATGAAACACAGAACTTGCATCGGGATGGAATACAACAGTCACCATGCGCACTTTCCTCCATGGGAGTAATGTCTCAAACTGTCTACGCTTTGACCGTTCGCTGGAAGGCCAGTAGTAGTTTCCGATGCACATCTGGAGGCATTCTGTAATCTGTGGACCTTCAAACTGTTGATAAAAAACACACAAATTGCATCGGGATTCAATAAAACAGTCAACATGCGCACTTTACTCCATGTGAGTAATGTCTCATACAGCCTACGCTTTGATCGTTCACTGGAAGACCAGTAGTAGTTTCCGATGCACATCTGGAGGCATTCTGTAATCTGTGGACTATCAGAGTGTTGAAGAAACACAGAAATTGCATCGGGATTGAATACAACAGTCACCATGCGCACTTTCCTCCATGGGAGTAATGTGTCAAACAGTCTACGCTTTGATCGTTCCCTGGAAGACCAGTAGTTGATTCCGATGCACATCTGGAGGCATTCTGTAATCTGTGGACTATTAGAGTGTTGAAGAAATACAGAAATTGCATCGGGATTGATTACAACAGGCGCCATGCAGGCTTTTCTCCATGGGAGTAATGTCTCAAACTGTCTAAGCTTTGATCGTTCCCTGGAACACCAGTAGTAGTTTCTGAAGCCCATCTGGATTCATTCTGTACTCTGTGGACTTTCAGAGTGTTGATGAAGCACAGAAATTGCATCGGGAATGAATACAACATGCACCATGCAGGCTTTTCTCCATGGGAGTAATGTCTCAAACTGTCTACGCTTTGATCGTTCCCTGGACGACCAGTAGTAACTTCCGAAGCCAATCTGGAGTCCTTCTGTAATCTGTGGACTTTCAGAGTGTTGATGAAACACAGAAATTGAATCGGGATTGAATACAACATTCACCATGCCGGCTTTTCTCCATGGGAGTAATGTCTCAAATTGTCTACGCTTTGATCGTTCCCTGGAAGACCAGTAGTAGTTTCCGATGCACATTTGGAGGCATTCTGTAATCTGTGGACTATCAGGGAGTTGATGAAAAGGGGAAATTGCATCGGGTTTGAATACAACATTCACCATGCGTACTTACCTCCATGGGATTAATGTCTCAAACAGTCAACGCTTTGTTCGTTCCCTGAAAGACCAGTAGTAGTTTCCGATGCACATCTGGAGGCATTCTGTAATTTGTGGACATTCAAAGTGTTGATGAAACACTGAAATTGCATCCGGATGGAATACAACAGTCACCATGCACACTTTCCTCCATGGGAGTAATGTCTCTAACAGTCTACGCTTTGATCGTTCCCTAGAGGACCAATAGTAGTTTCCGATTCACATCTGGAGGCATTCTGTAATCTGTGGACGATCAGAGTGTTCATGAAACACAGAAATTGCATCGGGATGGAATACAACAGTCACCTTGCGCACTTTCCTCCATGGGAGTAATGTCTCAAACTGTCTACGCTTTGATCGTTCGCTGGGAGACCAGTGGAAGTTTATGATGCACATCTGGAGGCATACAGTAATCTGTTAGCCTTCAAAGTATTGATGAAACACAGAACTTTCATCGGGATGGAATACAACAGTCACCATGCGCACTTCCCTCCATGGGAGAAATGTCTCAAACTGTCTACGATTTGATCGTTCGCTGGAAGGCCAGTAGTAGTTTCCGATGCACATCTGGAGGCATTCTGTAATCTGTGGACTATCAGAGAGTTGATGAAACAGAGAAATTGCATCGGGATTGAATACAACAGTAACCATGCGCACTTACCTCCATGGGATTAATGTCTCAAACAGTCTACGCTTCGATCGTTCCCTGAAAGACCAGTAGTAGTTTCCGATGCACATCTGGAGGCAATCCGTAATTTGTGGACATTCAAAGTGTTGATGAAACACTGAAATTGCATCCGGATGGAATACAACTGTCACCATGCACACTTTCCTCCATGGGAGTAATGTCTCAAACAGTCTACGCTTTGATCATTCCCTGGAAGTCCAGTAGAAGTTTATGATGCACATCTGGAGTCATACAGTAATCTGTTAGCCTTCAAAGTATTGATGAAACACAGAACTTCCATCGGGATTGAATACAACAGACACCATGTGGCCTTTTCTCCACTGGAGTAATGTCTCATACTGTCTACGCTTTAATCGCTCCCTGGAAGACCAGTAGTAGTTTCCGATGCACATTTGGAGGTATTCTGTAATCTGTGGACTATCAGAGTGTTGTTGAAACACAGAAATTGAATCGGGATTGAATACAACAGTCACCATGCGCACTTACCTCCTTGGGATTAATGTCTCAAACAGTCTACGCTTTTATCGTTCCCTGAAAGACCAGTAGTAATTTCCAATGCACATCTGGAGGCATTATGTAATCTGTGCACTATCAGAGTGTTGTTAAAACACACAAATTGCATCGGTATTGAATACAACAGTCACCATGCGCACTTTCCTACATGGGAGTAATATCTCAAACAGTCTACGCTTTGATCGTTCCCTGTAAGACCAGTAGTAGTTTCCGATGCACATCTGGAGGCATTCTGTAATCTGTGGACTATTAGAGTGTTGATGAAACACTGAAATTGCATCGGGATTGAATACAACAGTCATAATGCGCACTTTCCTCAATGGGAGTAATGTCTCAAACAGTCTACGCTTTGATTGTTCCCTGGAAGACCAGTAGTAGTTTCCGATGCACATCTGGAGGCATTCTGTAATCTGGTGATTTTCAAAGTGTTGATGAAACACAAAATTGCATCGGGATTGGATACAACGGGCACCATGCCGGCTTTTCTCCATGGGAGTATTGTCTCAAACTGTCTACGCTTTGATCGCTCCCTGGAAGACCAGTAGTAGTTTCGGAGGATCATCTGGAGTCATTCTGTAATCTGTGGACAGTCAGAGTGTTGATTAAACACAGAAATAGTATCGGGATTAAATACAACAGCCACCAAGCGGGCTTTTCGCCACGGGAGTAATGTCTCAAACTGTTGATGAAACACAGAAATTGCATCAGGATTGAATACAACAGTCACCATGCGCACTTACCTCCATGGGAGTAATGTCTCAAACAGTCTACGCTTTGATCATTCCCTGGAAGACCAGTAGAAGTTTATGATGAACATCTGGAGGCATACAGTAATCTGTTAGCCTTCAAAGTATTGATTAAACACAGAACTTGCATCGGGATGGATACAACAGTCACCATGCGCACTTTCCTCCATGGGAGTAATGTCTCAAACAGTCTACGCTTTGATCGTTCCCTGGAAGACCAGTAGTAGTTTCCGATGCACGTCTGGAGGCATTCAGTAATATGTTTACTATCACAGTTTTGATGAAACACACAAATTGCATCGGGTTTGAATACAAGAGTCATCATGCGCACTTCCCTCCATGGGAGTAATGTCTGAAACAGTCTACGCTTTGATCGTTCCCTGGAAGACCAGTAGTAGTTTCCCATGCACATCTGGAGGCATTCTGTAATCTGTGGACTATCAGAGTGTTGATGAAACACAGAAATTGCATCGGGATTGAATACAACAGTCACCATGCGCACTTTCCTCCATGGGAGTAATGTCTCAAACTGTCTACGCTTTGATCGTTCTCTGGAAGACCAGTAGTAGTTTCCGATGCACATTTGGAGGCATTCTGTAATCTGTGGACTATCAGAGTGTTGATGAAACACAGAAATTGCATCAGGATTGAATACAAAAGTCACCATGTGCACTTACCTCCATGGGAGGAATGTCTCATACAGTATACGCTTAGATCATTCCCTGGAATACCAGTAGTAGTTTCCGATGCACATTTGGATGTATTCTGTAATCTGTGGACTATCAGAGTGTTGATGAAACACAGAAATTGCATCGGGATTGAATACAGCAGTCACCATGCGCACTTACCTCCATGGGATTAATGTATCAAACAGTCTACGCTTTGATCGTTCCCTGAAAGACCAGTAGTAGTTTCCGATGCACATCTGGAGGCATTCTGTAATCTGTGGACCTTCAAAGTGTTGATGAAACACAGAAATTGCATCGGGATTGAATACAACAGTCACCATGCGCACTTTCCTCCATGTGAGAAATGTCACAAACGGTCTACATTTTGATCGTTCCCTGGAAGACCAGTAGTAGTTTACGATGCACATCTGGAGGCATTATGAAATCTGTGGACTATCAGAGTGTTGATGAAACACAGAAATTGCATCGGGATTGAATACAACAAACACCATGTGCACTTTCCTATTTGGGAGTAATATCTCAAACAGTCTACGCTTTGATCGTTCCCTGGAAGACCAGTGGTAGTTATCGATGTACATCTGGAGGCATTCTGTAATCTGTGGACCTTCAAAGTGTTGATGAAACACAGAAATTGCATCGGGATTGAATACAACAGTCACCATGCGCACTTTCCTCCATGGGACTAAAGTCTCAAACAGTATACGCTTTGATCGTTCCCTGGAAGACCAGTAGTAGTTTCCGATGCACATCTGGAAGACCAGTGGTAGTTATCGATGTACATCTGGAGGCATTCTGTAATCTGTGGACCTTCAAAGTGTTGATGAAACACAGAAATTGCATCGGGATTGAATACAACAGTCACCATGCGCACTTTCCTCCATGGGACTAAAGTCTCAAACAGTATACGCTTTGATCGTTCCCTGGAAGACCAGTAGTAGTTTCCGATGCACATCTGGAGGCATTCTGTAATCTGTGGACTATCAGAGTGTTGATGAAACACTGAAATTGCATCGGGATTGAATACAACAGTCACCATGCGCACTTTCCTCCATGGGAGTAATGTCTCAAACTGTCTACGCTTTGATCGATCCCTGAAAGACCAGTAGTAGTTTCCGATGCACACTTGGAGGCATTGTGTAATCTGTGGACTATCAGAGTGTTGATGAAACACAGACATTGCATCAGGATTGAATACAACAGTCACCATGCGCACTTACCTCCATGGGATTAATGTCTCAAACAGTCTACGCTTTGATCGTTCCCTGAAGGACCAGTAGTAGTTTCCGATGCACATCTCGAAGCATTCTGTAATCTGTGGACCTTTAAAGTGTTGATGAAACACAGAAATTGCATCGGGATTGAATACAACAGTCACCAAGCGCACTTTCCACCATGTGAGTAATGTCTCATACAGTCTACGCTTTGATCGTTCCTTGGAAGACCAGTAGTAGATTCCGATGCACATCTGGAGGCATTCTGTACTCTGTGGACTATGAGAGTGTTGATGAAACACAGAAATTGCATCGGGATTGAATACAACAGTCACCATGCGCACTTTCCTCCAAGGGAGTATTGTCTCAAACAGTCTACGCTTTGATCGTTCCCTGGAAGACCAGTAGTAGTTTCCGATGCACATTTGGAGGCATTCTGTAATCTGCGGACTATCAGAGTGTTGATGAAACCCAGAAATTGCATCGAGATTGAATACAACAGTCACCATGCGCACTTTCCTCCATGGGAGTAATGTCTCAAACAGTCTACGCTTTGATCGTTCCCTGGAAGACCATTAGTAGTTTCCGATGCACATGTGGAGGCATTCTGTATTCTGTGGACCTTCAAAGTGTTGATGAAACACAGAAATTGCATCGGGATGGAATACAACAGTCACCATGCGCACTTTCCTCCATGGGATTAATGTCTCAAACAGTCTACGCTTTGATCGTTCCCTGGAAGACCAGTAGTAGATTCCGATGCACATCTGTATTCATTCTGTAATCTGTGGACCTTCAAAGTGTTGATGAAACACAGAAATTGCAACGGGATTGAATACAACAGTCACCATGCGCACTTTCCTCACTGTGAGTAATGTCTCAAACAGTCTACGCTTTGATCGTTCCCTGGAAGACCAGTAGTAGTTTCCGATGCACATCTGGAAGCACTCTGTAATCTGTGGACTATCAGAGTGTTGATGAAACACAGAAATTGCATCGGGATTGAATACAACAGTCACCATTCGCACTTTCCTTCATGGGACTAATGTCTCAAACAGTATACGCTTTGATCGTTCCCTGGAAGACCAGTATTAGTTTCCGATGCACATCTGGAGGCATTCTGTTATCTGTCTACTTTCAAAGTGTTGATGAAACACAGAAATTGCATCGGGATTGAATACAACAAGCGCCATGCAGGCTTTTCTCCATGAGAGTATTGTCTCAAACTGTCTACGCTTTGATCGCTCCCTGAAAGACCAGTAGTAGTTTCCGAAGCCCATCTGGAGTCATTCTGTAATCTGTGGACAGTCATAGTGTTGATTAAACACAGAAATAGCATCGGGATTAAATACAACAGACACCATGCGGGCTTTTCGCCACGTGAGTAATGTCACAAACTGTCTACGCTTTAATCATTCCCTGGAAGACCAGTAGTAGTTTCCGATGCACATTTGGAGGCATTCTGTAATCTGCGGACTATCAGATTGTTGATGTAACACAGAAATTGCATCGGGATTGAATACAACAGTCACCATGCGCACTTTCCTCAATGGAAGTAATGTCTCAAAGAGTCTACGCTTTGATTGTTCCCTGGAAGACCAGTAGTAGTTTCCGATGCACATCTGGAGGCCTTCTGTAATCTGTGAATTTTCAAAGTGTTGATGAAACACAGAAATTGCATCGGGATTGAATACAACTGGCACCATGCCGGCTTTCCTCCATGGGAGTATTGTCTCAAACTGTCTACGCTTTGATCGCTCCCTGGAAGACCAGTAGTGGTTTCGGAAGATCATCTGGAGACATTCTGTAATCTGTGGACAGTCAGAGTGTTGATTAAACACAGAAATAGTATCGGGATTAAATACAACAGCCACCATGCGGGCTTTTCGCCACGGGAGTAATGTCTCAAAGTGTCTACGCTTTAATCGTTCCCTGGAAGACCAGTAGTAGTTTCCGATGCACATTTGGAGGCATTCTGTAATCTGCGGACTATCAGATTGTTGATGTAACACAGAAATTGCATCGGGATTGAATACAACAGTCACCATGCGCACTTTCCTGCATGGGTGTAATGTCCAAACAGTCTACGCTTTGATCGTTCCCTGGAAGACCAGTAGTAGTTTCCGATGCACATCTGGAGGCATTATGTAATCTGTGCACTATCAGAGTGTTGATAAAACACACAAATTGCATCGGGATTGAGTACAACAGTCACCATGCGCGCTTTCCTACATGGGAGTAATATCTCAAACAGTCTACGCTTTGATCGTTCCCTGGAAGACCAGTAGTAGTTTTCGTTGTACATCAGGAGGCATTCTGTAATCTGTGGACCTTCAAAGTGTTGATGAAACACAGAAATTGCATCGGGATTGAATACAACAGTCACCATGCGCACTTTCCTCCATGGGACTAAAGTCTCAAACAGTATACGCTTTGATCGTTCCCTGGAAGACCAGTAGTAGTTTCCGATGCACATCTGGAAGACCAGTGGTAGTTATCGATGTACATCTGGAGGCATTCTGTAATCTGTGGACCTTCAAAGTGTTGATGAAACACAGAAATTGCATCGGGATTGAATACAACAGTCACCATGCGCACTTTCCTCCATGGGACTAAAGTCTCAAACAGTATACGCTTTGATCGTTCCCTGGAAGACCAGTAGTAGTTTCCGATGCACATCTGGAGGCATTCTGTAATCTGTGGAGTATCAGAGTGTTGATGAAACACTGAAATTGCATCGGGATTGAATACAACAGTCACCATGCGCACTTTCCTCCATGGGAGTAATGTCTCAAACTGTCTACGCTTTGATCGATCCCTGAAAGACCAGTAGTAGTTTCCGATGCACACTTGGAGGCATTGTGTAATCTGTGGACTATCAGAGTGTTGATGAAACACAGACATTGCATCAGGATTGAATACAACAGTCACCATGCGCACTTACCTCCATGGGATTAATGTCTCAAACAGTCTACGCTTTGATCGTTCCCTGAAGGACCAGTAGTAGTTTCCGATGCACATCTCGAAGCATTCTGCAATCTGTGGACCTTTAAAGTGTTGATGAAACACAGAAATTGCATCGGGATTGAATACAACAGTCACCAAGCGCACTTTCCACCATGTGAGTAATGTCTCATACAGTCTACGCTTTGATCGTTCCTTGGAAGACCAGTAGTAGATTCCGATGCACATCTGGAGGCATTCTGTACTCTGTGGACTATGAGAGTGTTGATGAAACACAGAAATTGCATCGGGATTGAATACAACAGTCACCATGCGCACTTTCCTCCAAGGGAGTAATGTCTCAAACAGTCTACGCTTTGATCGTTCCCTGGAAGACCAGTAGTAGTTTCCGATGCACATTTGGAGGCATTCTGTAATCTGCGGACTATCAGAGTGTTGATGAAACCCAGAAATTGCATCGAGATTGAATACAACAGTCACCATGCGCACTTTCCTCCATGGGAGTAATGTCTCAAACAGTCTACGCTTTGATCGTTCCCTGGAAGACCATTAGTAGTTTCCGATGCACATGTGGAGGCATTCTGTATTCTGTGGACCTTCAAAGTGTTGATGAAACACAAAAATTGCATCGGGATGGAAAACAACAGTCACCATGCGCACTTTCCTCCATGGGATTAATGTCTCAAACAGTCTACGCTTTGATCGTTCCCTGGAAGACCAGTAGTAGATTCCGATGCACATCTGTATTCATTCCGTAATCTGTGGACCTTCAAAGTGTTGATGAAACACAGAAATTGCAACGGGATTGAATACAACAGTCACCATGCGCACTTTCCTCACTGTGAGTAATGTCTCAAACAGTCTACGCTTTGATCGTTCCCTGGAAGACCAGTAGTAGTTTCCGATGCACATCTGGAAGCACTCTGTAATCTGTGGACTATCAGAGTGTTGATGAAACACAGAAATTGCATCGGGATTGAATACAACAGTCACCATTCGCACTTTCCTTCATGGGACTAATGTCTCAAACAGTATACGCTTTGATCGTTCCCTGGAAGACCAGTATTAGTTTCCGATGCACATCTGGAGGCATTCTGTTATCTGTCTACTTTCAAAGTGTTGATGAAACACAGAAATTGCATCGGGATTGAATTCAACAAGCGCCATGCAGGCTTTTCTCCATGAGAGTATTGTCTCAAACTGTCTACGCTTTGATCGCTCCCTGAAAGACCAGTAGCAGTTTCCGAAGCCCATCTGGAGTCATTCTGTAATCTGTGGACAGTCATAGTGTAGATTAAACACAGAAATAGCATCGGGATTAAATACAACAGACACCATGCGGGCTTTTCGCCACGTGAGTAATGTCACAAACTGTCTACGCTTTAATCATTCCCTGGAAGACCAGTAGTAGTTTCTGATGCACATTTGGAGGCATTCTGTAATCTGCGGACTATCAGATTGTTGATGTAACACAGAAATTGCATCGGGATTGAATACAACAGTCACCATGCGCACTTTCCTCAATGGAAGTAATGTCTCAAAGAGTCTACGCTTTGATTGTTCCCTGGAAGACCAGTAGTAGTTTCCGATGCACATCTGGAGGCCTTCTGTAATCTGTGAATTTTCAAAGTGTTGATGAAACACAGAAATTGCATCGGGATTGAATACAACTGGCACCATGCCGGCTTTCCTCCATGGGAGTATTGTCTCAAACTGTCTACGCTTTGATCGCTCCCTGGAAGACCAGTAGTGGTTTCGGAAGATCATCTGGAGACATTCTGTAATCTGTGGACAGTCAGAGTGTTGATTAAACACAGAAATAGTATCGGGATTAAATACAACAGCCACCATGCGGGCTTTTCGCCACGGGAGTAATGTCTCAAAGTGTCTACGCTTTAATCGTTCCCTGGAAGACCAGTAGTAGTTTCCGATGCACATTTGGAGGCATTCTGTAATCTGCGGACTATCAGATTGTTGATGTAACACAGAAATTGCATCGGGATTGAATACAACAGTCACCATGCGCACTTTCCTGCATGGGTGTAACGTCCAAACAGTCTACGCTTTGATCGTTCCCTGGAAGACCAGTAGTAGTTTCCGATGCACATCTGGAGGCATTATGTAATCTGTGCACTATCAAGTGTTGATAAAACACACAAATTGCATCGGGATTGAGTACAACAGTCACCATGCGCGCTTTCCTCCATGGGACTAATGTCTCAAACAGTATACGCTTTGATCGTTCCCTGGAAGACCATTAGTAGTTTCCGATGCACATGTGGAGGCATTCTGTATTCTGTGGACCTTCAAAGTGTTGATGAAACACAGATATTGCATCGGGATGGAATACAACAGTCACCATGCGCACTTTCCTCCATGGGATTAATGTCTCCAACAGTCTACGCTTTGATCGTTCCCTGGAAGACCAGTAGTAGATTCCGATGCAGATCTGGAGGCATTCTGTAATCTGTGGACCTTCAAAGTGTTGATGAAACACAGAAATTGCAACGGGATTGAATACAACAGTCACCATGCGCACTTTCCTCACTGTGAGTAATGTCTCAAAGAGTCTACGCTTTGATCGTTCCCTGGACGACCAGTAGTAGTTTCCGATGCACATCTGGAGGCACTCTGTAATCTGTGGACTATCAGAGTGTTGATGAAACACAGGAATTGCATCGGGATTGAATACAACAGTAACCATTCTCACTTTCCTCCATGGGACTAATTTCTCAAACAGTATACGCTTTGATCGTTCCCTGGAAGACCATTAGTAGTTTCCGATGCACATCTGGAGGCATTCTGTAATCTGTGGACAATCAGAGTGTTGATGAAACACAGAAATTGCATCGGGATTGAATACAACAGGCACTATGCAGGCTTTTCTCCATGGGAGTATTGTCTCAAACTGTCTACATTTTGATCGCTCCCTGGAAGACCAGTAGTAGTTTCCGAAGCCCATTTGGAGTCATTCTGTAAGCTGTGGACAATCAGAGTGTTTATTAAACACAGAAATAGCATCGGGATTGAATACAACACGCACCATGCGGGCTTTTCTCCACGGGAGTAATGTCTCAAACTGTCTATGATTTGATCGTTCCCTGGAAGGCCAATAGTAGTTTCCGATGCACATTTGGAGGCATTCTGTAATCTGTGGACTATCAGAGTGTTGATAAAACACAGAAATTGCATCGGGGTTGAATACAACAGGCACCATGCGCACATACCTCCATGGGAGTAATGTCTCAAAAAGTCTACGTCATGATCGTTCCCTGGAAGACCAGTAGTAGTTTCCGATGCACATCTGGAGGCATTCTGTAATCTGTGGACCTTCAAAGTGTTGATGAAACACTGAAATTGCATCGGGATGGAATACAACAGTCACCATGCGCACTTTCCTCACTGTGAGTAATGTCTCAAACAGTCTACGATTTGATCGTTCCCTGGAAGACCAGTAATAGTTTCCGATGCACATTTGGAGGCATTCTGTAATCTGTGGACTATCAGAGTGTTGATAAAACACAGAAATTGCATCGGGGTTGAATACAACAGGCACCATGCGCACATTCCTCCATGGGAGTATTGTCTCAAAAAGTCTACGCTTTGATCGTTCCCTGGAAGACCAGTAGTAGTTTCCGATGCACATCTGGAGGCATTCTGTAATCTGTGGACCTTCAAAGTGTTGATGAAACACTGAAATTGCATCGGGATGGAATACAACAGTCACCATGCGCACTTTCCTCCATAGGAGTAATGTCTCAAACAGTCTACGCTTTGATCGTTCCCTGGAAGACCAGTAGTAGTTTCCCATGCACATCTGGATTCATTCTGTAATCTGTGGACCTTCAAACGGTTGATGAGACACAGAAATTGCAAAGGGATTGAATACAACAGTCACCATGCGCACTTTCCTCCATGTGAGTAATGTGTCAAACAGTCTACGCTTTGATCGTTCCCTGGAAGACCAGTAGTAGTTTCCGATGCACATCTGGAGGCATTCTGTAATCTGTGGACAGTCATAGTGTTGATTAAACACAGAAATAGCATCGGGATTAAATACAACAGACACCATGCGGGCTTTTCGCCACGTGAGTAATGTCACAAACTGTCTACGCTTTAATCATTCCCTGGAAGACCAGTAGTAGTTTCCGATGCACATTTGGAGGCATTCTGTAATCTGTGGACAGTCAGATTGTTGATGAAGCACAGAAATTGCATCGGGACTGAATACAACAGTCACCATGCGCACTTTCCTCCATGTGAGTAATGTCTCAAACGGTCTTCGCTTTGATCGTTCCCTGGAAGACCAGTAGTAGTTTCCGATGCACATCTGGAGGCATTCTGTACTCTGTGGACTATGAGAGTGTTGATGAAACACAGAAATTGCATCGGGATTGAATACAAGAGTCACCATGCGCACTTTCCTCCAAGGGAGTAATGTCTCAAACAGTCTACGCTTTGATCGTTCCCTGGAAGACCAGTAGTAGTTTCCGATGCACATTTGGAGGCATTCTGTAATCTGCGGACTATCAGAGTGTTGATGAAACCCAGAAATTGCATCGAGATTGAATACAACAGTCACCATGCGCACTTTCCTCCATGGGAGTAATGTCTCAAACAGTCTACGCTTTGATCGTTCCCTGGAAGACCATTAGTAGTTTCCGATGCACATGTGGAGGCATTCTGTATTCTGTGGACCTTCAAAGTGTTGATGAAACACAGAAATTGCATCGGGATGGAATACAACAGTCACCATGCGCACTTTCCTCCATGGGATTAATGTCTCAAACAGTCTACGCTTTGATCGTTCCCTGGAAGACCAGTAGTAGATTCCGATGCACATCTGTATTCATTCTGTAATCTGTGGACCTTCAAAGTGTTGATGAAACACAGAAATTGCAACGGGATTGAATACAACAGTCACCATGCGCACTTTCCTCACTGTGAGTAATGTCTCAAACAGTCTACGCTATATCGTTCCCTGGAAGACCAGTAGTAGTTTCCGATGCACATCTGGAAGCACTCTGTAATCTGTGGACTATCAGAGTGTTGATGAAACACAGAAATTGCATCGGGATTGAATACAACAGTCACCATTCGCACTTTCCTTCATGGGACTAATGTCTCAAACAGTATACGCTTTGATCGTTCCCTGGAAGACCAGTATTAGTTTCCGATGCACATCTGGAGGCATTCTGTTATCTGTCTACTTTCAAAGTGTTGATGAAACACAGAAATTGCATCGGGATTGAATACAACAAGCGCCATGCAGGCTTTTCTCCATGAGAGTATTGTCTCAAACTGTCTACGCATTGATCGCTCCCTGAAAGACCAGTAGTAGTTTCCGAAGCCCAT
The DNA here is from genome assembly GCF_023897955.1 of Schistocerca gregaria. Lineage (NCBI taxonomy): Eukaryota > Metazoa > Arthropoda > Insecta > Orthoptera > Acrididae > Schistocerca > Schistocerca gregaria. Next base: position 787,081,826 of record NC_064923.1, read on the forward strand.
CTGGAGTCATTCTGTAATCTGTGGACAGTCATAGTGTTGATTAAACACAGAAATAGCATCGGGATTAAATACAACAGACACCATGCGGGCTTTTCGCCACGTGAGTAATGTCACAAACTGTCTACGCTTTAATCATTCCCTGGAAGACCAGTAGTAGTTTCCGATGCACATTTGGAGGCATTCTGTAATCTGTGGACAGTCAGATTGTTGATGAAACACAGATATTGCATCGGGACTGAATACAACAGTCACCATGCGCACTTTCCTCCATGTGAGTAATGTCTCAAACGGTCTTCGCTTTGATCGTTCCCTGGAAGACCAGTAGTAGTTTCCGATGCACATCTGGAGGCATTATGTAATCTGTGCACTATCAGAGTGTTGATAAAACACACAAATTGCATCCGGATTGAATACAACAGTCAGCATGCGCGCTTTCCTACATGGGAGTAATATCTCAAACAGTCTACGCTTTGATCGTTCCCTGGAAGACCAGTAGTAGTTTTCGTTGTACATCAGGAGGCATTCTGTAATCTGTGGACTATCAGAGTGTTGATAAAACACAGAAATTGCATCGGGGTTGAATACAACAGGCACCATGCGCACATTCCTCCATGGGAGTATTGTCTCAAAAAGTCTACGCTTTGATCGTTCCCTGGAAGACCAGTAGTAGTTTCCGATGCACATCTGGAGGCATTCTGTAATCTGTGGACCTTCAAAGTGTTGATGAAACACAGATATTGCATCGGGATGGAATACAACAGTCACCATGCGCACTTTCCTCCATGGGATTAATGTCTCCAACAGTCTACGCTTTGATCGTTCCCTGGAAGACCAGTAGTAGATTCCGATGCAGATCTGGAGGCATTCTGTAATCTGTGGACCTTCAAAGTGTTGATGAAACACAGAAATTGCAACGGGATTGAATACAACAGTCACCATGCGCACTTTCCTCACTGTGAGTAATGTCTCAAAGAGTCTACGCTTTGATCGTTCCCTGGACGACCAGTAGTAGTTTCCGATGCACATCTGGAGGCACTCTGTAATCTGTGGACTATCAGAGTGTTGATGAAACACAGGAATTGCATCGGGATTGAATACAACAGTAACCATTCTCACTTTCCTCCATGGGACTAATTTCTCAAACAGTATACGCTTTGATCGTTCCCTGGAAGACCATTAGTAGTTTCCGATGCACATCTGGAGGCATTCTGTAATCTGTGGACAATCAGAGTGTTGATGAAACACAGAAATTGCATCGGGATTGAATACAACAGGCACTATGCAGGCTTTTCTCCATGGGAGTATTGTCTCAAACTGTCTACATTTTGATCGCTCCCTGGAAGACCAGTAGTAGTTTCCGAAGCCCATTTGGAGTCATTCTGTAAGCTGTGGACAATCAGAGTGTTTATTAAACACAGAAATAGCATCGGGATTGAATACAACACGCACCATGCGGGCTTTTCTCCACGGGAGTAATGTCTCAAACTGTCTATGATTTGATCGTTCCCTGGAAGGCCAGTAGTAGTTTCCGATGCACATTTGGAGGCATTCTGTAATCTGTGGACTATCAGAGTGTTGATAAAACACAGAAATTGCATCGGGGTTGAATACAACAGGCACCATGCGCACATACCTCCATGGGAGTAATGTCTCAAAAAGTCTACGTCTTGATCGTTCCCTGGAAGATCAGTAGTAGTTTCCGATGCACATCTGGAGGCATTCTGTAATCTGTGGACCTTCAAAGTGTTGATGAAATACTGAAATTGCATCGGGATGGAATACAACAGTCACCATGCGCACTTTCCTCACTGTGAGTAATGTCTCAAACAGTCTACGATTTGATCGTTCCCTGGAAGACCAGTAATAGTTTCCGATGCACATTTGGAGGCATTCTGTAATCTGTGGACTATCAGAGTGTTGATAAAACACAGAAATTGCATCGGGGTTGAATACAACAGGCACCATGCGCACATTCCTCCATGGGAGTATTGTCTCAAAAAGTCTACGCTTTGATCGTTCCCTGGAAGACCAGTAGTAATTTCCGATGCACATCTGGAGGCATTCTGTAATCTGTGGACCTTCAAAGTGTTGATGAAACACTGAAATTGCATCGGGATGGAATACAACAGTCACCATGCGCACTTTCCTCCATAGGAGTAATGTCTCAAACAGTCTACGCTTTGATCGTTCCCTGGAAGACCAGTAGTAGTTTCCCATGCACATCTGGATTCATTCTGTAATCTGTGGACCTTCAAACGGTTGATGAGACACAGAAATTGCAACAGGATTGAATACAACAGTCACCATGCGCACTTTCCTCCATGTGAGTAATGTCTCAAACAGTCTACGCTTTGAACGTTCCCTGGAAGACCAGTAGTAGTTTCCGATGCACATCTGGAGACATTCTGTAATCTGTGGACAGTCATAGTGTTGATTAAACACAGAAATAGCATCGGGATTAAATACAACACACACCATGCGGGCTTTTCGCCACGTGAGTAATGTCACAAACTGTCTACGCTTTAATCATTCCCTGGAAGACCAGTAGTAGTTTCCGATGCACATTTGGAGGCATTCTGTAATCTGTGGACAGTCAGATTGTTGATGAAGCACAGAAATTGCATCGGGACTGAATACAACAGTCACCATGCGCACTTTCCTCCATGTGAGTAATGTCTCAAACGGTCTTCGCTTTGATCGTTCCCTGGAAGACTAGTAGTAGTTTCCGATGCACATCTGGAGGCATTCTGTACTCTGTGGACTATGAGAGTGTTGATGAAACACAGAAATTGCATCGGGATTGAATACAACAGTCACCATGCGCACTTTCCTCCAAGGGAGTAATGTCTCAAACAGTCTACGCTTTGATCGTTCCCTGGAAGACCAGTAGTAGTTTGCGATGCACATTTGGAGGCATTCTGTAATCTGCGGACTATCTGTTGATGAAACCCAGAAATTGCATCGAGATTGAATACAACAGTCACCATGCGCACTTTCCTCCATGGGAGTAATGTCTCAAACAGTCTACGCTTTGATCGTTCCCTGGAAGACCATTAGTAGTTTCCGATGCACATGTGGAGGCATTCTGTATTCTGTGGACCTTCAAAGTGTTGATGAAACACAGAAATTGCATCGGGATGGAATACAACAGTCACCATGCGCACTTTCCTCCATGGGATTAATGTCTCAAACAGTCTACGCTTTGATCGTTCCCTGGAAGACCAGTAGTAGATTCCGATGCACATCTGTATTCATTCTGTAATCTGTGGACCTTCAAAGTGTTGATGAAACACAGAAATTGCAACGGGATTGAATACAACAGTCACCATGCGCACTTTCCTCACTGTGAGTAATGTCTCAAACAGTCTACGCTTTGATCGTTCCCTGGAAGACCAGTAGTAGTTTCCGATGCACATCTGGAAGCACTCTGTAATCTGTGGACTATCAGAGTGTTGATGAAACACAGAAATTGCATCGGGATTGAATACAACAGTCACCATTCGCACTTTCCTTCATGGGACTAATGTCTCAAACAGTATACGCTTTGATCGTTCCCTGGAAGACCAGTATTAGTTTCCGATGCACATCTGGAGGCATTCTGTTATCTGTCTACTTTCAAAGTGTTGATGAAACACAGAAATTGCATCGGGATTGAATACAACAAGCGCCATGCAGGCTTTTCTCCATGAGAGTATTGTCTCAAACTGTCTACGCTTAGATCGCTCCCTGAAAGACCAGTAGTAGTTTCCGAAGCCCATCTGGAGTCATTCTGTAATCTGTGGACAGTCATAGTGTTGATTAAACACAGAAATAGCATCGGGATTAAATACAACAGACACCATGCGGGCTTTTCGCCACGTGAGTAATGTCACAAACTGTCTACGCTTTAATCATTCCCTGGAAGACCAGTAGTAGTTTCCGATGCACATTTGGAGGCATTCTGTAATCTGTGGACAGTCAGATTGTTGATGAAACACAGAAATTGCATCGGGACTGAATACAACAGTCACCATGCGCACTTTCCTCCATGGGACTAATGTCTCAAACAGTATACGCTTTGATCGTTCCCTGGAAGACCAGTAGTAGTTTCCGATGCACATCTGGAGACATTCTGTAATCTGTGGACTATCAGAGTGTTGATGAAACACTGAAATTGCATCGGGATTGAATACAACAGTCATCATGCGCACTTTCCTCAATGGAAGTAATGTCTCAAAGAGTCTACGCTTTGATTGTTCCCTGGAAGACCAGTAGTAGTTTCCGATGCACATCTGGAGGCATTCTGTAATCTGTGAATTTTCAAAGTGTTGATGAAACACAGAAATTGCATCGGGATTGAATACAACTGGCACCATGCCGGCTTTCCTCCATGGGAGTATTGTCTCAAACTGTCTACGCTTTGATCGCTCCCTGGAAGACCAGTAGTGGTTTCGGAAGATCATCTGGAGACATTCTGTAATCTGTGGACAGTCAGAGTGTTGATTAAACACAGAAATAGTATCGGGATTAAATACAACAGCCACCATGCGGGCTTTTCGCCACGGGAGTAATGTCTCAAAGTGTCTACGCTTTAATCGTTCCCTGGAAGACCAGTAGTAGTTTCCGATGCACATTTGGAGGCATTCTGTAATCTGCGGACTATCAGATTGTTGATGTAACACAGAAATTGCATCGGGATTGAATACAACAGTCACCATGCGCACTTTCCTGCATGGGTGTAATGTCCAAAGAGTCTACGCTTTGATCGTTCCCTGGAAGACCAGTAGTAGTTTCCGATGCACATCTGGAGGCATTATGTAATCTGTGCACTATCAGAGTGTTGATAAAACACACAAATTGCATCGGGATTGAATACAACAGTCACCATGCGCGCTTTCCTACATGGGAGTAATATCTCAAACAGTCTACGCTTTGATCGTTCCCTGGAAGACCAGTAGTAGTTTTCGTTGTACATCAGGAGGCATTCTGTAATCTGTGGACCTTCAAAGTGTTGATGAAACACAGAAATTGCGTCGGGATTGAATACAACAGTCGCCATGCGCACTTTCCTCCATGGGACTAATGTCTCAAACAGTATACGCTTTGATCGTTCCCTGGAAGACCATTAGTAGTTTCCGATGCACATGTGGAGGCATTCTGTATTCTGTGGACCTTCAAAGTGTTGATGAAACACAGATATTGCATCGGGATGGAATACAACAGTCACCATGCGCACTTTCCTCCATGGGATTAATGTCTCCAACAGTCTACGCTTTGATCGTTCCCTGGAAGACCAGTAGTAGATTCCGATGCAGATCTGGAGGCATTCTGTAATCTGTGGACCTTCAAAGTGTTGATGAAACACAGAAATTGCAACGGGATTGAATACAACAGTCACCATGCGCACTATCCTCACTGTGAGTAATGTCTCAAAGAGTCTACGCTTTGATCGTTCCCTGGACGACCAGTAGTAGTTTCCGATGCACATCTGGAGGCACTCTGTAATCTGTGGACTATCAGAGTGTTGATGAAACACAGGAATTGCATCGGGATTGAATACAACAGTAACCATTCTCACTTTCCTCCATGGGACTAATTTCTCAAACAGTATACGCTTTGATCGTTCCCTGGAAGACCATTAGTAGTTTCCGATGCACATCTGGAGGCATTCTGTAATCTGTGGACAATCAGAGTGTTGATGAAACACAGAAATTGCATCGGGATTGAATACAACAGGCACTATGCAGGCTTTTCTCCATGGGAGTATTGTCTCAAACTGTCTACATTTTGATCGCTCCCTGGAAGACCAGTAGTAGTTTCCGAAGCCCATTTGGAGTCATTCTGTAAGCTGTGGACAATCAGAGTGTTTATTAAACACAGAAATAGCATCGGGATTGAATACAACACGCACCATGCGGGCTTTTCTCCACGGGAGTAATGTCTCAAACTGTCTATGATTTGATCGTTCCCTGGAAGGCCAGTAGTAGTTTCCGATGCACATTTGGAGGCATTCTGTAATCTGTGGACTATCAGAGTGTTGATAAAACACAGAAATTGCATCGGGGTTGAATACAACAGGCACCATGCGCACATACCTCCATGGGAGTAATGTCTCAAAAAGTCTACGTCTTGATCGTTCCCTGGAAGACCAGTAGTAGTTTCCGATGCACATCTGGAGGCATTCTGTAATCTGTGGACCTTCAAAGTGTTGATGAAACACTGAAATTGCATCGGGATGGAATACAACAGTCACCATGCGCACTTTCCTCACAGTGAGTAATGTCTCAAACAGTCTACGATTTGATCGTTCCCTGGAAGACCAGTAATAGTTTCCGATGCACATTTGGAGGCATTCTGTAATCTGTGGACTATCAGAGTGTTGATAAAACACAGAAATTGCATCGGGGTTGAATACAACAGGCACCATGCGCACATTCCTCCATGGGAGTATTGTCTCAAAAAGTCTACGCTTTGATCGTTCCCTGGAAGACCAGTTGTAGTTTCCGATGCACATTTGGAGGTATTCTGTATTCTGTGGACTATCAGAGTGTTGATGAAACACAGAAATTGCATCGGGATTGAATCAACAGTCACCATGCGCACTTACCTCCATGGGAGTAATGCCTCAAACAGTCTACGCTTTGATCTTTCCCTGGAAATCCAGTAGTAGTTTTCGATGTACATCTGGAGGCATTCTGTAATCTGTGGACCTTCAAAGTGTTGATGACACACAGAAATTGCATCGGGATTGAATACAACCGTCACCATGCGCACTTTCCTCCATGGGACTAAAGTCTCAAACAGTATACGCATTGATAGTTCCCTGGAAGACCAGTAGTAGTTTCCGATGCACATCTGGAGGCATTCTGTAATCTGTGGACAGTCATAGTGTTGATTAAACACAGAAATAGCGTCGGGATTAAATACAACAGACACCATGCGGGCTTTTCGCCACGTGAGTAATGTCACAAACTGTCTACGCTTTAATCATTCCCTGGAAGACCAGTAGTAGTTTCCGATGCACATTTGGAGGCATTCTGTAATCTGTGGACAGTCAGATTGTTGATGAAGCACAGAAATTGCATCGGGACTGAATACAACAGTCACCATGCGCACTTTCCTCCATGTGAGTAATGTCTCAAACGGTCTTCGCTTTGATCGTTCCCTGGAAGACCAGTAGTAGTTTCCGATGCACATCTGGAGGCATTATGTAATCTGTGCACTATCAGAGTGTTGATAAAACACACAAATTGCATCGGGATTGAATACAACAGTCACCATGCGCGCTTTCCTACATGGGAGTAATATCTCAAACAGTCTACGCTTTGATCGTTCCCTGGAAGACCAGTATTAGTTTCCGATGCACATTTGGAGGCATTCTGTAATCTGCGGACTATCAGAGTGTTGATGAAACCCAGAAATTGCATCGAGATTGAATACAACAGTCACCATGCGCACTTTCCTCCATGGGAGTAATGTCTCAAACAGTCTACGCTTTGATCGTTCCCTGGAAGACCATTAGTAGTTTCCGATGCACATGTGGAGGCATTCTGTATTCTGTGGACCTTCAAAGTGTCGATGAAACACAGAAATTGCATCGGGATTTAATACAACAGTCACCATGCGCACTTTCCTCCATGGGATTAATGTCTCAAACAGTCTACGCTTTGATCGTTCCCTGGAAGACCAGTAGTAGATTCCGATGCACATCTGTATTCATTCTGTAATCTGTGGACCTTCAAAGTGTTGATGAAACACAGAAATTGCAACGGGATTGAATACAACAGTCACCATGCGCACTTTCCTCACTGTGAGTAATGTCTCAAACAGTCTACGCTTTGATCGTTCCCTGGAAGACCAGTAGTAGTTTCCGATGCACATCTGGAAGCACTCTGTAATCTGTGGACTATCAGAGTGTTGATGAAACACAGAAATTGCATCGGGATTGAATACAACAGTCACCATTCGCACTTTCCTTCATGGGACTAATGTCTCAAACAGTATACGCTTTGATCGTTCCCTGGAAGACCAGTATTAGTTTCCGATGCACATCAGGAGGCATTCTGTTATCTGTCTACTTTCAAAGTGTTGATGAAACACAGAAATTGCATCGGGATTGAATACAACAAGCGCCATGCAGGCTTTTCTCCATGAGAGTATAGTCTCAAACTGTCTACGCTTTGATCGCTCCCTGAAAGACCAGTAGTAGTTTCCGAAGCCCATCTGGAGTCATTCTGTAATCTGTGGACAGTCATAGTGTTGATTAAACACAGAAATAGCATCGGGATTAAATACAACAGACACCATGCGGGCTTTTCGCCACGTGAGTAATGTCACAAACTGTCTACGCTTTAATCATTCCCTGGAAGACCAGTAGTAGTTTCCGATGCACATTTGGAGGCATTCTGTAATCTGTGGACAGTCAGATTGTTGATGAAACACAGAAATTGCATCGGGACTGAATACAACAGTCACCATGCGCACTTTCCTCCATGTGAGTAATGTCTCAAACGGTCTTCGCTTTGATCGTTCCCTGGAAGACCAGTAGTAGTTTCCGATGCACATCTGGAGGCATTATGTAATCTGTGCACTATCAGAGTGTTGATAAAACACACAAATTGCATCCGGATTGAATACAACAGTCACCATGCGCGCTTTCCTACATGGGAGTAATATCTCAAACAGTCTTCGCTTTGATCGTTCCCTGGAAGACCAGTAGTAGTTTTCGTTGTACATCAGGAGGCATTCTGTAATCTGTGGACCTTCAAAGTGTTGATGAAACACAGAAATTGCGTCGGCATTGAATACAACAGTCGCCATGCGCACTTTCCTCCATGGGACTAATGTCTCAAACAGTATACGCTTTGATCGTTCCCTAAAAGACCAGTAGTAGTTTCCGATGCACATCTGGAGACATTCTGTAATCTGTGGACTATCAGAGTGTTGATGAAACACTGAAATTGCATCGGGATTGAATACAACAGTCATCATGCGCACTTTCCTCAATGGAAGTAATGTCTCAAGGAGTCTACGCTTTGATTGTTCCCTGGAAGACCAGTAGTAGTTTCCGATGCACATCTGGAGGCCTTCTGTAATCTGTGAATTTTCAAAGTGTTGATGAAACACAGAAATTGCATCGGGATTGAATACAACTGGCACCATGCCGGCTTTCCTCCATGGGAGTATTGTCTCAAACTGTCTACGCTTTGATCGCTCCCTGGAAGACCAGTAGTGGTTTCGGAAGATCATCTGGAGACATTCTGTAATCTGTGGACAGTCAGAGTGTTGATTAAACACAGAAATAGTATCGGGATTAAATACAACAGCCACCATGCGGGCTTTTCGCCACGGGAGTTATGTCTCAGAGTGTCTACGCTTTAATCGTTCCCTGGAAGACCAGTAGTAGTTTCCGATGCACATTTGGAGGCATTCTGTAATCTGCGGACTATCAGATTGTTGATGTAACACAGAAATTGCATCGGGATTGAATACAACAGTCACCATGCGCACTTTCCTGCATGGGTGTAATGTCCAAACAGTCTACGCTTTGATCGTTCCCTGGAAGACCAGTAGTACTTTCCGATGCACATCTGGAGGCATTATGTAATCTGTGCACTATCAGAGTGTTGATAAAACACACAAATTGCATCGGGATTGAATACAACAGTCACCATGCGCGCTTTCCTACATGGGAGTAATATCTCAAACAGTCTACGCTTTGATCGTTCCCTGGAAGACCAGTAGTAGTTTTCGTTGTACATCAGGAGGCATTCTGTAATCTGTGGACCTTCAAAGTGTTGATGAAACACAGAAATTGCGTCGGGATTGAATACAACAGTCGCCATGCGCACTTTCCTCCATGGGACTAATGTCTCAAACAGTATACGCTTTGATCGTTCCCTGGAAGACCATTACTAGTTTCCGATGCACATGTGGAGGCATTCTGTATTCTGTGGACCTTCAAAGTGTTGATGAAACACAGATATTGCATCGGGATGGAATACAACAGTCACCATGCGCACTTTCCTCCATGGGATTAATGTCTCCAACAGTCTACGCTTTGATCGTTCCCTGGAAGACCAGTAGTAGATTCCGATGCAGATCTTGAGGCATTCTGTAATCTGTGGACCTTCAAAGTGTTGATGAAACACAGAAATTGCAACGGGATTGAATACAACAGTCACCATGCGCACTTTCCTCACTGTGAGTAATGTCTCAAAGAGTCTACGCTTTGATCGTTCCCTGGACGACCAGTAGTAGTTTCCGATGCACATCTGGAGGCACTCTGTAATCTGTGGACTATCAGAGTGTTGATGAAACACAGGAATTGCATCGGGATTGAATACAACAGTAACCATTCTCACTTTCCTCCATGGGACTAATTTCTCAAACAGAATACGCTTTGATCGTTCCCTGGAAGACCATTAGTAGTTTCCGATGCACATCTGGAGGCATTCTGTAATCTGTGGACAATCAGAGTGTTGATGAAACACAGAAATTGCATCGGGATTGAATACAACAGGCACTATGCAGGCTTTTCTCCATGGGAGTATTGTCTCAAACTGTCTACATTTTGATCGCTCCCTGGAAGACCAGTAGTAGTTTCCGAAGCCCATTTGGAGTCATTCTGTAAGCTGTGGACAATCAGAGTGTTTATTAAACACAGAAATAGCATCGGGATTGAATACAACACGCACCATGCGGGCTTTTCTCCACGGGAGTAATGTCTCAAACTGTCTATGATTTGATCGTTCCCTGGAAGGCCAGTAGTAGTTTCCGATGCACATTTGGAGGCATTCTGTAATCTGTGGACTATCAGAGTGTTGATAAAACACAGAAATTGCATCGGGGTTGAATACAACAGGCACCATGCGCACATACCTCCATGGGAGTATTGTCTCAAACTGTCTACATTTTGATCGCTCCCTGGAAGACCAGTAGTAGTTTCCCAAGCCCATTTGGAGTCATTCTGTAAGCTGTGGACAATCAGAGTGTTTATTAAACACAGAAATAGCATCGGGATTGAATACAACACGCACCATGCGGGCTTTTCTCCACGGGAGTAATGTCTCAAACTGTCTACGATTTGATCGTTCCCTGGAAGACCAGTAGTAGTTTCCGATGCACATTTGGAGGCATTCTGTAATCTGTGGACTATCAGATTGTTGATAAGACACAGAAATTGCATCGGGGTTGAATACAACAGGCACCATGCGCACATTCCTCCATGGGAGTATTGTCTCAAAAAGTCTACGCTTTGATCGTTCCCTGGAAGACCAGTAGTAGTTTCCGATGCACATCTGGAGGCATTCTGTAATCTGTGGACCTTCAAAGTGTTGATGAAACACTGAAATTGCATCGGGATGGAATACAACAGTCACCATGCGCACTTTCCTCCATAGGAGTAATGTCTCAAACAGTCTACGCTTTGATCGTTCCCTGGAAGACCAGTAGTAGTTTCCCATGCACATCTGGATTCATTCTGTAATCTGTGGACCTTCAAACGGTTGATGAGACACAGAAATTGCAACGGGATTGAATACAACAGTCACCATGCGCACTTTCCTCCATGTGAGTAATGTCTCAAACAGTCTACGCTTTGATCGTTCCCTGGAAGACCAGTAGTAGTTTCCGATGCACATCTGGAGGCATACTGTAATCTATGGACTTTCAGAGTGTTGATGAAACACACAAATTGCATCGGGATTGAATACAACAGGCACCATGCCGGCTTATCTCCACGGGAGTAATGTCTCAGACTGTCTACGCTTTGATCGTTCCCTGGAAGACCAGTAGTAGTTTCCGATGCACATTTGGAGGTATTCTGTATTCTGTGGACTATCAGAGTGTTGATGAAACACAGAAATTGCATCGGGATTGAATGAACAGTCACCATGCGCACTTACCTCCATGGGAGTAATGTCTCAAACAGTCTACGCTTTGATCTTTCCCTGGAAATCCAGTAGTAGTTTTCGATGTACATCTGGAGGCATTCTGTAATCTGTGGACCTTCAAAGTGTTGATGACACACAGAAATTGCATCGGGATTGAATACAACCGTCACCATGCGCACTTTCCTCCATGGGACTAAAGTCTCAAACAGTATACGCATTGATAGTTCCCTGGAAGACCAGTAGTAGTTTCCGATGCACATCTGGAGGCATTCTGTAATCTGTGGACAGTCATAGTGTTGATTAAACACAGAAATAGCATCGGGATTAAATACAACAGACACCATGCGGGCTTTTCGCCACGTGAGTAATGTCACAAACTGTCTACGCTTTAATCATTCCCTGGAAGACCAGTAGTAGTTTCCGATGCACATTTGGAGGCATTCTGTAATCTGTGGACAGTCAGATTGTTGATGAAGCACAGAAATTGCATCGGGACTGAATACAACAGTCACCATGCGCACTTTCCTCCATGTGAGTAATGTCTCAAACGGTCTTCGCTTTGATCGTTCCCTGGAAGACCAGTAGTAGTTTCCGATGCACATCTGGAGGTATTATGTAATCTGTGCACTATCAGAGTGTTGATAAAACACACAAATTGCATCGGGATTGAATACAACAGTCACCATGCGCGCTTTCCTACATGGGAGTAATATCTCAAACAGTCTACGCTTTGATCGTTCCCTGGAAGACCAGTAGTAGTTTTCGTTGTACATCAGGAGGCATTCTGTAATCTGTGGACCTTCAAAGTGTTGATGAAACACAGAAATTGCGTCGGGATTGAATACAACAATCGCCATGCGCACTTTCCTCCATGGGACTAATGTCTCAAACAGTATACGCTTTGATCGTTCCCTAAAAGACCAGTAGTAGTTTTCGATGCACATCTGGAGACATTCTGTAATCTGCGGACTATCAGATTGTTGATGTAACACAGAAATTGCATCGGGATTGAATACAACAGTCACCATGCGCACTTTCCTGCATGGGTGTAATGTCCAAACAGTCTACGCTTTGATCGTTCCCTGGAAGACCAGTAGTAGTTTCCGATGCACATCTGGAGGCATTATGTAATCTGTGCACTATCAGAGTGTTGATAAAACACACAAATTGCATCGGGATTGAATACAACAGTCACCATGCGCGCTTTCCTACATGGGAGTAATATCTCAAACAGTATACGCTTTGATCGTTCCCTGGAAGACCAGTAGTAGTTTTCGTTGTTCATCAGGAGGCATTCTGTAATCTGTGGACCTTCAAAGTGTTGATGAAACACAGAAATTGCATCGGGATGGAATACAACAGTCACCATGCGCACTTTCCACCATGGGATTAATGTCTCCAACAGTCTACGCTTTGATCGTTCCCTGGAAGACCAGTAGTAGATTCCGATGCAGATCTGGAGGCATTCTGTAATCTGTGGACCTTCAAAGTGTTGATGAAACACAGAAATTGCAACGGGATTGAATACAACAGTCACCATGCGCACTTTCCTCACTGTGAGTAATGTCTCAAAGAGTCTACGCTTTGATCGTTCCCTGGACGACCAGTAGTAGTTTCCGATGCACATCTGGAGGCACTCTGTAATCTGTGGACTATCAGAGTGTTGATGAAACACATAAATTGCATCGGGATTGAATACAACAGTAACCATTCTCACTTTCCTCCATGGGACTAATTTCTCAAACAGTATACGCTTTGATCGTTCCCTGGAAGACCATTAGTAGTTTCCGATGCACGTCTGGAGGCATTCTGTAATCTGTGAACAATCAGAGTGTTGATGAAACACAGAAATTGCATCGGGATTGAATACAACAGGCACTATGCAGGCTTTTCTCCATGGGAGTATTGTCTCAAACTGTCTACATTTTGATCGCTCCCTGGAAGACCAGTAGTAGTTTCCCAAGCCCATTTGGAGTCATTCTGTAAGCTGTGGACAATCAGAGTGTTTATTAAACACAGAAATAGCATCGGGATTGAATACAACACGCACCATGCGGGCTTTTCTCCACGGGAGTAATGTCTCAAACTGTCTACGATTTGATCGTTCCCTGGAAGGCCAGTAGTAGTTTCCGATGCACAGTTGGAGGCATTCTGTAATCTGTGGACTATCAGATTGTTGATAAGACACAGAAATTGCATCGGGGTTGAATACAACAGGCACCATGCGCACATTCCTCCATGGGAGTATTGTCTCAAAAAGTCTACGCTTTGATCGTTCCCTGGAAGACCAGTAGTAGTTTCCGATGCACATCTGGAGGCATTCTGTAATCTGTGGACCTTCAAAGTGTTGATGAAACACTGAAATTGCATCGGGATGGAATACAACAGTCACCATGCGCACTTTCCTCCATAGGAGTAATGTCTCAAACAGTCTACGCTTTGATCGTTCCCTGGAAGACCAGTAGTAGTTTCCCATGCACATCTGGATTCATTCTGTAATCTGTGGACCTTCAAACGGTTGATGAGACACAGAAATTGCAACGGGATTGAATACAACCGTCACCATGCGCACTTTCCTCCATGGGACTAAAGTCTCAAACAGTATACGCATTGATAGTTCCCTGGAAGACCAGTAGTAGTTTCCGATGCACATCTGGAGGTATTATGTAATCTGTGCACTATCAGAGTGTTGATAAAACACACAAATTGCATCGGGATTGAATACAACAGTCACCATGCGCGCTTTCCTACATGGGAGTAATATCTCAAACAGTCTACGCTTTGATCGTTCCCTGGAAGACCAGTAGTAGTTTTCGTTGTACATCAGGAGGCATTCTGTAATCTGTGGACCTTCAAAGTGTTGATGAAACACAGAAATTGCGTCGGGATTGAATACAACAATCGCCATGCGCACTTTCCTCCATGGGACTAATGTCTCAAACAGTATACGCTTTGATCGTTCCCTAAAAGACCAGTAGTAGTTTTCGATGCACATCTGGAGACATTCTGTAATCTGCGGACTATCAGATTGTTGATGTAACACAGAAATTGCATCGGGATTGAATACAACAGTCACCATGCGCACTTTCCTGCATGGGTGTAATGTCCAAACAGTCTACGCTTTGATCGTTCCCTGGAAGACCAGTAGTAGTTTCCGATGCACATCTGGAGGCATTATGTAATCTGTGCACTATCAGAGTGTTGATAAAACACACAAATTGCATCGGGATTGAATACAACAGTCACCATGTGCGCTTTCCTACATGGGAGTAATATCTCAAACAGTCTACGCCTTGATCGTTCCCTGGAAGACCAGTAGTAGTTTTCGTTGTACATCAGGAGGCATTCTGTAATCTGTGGACCTTCAAAGTGTTGATGAAACACAGAAATTGCGTCGGGATTGAATACAACAGTCGCCATGCGCACTTTCCTCCATGGGACTAATGTCTCAAACAGTATACGCTTTGATCGTTCCCTGGAAGACCATTAGTAGTTTCCGATGCACATGTGGAGGCATTCTGTATTCTGTGGACCTTCAAAGTGTTGATGAAACACAGAAATTGCATCGGGATGGAATACAACAGTCACCATGCGCACTTTCCTCCATGGGATTAATGTCTCCAACAGTCTACGCTTTGATCGTTCCCTGGAAGACCAGTAGTAGATTCCGATGCAGATCTGGAGGCATTCTGTAATCTGTGGACCTTCAAAGTGTTGATGAAACACAGAAA
Organism: Schistocerca gregaria; assembly: GCF_023897955.1. NCBI lineage: Eukaryota > Metazoa > Arthropoda > Insecta > Orthoptera > Acrididae > Schistocerca > Schistocerca gregaria. Next base: position 787,097,430 of record NC_064923.1, read on the forward strand.
TTGCAACGGGATTGAATACAACAGTCACCATGCGCACTTTCCTCACTGTGAGTAATGTCTCAAAGAGTCTACGCTTTGATCGTTCCCTGGACGACCAGTAGTAGTTTCCGATGCACATCTGGAGGCACTCTGTAGTCTGTGGACTATCAGAGTGTTGATGAAACACAGAAATTGCATCGGGATTGAATACAACAGTAACCATTCTCACTTTCCTCCATGGTACTAATTTCTCAAACAGTATAGGCTTTGATCGTTCCCTGGAAGACCATTAGTAGTTTCCGATGCACGTCTGGAGGCATTCTGTAATCTGTGGACAATCAGAGTGTTGATGAAACACAGAAATTGCATCGGGATTGAATACAACAGGCACTATGCAGGCTTTTCTCCATGGGAGTATTGTCTCAAACTGTCTACATTTCGATCGCTCCCTGGAAGACCAGTAGTAGTTTCCCAAGCCCATTTGGAGTCATTCTGTAAGCTGTGGACAATCAGAGTGTTTATTAAACACAGAAATAGCATCGGGATTGAATACAACACGCACCATGCGGGCTTTTCTCCACGGGAGTAATGTCTCAAACTGTCTACGATTTGATCGTTCCCTGGAAGGCCAGTAGTAGTTTCCGATGCACATTTGGAGGCATTCTGTAATCTGTGGACTATCAGAGTGTTGATAAGACACAGAAATTGCATCGGGGTTGAATACAACAGGCACCATGCGCACATTCCTCCATGGGAGTATTGTCTCAAAAAGTCTACGCTTTGATCGTTCCCTGGAAGACCAGTAGTAGTTTCCGATGCACATCTGGAGGCATTCTGTAATCTGTGGACCCTCAAAGTGTTGATGAAACACTGAAATTGCATCGGGATGGAATACAACAGTCACCATGCGCACTTTCCTCCATAGGAGTAATGTCTCAAACAGTCTACGCTTTGATCGTTCCCTGGAAGACCAGTAGTAGTTTCCCATGCACATCTGGATTCATTCTGTAATCTGTGGACCTTCAAACGGTTGATGAGACACAGAAATTGCAACGGGATTGAATACAACAGTCACCATGCGCACTTTCCTCCTTGTGAGTAATGTCTCAAACAGTCTACGCTTTGATCGTTCCCTGGAAGACCTGTAGTAGTTTCCGATGCACATCTGGAGGCATACTGTAATCTATGGACTTTCAGAGTGTTGATGAAACACACAAATTGCATCGGGATTGAATACAACAGGCACCATGCCGGCTTATCTCCACGGGAGTAATGTCTCAGACTGTCTACGCTTTGATCGTTCCCTGGAAGACCAGTAGTAGTTTCCGATGCACATTTGGAGGTATTCTGTATTCTGTGGACTATCAGAGTGTTGATGAAACACAGAAATTGCATCGGGATTGAATGAACAGTCACCATGCGCACTTACCTCCATGGGAGTAATGTCTCAAACAGTCTACGCTTTGATCTTTCCCTGGAAATCCAGTAGTAGTTTTCGATGTACATCTGGAGGCATTCTGTAATCTGTGGACCTTCAAAGTGTTGATGACACACAGAAATTGCATCGGGATTGAATACAACCGTCACCATGCGCACTTTCCTCCATGGGACTAAAGTCTCAAACAGTATACGCATTGATAGTTCCCTGGAAGACCAGTAGTAGTTTCCGATGCACATCTGGAGGCATTCTGTAATCTGTGGACTATCAGAGTGTTGATGAAACACTGAAATTGCATCGGAATTGAATACAACAGTCTTCATGCGCACTTTACTCCATGGGAGTAATGTCTCAAACAGTCTACGCTTTGATCGTTCCCTGGAAGACCAGTAGTAGTTTCCGATGCACATCTGGAGGCATTCGGTAATCTGTGGACTTTCAAAGTGTTGATGAAATACAGAAATTGCATCGGGATTGAATACAACAGGCACCATGCAGGCTTTTCTCCATGAGAGTATTGTCTCAAACTGTCTACGCTTTGATCGCTCCCTGGAAGACCAGTAGTAATTTCCGAAACCCATCTGGAGTCATTCTGTAATCTGTGGACAGTCAGAGTGTTGATTAAACACAGAAATAGCATCCCGATTAAATACAACAGGCACCATGCGGGCCTTTCGCCACGTGAGTAATGTCTCAAACTGTCTACGCTTTAATCGTTCCCTGGAAGACCAGTAGTAGTTTCCGATGCACATTTGGAGGCATTCTGTAATCTGTGGACTGTCAGATTGTTGATGAAACACAGAAATTGCATCGGGATTGAATACAACAGTCACCATGCGCACTTTCCTCCATGGGAGTACTGTCTTAAACAGTCTACGTTTTGATCGTTCCCTGGAAGACCATTAGTAGTTTCCGATGCACATCTGGAGGCATTCTGTAATCTGTGGACATTCAGAGTGTTGATGAAACACAGAAATAGCATCGGGATTGAATACAACAGGCACTATGCAGTCTTTTCTCCATGGGAGTATTGTCTCAAACTGTCTACACTTTGATCGCTCCCTGGAAGACCAGTAGTAGTTTCCGAAGCCCATTTGGAGTCATTCTGTAATCTGTAGACAATCAGAGTGTTTATTAAACACAGAAATAGCATCGGGATTGAATACAACAGGCACCATGCGGGCTTTTCTCCACGGGAGTAATGTCTCAAAGTCTCTACGATTTGATCGTTCCCTGGAAGACCAGTAGTAGTTTACGATGCACATTTGGAGGCATTCTGTAATGTGTGGACTATCAGAGTGTTGATAAAACACAGAATTTGCATTGGGGTTGAATACAACAGGCACCATGCGCACATTCCTCCATGGGAGTAATGTCTCAAAAAGTCTACGTTTTGATCGTTCCCTGGAAGACCAGTAGTAGTTTCCGATGCACATCTGGAGGCATTCTGTAATCTGTGGACCTTCAAAGTGTTGATGAAACACAGAAATTGCATCGGGATGGAATACAACAGTTACCATGCGCACTTTCCTCCATGGGAGTAATGTCTCAAACAGTCAACGCTTTGATCGTTCCCTGGAAGGCCAGTAGTAGTTTCCGATGCACGTCTGGAGGCATTCAGTAATATGTTTACTATCACAGTTTTGATAAAACACAGAAATTGCATCGGGATTGAATACAACAGGCAAAATGCGGGCTTTTCTCCACGGGAGTAATGTCTCAAACTGTCTACGTTTTGATCGTTCCCTGGAACACCATTAGTAGTTTCCGATGCACATGTGGAGGCATTCTGTATTCTGTGGACCTTCAAAGTGTTGATGAAACACAGAAATTGCATCGGGATGGAATACAACAGTCACCATGCGCACTTTCCTCCATGGGATTAATGTCTCAAACAGTCTACGCTTTGATCGTTCCCTGGAAGACCAGTAGTAGATTCCGATGCACATCTGTAGGCATTCTGTAATCTGTGGACCTTCAAAGTGTTGATGAAACACAGAAATTGCAACGGGATTGAATACAACAGTCACCATGCGCACTTTCCTCACTGTGAGTAATGTCTCAAACAGTCTACGCTTCGATCGTTCCCTGGAAGACCAGTAGTAGTTTCCGATGCACATCTGGAAGCACTCTGTAATCTGTGGACTATCAGAGTGTTGATGAAACACAGAAATTGCATCGGGATTGAATACAACAGTCACCATTCGCACTTTCCTTCATGGGACTAATGTCTCAAACAGTATACGCTTTGATCGTTCCCTGGAAGACCAGTATTAGTTTCCAATGCACATCTGGAGGCATTCTGTTATCTGTCTACTTTCAAAGTGTTGATGAAACACAGAAATTGCATCGGGATTGAATACAACAAGCACCATGCAGGCTTTTCTCCATGAGAGTATTGTCTCAAACTGTCTACGCTTTGATCGCTCCCTGAAAGACCAGTAGTAGTTTCCGAAGCCCATCTGGAGTCATTCTGTAATCTGTGGACAGTCATAGTGTTGATTAAACACAGAAATAGCATCGGGATTAAATACAACAGACACCATGCGGGCTTTTCGCCACGTGAGTAATGTCACAAACTGTCTACGCTTTAATCATTCCCTGGAAGACCAGTAGTAGTTTCCGATGCACATTTGGAGGCATTCTGTAATCTGTGGACAGTCAGATTGTTGATGAAACACAGAAATTGCATCGGGACTGAATACAACAGTCACCATGCACACTTTCCTCCATGTGAGTAATGTCTCAAACGGTCTTCGCTTTGATCGTTCCCTGGAAGACCAGTAGTAGTTTCCGATGCACATCTGGAGGCATTATGTAATCTGTGCACTATCAGAGTGTTGATAAAACACACAAATTGCATCGGGATTGAATACAACAGTCACCATGCGCGCTTTCCTACATGGGAGTAATATCTCAAACAGTCTACGCTTTGATCGTTCCCTGGACGACCAGTAGTAGTTTTCGTTGTACATCAGGAGGCATTCTGTAATCTGTGGACCTTCAAAGTTTTGATGAAACACAGAAATTGCGTCGGGATTGAATACAACAGTCGCCATGCGCACTTTCATCCATGGGACTAATGTCTCAACAGTATACGCTTTGATCGTTACCTAAAAGACCAGTAGTAGTTTCCGATGCACATCTGGAGGCATTCTGTAATCTGTGGACTATCAGAGTGTTGATGAAACATAGAAATTGCATCGGGATTGAATACAACAGTCATCATGCGCACTTTCCTCAATGGAAGTAATGTCTCAAAGAGTCTACGCTTTGATTGTTCCCTGGAAGACCAGTAGTAGTTTCCGATGCACATCTGGAATCCTTCTGTAATCTGTGGATTTTCAAAGTGTTGATGAAACACAGAAATTGCATCGGGATTGAATACAACTGGCACCATGCCGGCTTTCCTCCATGGGAGCATTGTCTCAAACTGTCTACGCTTTGATCGCTCCCTTGAAGACCAGTAGTGGTTTCGGAAGATCATCTGGAGACATTCTGTAATCTGTGGACAGTCAGAGTGTTGATTAAACACAGAAATAGTATCGGGATTAAATACAACAGCCACCATGCGGGCTTTTCGCCACGGGAGTAATGTCTCAAACTGTCTACGCTTTAATCGTTCCCTGGAAGACCAGTAGTAGTTTCCGATGCACATTTGGAGGCATTCTGTAATCTGCGGACTATCAGATTGTTGATGTAACACAGAAATTGCATCGGGATTGAATACAACAGTCACCATGCGCACTTTCCTGCATGGGTGTAATGTCCAAACAGTCTACGCTTTGATCGTTCCCTGGAAGACCAGTAGTAGTTTCCGATGCACATCTGGAGGCATTATGTAATCTGTGCACTATCAGAGTGTTGATAAAACACACAAATTGCATCGGGATTGAATACAACAGTCACCATGCGCGCTTTCCTACATGGGAGTAATATCTCAAACAGTCTACGCTTTGATCGTTCCCTGGAAGACCAGTAGTAGTTTTCGTTGTACATCAGGAGGCATTCTGTAATCTGTGGACCTTCAAAGTGTTGATGAAACACAGAAATTGCAACGGGATTGAATACAACAGTCACCATGCGCACTTTCCTCACTGTGAGTAATGTCTCAAAGAGTCTACGCTTTGATCGTTCCCTGGACGACCTGTAGTAGTTTCCGATGCACATCTGGAGGCACTCTGTAATCTGTGGACTATCAGAGTGTTGATGAAACACAGAAATTGCATCGGGATTGAATACAATAGTAACCATTCTCACTTTCCTCCATGGGACTAATTTCTCAAACAGTATACGCTTTGATCGTTCCCTGGAAGACCATTAGTAGTTTCCGATGCACATCTGGAGGCATTCTGTAATCTGTGGACAATCAGAGTGTTGATGAAACACAGAAATTGCATCGGGATTGAATACAACAGGCACTATGCAGGCTTTTCTCCATGGGAGTATTGTCTCAAACTGTCTACATTTTGATCGCACCCTGGAAGACCAGTAGTAGTTTCCGAAGCCCATTTGGAGTCATTCTGTAAGCTGTGGACAGAGTGTTTATTAAACACAGAAATAGCATCGGGATTGAATACAACACGCACCATGCGGGCTTTTCTCCACGGGAGTAATGTCTCAAACTGTCTACGATTTGATCGTTCCCTGGAAGGCCAGTAGTAGTTTCGGATGCACATTTGGAGGCATTCTGTAATCTGTGGACTATCAGAGTGTTGATAAAACACAGAAATTGCATCGGGGTTGAATACAACAGGCACCATGCGCACATACCTCCATGGGAGTAATGTCTCAAAAAGTCTACGCCTTGATCGTTCCCTGGAAGACCAGTAGTAGTTTCCGATGCACATCTGGAGGCATTCTGTAATCTGTGGACCTTCAAAGTGTTGATAAAACACAGAAATTGCATCGGGGTTGAATACAACAGTCACCATGCGCACTTTCCTCCATAGGAGTTATGTCTCAAACAGTCTACGCTTTGATCGTTCCCTGGAAGACCAGTAGTAGTTTCCGATGCACGTCTGGAGGCATTCAGTAATATGTTTACTATCACAGTTTTGATGAAACACAGAAACTGCATCGGGATTGAATACAAGAGTCATCATGCGCACTTCCCTCAATGGGAGTAATGTCTCAAACAGTCTACGCTTTGATCGTTCCCTGGAAGACCAGTAGTAGTTTCCCATGCACATCTGGATTCATTCTGTAATCTGTGGACCTTCAAAGGGTTGATGAGACACAGAAATTGCAACGGGATTGAATACAACAGTCACCATGCGCACTTTCCTCCATGTGAGTAATGTCTCAAACAGTCTACGCTTTGATCGTTCCCTGGAAGACCAGTAGTAGTTTCCGATGCACATCTGGAGGCATACTGTAGTCTATGGACTTTCAGAGTGTTGATGAAACACACAAATTGCATCGGGATTGAATACAAATGCCGGCTTATCTCCACAGGAGTAATGTCTCAGACTGTCTACGCTTTGATCGTTCCCTGGAAGACCAGTAGTAGTTTCCGATGGACATTTGGAGGTATTCTGTATTCTGTGGACTATCAGAGTGTTGATGAAACACAGAAATTGCATCGGGATTGAATGAACAGTCACCATGCGCACTTACCTCCATGGGAGTAATGTCTCAAACAGTCTACGCTTTGATCTTTCCCTGGAAGTCCAGTAGTAGTTTTCGATGTACATCTGGAGGCATTCTGTAATCTGTGGACCTTCAAAGTGTTGATGAAACACAGAAATTGCAACGGGATTGAATACAACAGTCACCATGCGCAGTTTCCTCACTGTGAGTAATGTCTCAAAGAGTCTACGCTTTGATCGTTCCCTGGACGACCTGTAGTAGTTTCCGATGCACATCTGGAGGCACTCTGTAATCTGTGGACTATCAGAGTGTTGATGAAACACAGAAATTGCATCGGGATTGAATACAATAGTAACCATTCTCACTTTCCTCCATGGGACTAATTTCTCAAACAGTATACGCTTTGATCGTTCCCTGGAAGACCATTAGTAGTTTCCGATGCACATCTGGAGGCATTCTGTAATCTGTGGACAATCAGAGTGTTGATGAAACACAGAAATTGCATCGGGATTGAATACAACAGGCACTATGCAGGCTTTTCTCCATGGGAGTATTGTCTCAAACTGTCTACATTTTGATCGCACCCTGGAAGACCAGTAGTAGTTTCCGAAGCCCATTTGGAGTCATTCTGTAAGCTGTGGACAGAGTGTTTATTAAACACAGAAATAGCATCGGGATTGAATACAACACGCACCATGCGGGCTTTTCTCCACGGGAGTAATGTCTCAAACTGTCTACGATTTGATCGTTCCCTGGAAGGCCAGTAGTAGTTTCGGATGCACATTTGGAGGCATTCTGTAATCTGTGGACTATCAGAGTGTTGATAAAACACAGAAATTGCATCGGGGTTGAATACAACAGGCACCATGCGCACATTCCTCCATGGGGGTATTGTCTCAAAAAGTCTACGCTTTGATCGTTCCCTGGAAGACCAGTAGTAGTTTCCGATGCACATCTGGAGGCATTCCGTAATCTGTGGACCTTCAAAGTGTTGATGAAACACAGAAATTGCATCGGGATGGAATACAACAGTCACCATGCGCACTTTCCTCCATAGGAGTTATGTCTCAAACAGTCTACGCTTTGATCGTTCCCTGGAAGACCAGTAGTAGTTTCCGATGCACGTCTGGAGGCATTCAGTAATATGTTTACTATCACAGTTTTGATGAAACACAGAAACTGCATCGGGATTGAATACAAGAGTCATCATGCGCACTTCCCTCAATGGGAGTAATGTCTCAAACAGTCTACGCTTTGATCGTTCCCTGGAAGACCAGTAGTAGTTTCCCATGCACATCTGGATTCATTCTGTAATCTGTGGACCTTCAAAGGGTTGATGAGACACAGAAATTGCAACGGGATTGAATACAACAGTCACCATGCGCACTTTCCTCCATGTGAGTAATGTCTCAAACAGTCTACGCTTTGATCGTTCCCTGGAAGACCAGTAGTAGTTTCCGATGCACATCTGGAGGCATACTGTAGTCTATGGACTTTCAGAGTGTTGATGAAACACACAAATTGCATCGGGATTGAATACAACAGGCACCATGCCGGCTTATCTCCACGGGAGTAATGTCTCAGACTGTCTACGCTTTGATCGTTCCCTGGAAGACCAGTAGTAGTTTCCGATGGACATTTGGAGGTATTCTGTATTCTGTGGACTATCAGAGTGTTGATGAAACACAGAAATTGCATCGGGATTGAATGAACAGTCACCATGCGCACTTACCTCCATGGGAGTAATGTCTCAAACAGTCTACGCTTTGATCTTTCCCTGGAAGTCCAGTAGTAGTTTTCGATGTACATCTGGAGGCATTCTGTAATCTGTGGACCTTCAAAGTGTTGATGAAACACAGAAATTGCATCGGGATTGAATACAACGGTCACCATGCGCACTTTCCTCCATGGGACTAAAGTCTCAAACAGTATACGCATTGATAGTTCCCTGGAAGACCAGTAGTAGTTTCCGATGCACATCTGGAGGCATTCTGTAATCTGTGGACTATCAGAGTGTTGATGAAACACTGAAATTGCATCGGAATTGAATACAACAGTCATCATGCGCACTTTCCTCCATGGGAGTAATGTCTCAAACAGTCTACGCTTTGATCGTTCCCTGGAAGACCAGTAGTAGTTTCCGATGCACATCTGGAGGCATTCTGTAATCTGTGGACTTTCAAAGTGTTGATGAAACACAGAAATTGCATCGGGATTGAATACAACAGGCACCATGCAGGCTTTTCTCCATGAGAGTATTGTCTCAAACTGTCTACGCTTTGATCGCTCCATGGAAGAGCAGTAGTAATTTCCGAAACCCATCTGGAGTCATTCTGTAATCTGTGGACAGTCAGAGTGTTGATTAAACACAGTAATAGCATCCCGATTAAATACAACAGGCACCATGCGAGCCTTTCGCCACGTGAGTAATGTCTCAAACTGTCTACGCTTTAATCGTTCCCTGGAAGACCAGTAGTAGTTTCCGATGCACACTTGGAGGCATTCTGTAATCTGTGGACTGTCAGATTGTTGATGAAACACAGAAATTGCATCGGGATTGAATACAACAGTCACCATGCGCACTTTCCTCCATGGGAGTACTGTCTTAAACAGTCTACGTTTTGATCGTTCCCTGGAAGACCATTAGTAGTTTCCGATGCACATCTGGAGGCATTCTGTAATCTGTGGACATTCAGAGTGTTGATGAAACACAGAAATAGCATCGGGATTGAATACAACAGGCACTATGCAGTCTTTTCTCCATGGGATTATTGTCTCAAACTGTCTACACTTTGATCGCTCCCTGGAAGACCAGTAGTAGTTTCCGAAGCCCATTTGGAGTCATTCTGTAATCTGTAGACAATCAGAGTGTTTATTAAACACAGAAATAGCATCGGGATTGAATACAACAGGCACCATGCGGGCTTTTCTCCACGGGAGTAATGTCTCAAACTCTCTACGATTTGATCGTTCCCTGGGAGACCAGTAGTAGTTTACGATGCACATTTGGAGGCATTCTGTAATGTGTGGACTATCAGAGTGTTGATAAAACACAGAATTTGCATTGGGGTTGAATACAACAGGCACCATGCGCACATTCCTCCATGGGAGTAATGTCTCAAAAAGTCTACGTTTTGATCGTTCCCTGGAAGACCAGTAGTAGTTTCCGATGCACATCTGGAGGCATTCTGTAATCTGTGGACCTTCAAAGTGTTGATGAAACACAGAAATTGCATCGGGATGGAATACAACAGTTACCATGCGCACTTTCCTCCATGGGAGTAATGTCTCAAACAGTCTACGCTTTGATCGTTACCTGGAAGGCCAGTAGTAGTTTCCGATGCACGTCTGGAGGCATTCAGTAATATGTTTACTATCACAGTTTTGATAAAACACAGAAATTGCATCGGGATTGAATACAACAGGCAAAATGCGGGCTTCTCTCCACGGGAGTAATGTCTCAAACTGTCTACGTTTTGATCGTTCCCTGGACGACCAGTAGTAGTTTCCGATGCACATTTGGAGGTATTCTGTAATCTGTGGACTATCAGAGTGTTGATGAAACACAGAAATTGCATCGGGATTGAATACAACAGTCACCATGCGCACTTTCCTCCATGGGATTAATGTCTCAAAGAGTCTACGCTTTGATCGTTCCCTGAAAGACCAGTAGAATTTTCCGATGCACATCTGGAGGCATTCTGTAATCTGTGGACCTTCAAAGTGTTGATGAAACACAGAAATTGCATCGGGGTGGAATACAACTGTCACCATGCGCACTTTCCTCCATGGGAGTAATGTCTCAAACAGTCTACGCTTTGATCGTTCCCTGGAAGACGAGTAGTAGTTTAAGATGCACGTCTGGAGGCATTCCGTAATATGTTTACTATCACAGTTTTGATGAAACACAGAAATTGCATCGGGATTGAATACAAGAGTCATCATGCGCACTTCCCTCCATGAGAGTAATGTCTCTAACAGTCTACGCTTTGATCGTTCCCTGGAACACCAGTAGTAGTTTAACATGCACATCTGGAGGCATTCTGTAATCTGTGGATCTTCAAAGTGTTGTTGAAACACAGTAATTGCAACGGGACTGAATACAACAGTCACCATGCGCATTTTCCTCCATGTGAGTAATGTCTCAAACAGTCTACGTTTTGATCGTTCCCTGGAAGACCAGTAGTAGTTTCCGATGCAGATCTGGAGGCACTCTGTAATCTGTGGACTATCAGAGTATTGATGAAACACAGAAATTGCATCGGGATTGAATACAACAGTCACCATTCGCACATTCCTCCATGGGACTAATGTCTCAAACAGTATACGCTTTGATCGTTCCCTGGTAACCAGTAGTAGTTTCCGAAGCCTATCTGGAGTCATTCTGTAATCTGTGGACTTTCAGAGTGTTGATGAAACACAGAAATTGCATCGGGATTGAATACAACTGTCACCATGCGCACTTACCTCCATGGGATTAATGTCTCAAACAGTACCTGGAAGACCAGTAGTAGTTTCCGATGCACATCTCGAGGCATTCTGTAATCTGTGGAGTTTCAAAGTGTTGATGAAACACTGAAATTGCATCGGGATTGAATACAACAGTCACCATGCGCTCTTTCCTCCATGTGAGTAATGTCTCAAACAGTCAACGCTTTGATCGTTCCCTGGAAGACCAGTAGTAGTTTCCGATGCACATCTGAAGGCACTCTGTAATCTGTGGACTATCAGAGTGTTGATGAAACACAGAAATGGCATCGGGATTGAAAACAACAGTCACCATGCGCACTTTCCTCCATGGGACTAATGTCACAAACTGTCTACGATTTGTTCGGTCCCTGGAAGACCAGTAGAAGTTTCTGATGCACATCTGGAGGCATTCTGTAATCTAAGGAATATCAGAGTGTTGATGAATCACAGAAATTGCATCGCGATTGAATACAACAGTCACCATGCGCACTTACCTCCATGGGATTAATGTCTCAAACAGTCTACGCTTTGATGGTTTCCTGAAAGACCAGTAGTAGTTTCCGATGCACATCTGGAGGCATTCTGTAATCTGTGGACCTTCAAAGTGTTGATGAAACACAGAAATGGCATCGGGATGGAATACAACAGTCACCATGCGCACTTTCCTCCATGGGAGTAATGTCTCTAAGAGTCTACGCTTTGATCGTTTTCTGGGAGACCAGTAGTAGTTTCCGATTCACATCTGGAGGCATTCTGTAATCTGTGGACCTTCAAAGTATTGATGAAACACAGAAATTGCATCGGGATTGAATACAACATTCACCATGCGCACTTTCCTCCATGTGAGTAATGTCTCAAACGGTCTACGCTTTGAACGTTCACTGGAAGACCAGTAGTAGTTTTCGATGTACATCTGGAGGCATTCTGTAATCTGTGGACCTTCAATGTGTTGATGAAACACAGAAATTGCATCGGGATTGAATACAACAGTCACCATGCGCACTTCCCTCCATGGGAGTAATGTCTCTAAGAGTCTACGCTTTGATCGTTCCCTGGAAGACCAGTGGTAGTTTCCGATGCACATCAGGAGGCATTCTGTAATCTGTGGACCTTCAAAGTGTTGATGAAACACAGAAATTGCATCGGGGTGGAATACAACTGTCACCATGCGCACTTTCCTCCATGGGAGTAATGTCTCAAACAGTCTACGCTTTGATCGTTCCCTGGAAGACGAGTAGTAGTTTCCGATGCACGTCTGGAGGCATTCAGTAATATGTTTACTATCACAGTTTTGATGAAACACAGAAATTGCATCGGGATTGAATACAAGAGTCATCATGCGCACTTCCCTCCATGAGAGTAATGTCTCTAACAGTCTACGCTTTGATCGTTCCCTGGAAGACCAGTAGTAGTTTCCCATGCACATCTGGAGGCATTCTGTAATCTGTGGATCTTCAAAGTGTTGTTGAAACACAGTAATTGCAACGGGACTGAATACAAAAGTCACCATGCGCATTTTCCTCCATGTGAGTAATGTCTCAAGCAGTCTACGTTTTGATCGTTCCCTGGAAGACCAGTAGTAGTTTCCGATGCAGATCTGGAGGCACTCTGTAATCTGTGGACTATCAGAGTATTGATGAAACACAGAAATTGCATCGGGATTGAATACAACAGTCACCATTCGCACATTCCTCCATGGGACTAATGTCTCAAACAGTATACGCTTTGATCGTTCCCTGGTAACCAGTAGTAGTTTCCGAAGCCTATCTGGAGTCATTCTGTAATCTGTGGACTTTCAGAGTGTTGATGAAACACAGAAATTGCATCGGGATTGAATACAACAGGCACCATGCGCACTTACCTCCATGGGATTAATGTCTCAAACAGTCTACGCTTTTATCGTTCCCTGGAAGACCAGTAGTAGTTTCCCATGCACTTCTGGAGGCATTCTGTAATCTGTGGACTATTAGAGTGTTGATGAAACACAGAAATTGCAACGGGAATGAATACAACAGGCACCATGCAGGCTTTTCTCAATGGGAATAATGCCTCAAACTGTCTACGCTTTGATCGTTCCCTGGAAGACCTGTAGTAGTTTCCGAGGCCCAACTGGAGTCATTCTGTAATCTGTGGACTTTCAGAGTGTTGATGAAACACAGAAATTGCATCGGGATTGAATACAACTGTCACCATGCGCACTTACCTCCATGGGATTAATGTCTCAAACAGTCCCTGGAAGACCAGTAGTAGTTTCCGATGCACATCTCGAGGCATTCTGTAATCTGTGGAGTTTCAAAGTGTTGATGAAACACTGAAATTGCATCGGGATTGAATACAACAGTCACCATGCGCTCTTTCCTCCATGTGAGTAATGTCTCAAACAGTCAACGCTTTGATCGTTCCCTGGAAGACCAGTAGTAGTTTCCGATGCACATCTGAAGGCACTCTGTAATCTGTGGACTATCAGAGTGTTGATGAAACACAGAAATGGCATCGGGATTGAAAACAACAGTCACCATGCGCACTTTCCTCCATGGGACTAATGTCTCAAACTGTCTACGATTTGTTCGGTCCCTGGAAGACCAGTAGAAGTTTCTGATGCACATCTGGAGGCATTCTGTAATCTAAGGACTATCAGAGTGTTGATGAATCACAGAAATTGCATCGCGTTTGAATACAACAGTCACCATGCGCACTTACCTCCATGGGATTAATGTCTCAAACAGTCTACGCTTTGATGGTTTCCTGAAAGACCAGTAGTAGTTTCCGATGCACATCTGGAGGCATTCTGTAATCTGTGGACCTTCAAAGTGTTGATGAAACACACAAATTGCATCGGGGTGGAATACAACTGTCACCATGCGCACTTTCCTCCATGGGAGTAATGTCTCAAACAGTCTACGCTTTGATCGTTCCCTGGAAGACCAGTAGTAGTTTCCGATGCACGTCTGGAGGCATTCAGTAATATGTTTACTATCACAGTTTTGATGAAACACAGAAATTGCATCGGGATTGAATACAAGAGTCATCATGCGCACTTCCCTCCATGAGAGTAATGTCTCTAACAGTCTACGCTTTGATCGTTCCCTGGAAGACCAGTAGTAGTTTCCCATGCACATCTGGAGGCATTCTGTAATCTGTGGATCTTCAAAGTGTTGATGAAACACAGTAATTGCAACGGGACTGAATACAACAGTCACCATGCTTATTTTCCTCCATGTGAGTAATGTCTCAAACAGTCTACGTTTTGATCGTTCCCTGGAAGACCAGTAGTAGTTTCCGATGCAGATCTGGAGGCACTCTGTAATCTGTGGACTATCAGAGTATTGATGAAACACAGAAATTGCATCGGGATTGAATACAACAGTCACCATTCGCACATTCCTCCATGGGACTAATGTCTCAAACAGTATACGCTTTGATCGTTCCCTGGTAACCAGTAGTAGTTTCCGAAGCCTATCTGGAGTCATTCTGTAATCTGTGGACTTTCAGAGTGTTGATGAAACACAGAAATTGCATCGGGATTGAATACAACAGGCACCATGCGCACTTACCTCCATGGGATTAATGTCTCAAACAGTCTACGCTTTGATCGTTCCCTGGAAGACCAGTAGTAGTTTCCCATGCACTTCTGGAGGCATTCTGTAATCTGTGGACTATTAGAGTGTTGATGAATTACAGAAATTGCAACGGGAATGAATACAACAGGCACCATGCAGGCTTTTCTCAATGGGAATAATGCCTCAAACTGTCTACGCTTTGATCGTTCCCTGGAGGACCTGTAGTAGTTTCCGAGGCCCAACTGGAGTCATTCTGTAATCTGTGGACTTTCAGAGTGTTGATGAAACACAGAAATTGCATCGGGATTGAATACAACTGTCACCATGCGCACTTACCTCCATGGGATTAATGTCTCAAACAGTCCCTGGAAGACCAGTAGTAGTTTCCGATGCACATCTCGAGGCATTCTGTAATCTGTGGAGTTTCAAAGTGTTGATGAAACACTGAAAATGCATCGGGATTGAATACAACAGTCACCATGCGCTCTTTCCTCCATGTGAGTAATGTCTCAAACAGTATACGCATTGATAGTTCCCTGGAAGACCAGTAGTAGTTTCCGATGCACATCTGAAGGCACTCTGTAATCTGTGGACTATCAGAGTGTTGATGAAACACAGAAATGGCATCGGGATTGAATACAACAGTCACCATGCGCACTTACCTCCATGGGATTAATGTCTCAAACAGTCTACGCTTTGATGGTTTCCTGAAAGACCAGTAGTAGTTTCCGATGCACATCTGGAGGCATTCTGTAATCTGTGGACCTTCAAAGTGTTGATGAAACACAGAAATTGCATCGGGATGGAATACAACAGTCACCATGCGCACTTTCCTCCATGGGACTAATGTCTCAAACAGTATACGTTTTGATCGTTCCCTGGAAGACCAGTGGTAGTTTCCGATGCACATCTGGAGGCATTCTGTAATCTGTGGACTATCAGACTGTTGATGAAACACTGAAATTGCATCGGGATTGAATACAACAGTCATCATGCGCACTTTCCTCCATGGGAGTAATGTCTCAAACGGTCTACGCTTTGATCGTTCCCTGGAAGACCAGTAGTAGTTTCCGATGCACATCTGGAGGCATTCTGTAATCGGTGGACTATCAGAGTGTTGATGAAACACTGAAATTGGATCGGGATTGAATACAACAGTCATCATGCGCACTTTCCTCCATGGGAGTAATGTCTCAAACAGTCTACACTTTGATCGTTCCCTGGAAGACCAGTAGTAGTTTCCGATGCACATCTGGAGGCATTCTGTAATCTGTGGACTATCAGAGTGTTGATGAAACACAGAAATTGGATCGCGATTGAATACAACAGTCACCATGCGCACTTACCTCCATGGGATTAATGTCTCCAACGGACTACGCTTTGATCGTTTCCTGAAAGACCAGTAGTAGTTTCCGATGCACATCTGGAGGCATTCTGTAATCTGTGGACCTTCAAAGTGTTGATGAAACACAGAAATTGCATCGGGATGGAATACAACAGTCACCATGCGCACTTTCCTCCATTTGAGTAATGTCTCAAACTGTCTACGCTTTGATCGTTTTCTGGAAGACCAGTAGTAGTTTCCAATGCACATCTGGAGGCATTCTGTAATCTGTGGACCTTCAAAGTGTTGATGAAACACAGAAATTGCATCGGGATTGAATACAACAGTCACCATGCGCACTTTCCTCCATGGGACTAATGTCTCAAACAGTATACGTTTTGATCGTTCCCTGGAAGACCAGTGGTAGTTTCCGATTCACATCTGGAGGCATTCTGTAATCTGTGGACTATCAGACTGTTGATGAAACACTGAAATTGCATCGGGATTGAATACAACAGTCATCATGCGCACTTTCCTCCATGGGAGTAATGTCTCAAACAGTCTACGCTTTGATCGTTCCCTGGAAGACCAGTAGTAGTTTCCGATGCACATCTGGAGGCATTCTGTAATCTGTGGACTATCAGAGTGTTGATGAAACACAGAAATTGCATCGGGATCAAATACAACAGTCATCATGCGCAATTTCCTCCATGGGAGAAATGTCTCTAAGAGTCTACGCGTTGATCGTTCCCTGGAAGACCAGTAGTAGTTTCCCATGCACATCTGGAGGCATTCTGTAATCTGTGGACTATTAGAGTTTTGATGAAACACAGAAATTGCAACGGGAATGAATACAACAGGCACCATGCAGGCTTTTCTCAATGGGAGTAATGCCTCAAACTGTCTACGCTTTTATCGTTCCCTGGAAGACCTGTAGTAGTTTCCGAGGCCCAACTGGAGTCATTCTGTAATCTGTGGACTTTCAGAGTGTTGATGAAACACAGAAATAGCATCGGGATTGAATACAACTGTCACCATGTGCAATTACCTCCATGGGATTAATGTCTCAAACAGTCCCTGGAAGACCAGTAAAGTTTCCGATGCACATCTGGAGGCATTCTGTAATCTGTGGACCTTCAAAATGTTGATGAAACACTGAAATTGCATCGGGATTGAATACAACAGTCATCATGCGCACTTTCCTCCATGGGAGTAACGTCTCAAACAGTCTACGCTTTGATCGTTCATTGGAAGACCAGTAGTAGTTTCCGATGCACGTCTGGAGGCATTCAGTAATATGTTTACTATCACAGTTTTGATGAAACACAGAAATTGCATCGGGATTGAATACAAGAGTCATCATGCGCACTTCCCTTAATGGGAGTAATGTCTCTAACAGTCTACGCTTTGATCGGTCCCTGGAAGACCAGTAGTAGTTTCCGATGCACATCTGAAGGCACTCTGTAATCTGTGGACTATCAGAGTGTTGATGAAACACAGAAATGGCATCGGGATTGAATACAACAGTCACCATGTTCACTTTCCTCCATTGGACTAATGTCTCAAACAGTATACGCTTTGATCGTTCCCTGGAAGACCAGTAGTAGTTTCCGAAGCCCATCTGGAGTCATTCTGTAATCTGTGGACTTACAGAGAGTTGATGAAACACAGAAATTGCATCGGGATTGAATACAAAGGGCAACATGCGGGCTTTTCTCCACGGGAGTAATGTCTCAAATTGTCTACGTTTTGATCGTTCTCTGGAAGACCAGTAGTAGTTTCCGATGCACATTTGGAAGTATTCTGTAATCTGTGGACTTTCAAAGTGTTGATGAAACACTGAAATTGCATCGGGATTGAATACAACAGTCATCATGCGCACTTTCCTCCGAGGGAGTAATGTCTCAAACAGTCTACGCTTTGATCGTTCCCTGGAACACCAGTAGTAGTTTCCGAAGCACATCTGGAGTTATTCTGTAATCTGTGGACTTTCAGAGTGTTGATGAAACACAGAAATTGCATCGGGATTGAATACAACAGGCGCCATGCGGGGTTTTTCTCCATGGGAGTAATGTCTCAAATTGTCTACGCTTTGATCGTTCCCTGGAAGACCAGTAGTAGTTTCCGATGCACATTTGGATGTATTCTGTAATCTGTGGACGATCAGAGTGTTGATGAAACACAGAAATTGCATCGGGATTGAATACAACAGTCACCATGCGCACTTACCTCCATGGGATTAATGTCTCAAACAGTCTTCGCTTTGATCGTTCCCTGAAAGACCAGTAGTAGTTTCCGATGCACATCTGGAGGCATTCTGTAATCTGTGGACCTTCAAAGTGTTGATGAAACACAGAAATAGCATCGGGATGGAATACAACAGTCACCATGCGCACTTTCCTCGATGGGAGTAATGTCTCTAAGAGTCTACGCGTTGATCGTTTTCTGGAAGACCAGTAGTAGTTTCCGATGCACATCTGGAGGCATTCTGTAATCTGTGGACCTTCAAAGTGTTGATGAAACACAGAAATTGCATCGGGATTGAATACAACATTCACCATGCGCACTTTCCTCCATGGGACTAATGTCTCAAACAGTATACGCTTTGATCGTTCCCTGGGAGACCAGTGGTAGTTTCCGATGCACATCTGGAGGCATTCTGTAATCTGTGGACTATCAGAGTGTTGATGAAACACTGAAATTGCATTGGGATTGAATACAACAGTCACCAAGCGCACTTGCCATCATGTTAGTAATGTCTCAAACAGTCTACGCTTTTATCGTTCCCTGGAAGACCAGTGGTAGCTTCCGATGCACATCTGGAGGCATTCTAAAATCTGTGGGCTATCAGAGTGTTGATGAAAAACAGAAATTGCATTGGGATTGAATACAACAGTCACCATGCGCACATTCCTCCACAGGAGTAATGTCTCAAACAGTCTCCTCTTTGATCGTTCCCTGGAAGACCAGAAGTAGTTTCCGATGCACATCTGGTGGCATTCTGTAATCCGTAAACTATCAGAGTGTTAATGAAACACAGAAATTGCATCGGGATTAAATACAACAGTCACCATGCGCACATTCCCACACAGGAGTAATGTCTCAAACAGTCTACGCTTTGATCGTTCCCTGGAAGACCAGTAGTAGTTACCGATGATCATCTGGAAGCATTCTGCAATCTGTGGAGTATCAGAGTGTTGATGAAACACAGAAATTGCATCGGGATTGAATACAACAGTCACCATGCCCACTTTCCTCCATGGGAGTAATGTCGCAAACAGTCTACGCTTTGATCTTCCCTGGAAGATCAGTAGTAGTTTCCGATGCACATCTGGAGGCATTCTGAAATCTATGTACTAACTGAGTGTTGATGAAACACATAAATTGCATCGGGATTGATTACAACAGTCACCATGCTCACTTTCCTCCATGGGAGTCATGTCTCAAACAGTGAACGCTTTGAGTTCCCTGGAGGACCAGTAGTAGTTTCCGATACACATCTGGATGCATTGTGTAATCTGTCTACTATCAGAGTGTTGATAGAACACAGAAATTGCATCGGGATTGAATACAACAGTCACCATGCGCACTTTCCTTCACGGGAGCAATGTCTCAAACAGTCTACGTTTTGATCGTTCCCTGGAAGACCAGTAGTAGTTTCCGAAGCACATCTGGTGGCATTCTGTAATATGTGGTCTATCAGAGTGTTGATGAAACAGAGAAATTGCATCGGGATTGTATACAACAGTCACCATGCGCACTTTCCTCCACGGGAGTAATGTCTCAAACAGTCTGAGCTTTGATCGTTCCCTGGAAGACCAGTAGTAATTTCCGATGCACATCTGGTGGCATTCTGTAATCTGTGGACTAGCAGAGTGCTCATGAAACACAGAGATTGCATCGGGATTGAATACAACAGTCACCATGCGCACTTTCCTCCATGGGAGTAATGTCTCAAATAGTCTACGACTTGATCGTTCCCTGGAACACCAGTAGTAGTTTCCGATGCACATTTTGATGCATATTGTAATCTGTGGACCTTCAAAGTATTAATGAAACAGAAAAATTGCATCGGGATTGAATACAACAGTCACCATGCGCACTAGCCTACATGTTAGTAATGTCTCAAACAGTCTACGCTTTGATCGTTCCCTGGAGGACCAGTAGTAGTTTCCGATGCACATCTGGAGGCATTCTGTAATCTGTCGACTATCAGATAGTTGATGAAACACAGAAATTGCATTGGGATTGAATACAACAGTCACCATGCGCACTTTCCTCCATGGGAGTAATGTCTCACACAGTCTACGCTTTGAGTTCCCTGGAATACAAGTAATAGTTTCCGATGCACATCTGGAGGCATTCTGTAATCTGTGGACTATCAGAGTGTTGATGAAACACTGAAATTGCATTGGGATTGATTACAACAGTCACCAAGCGCACTTGCCAACATGTTAGTAATGTCTCAAACAGTCTACGCTTTTATCGTTCCCTGGAAGACCAGTAGTAGTTTCCGATGCACGTCTGGAGGCATTCAGTAATATGTTTACTATCACAGTTTTCATGAAACACAGAAATTGCATCGGGATTGAATACAAGAGTCATCATGCGCACTTCCCTTAATGGGAGTAATGTCTCTAACAGTCTACGCTTTGATCGGTCCCTGGAAGACCGTAGAAGTTTCCCATGCACATCTGGAGGCATTCTGTAATCTGTGGACCTTCAAAGTGTTGATGAAACACAGAAATTACAACGGGATCGAATACAACAGTCACCATGCGCTCTTTCCTCCATGTGAGAAATGTCTCAAACAGTCTACGCTTTGATCGTTCCCTGGAAGACCAGTAGTAGTTTCCGATGCACATCTGAAGGCACTCTGTAATCTGTGGACTATCAGAGTGTTGATGAAACACAGAAATGGCATCGGGATTGAATACAACAGTCACCATGCGCACTTTCCTCCATGGGAGTAATGTCTCAAACAGTATACGTTTTGATCGATCCCTGGAAGACCAGTAGTAGTTTCCGATGCACATCTGGAGGCATTCTGTTATCTGTGGACCTTCAAAGTGTTGATGAAACACAGAAATAGCATCGGGATGGAATACAACAGTCACCATGCGCACTTTCCTCCATGGGAGTAATGTCTCTAAGAGTCTACGCGCTGATCGTTTTCTGGAAGACCAGTAGTAGTTTCCGATGCACATCTGGAGGCATTCTGTAATCTGTGGACCTTCAAAACGTTGATGAAACACAGAAATTGCATCGGGATTGAATACAACAGTCACCATGCGCACTTTCCTCCATGGGACTAATGTCTCAAACAGTATACGCTTTGATCGTTCCCTGGAAGACCAGTGGTAGTTTCCGATGCACATCTGGAGGCATTCTGTAATCTGTGGACTATCAGAGTGTTGATGAAACACTGAAATTGCATCGGGATTGAATACAACAGTCATCATGCGCACTTTCCTCCATGGGAGTAATGTCTCAAACAGTCTACGCTTTGATCGTTCCCTGGAAGACCAGTAGTAGTTTCCGATGCACATCTGGAGGCATTCTGTAATCTGTGGACTATCAGAGTGTTGATGAAACACAGAAATTGCATCAGGATTGAATACAACAGTCATCATGCTCACTTTCCTCCATGGGAGTAATGTCTCTAAGAGTCTACGCGTTGATCTTTTTCTGGAAGACCAGTAGTAGTTTCCGATTCACATCTGGAGGCATTCTGTAACCTGTGGACCTTCAAAGTGTTGATGAAACACAGAAATTGCATCGGGATTGAATAGAACATTCACCATGCGCACTTTCCTCCATGGGAGTAATGTCTCAAACAGTCTACCATTTGATCGTTCACTGGAAGACCAGTAGTAGTTTTCGATGTACATCTGGAGGCATTCTGTAATCTGTGGACCTTCAAAGTGTTGATGAAACACAGAAATTGCATCGGGATTGAATACAACAGTCCCCATGCGCACATTCCGCCATGGGACTAATGTCTTAAACAGTATACGCTTTGATCGTTCCCTGGTATACCAGTAGTAGTTTCCGATTCACATCTGGAGGCATTCTGTAATCTGTGGACTATCAGAGTGTTGATGAAACACTGAAATTGCATTGGGATTGAATACAACAGTCACCAAGCGCACTTGCCAACATGTTAGTAATGTCTCAAACAGTCTACGCTTTTATCGTTCCCTGGAAGACCAGTGGTAGCTTCCGATGCACATCTGGAGGCATTCTAAAATCTGTGGGCTATCAGAGTGTTGATAAAAACCGAAATTGCATTGGCATTGAATACAACAGTCACCATGCGCACATTCCTCCACAGGAGTAATGTCTCAAACAGTCTCCTCTTTGCTCGTTCCCTGGAAGACCAGAAGTAGTTTCCGATGCACATCTGGTGGGATTCTGTAATCTGTGGACTATCAGAGTGTTGATTTAACATAGAAATTGCATCGCGATTGAATACAACAGTTACCATGCGTACTTTCCTCCACGGGAGTAATGTCTCAAACAGTCTACGCTTTGATCGTTCCCTGGAAAACCAGTAGTAGTTTCCGATGCACATCTGGTGGCATTCTGTAATCCGTAAACTATCAGAGTGTTAATGAAACACAGAAATTGCATCGGGATTAAATACAACAGTCACCATGCGCACATTCCCACACAGGAGTAATGTCTCAAACAGTCTACGCTTTGATCGTTCCCTGGAAGACCAGTAGTAGTTTCCGATGCACATCTGGAGGCATTCTGTAATCTGTGGACCTTCAAAACGTTGATGAAACACAGAAATTGCATCGGGATTGAATACAACAGTCACCATGCGCACTTTCCTCCATGGGACTAATGTCTCAAACAGTATACGCTTTGATCGTTCCCTGGAAGACCAGTGGTAGTTTCCGATGCACATCTGGAGGCATTCTGTAATCTGTGGACTATCAGAGTGTTGATGAAACACTGAAATTGCATCGGGATTGAATACAACAGTCATCATGCGCACTTTCCTCCATGGGAGTAATGTCTCAAACAGTCTACGCTTTGATCGTTCCCTGGAAGACCAGTAGTAGTTTCCGATGCACATCTGGAGGCATTCTGTAATCTGTGGACTATCAGAGTGTTGATGAAACACAGAAATTGCATCAGGATTGAATACAACAGTCATCATGCTCACTTTCCTCCATGGGAGTAATGTCTCTAAGAGTCTACGCATTGATCTTTTTCTGGAAGACCAGTAGTAGTTTCCGATTCACATCTGGAGGCATTCTGTAACCTGTGGACCTTCAAAGTGTTGATGAAACACAGAAATTGCATCGGGATTGAATAGAACATTCACCATGCGCACTTTCCTCCATGGGAGTAATGTCTCAAACAGTCTACCATTTGATCGTTCACTGGAAGACCAGTAGTAGTTTTCGATGTACATCTGGAGGCATTCTGTAATCTGTGGACCTTCAAAGTGTTGATGAAACACAGAAATTGCATCGGGATTGAATACAACAGTCCCCATGCGCACATTCCGCCATGGGACTAATGTCTTAAACAGTATACGCTTTGATCGTTCCCTGGTATACCAGTAGTAGTTTCCGATTCACATCTGGAGGCATTCTGTAATCTGTGGACTATCAGAGTGTTGATGAAACACTGAAATTGCATTGGGATTGAATACAACAGTCACCAAGCGCACTTGCCAACATGTTAGTAATGTCTCAAACAGTCTACGCTTTTATCGTTCCCTGGAAGACCAGTGGTAGCTTCCGATGCACATCTGGAGGCATTCTAAAATCTGTGGGCTATCAGAGTGTTGATAAAAACCGAAATTGCATTGGGATTGAATACAACAGTCACCATGCGCACATTCCTCCACAGGAGTAATGTCTCAAACAGTCTCCTCTTTGATCGTTCCCTGGAAGACCAGAAGTAGTTTCCGATGCACATCTGGTGGGATTCTGTAATCTGTGGACTATCAGAGTGTTGATTTAACACAGAAATTGCATCGCGATTGAATACAACAGTTACCATGCGTACTTTCCTCCACGGGAGTAATGTCTCAAACAGTCTACGCTTTGATCGTTCCCTGGAAAACCAGTAGTAGTTTCCGATGCACATCTGGTGGCATTCTGTAATCCGTAAACTATCAGAGTGTTAATGAAACACAGAAATTGCATCGGGATTAAATACAACAGTCACCATGCGCACATTCCCACACAGGAGTAATGTCTCAAACAGTCTACGCTTTGATCGTTCCCTGGAAGACCAGTAGTAGTTACCGATGATCATCTGGAAGCATTCTGCAATCTGTGGAGTATCAGAGTGTTGATGAAACACAGAAATTGCATCGGGATTGAATACAACAGTCACCATGCCCACTTTCCTCCATGGGAGTAATGTCTGAAACAGTCTACGCTTTGATCTTCCCTGGAAGATCAGTAGTAGTTTCCGATGCACATCTGGAGGCATTCTGAAATCTATGTACTAACTGAGTGTTGATGAAACACATAAATTGCATCGGGATTGATTACAACAGTCACCATGCTCAGTTTCCTCCATGTGAGACATGTCTCAAACAGTGAACGCTTTGAGTTCCCTGGAGGACCAGTAGTAGTTTCCGATACACATCTGGATGCATTGTGTAATCTGTCTACTATCAGAGTGTTGATGGAACACAGAAATTGCATCGGGATTGAATACAACAGTCACCATGCGCACTTTCCTTCACGGGTGCAATGTCTCAAACAGTCTACGTTTTGATCGTTCCCTGGAAGACCAGTAGTAGTTTCCGAAGCACATCTGGTGGCATTCTGTAATATGTGGACTATCAGAGTGTTGATGAAACAGAGAAATTGCATCGGGATTGTATACAACAGTCACCATGCGCACTTTCCTCCACGGGAGTAATGTCTCAAACAGTCTGAGTTTTGATCGTTCCCTGGAAGACCAGTAGTAATTTCCGATGCACATCTGGTGGCATTCTGTAATCTGTGGACTAGCAGAGTGCTCATGAAACACAGAGATTGCATCGGGATTGAATACAACAGTCACCATGCGCACTTTCCTCCATGGGAGTAATGTCCCAAATAGTCTACGATTTGATCGTTCCCTGGAAGACCAGTAGTAGTTTCCGATGCACATTTTGATGCATATTGTAATCTGTGGACCTTCAAAGTATTAATGAAACAGAAAAATTGCATCGGCATTGAATACAACAGTCACCATGCGCACTAGCCTACATGTTAGTAATGTCTCAAACAGTCTACGCTTTGATCGTTCCCTGGAGGAGCAGTAGTAGTTTCCGATGCACATCTGGAGGCATTCTGTAATCTGTCGACTATCAGATAGTTGATGAAACACAGAAATTGCATTGGGATTGAATACAACAGTCACCATGCGCACTTTCCTCCATGGGAGTAATGTCTCACACAGTCTACGCTTTGAGTTCCCTGGAATACAAGTAATAGTTTCCGATGCACATCTGGAGGCATTCTGAAATCTATGTACTAACTGAGTGTTGATGAAACACATAAATTGCATCGGGATTGAATACAACAGTCACCATGCCTACTTCAGTCCATGGGAGTAATGTCTCAAACAGTCTATGCTTTGATCGTTCCCTGTAAGACCAGTAGTAGTTTCCGATGCACATGTGGAGGCATTATGAAATCTGTGGACTAACTGAGTGTTGATAAAACACAGAAATTGCAATGGGATTGAATACAACAGTCACCATGCGCACTTTCCTATGTGGGAGTAATGTCTCAAATAGTCTACACTTTCAGTTCCCTGGAAGACAAGTAGTAGTTTCCGATGCACATCTGGAGGCATTCTGTAATCTGTGGACTATCAGAGTGTTGATGAAACACGGAAATTGCATCGGGATTGAATACAATAGCCACCATGCGCACTTTCCTCCACGGGAGTAATGTCTCAAACAGTCTACGCTTTGATCGTTCCCTGGAAGACCAGTAGTAGTTTGCGATGCACGTCTGGTGGCGTTCTGTAATCTGTGGACTATCAGAGTGTTGATGAAACACAGAAATTGCATTGGGATTGAATACAACAGTCCCCATGCGCACTTTCCTCCACGGGAGTAATGTCCCAAACAGTCTACGCTTTGATCGTTCCCTGGAAGACCAGTAGTAGTTTCCGATGCACGTCTGGTGGCATTCTGTAATCTGTGGATTATCAGAGAGTTGATGGAACACAGAAATTGCATCGTGATTGAATTTAACAGTCACCATGCGCACTTTCCTCCATGGGAGTAATGTCTCAAATAGTCTACTATTTGAGCGTTCCCTGGAAGACCAGTAGTAGTTTCCGATGCACATTTCGATGCATTCTGTAATCTGTGGACCTTCAAAGTATTAATGAAACAGAGAAATTGTATTGGGATTGAATACAACAGTCACCATGCGCACTTTCCTCCACAGGAGTAATGTCTCAAACAGTCTACTCTTTGATCGTTCCCTTGAAGACCAGAAGTAGTTTCCAATGCACATCTGGTGGGATTCTGTAATCTGTGGACTATCAGAGTGTTGATGGAACACAGAAATTGCATCGGGATTGAATACAACATTCACCATGCGCACTTTCCTACACGGGAGTAATGTCTTAAAAAGTCTACGCTTTGATCGTTCCCTGGAAGACCAGTAGTAGTTTCCGATGCACATCTGGAAGCATTCTTCGATCTGTGGAGTATCAGAGTGTTGATGAAACACAGAAATTGCATCGGGATTGAATACAACAGTCACCATGACCACTTCCCTCCATGGGTGTAATGTCTCAAACAGTCTACACTTTGATCTTCCCTGGACGATCAGTAGTAGTTTCCGATGCACATCTGGAGGCATTCTGAAATCTATGGACTAACTGAGTGTTGATGAAACACAGAAATTGCAATGGGATTGAATACAACAGTCACCATGCTCACTTTCCTCCATCTGAGTCATGTCTCAAACAGTCAACGCTTTGAGTTCCCTGGAAGACCAGTAGTAGTTTCCGATGCACATCTGGAGGCACTGTGTAATCTGTCTACTATCAGAGTGTTGATGGAACACAGAAATTGAATCGGGATTGAATACAACAGTCACCATGCGCACTTTTCTCCACGGGTGCAATGTCTCAAGCAGTCTACGTTTTGATCGTTCCCTGGAAGACCAGTAGTAGTTTACGAAGCACATCTAGTGGCACTCTGTAATATGTGGACTATCAGAGTGTTGATGAAACAGAGAAATTGCATCGTGATTGTATACAACAGTCACCATGCGCACTTTCCTCCACGGAAGTAATGTCTCAAACAGTCTACGCTTTGATCGTTCCCTGGAAGACCAGTAGTAATTTCCGATGCACATCTGGTGGCATTCTGTAATCTGTGGACTATCAGAGTGTTGATAAAACACAGAAATTGCATCGGGATTGAATACAACAGTCACCATGCGCACTTTCCTCCACAGGAGTTATGTCATAAACAGTCTACGGTTTGATCGTTCCCTGGAAGACCAGTAGTAGTTTCCGATGCACATCTGGTGGCATTCCATAATCTGTGGACTATTAGAGTGTTGATGAAACGCAGAAATTGCATCGGGATTGAATACAACAGTCGCCATGCGCACTTTCCTCCACGGGAGTAATGTCCCAAACAGTCTACGCTTTGATCGTTCCCTGGAAGACCAGTAGTAGTTTCCGATGCACGTCTGGTGGCATTCTGTAATCTGTGGATTATCAGAGTGTTGATGGAACACAGAAATTGCATCGTGATTGAATTTAACAGTCACCATGCGCACTTTCCTCCATGGGAGTAATGTCTCAAATAGTCTACTATTTGATCGTTCCCTGGAAGTCCAGTAGTAGTTTCCGATGCACATTTCGATGCATTCTGTAATCTCTGGACCTTCAAAGTATTAATGAAACAGAGAAATTGTATTGGGATTGAATACAACAGTCACCATGCGCACTTGCCAACATGTTAGTAATGTCTCAAACAGTCTACGCTTTTATCGTTCCCTGGAAGACCAGTGGTAGCTTCCGATGCACATCTGGAGGCATTCTAAAATCTGTGGGCTATCAGAGTGTTGATGAAAAACAGAAATTGCATTGGGATTGAATACAACAGCCACGATGCGCACATTCCTCCACAGGAGTAATGTCTCAAACAGTCTCCTCTTTGATTGTTCCCTGGAAGACCAGAAGTAGTTTCCGATGCACATCTGGTGGGATTCTGTAATCTGTGGACTATCAGAGTGTTGATTTAACACAGAAATTGCATCGGGATTGAATACAACAGTCACCATGCGCACTTTCCTCCTCGGGAGTAATGTCTCCAACAGTCTACGCTTTGATCGTTCCCTGGAAGACCAGTAGTAGTTTCCGATGCACATCTGGTGGCATTCTGTAATCCGTAAACTATCAGAGTGTTAATGAAAGACAGAAATTGCATCGGGATTAAATACAACATTCACCATGCGCACATTCCCACACAGGAGTAATGTCTCAAACAGTCTGCGCTTTGATCATTCCCTGGAAGACCAGTAGTAGTTACCGATGATCATCTGGAAGCATTCTGCAATCTGTGGAGTATCAGAGTGTTGATGAAACACAGAAATTGCATCGGGATTGATTACAACAGTCACCATGCTCACTTTCCTCCATGGGAGTCATGTCTCAAACAGTGAACGCTTTGAGTTCCCTGGAGGACCAGTAGTAGTTTCCGATACACATCTGGATGCATTGTGTAATCTGTCTACTATCAGAGTGTTGATGGAACACAGAAATTGCATCGGGATTGAATACAACAGTCACCATGCGCACTTTCCTTCACGGGTGCAATGTCTCAAACAGTCTACGTTTTGATCGTTCCCTGGAAGACCAGTAGTAGTTTCCGAAGCACATCTGGTGGCATTCTGTAATATGTGGACTATCAGAGTGTTGATGAAACAGAGAAATTGCATCGGGATTGTATACCACAGTCACCATGCGCACTTTCCTCCACGGGAGTAATGTCTCAAACAGTCTGAGCTTTGATCGTTCCCTGGAAGACCAGTAGTAATTTCCGATGCACATCTGGTGGCATTCTGTAATCTGTGGACTAGCAGAGTGCTCATGAAACACAGAGATTGCATCGGGATTGAATACAACAGTCACCATGCGCACTTTCCTCCATGGGAGTAATGTCTCAAATAGTCTACGATTTGATCGTTCCCTGGAAGACCAGTAGTAGTTTCCGATGCATATTGTAATCTGTGGACCTTGAAAGTATTAATGAAACAGAAAAATTGCATCGGGATTGAATACAACAGTCACCATGCGCACTAGCCTACATGTTAGTAATGTCTCAAACAGTCTACGCTTTGATCGTTCCCTGGAGGACCAGTAGTAGTTTCCGATGCACATCTGGAGGCATTCTGTAATCTGTCGACTATCAGATAGTTGATGAAACACAGAAATTGCATTGGGATTGAATACAACAGTCACCATGCGCTCTTTCCTCCATGTGAGAAATGTCTCAAACAGTCTACGCTTTGATCGTTCCCTGGAAGACCAGTAGTAGTTTCCGATGCACATCTGAAGGCACTCTGTAATCTGTGGACTATCAGAGTGTTGATGAAACACAGAAATAGCATCGGGATTGAATACAACAGTCACCATGCGCACTTTCCTCCATGGGAGTAATGTCTCAAACAGTATACGTTTTGATCGTTCCCTGGAAGACCAGTAGTAGTTTCCGAAGCACATCTGGAGTTATTCTGTAATCTGTGGACTTTCAGAGTGTTGATGAAACACAGATATTGCATCGGGATTGAATACAACAGGCACCATGCGGGGTTTTTCTCCATGGGAGTAATGTCTCAAATTGTCTACGCTTTGATCGTTCCCTGGAAGACCAGTAGTAGTTTCCGATGCACATTTGGAAGTATTCTGTAATCTGTGGACTATCAGAGTGTTGATGAAACACGGAAATTGCATCGGGATTGAATACAACAGTCACCATGCGCACTTACCTCCATGGGATTAATGTCTCAAACAGTCTACGCTTTGATCGTTCCCTGAAATACCAGTAGTAGTTTCCGATGCACATCTGGAAGCATTCTGTAATCTGTGGACCTTCAAAGTGTTGATGAAACACAGAAATAGCATCGGGATGGAATACAACAGTCACCATGTGCACTTTCCTCCATGGGAGTAATGTCTCTAAGAGTCTACGCGTTGATCGTTTTCTGGAAGACCAGTAGTAGTTTCCGATGTACATCTGGAGGCATTCTGTAATCTGTGGACCTTCAAAGTGTTGATGAAACACAGAAATTGCATCGGGATTGAATACAACAGTCACCATGCGCACATTCCTCCACAGGAGTAATGTCTCAAACAGTCTCCTCTTTGATCGTTCCCTGGAAGACCAGAAGTAGTTTCCGATGCACATCTGGTGGGATTCTGTAATCTGTGGACTATCAGAGTGTTGATTTAACACAGAAATTGCATCGGGATCGAATACAACAGTCACCAGTCTGTGGGCTATCAGAGTATTGATGAAAAACAGAAATTGCATTGGGATTGAATACAACAGTCACCATGCGCACATTCCTCCACAGGAGTAATGTCTCAAACAGTCTCCTCTTTGATCGTTCCCTGGAAGACCAGAAGTAGTTTCCGATGCACATCTGGTGGGATTCTGTAATCTGTGGACTATCAGAGTGTTGATTTAACACAAAAATTGCATCGGGATTGAATACAACAGTCACCAGTCTGTGGGCTATCAGAGTATTGATGAAAAACAGAAATTGCATTGGGATTGAATACAACAGTCACCATGCGCACATTCCTCCACAGGAGTAATGTCTCAAACAGTCTCCTCTTTGATCGTTCTCTGGAAGACCAGAAGTAGTTTCCGATGCACATCTGGTGGGATTCTGTAATCTGTGGACTATCAGAGTGTTGATTTAACACAGAAATTGCATCGGGATTGAATACAACAGTCACCATGCGCACTTTCCTCCACGGGAGTAATGTCTCAAACAGTCTACGCTTTGATCGTTCCCTGGAAGACCAGTAGTAGTTTCCGATGCACGTCTGGAGGCATTCAGTAATATGTTTACTATCACAGTTTTCATGAAACACAGAAATTGCATCGGGATTGAATACAAGAGTCATCATGCGCACTTCCCTTAATGGGAGTAATGTCTCTAAGAGTCTACGCGTTGATCGTTTTCTGGAAGACCAGTAGTAGTTTCCGATGCACATCTGGAGGCATTCTGTAATCTGTGGACCTTCAAAGTGTTGATGAAACACAGAAATTGCATCGGGATTGAATACAACAGTCACCATGCGCACTTTCCTCCATGGGACTAATGTCTCAAACAGTATACGCTTTGATCGTTCCCTGGGAGACCAGTGGTAGTTTCCGATGCACATCTGGAGGCATTCTGTAATCTGTGGACTATCAGAGTGTTGATGAAACACTGAAATTGCATCGGGATTGAATACAACAGTCATCATGCGCACTTTCCTCCATGGGAGTAATGTCTCAAACAGTCTACGCTTTGATCGTTCCCTGGAAGACCAGTAGTAGTTTCCGATGCACATCTGGAGGCATTCTGTAATCTGTGGACTATCAGAGTGTTGATGAAACACAGAAATTGCATCGGGATTGAATACAACATTCACCATGCGCACTTTCCTCCATGGGAGTAATGTCTCAAACAGTCTACCATTTGATCGTTCACTGGAAGACCAGTAGTAGTTTTCGATGTACATCTGGAGGCATTCTGTAATCTGTGGACCTTCAAAGTGTTGATGAGACACAGAAATTGCATCGGGATTGAATACAACAGTCTCCATGCGCACATTCCGCCATGGGACTAATGTCTCAAACAGTATACGCTTTGATCGTTCCCTGGTATACCAGTAGTAGTTTCCGATTCACATCTGGAGGCATTCTGTAATCTGTGGACTATCAGAGTGTTGATGAAACACTGAAATTGCATTGGGATTGAATACAACAGTCACCAAGCGCACTTGCCAACATGTTAGTAATGTCTCAAACAGTCTACGCTTTTATCGTCCCCTGGAAGACCAGTGGTAGCTTCCGATGCACATCTGGAGGCATTCTAAAATCTGTGGGCTATCAGAGTGTTGATGAAAAACAGAAATTGCATTGGGATTGAATACAACAGTCACCATGCGCACATTCCTCCACAGGAGTAATGTCTCAAACAGTCTCCTCTTTGATCGTTCCCTGGAAGACCAGAAGTAGTTTCCGATGCACATCTGGTGGGATTCTGTTATCTGTGGACTATCAGAGTGTTGATTTAACACAGAAATTGCATCGGGATTGAATACAACAGTCACCATGCGTACCTTTCTCCACGGGAGTAATGTCTCAAACAGTCTACGCTTTGATCGTTCCCTGGAAGACCAGTAGTAGTTTCCGATGCACATCTGGTGGCATTCTGTAATCCGTAAACTATCAGAGTGTTAATGAAACACAGAAATTGCATCGGGATTAAATACAACAGTCACCATGCGCACATTCCCACACAGGAGTAATGTCTCAAACAGTCTACGCTTTGATCGTTCCCTGGAAGACCAGTAGTAGTTACCGATGATCATCTGGAAGCATTCTGCAATCTGTGGAGTTTCAGAGTGTTGATGAAACACAGAAATTGCATCGGGATTGAATACAACAGTCACCATGCCCACTTTCCTCCATGGGAGTAATGTCTCAAACAGTCTACGCTTTGATCTTCCCTGGAAGATCAGTAGTAGTTTCCGATGCACATCTGGAGGCATTCTGAAATCTATGTACTAACTGAGTGTTGATGAAACACATAAATTGCATCGGGATTGATTACAACAGTCACCATGCTCACTTTCCTCCATGGGAGTCATGTCTCAAACAGTGAACGCTTTGAGTTCCCTGGAGGACCAGTAGTAGTTTCCGATACACATCTGGATGCATTGTGTAATCTGTCTACTATCAGAGTGTTGATGGAACACAGAAATTGCATCGGGATTGAATACAACAGTCACCATGCGCACTTTCCTTCACGGGTGCAATGTCTCAAACAGTCTACGTTTTGATCGTTTCCTGGAAGACCAGTAGTAGTTTCCGAAGCACATCTGGTGGCATTCTGTAATATGTGGACTATCAGAGTGTTGATGAAACAGAGAAATTGCATCGGGATTGTATACAACAGTCACCATGCGCACTTTCCTCCACGGGAGTAATGTCTCAAACAGTCTGAGCTTTGATCGTTCCCTGGAAGACCAGTAGTAATTTCCGATGCACATCTGGTGGCATTCTGTAATCTGTGGACTAGCAGAGTGCTCATGAAACACAGAGATTGCATCGGGATTGAATACAACAGTCACCATGCGCACTTTCCTCCATGGGAGTAATGTCTCAAATAGTCTACGATTTGATCGTTCCCTGGAAGACCAGTAGTAGTTTCCGATGCACATTTTGATGCATATTGTAATCTGTGGACCTTCAAAGTATTAATGAAACAGAAAAATTGCATCGGGATTGAATACAACAGTCACCATGCGCACTAGCCTACATGTTAGTAATGTCTCAAACAGTCTACGCTTTGATCGTTCCCTGGAGGAGCAGTAGTAGTTTCCGATGCACATCTGGAGGCATTCTGTGATCTGTCGACTATCAGATAGTTGATGAAACACAGAAATTGCATTGGGATTGAATACAGCAGTCACCATGCGCACTTTCCTCCATGGGAGTAATGTCTCACACAGTCTACGCTTTGAGTTCCCTGGAATGCAAGTAATAGTTTCCGATGCACATCTGGAGGCATTCTGTAATCTGTGGACTATCAGAGTGTTGATGAAACACTGAAATTGCATTGGGATTGAATACAACAGTCACCAAGCGCACTTGCCAACATGTTAGTAATGTCTCAAACAGTCTACGCTTTTATCGTTCCCTGGAAGACCAGTGGTAGCTTCCGATGCACATCTGGAGGCATTCTAAAATCTGTGGGCTATCAGAGTATTGATGAAAAACAGAAATTGCATTGGGATTGAATACAACAGTCACCATGCCACATTCCTCCGCAGGAGTAATGTCTCAAACAGTCTCCTCTTTGATCGTTCCCTGGAAGACCAGAAGTAGTTTCAGATGCACATCTGGTGGGATTCTGTAATCTGTGGACTATCAGAGTGTTGATTTAACATAGAAATTGCATCGGGATTGAATACAACAGTCACCATGCGCACTTTCCTCCACGGGAGTAATGTCTCAAACAGTCTACGCTTTGATCGTTCCCTGGAAGACCAGTAGTAGTTTCCGATGCACGTCTGGAGGCATTCAGTAATATGTTTACTATCACAGTTTTCATGAAACACAGAAATTGCATCGGGATTGAATACAAGAGTCATCATGCGCACTTCCCTTAATGGGAGTAATGTCTCTAACAGTCTACGCTTTGATCGGTCCCTGGAAGACCGTAGTAGTTTCCCATGCACATCTGGAGGCATTCTGTAATCTGTGGACCTTCAAAGTGTTGATGAAACACAGAAATTACAACGGGATTGAATACAACAGTCACCATGCGCTCTTTCCTCCATGTGAGAAATGTCTCAAACAGTCTACGCTTTGATCGTTCCCTGGAAGACCAGTAGTAGTTTCCGATGCACATCTGAAGGCACTCTGTAATCTGTGGACTATCAGAGTGTTGATGAAACACAGAAATGGCATCGGGATTGAATACAACAGTCACCATGCGCACTTTCCTCCATGGGAGTAATGTCTCAAACAGTATACGTTTTGATCGTTCCCTGGAAGACCAGTAGTAGTTTCCGAAGCACATCTGGAGTTATTCTGTAATCTGTGGACTTTCAGAGTGTTGATGAAACACAGAAATTGCATCGGGATTGAATACAACAGGCACCATGCGGGGTTCTTCTCCATGGGAGTAATGTCTCAAATTGTCTACGCTTTGATCGTTCCCTGGAAGACCAGTAGTAGTTTCCGATGCACATTTGGAAGTATTCTGTAATCTGTGGACTATCAGAGTGTTGATGAAACACGGAAATTGCATCGGGATTGAATACAACAGTCACCATGCGCACTTACCTCCATGGGATTAATGTCTCAAACAGTCTACGCTTTGATCGTTCCCTGAAAGACCAGTAGTAGTTTCCGATGCACATCTGGAGGCATTCTGTAATCTGTGGACCTTCAAAGTGTTGATGAAACACAGAAATAGCATCGGGATGGAATACAACAGTCACCATGCGCACTTTCCTCCATGGGAGTAATGTCTCTAAGAGTCTACGCGTTGATCGTTTTCTGGAAGACCAGTAGTAGTTTCCGATGCACATCTGGAGGCATTCTGTAATCTGTGGACCTTCAAAGTGTTGATGAAACACAGAAATTGCATCGGGATTGAATACAACAGTCACCATGCGCACTTTCCTCCATGGGACTAATGTCTCAAACAGTATACGCTTTGATCGTTCCCTGGAAGACCAGTGGTAGTTTCCGATGCACATCTGGAGGCATTCTGTAATCTGTGGACTATCAGAGTGTTGATGAAACACTGAAATTGCATCGGGATTGAATACAACAGTCATCATGCGCACTTTCCTCCATGGGAGTAATGTCTCAAACAGTCTACGCTTTGATCGTTCCCTGGAAGACCAGTAGTAGTTTCCGATGCACATCTGGAGGCATTCTGTAATCTGTGGACTATCAGAGTGTTGATGAAACACAGAAATTGCATCGGGATTGAATACAACAGTCATCATGCTCACTTTCCTCCATGGGAGTAATGTCTCTAAGAGTCTACGCGTTGATCTTTTTCTGGAAGACCAGTAGTAGTTTCCGATTCACATCTGGAGGCATTCTGTAATCTGTGGACCTTCAAAGTGTTGATGAAACACAGAAATTGCATCGGGATTGAATAGAACATTCACCATGCGCACTTTCCTCCATGGTAGTAATGTCTCAAACAGTCTACCATTTGATCGTTCACTGGAAGACCAGTAGTAGTTTTCGATGTACATCTGGAGGCATTCTGTAATCTGTGGACCTTCAAAGTGTTGATGAAACACAGAAATTGCATCGGGATTGAATACAACAGTCCCCATGCGCACATTCCGCCATGGGACTAATGTCTCAAACAGTATACGCTTTGATCGTTCCCTGGTATACCAGTAGTAGTTTCCGATTCACATCTGGAGGCATTCTGTAATCTGTGGACTATCAGAGTGTTGATGAAACACTGAAAATGCATTGGGATTGAATACAACAGTCACCAAGCGCACTTGCCAACATGTTAGTAATGTCTCAAACAGTCTACGCTTTTATCGTTCCCTGGAAGACCAGTGGTAGCTTCCGATGCACATCTGGAGGCATTCTAAAATCTGTGGGCTGTCAGAGTGTTGATGAAACAGAGAAATTGCATCGGGATTGTATACAACAGTCACCATGCGCACTTTCCTCCACGGGAGTAATGTCTCAAACAGTCTGAGCTTTGATCGTTCCCTGGAAGACCAGTAGTAATTTCCGATGCACATCTGGTGGCATTCTGTAATCTGTGGACTAGCAGAGTGCTCATGAAACACAGAGATTGCATCGGGATTGAATACAACAGTCACCATGCGCACTTTCCTCCATGGGAGTAATGTCTCAAATAGTCTACGATTTGATCGTTCCCTGGAAGACCAGTAGTAGTTTCCGATGCACATTTTGATGCATATTGTAATCTGTGGACCTTCAAAGTATTAATGAAACAGAAATATTGCATCGCGATTGAATACAACAGTCACCATGCGCACTAGCCTACATGTTAGTAATGTCTCAAACAGTCTACGCTTTGAACGTTCCCTGGAGGAGCAGTAGTAGTTTCCGATGCACATCTGGAGGCATTCTGTAATCTGTCGACTATCAGATAGTTGATGAAACACAGAAATTGCATCGGGATTGAATACAACAGTCACCATGCGCACTTTCCTCCATGGGAGTAATGTCTCACACAGTCTACGCTTTGAGTTCCCTGGAATACAAGTAATAGGTTCCGATGCACATCTGGAGGCATTCTGAAATCTATGTACTAACTGAGTGTTGATGAAACACATAAATTGCATCGGGATTGAATACAACAATCACCATGCTCACTTCCTCCATGGGTGTCATGTATCAAACAGTGAACGCTTTGAGTTCCCTGGAAGACCAGTAGTGGTTTCCGATACACATCTGGATGCATTGTGTAATCTGTCTACTATCAGAGTGTTGATGGAACACAGAAGTTGCATCGGGATTGAATACAACAGTCACCATGCCTACTTCAGTCCATGGGAGTAATGTCTCAAACAGTCTATGCTTTGATCGTTCCCTGTAAGACCAGTAGTAGTTTCCGATGCACATGTGGAGGCATTATGAAATCTGTGGACTAACTGAGTGTTGATAAAACACAGAAATTGCAATGGGATTGAATACAACAGTCACCATGCGCACTTTCCTATGTGGGAGTAATGTCTCAAATAGTCTACACTTTCAGTTCCCTGGAAGACAAGTAGTAGTTTCCGATGCACATCTGGAGGCATTCTGTAATCTGTGGACTATCAGAGTGTTGATGAAACACGGAAATTGCATCGGGATTGAATACAATAGTCACCATGCGCACTTTCCTCCACGGGAGTAATGTCTCAAACAGTCTACGCTTTGATCGTTCCCTGGAAGACCAGTAGTAGTTTGCGATGCACGTCTGGTGGCGTTCTGTAATCTGTGGACTATCAGAGTGTTGATGAAACACAGAAATTGCATTGGGATTGAATACAACAGTCCCCATGCGCACTTTCCTCCACGGGAGTAATGTCTCAAACAGTCTACGCTTTGATCGTTCCCTGGAAGACCAGTAGTAGTTTCCGATGCACATCTGGAGGCATTCTGTAATCTGTGGACTATTAGAGTGTTGATGAAACGCAGAAATTGCATCGGGATTGAATACAACAGTCGCCATGCGCACTTTCCTCCACGGGAGTAATGTCCCAAACAGTCTACGCTTTGATCGTTCCCTGGAAGACCAGTAGTAGTTTCCGATGCACGTCTGGTGGCATTCTGTAATCTGTGGATTATCAGAGTGTTGATGGAACACAGAAATTGCATCGTGATTGAATTTAACAGTCACCATGCGCACTTTCCTCCATGGGAGTAATGTCTCAAATAGTCTACTATTTGATCGTTCCCTGGAAGACCAGTAGTAGTTTCCGATGCACATCTGGAAGCATTCTTCGATCTGTGGAGTATCAGAGTGTTGATGAAACACAGAAATTGCATCGGGATTGAATACAACAGTCACCATGACCACTTCCCTCCATGGGAGTAATGTCTCAAACAGTCTATACTTTGATCTTCCCTGGACGATCAGTAGTAGTTTCCGATGCACATCTGGAGGCATTCTGAAATCTATGGACTAACTGAGTGTTGATGAAACACAGAAATTGCAATGGGATTGAATACAACAGTCACCTTGCTCACTTTCATCCATCTGAGTCATGTCTCAAACAGTCAACGCTTTGAGTTCCCTGGAAGACCAGTAGTAGTTTCCGATGCACATCTGGAGGCACTGTGTAATCTGTCTACTATCAGAGTGTTGATGGAACACAGAAATTGAATCGGGATTGAATACAACAGTCACCATGCGCACTTTTCTCCACGGGTGCTATGTCTCAAGCAGTCTACGTTTTGATCGTTCCCTGGAAGACCAGTAGTAGTTTACGAAGCACATCTAGTGGCACTCTGTAGTATGTGGACTATCAGAGTGTTGATGAAACAGAGAAATTGCATCGGGATTGTATACAACAGTCACCATGAGCACTTTCCTCCACGGGAGTAATGTCTCAAACAGTCTACGCTTAGATCGTTCCCTGGAAGACCAGTAGTAATTTCCGATGCACATCTGGTGGCATTCTGTAATCTGTGGACTATCAGAGTGTTGATAAAACACAGAAATTGCATCGGGATTGAATACAACAGTCCATGCGCACTTTCCTCCACAGGAGTTATGTCATAAACAGTCTACGGTTTGATCGTTCCCTGGAAGACCAGTAGTAGTTTCCGATGCACATCTGGTGGCATTCCTTAATCTGTGGACTATCAGAGTGCTCATGAAACACAGAAATTGCATCGGGATTGAATACAACAGTCACCATGCGCACTTTCCTCCATGGGAGTAATGTCTCAAATAGTCTACGATTTGATCGTTCCCTGGAAGACCAGTAGTAGTTTCCGATGCACATCTGGTGGCATTCCTTAACCTGTGGACTATCAGAGTGTTGATGAAACACAGAAATTGCATTGGGATTGAATACAACAGTCACCATGCGCACTTTCCTCCACGGGAGTAATGTCTCAAACAGTCTACGCTTTGATCGTTCCCTGGAAGACCAGTAGTAATTTCCGATGCACATCTGGTGGCATTCTGTAATCTGTGGACTATCAGAGTGTTGATAAAACACAGAAATTGCATCGGGATTGAATACAACAGTCACCATGCGCACTTTCCTCCACAGGAGTTATGTCATAAACAGTCTACGGTTTGATCGTTCCCTGGAAGACCAGTAGTAGTTTCCGATGCACATCTGGTGGCATTCCTTAACCTGTGGACTATCAGAGTGCTCATGAAACACAGAAATTGCATCGGGATTGAATAGAACATTCACCATGCGCACCTTCCTCCATGGGAGTAATGTCTCAAACAGTCTACCATTTGATCGTTCACTGGAAGACCAGTAGTAGTTTTCGATGTACATCTGGAGGCATTCTGTAATCTGTGGACCTTCAAAGTGTTGATGAGACACAGAAATTGCATCGGGATTGAATACAACAGTCCCCATGCGCACATTCCGCCATGGGACTAATGTCTCAAACAGTATACGCTTTGATCGTTCCCTGGTATACCAGTAGAAGTTTCCGATTCACATCTGGAGGCATTCTGTAATCTGTGGACTATCAGAGTGTTGATTTAACACTGAAATTGCATTGGGATTGAATACAACAGTCACCATGCGCACATTCCTCCATGGGAGTAATGTCTCAAACAGTCTCCTCTTTGATCGTTCCCTGGAAGACCAGAAGTAGTTTCCGATGCACATCTGGTGGCATTCTGTAATCCGTAAACTATCAGAGTGTTAATGAAACACAGAAATAGCATCGGGATTAAATACAACAGTCACCATGCGCACATTCCCACACAGGAGTAATGTCTCAAACAGTCTACGCTTTGATCGTTCCCTGGAAGACCAGTAGTAGTTACCGATGATCATCTGGAAGCATTCTGCAATCTGTGGAGTATCAGAGTGTTGATGAAACACAGAAATTGCATCGGGATTGAATACAACAGTCACCATGCCCACTTTCCTCCATGGGAGTAATGTCTCAAACAGTCTACGCTTTGATCTTCCCTGGAAGATCAGTAGTAGTTTCCGATGCACATCTGGAGGCATTCTGAAATCTATGTACTAACTGAGTGTTGTTGAAACACATAAATTGCATCGGGATTGATTACAACAGTCACCATGCTCACTTTCCTCCATGGGAGTCATGTCTCAAACAGTGAACGCTTTGAGTTCCCTGGAGGACCAGTAGTAGTTTCCGATACACATCTGGATGCATTGTGTAATCTGTCTACTATCAGAGTGTTGATGGAACACAGAAATTGCATCGGGATTGAATACAACAGTCACCATGCGCACTTTCCTTCACGGGTGCAATGTCTCAAACAGTCTACGTTTTGATCGTTCCCTGGAAGACCAGTAGTAATTTCCGATGCACATCTGGTGGCATTCTGTAATCTGTGGACTAGCAGAGTGATCATGAAACACAGAGATTGCATCGGGATTGAATACAACAGTCACCATGCGCACTTTCCTCCATGGGAGTAATGTCTCACACAGTCTACGCTTTGAGTTCCCTGGAATACAAGTAATAGTTTCTGATACACATCTGGAGGCATTCTGAAATCTATGTACTAACTGAGTGTTGATGAAACACATAAATTGCATCGGGATTGAATACAACAATTACCATGCTCACTTTCCTCCATGGGAGTCATGTCTCAAACAGTGAACGCTTTGAGTTCCCTGGAAGACCAGTAGTAGTTTCCGATACACATCTGGATGCATTGTGTAATCTGTCTACTATCAGAGTGTTGATGGAACTCAGAAGTTGCATCGGGATTGAATACAACAGTCACCATGCCTACTATAGTCCATGGGAGTAATGTCTCAAACAG
The DNA here is from genome assembly GCF_023897955.1 of Schistocerca gregaria. Lineage (NCBI taxonomy): Eukaryota > Metazoa > Arthropoda > Insecta > Orthoptera > Acrididae > Schistocerca > Schistocerca gregaria. Next base: position 787,139,040 of record NC_064923.1, read on the forward strand.
TCTATGCTTTGATCGTTCCCTGTAAGACCAGTAGTAGTTTCCGATGCACATGTGGAGGCATTATGAAATCTGTGGACTAACTGAGTGTTGATAAAACACAGAAATTGCAATGGGATTGAATACAACAGTCACCATGCGCACTTTCCTATGTGGGACTAATGTCTCAAATAGTCTACACTTTCAGTTCCCTGGAAGACAAGTAGTAGTTTGCGATGCACATCTGGAGGCATTCTGTAATCTGTGGACTATCAGAGTGTTGATGAAACACGGAAATTGCATCGGGATTGAATACAATAGTCACCATGCGCACTTTCCTCCACGGGAGTAATGTCTCAAACAGTCTACGCTTTGATCGTTCCCTGGAAGACCAGTAGTAGTTTGCGATGCACGTCTGGTGGCGTTCTGTAATCTGTGGACTATCAGAGTGTTGATGAAACACAGAAATTGCATTGGGATTGAATACAACAGTCCCCATGCGCACTTTCCTCCACGGGAGTAATGTCTCAAACAGTCTACGCTTTGATCGTTCCCTGGAGGACCAGTAGTAGTTTCCGATGCACATCTGGAGGCATTCTGTAATCTGTGGACTATTAGAGTGTTGATGAAACGCAGAAATGGCATCGGGATTGAATACAACAGTCGCCATGCGCACTTTCCTCCACGGGAGTAATGTCCCAAACAGTCTACGCTTTGATCGTTCCCTGGAAGACCAGTAGTAGTTTCCGATGCACGTCTGGTGGCATTCTGTAATCTGTGGATTATCAGAGTGTTGATGGAACACAGAAATTGCATCGTGATTGAATTTAACAGTCACCATGCGCACTATCCTCCATGGGAGTAATGTCCCAAACAGTCTACGCTTTGATCGTTCCCTGGAAGACCAGTAGTAGTTTCCGATGCACATTTCGATGCATTCTGTAATCTGTGGACCTTCAAAGTATTAATGAAACAGAGAAATTGTATTGGGATTGAATACAACAGTCACCAAGCGCACTTGCCAACATGTTAGTAATGTCTCAAACAGTCTACGATTTTATCGTTCCCTGGAAGACCAGTGGTACCTTCCGATGCACATCTGGAGGCATTCTGTAATCTGTGGGCTATCAGAGTGTTGATGAGAAACAGAAATTGCATTGGGATTGAATACAACAGTCACCATGCGCACTTTCCTCCACAGGAGTAATGTCTCAAACAGTCTACTCTTTGATCGTTCCCTTGAAGACCAGAAGTAGTTTCCGATGCACATCTGGTGGGATTCTGTAATCTGTGGACTATCAGAGTGTTGATGGAACACAGAAGTTGCATCGGGATTGAATACAACATTCTTCATGCGCAATTTCCTACACGGGAGTAATGTCTCAAAAAGTCTACGCTTTGATCGTTCCCTGGAAGACCAGTAGTAGTTTCCGATGTACATCTGGTGGCATTCTGTAATCCGTAAACAATCAGAGTGTTAATGAAACAAAGAAATTGCATCGGGTTTGAATACAACAGTCACCATGCGCACTTTCCCCCACAGGAGTAATGTCTCAAACAGTCTACGCTTTGATCGTTCCCTGGAAGATCAGTAGTAGTTTCCGATGCACATCTGGAAGCATTCTTCGATCTGTGGAGTATCAGAGTGTTGATGAAACACAGAAATTGCATCGGGATTGAATACAACAGTCACCATGCCCACTTCCCTCCATGGGAGTAATGTCTCAAATAGTCTATGCTTTGATCTTCCCTGGACGATCAGTAGTAGTTTCCGATGCACATCTGGAGGCATTCTGAAATCTATGGACTAACTGAGTGTTGATGAAACACAGAAATTGCAATGGGATTGAATACAACAGTCACCATGCTCACTTTCCTCCATCTGAGTCACGTCTCAAACAGTCAACGCTTTGAGTTCCCTGGAAGACCAGTAGTAGTTTCCGATGCACATCTGGTGGCATTCCTTAATCTGTGGACTATCGGAGTGTTGATGAAACACAGAAATTGCATTGGGATTGAATACAACAGTCCCCATGCTCACTTTCCTCCATGGGTGTCATGTCACAAACAGTCTACGCTTTGAGTTCCCTGGAAGACCGGTAGTAATTTCCGATGCACATTTGCATGCATTCTGTAATCTGTCTACTATCAGAGTATTGATGGAACACAGAAATTGCATCGGGATTGAATACAACAGCACTATGCGCACTTTCCTCCATGGGAGTAATGTCTCAAACAGTCTACGTTTTGATCGTTAACTGGAAGACCAGTGGTAGTTTCCGATTCACATCTGGAGGCATTCTTTAATCTGTTGACTATCAGAGTGTTGATGAAACACAGAAATGGCATCGGGATTGAATACAACAGTCACCATGCGCACTTTCCTCCACGGCAGTAATGTCTCAAACAGTCTACGCTTTGATCTTCCCTGGAAGATCAGTAGTAGTTTCCGATGCACATCTGGAGGCATTCTGAAATCTATGGACTAACTGAGTGTTGATGAAACACAGAAATTGCAATGGGATTGAATACAACAGTCACCATGCTCACTTTCCTCCATGGGAGTAATGTCTCTAACAGTCTACGCTTTGAGTTCCCAGAAAACAAGTAGTAGTTCCCGATGCACATCTGGAGGCATTCTGTAATCTGTGGACTATCAGAGTGTTGATGAAACACAGAAATTGCATCGGGATTGAATACAACAGTCACCATGCGCACTTTAGTCCACGGGAGTAATGTCTCAAACAGTCTACGCTTTGATCGTTCCCTGGAAGACCAGTAGTAGTTTCCGATGCACGTCTGGTGGAATTCTGTAATCTGTGGACTATCGGAGTGTTGATGAAACACAGAAATTGCATCGGGATTGAATACAACAGTCACCATGCGCACTTTCCTCCACGGGAGTAATGTCTCAAACAGTCTACGTTTTGATCGTTCCCTGGAAGACCAGTAGTAGTTTTCAATGCACATCTGGTGGCATTCCTTAATCTGTGGACTATCCGAGTGCTCATGAAACACAGAAATTTCATCGGGATTGAATACAACAGTCACCATGCGCACTTTCCTCCATGGGAGTAATGTCTCAAATAGTCTACGATTTGATCGTTCCCTGGAAGACGAGTATTAGTTTCCGATGCACATCTGGTGGCATTCTGTATCTTTGGACTATCGGAGTATTGATGAAACACAGAAATTGCATCGGGATTGAATACAACAGTCACCATGCGCAGTTTCCTCCACGGGAATAATGTCTCAAACAGTCTACGTTTTAATCGTTCCCTGGAAGGCCAGTAGTAGTTTCTGATGCACATCTGGTGGCATTCCTTAATCTGTGGACTATTAGAGTGTTGATGAAACACATAAATTGCATCGGGATTGAATACAACAGTCACCATGCGCACTTTAATCCATGGGAGTAATGTCTCAAATAGTCGACGCTTTGATCGTTCCCTGGAAGACCAGTAGTAGTTTCCGATGCACATTTGCATGCATTCTGTATTCTGTGGACCTTCAAAGTGTTGATGAAACACAGAAATTGCATCGGGATTGAATACAACAGTCACCATGAGCACTTGCCTACATGGGAGTAATGTCTCAAACAGTCTACGATTTGATCGTTCCCTGGAAGACCAGTGGTAGTTTCCGATTCACATCTGGAGGCATTCTGTAATCTGTTGACTATCAGAGTGTTGATGAAACACAAAAATTGCATTGGGATTGAATACAACAGTCACCATGCGCACTTTCCTCCACGGGAGTAATGTCTTAAACAGTCTACCACTTGATCGTTCCCTAGTAGACCAGTAGTAGTTTCCGATGCAAGTCTGGTGGCATTCTGTAATCTGTGGACTATCAGAGTGTTGATGAAACACAAAAATTGCATCGGGATTGAATACAACAGTCACCATGCGCATTTTCCTCCACAGGAGTACAGTCTCAAACAGTATACGCTTTGATCGTTCCCTGGAAGACCAGTAATAGTTTCCGATGCACATCTTGAGGCATTCCTTAATCTGTGGACTATCAGAGTGTTGATGAAACACAGATATTACATCGGGATTGAATACAACAGACACCATGCGCACTTTCCCTCCACGGGAGTAATGTCTCAAACAGTCTACGCTTTGATCGTTCCCTGGAAGACCAGTAGTAGTTTCCGATGCAAGTCTGGTGGCATTCTGTAATCTGTGGACTATCAGAGTGTTGATGAATCACAGAAATTGCATCGGGATTGAATACAACAGTCACCATGCGCACTTTCCTCCACGGGAGTAATGTCTCAACCTGTCTACGCTTTGATCGTTCCCTGGAAGACCAGTAGTAGTTTCCGATGCACATCTGGTGGCAGTCTGCAATCTGTGGACTATCAGAGTGTTGGTGAAACACAGAAATTGCATCGGGATTGAATACAACAGTCACCATGCGCACTTTCCTCCATGGGAGTAATGTCTCTAACAGTCTACGCTTTGATCGTTCCCAGGAAGACCAGGCGTAGTTTCCGATGCAAATCTGGAGGCATTCGGTAATCTGTGGAGTATCAGAGTGTTGATGAAACACAGAAAATGCATCAGGAATGAATACAACAGTCACTATGCGCACTTTCCTCCATGGGAGTAGTGTCTCAAGCAGTCTACGCTTTGATCGTTCCCTGGAAGACCAGTAGTAGTTTCCGATGCACATCTGGTGGCATTCTGCAATCTGTGGACTATCAGAGTGTTGATGAAACACAGAAATTGCATCGGGATTGAATACAACAGTCACCATGCGCACTTTCCTCCATGGGAGTAATGTCTCAAACTGTCTACGCATTGATCGTTCCATGGAAGACAAGTAGTAGTTTCCGATGCACATCTGGAGGCATTCTGAAATCTATGGACTAACTGAGTGTTGATGAAACGCAGAAATTGCAATGGGATTGAATACAACAGTCACCATGCTCACTTTCCTCCATGGGAGTAATGTCTCAAACAGTCTACGCTTTGAGTTCCCTGAAAACAAGTAGTAGTTTTCGATGCACATATGGAGGCATTCTGTAATCTGTGGACTATCGGAGTGTTGATGAAACACAGAAATTGCATTGGGATTGAATACAACAGTCAAAATGCCCACTTACCTCCACGGGAGTAATGTCTCAAACTGTCTACGCTTTGATCGTTCCCTGGAAGACCAGTAGTAGTTTCCGATGCACATCTGGTGGCAGTCTGCAATCTGTGGACTATCAGAGTGTTGGTGAAACACAGAAATTGCATCGGGATTGAATACAACAGTCACGATGCCCACTTGCCTCCACGGGAGTAATGTCTCAAACAGTCTACGCTTTGAGTTTCCTGGAAGACCGGTAGTAGTTTCCGTTGCACATCTGTAGGCATTCTGTAATCTGTCTACTATCAGAGTATTGATGGAACACAGAAATTGCATCGGGATTGAATACAACAGCACTATGCGCACTTTCCTCCACGGGTGCAATGTCTCAAACAGTCTACGCTTTGATCGTTCCCTGGAAGACCTGTAGTAGTTTACGATGCACGTCTGGTGGCATTCTGTAATCTGTGGACTACCAGAGTGTTGATGAAACACAGAAATTGCATCGGGATTGAATACAACAGTCACCATGCGCACATTCCTCCATGGGACTAATGTCTCTAACAGTCTACGCTTTGATCGTTCCCAGGAAGACCAGGTGTAGTTTCCGATGCACATCTGGAACCATTCTGCAATCTGTGGACTATCAGAGTGTTGATGAAACACAAAAATTGCATCGGGATTGAATCCAACAGTCACCATGCGCACTTTCCTCCATGGGAGTAATGTCTCAAACTGTCTACGCATTGATCGTTCCCTGGAAGACAAGTAGTAGTTTCCGATGCACATCTGGAGGCATTCTGAAATATGTGGACTAACTGAGTGTTGATGAAACACAGAAATTGCAATGGGATTGAATACAACAGCCACCATGCGCACTTTCCTCCACGGGAGTAATGTCTCAAACAGTCTACGCTTTGATCGTTCCCTGGAAGACCAGTAGTAGTTTCCGATGCACATCTGGTGGCATTCTGTAATACGTGGACTATCAGAGTGTTATTGAAACACACAAATTGCATCGGGATTGAATACAACAGACACCATGCGCAGATTCCTCCACAGGAGTAATGTCTCAAACAGTCTACGCTTTGATCGTTCCCTGGAAGACCAGTAGTAGTTTCCGATGCACATCTGGAAGCATTCTGCCATCTGTGGACTATCAGAGTGTTGATGAAACACAGAAATTGCATCGGTATTGAATACAACAGTCACCATGCGCACTTTCCTCCATGGGAGTAATGTCTCAAACAGTCTACGCTTTGATCATCCCTGGAAGATCAGTAGTAGTTTCCGATGCACATCTGGAGGCATTCTGAAATCTATGGACTAACTGAGTGTTGATGAAACACAGAAATTGCAATGGGATTGAATACAACAGTCACCATGCTCACTTTCCTCCATGGGAGTAATGTCTCAAACAGTCTACACTTTGAGTTCCCTGAAAACAAGTAGTAGTTTTCGATGCAAATCTGCAGGCATTCTGTAATCTGTGGACTATCAGAGTGTTGATGAAACACAGAAATTGCATTGGGATTGAATACAACAGTCCCCATGCGCACTTTCCTATACGGGAGTAATGTCTCAAACAGTCTACGCTTTGATCGTTCCCTGGAAGACCAGTAGTAGTTTCAGATGCACATCTGGTGGCATTCTGTAATCTGTGGACTATCAGAGTGTTGATGAAACACAGGAATTGCATCGGGATTGAATTTAACAGTCACCATGCGCACTTTCCTCCATGGGAGTAATGTCTCAAATAGTCTACTATCTGATCGTTCCCTGGAATACCAGTAGCAGTTTCCGATGCACATTTCGATGCATTCTGTAATATGTGGACCTTCAAAGTATTAATGAAACAAAGAAATTGCATTGGGATTGAATACAACAGTCACCAAGCGCACATACCAACATGTTAGTAATGTCTCAAACAGTCTACGCTTTTATCGTTCCCTGGAAGACCAGTGGTAGCTTCCGATGCACATCTGGAAGCATTCTGCTATCTGTGGACTATCAGAGTGTTGATGAAACACAGAAATTGCGTCGGGATTGAATACAACAGTAAGCATGAGCACTTTCTTCCATGGGAGTAATGTCTCATACAGTCTACGCTTTGATCTTCCCTGGAAGATCAGTAGTAGTTTCCGATGCACATCTGGAGGCATTCTGAAATCTATGGGCTAACTGAGTGTTGATAAAACACAGAAATTGCAATGGGATTGAATACAACAGTCACCATGCTCACTTTCCTCCATGGGAGTAATGTCTCAAACAGTCTACGCTTTGAGTTCCCTGAAAACAAGTAGTAGTTTCCGATGCACATCTGGAGGCATTCTGTAATCTGTGGACTATCAAAGTGTTGATGAAACACAGAAATTGCATCGGGATTGAATACAACAGTCACCATGCTCACTTTCCTCCATGGGAGTCATGTCACAAACAGTCTACGCTTTGAGTTCCCTGGAAGACCGGTAGTTGTTTCCGATGCTCATCTGTAGGCATTCTGTAATCGGTCTACTATCAGAGTATTGATGGAACACAGAAATTGCATCGGGATTGAATACAACAGCACTATGCGCACTTTCCTCCACGGGTGCAATGTCTCAAACAGTCTACGCTTTGATCGTTCCCTGGAAGATCATTAGTAGTTTCCGATGCACGTCTGGTGGCATTCTGTAATCTGTGGACTACCAGAGTGTTGATGAAACACAGAAATTGCATCGGGATTGAATACAACAGTCACCATGCGCACTTTCCTCCATGGGAGTAATGTCTCTAACAGTCTACGCTTTGATCGTTCCCAGGAAGACCAGGTGTAGTTTCCGATGCACATCTGGAGGCATTCGGTAATCTGTGGAGTATCAGAGTGTTGATGAAACACAGAAAATGCATCAGGAATGAATACAACAGTCACCATGCGCACTTTCCTCCATGGGAGTAGTGTCTCAAGCAGTCTACGCTTTGATCGTTCCCTGGAAGACCAGTAGTAGCTTCCGATGCACATCTGGAAGCATTCTGCAATCTGTGGACTATCTGAGTGCTCATGAAACACAGAAATTGCATCGGTATTTAATACAACATTCACCATGCGCACTTTCCTCCATGGGAGTAATGTCTCAAATAGTCTACGATTTTATTCGTTCCCTGGAAGACCAGTAGTAGTTTCCGATGCACATCTGGTGGCATTCTGTAATCTGTGGACTATCAGAGTGTTGATCAAACACAGAAATTGCATCGGGATTGAATACAGCAGTCACCATGCGCACTTTCCTCCATGGGAGTAATGTCTCATACAGTCTACGCTTTGATCTTCCCTGGAAGATCAGTAGTAGTTTCCGATGCACATCTGGAGGCATTCTGAAATCTATGGACTAACTGAGTGTTGATGAAACACAGAAATTGCAATGGGATTGAATACAACTGTCGCCATGCGCACATTCCTCCACAGGAGTAATGTCTTAAACAGTCTACGTTTTGATCGTTCCCTGGAAGACCAGTAGTAGTTTCCGATGCACATCTGGTGGCTTTTCTTAATCTGTAGACTATCAGACTGTTAATGAAACACAGAAATTGCATCGGGATTGAATACAACAGTCACCATGCGCACTTCCCGCCATGGGAGTAATGTCTCAAATAGTCGCCGCTTTGATCGTTCCCTGAAAGACCGGTAGTAGTTTCCGATGCACATTTGCATGCATTCTGTAATCTGTCTACTATCAGAGTATTGATGGAACACAGAAATTGCATCGGAATTGAATACAACAGCACTATGCGCACTTTCCTCCATGGGAGTAATGTCTCAAACAGTCTACGTTTTGATCGTTAACTGGAAGACCAGTGGTAGTTTCCGATTCACATCTGGAGGCATTCTTTAATCTGTTGACTATCAGAGTGTTGATGAAACACAGAAATGGCATCGGGATTGAATACAACAGTCACCATGCGCACTTTCCTCCACGAGAGTAATGTCTCAAACAGTCTACGTTTTGATCGTTCCCTGGAAGACCAGTAGTAGTTTTCGATGCACATCTGGTGGCATTCCTTAATCTGTGGACTATCCGAGTGCTCATGAAACACAGAAATTTCATCGGGATTGAATACAACAGTCACCATGCGCACTTTCCTCCATGGGAGTAATGTCTCAAATAGTCTACGATTTGATCGTTCCCTGGAAGACGAGTATTAGTTTCCGATGCACATCTGGTGGCATTCTGTAATCTTTGGACTATCGGAGTATTGATGAAACACAGAAATTGCATCGGGATTGAATACAACAGTCACCATGCGCAGTTTCCTCCACGGGAATAATTTTTCAAACAGTCTACGTTTTAATCGTTCCCTGGAAGGCCAGTAGTAGTTTCTGATGCACATCTGGTGGCATTTCTTAACCTGAGGACTATCAGAGTGTTAATGAAACACAGAAATTGCATCGGGATTGAATACAACAGTCACCATGCGCACTTTAATACATGGGAGTAATGTCTCAAATAGTCGACGCATTGATCGTTCCACGGAAGTCCAGTAGTAGTTTCCGATGCGCATTTGCATGCATTCTGTAATCTGTGGACCTTCAAAGTGTTGATGAAACACAGAAATTGCATCGGGATTGAATACAACAGTCACCATGAGCACTTGCCTCCATGGGAGTAATGTCTCAAACAGTCTACGCTTTGATCGTTAAATGAAAGACCAGTTGTAGTTTCCGATTCACATCTGGAGGCATTCTGTAATCTGTTGACTATCAGAGTGTTGATGAAACACAGAAATTGCATCGGGATTGAATACAACAGTCACCATGCGCACCTTCCTCCACGGGAGTAATGTCTCAAACAGTCTACGCTTTGATCGTTCCCTTTAAGACCAGTAGTAGTTTCCGATGCATATTGGTGGCATTCTGTAATCTGTGGACTATCAGAGTGTTGATGTAACATAGAAATTGCATCGGGATTGAATACAACAGTCACCATGCGCACTTTCCTCCATGGGACTCATGTCACAAACAGTCTACGCTTTGAGTTCCCTGGAAGACCGGTAGTAGTTTCCGATGCACATCTGGAGGCATTCTGTAATCTGTCTACTATCAGAATATTGATGGAACACAGAAATTGCATCGGGATTGAATACAACAGCACTATGCTCACTTTCCTCCACGGGTGCAATGTCTCAAACAGTCTACGCTTTGATCGTTCCCTGGAAGATCAGTAGTAGTTTCCGATGCACGTCTGGTGGCATTCTGTAATCTGTGCACTACCAGAGTGTTGATGAAACACAGAAATTGCATCAAGATTGAATACAACAGTGACCATGCGCTCTTTCCTAAATGGGAGTAATGTCTCAAACAGTCTACGCTTTGATCTTCCCTGGAAGATCAGTAGTAGTTTCCGATGCACATCTGGAGGCATTCTGAAATCTATGGACTAACTGAGTGTTGATGAAACACAGAAATTGCAATGGGATTGAATACAACAGTCACCATGCTCACTTTCCTCCATGGGAGTAATGTCTCTAACAGTCTACGCTTAGAGTTCCCTGAAAACAAGTAGTAGTTTCCGATGCACATCTGGGGGCATTCTAAAACCTGTGGACTATCAGAGAGTTAATGAAACACAGAAATTGAATCGGGATTGAATACAACAGTCAACATGCGCACTTTAGTCCACGGGATTAATGTCTCAAACAGTCTACGCTTTGATCGTTCCCTGGAAGACCAGTAGTAGTTTCCGATGCACGTCTGGTGGAATTCTGTAATCTGTGGACTATCGGAGTGTTGATGAAACACAGAAATTGCATTGGGATTGAATACAACAGTCCCCATGCGCACTTTCCTCCACGGGAGTAATGTCTCAAACAGTCTACGCTTCGATCGTTCCCTGGAAGACGAGTAGTAGTTTCAGATGCACATCTGGTGGCATTCTGTAATCTGTGGACTATCAGAGTGTTGATGAAACACAGAAATTGCATCGGGATTGAATTTAACAGTCACCATGCGCACTTTCCTCCATGGGAGTAATGTCTCAAACAGTCTACTATTTGATCGTTACCTGGAAGACCAGTAGTAGTTCCGATGCACATTTTGATGCATTCTGTAATCTGTGGACCTTCAAAGTATTAATAAAACAGAGAAATTGCATTGGGATTGAATACAACAGTCACCAAGCGCACTTGCCAACATGTTAGTAATGTCTCAAACAGTCTACGCTTTTATCGATCCCTGGAAGACCAGTGGTAGTTTCCGATGCACAGCTGGAGGCATTCTGTTATCTGTGGGCTATCAGAGTGTTGATGAAAAACAGAAATTGCATTGGGATTGAATACAACAGTCACCATGCGCACTTTCCTCCATGGGAGTAATGTCTCAAACAGTCTACTCTCTCATCGTTCCCTGGAAGACCAGTAATAGTTTCCGATGCACATCTTGTGGCATTCCTTAAACTGTGGACTATCAGAGTGTTGATGAAACACAGAAATTGAATCAGGATTGAATACAACAGTCAACATGCGCACTTTAGTCCACGGGAGTAATGTCTCAAACAGTCTACGCTTTGATCGTTCCCTGGAAGACCAGTAGTAGTTTCCGATGCACGTCTGGTGGAATTCTGTAATCTGTGGACTATCGGAGTGTTGATGAAACACAGAAATTGCATTGGGATTGAATACAACAGTCCCCATGCGCACTTTCCTCCACGGGAGTAATGTCTCAAACAGTCTACGCTTCGATCGTTCCCTGGAAGACGAGTAGTAGTTTCAGATGCACATCTGGTGGCATTCTGTAATCTGTGGACTATCAGAGTGTTGATGAAACACAGAAATTGCATCGGGATTGAATTTAACAGTCACCATGCGCACTTTCCTCCATGGGAGTAATGTCTCAAATAGTCTACTATTTGATCGTTACCTGGAAGACCAGTAGTAGTTCCGATGCACATTTCGATGCATTCTGTAATCTGTGGACTTTCAAAGTATTAATAAAACAGAGAAATTGCATTGGGATTGAATACAACAGTCACCAAGCGCACTTGCCAACATGTTAGTAATGTCTCAAACAGTCTACGCTTTTATCGATCCCTGGAAGACCAGTGGTAGTTTCCGATGCACATCTGGAGGCATTCTGTTATCTGTGGGCTATCAGAGTGTTGATGAAAAACAGAAATTGCATTGGGATTGAATACAACAGTCACCATGCGCACTTTCCTCCATGGGGGTAATGTCTCAAACAGTCTACTCTTTCATCGTTCCCTGGAAGACCAGTAATAGTTTCCGATGCACATTTTGAGGCATTCCTTAAACTGTGGACTATCAGAGTGTTGATGAAACACAGAAACTGAATCTGGATTGAATACAACAGCCAACATGCGCACTTTAGTCCACGGGAGTAATGTCTCAATCAGTCTACGCTTTGATCGTTCCCTGGAAGACCAGTAGTAGTTTCCGATGCACGTCTGGTGGAATTCTGTAATCTGTGGACTATCGGAGTGTTGATGAAACACAGAAATTGCATTGGGATTGAATACAACAGTCCCCATGCGCACTTTCCTCCACGGGAGTAATGTCTCAAACAGTCTACGCTTCGATCGTTCCCTGGAAGACGAGTAGTAGTTTCAGATGCACATCTGGTGGCATTCTGTAATCTGTGGACTATCAGAGTGTTGATGAAACACAGAAATTGCATCGGGATTGAATTTAACAGTCACCATGCGCACTTTCCTCCATGGGAGTAATGTCTCAAATAGTGTACTATTTGATCGTTACCTGGAAGACCAGTAGTAGTTCCGATGCCCATTTCGATGCATTCTGTAATCTGTGGACCTTCAAAGTATTAATAAAACAGAGAAATTGCATTGGGATTGAATACAACAGTCACCAAGCGCACTTGCCAACATGTTAGTAATGTCTCAAACAGTCTACGCTTTTATCGATCCCTGGAAGACCAGTGGTAGTTTCCGATGCACATCTGGAGGCATTCTGTTATCTGTGGGCTATCAGAGTGTTGACGAAAAACAGAAATTGCATTGGGATTGAATACAACAGTCACCATGCGCACTTTCCTCGATGGGAGTAATGTCTCAAACAGTCTACTCCTTCATGGTCCCCTTCAAAACCAGTAATAGTTTCCGATGCACATCTTGTGGCATTCCTTAAACTGTGGACTATCAGAGTGTTGATGAAACACAGAAATTGCATCGGGATTGAATACAACAGACACCATGCGCACTTTCCTCCACGTGAGTAATGTCTCAAACAGTCTACGCTTTGATCGTTCCCTGGAAGACCAGTAGTAGTTTCCGATGCACGTCTGGTGGCATTCTGTAATCTGTGGACTATCAGAGTGTTGATGAAACACAGAAATTGCATCGGGATTGAATACAACAGTCACCATGCGCACTTTCCTCCACGGGAGTAATGTCTCAAACAGTCTACGCTTTGTTCGTTCCCTGGAAGACCAGTAGTAGTTTCCGATGCACATCTGGTGGCATTCTGCAATCTGTGGACTATCAGAGTGTTGATGAAACACAGAAATTGCATCGGGATTGAATACGACAGTCACCATGCTCACTTTCCTCCATGGGAGTAATGTCTCAAACAGTCTACGCCTTGAGTTCCCTGAAAACAAGTAGTGGTTTCCGATGCACATCTGGAGGCATTCTGTAATCTGTGGACTATCAGAGTGTTGATGAAACACAGAAATTGCATCGGGATTGAATACAACAGTCACCATGCGCACTTTCCTCCACGGGAGTAATGTCTCCAACAGTCTACGCTTTAATCGTTCCTTGGAAGACCAGGTGTAGTTTCCGATGCACATCTGGAGGCATTCGGTAATCTGTGGAGTATCAGAGTGTTGATGAAACACCGAAATTGCATCGGGATTGAATACAACAGTCACCATGCGCACTTCCCTCCACGGGAGTAATGTCTCAAACAGTCTACGCCTTGATCGTTCCCTGGAACACCAGTAGTAGTTTCCGATGCACGTCTGGTGGCATTCTGTAATATGTGGATTATCGGAGTGTTGATGAAACACAGAAATTGCATTGGGATTGAATACAACAGTCCATATGCTCACTTTCCTCCATGGGTGTCATGTCACAAACAGTCTACGCTTTGAGTTCCCTGGAAGACCGGTAGTAGTTTCCGATGCACATCTGGAGGCATTCTGTAATCTGTCTACTATCAGAGTATTGATGGAACACAGAAATTGCATCGGGATTGAATACAACAGCACTATGAGCACTTTCTTCCACGGGTGCAATGTCTCAAACAGTCTACGCTTTGATCGTTCCCTGGAAGATCAGTAGTAGTTTTCGATGCACGTCTGGCGGCATTCTGTAATCTGTGGACCATCGGAGTGTTGATGAAACACAGAAATTGCATTGGGATTGAATACAACAGTCCCCATGCGCACTTTCCTCCACGGGAGTAATGTCTCAAACAGTCTACGCTTTGATCGTTCCCTGGAAGACGAGTAGTAGTTTCAGATGCACATTTGGTGGCATTCTGTAATCTGTGGACTATCAGAGTGTTGATGAAACACAGAAATTGCATCGGGATTGAATTTAACAGTCACCATGCGCACTTTCCTCCATGGGAGTAATGTCTCAAATAGTCTACAATTTGATCGTTCCCTGGAAGACCAGTAGTAGTTTCCGATGCACATTTCGATGCATTCTGTAACCTGTGGACCTTCAATGTATTAATGAAACAGAGAAATTGCATTGGGATTGAATACAACAGTCACCATGCGCACTATCCTCCACAGGAGTAATGTCTTAAACTGTCTACGTTTTGATCGTTCCCTGTAAGACCAGTAGTAGTCTTCGATGCACATCTGGTGGCATTCCTTAATCTGTGGACTATCAGAGTGCTCATGAAACACAGAAATTGCATCGGGATTGACTACAACAGTCACCATGCGCACTTTCCTCCATGGGAGTAATGTCTCAAATAGTCTACGATTTGATCGTTCCCTGGAAGACCAGTGGTAGCTTCCGATGCACATCTGGAGGCATTCTGTAATCTGTGGGCTATCAGAGTGTTGATGAAAAACAGAAATTGCATTGGGATTGAATACAACAGTCACCATGCGCACTTTCCTCCACAGGAGTAATGTCTCAAACAGTCTACTCTTTGATCGTTCCCTGGAAGACCAGAAGTAGTTTCCGATGTACATCTGGTTTCATTCTGTAATCTGTGGGCTATCAGAGTGTTGATGGAACACAGAAATTGCATCGGGATTGAATACAACAGTCACCATGGGCACTTTCCTCCACGGGAGTAATGTCTCAAACAGTTTACGCTTTGATCGTTCCCTGGAAGACCAGTAGTAGTTTCCGATGCACATCTGGTGGCATTCTGTAATCTGTGGACTGTCAGAGTGTTGATGAAAGACAGAAATTGCATCGGGATTGAATACAACAGTCACCATGCGCACTTTCCTACACAGGAGTAATGTCTTAAAAAGTCTACGTTTTGATCGTTCCCTGGAAGACCAGTAGTAGTTTTCGATGCACATCTGGTGGCATTCCTTTATCTGTGGACTATCAGAGTGCTCATGAAACACAGAAATTGCATCGGGATTGACTACAACAGTCACCATGCGCACTTTCCTCAATGGGAGTAATGTCTCAAATAGTCTACGATTTGATCGTTCCCTAGAAGACCAGTATTAGTTTCCGATGCATATCTGGTGGCATTCTGTAATCTTTGGACTATCGGAGTGTTGATGAAACACAGAAATTGCATCGGGATTGAATACAACAGTCACCATGCGCAGTTTCCTCCACGGGAATAATGTCTGAAACAGTCTACGTTTTAATTGTTCCCTGGAAGGCCAGTAGTAGTTTCTGATGCACAGCTGGTGGCATTCCTTAATCTGTGGACTATCAGATTGTTAATGAAACACAGAAATTCCATCGGGATTGAATACAACAGTCACCATGCGCACTTTCCTCCACGGGAGTAATGTCTCAAACAGTCTACGCTTTGATCGTTCCCTGGAAGACCGGTATTAGTTTCCGATGCACATCTGGAGGCATTCTGTAATCTGTCTACTATCAGAGTATTGATGGAACACAGAAATTGCATCGGGATTGAATACAACAGCACTATGCGCACATTCCTCCACGGGTGCAATGTCTCAAACAGTCTACGCTTTGATCGTTCCCTGGAAGATCATTAGTAGTTTCCGATGCACGTCTGGTGGCATTCTGTAATCTGTGGACTACCAGAGTGTTGATGAAACACAGAAAGTGCATCGGGATTGAATACAACAGTCACCATGCGCTCTTTCCTCCATGGGAGTAATGTCTCAAAGAGTCTACGCTTTGATCTTCCCTGGAAGATCAGTAGTAGTTTCCGAAGCACATCTGGAGGCATTCTGAAATCTATGGACTAACTGAGTGTTGATGAAACACAGAAATTGCAATGGGATTGAATGCAACAGTCACCATGCGCACTTTCCTCGATGGGAGTAATGTCTCAAATAGTCTACTATTTGATCGTTCCCTGGAAGACCAGTAGTAGTTTCCGATGCACATCTGGTGGCATTCTGTAATCTGTGGACTGTCAGAGTGTTGATGAAAGACAGAAATTGCATCGGGATTGAATACAACAGTCACCATGCGCACTTTCCTACACAGGAGTAATGTCTTAAAAAGTCTACGTTTTGATCGTTCCCTGGAAGACCAGTAGTAGTTTTCGATGCACATCTGGTGGCATTCCTTTATCTGTGGACTATCAGAGTGCTCATGAAACACAGAAATTGCATCGGGATTGACTACAACAGTCACCATGCGCACTTTCCTCAATGGGAGTAATGTCTCAAATAGTCTACGATTTGATCGTTCCCTAGAAGACCAGTATTAGTTTCCGATGCATATCTGGTGGCATTCTGTAATCTTTGGACTATCGGAGTGTTGATGAAACACAGAAATTGCATCGGGATTGAATACAACAGTCACCATGCGCAGTTTCCTCCACGGGAATAATGTCTGAAACAGTCTACGTTTTAATTGTTCCCTGGAAGGCCAGTAGTAGTTTCTGATGCACAGCTGGTGGCATTCCTTAATCTGTGGACTATCAGATTGTTAATGAAACACAGAAATTCCATCGGGATTGAATACAACAGTCACCATGCGCACTTTCCTCCACGGGAGTAATGTCTCAAACAGTCTACGCTTTGATCGTTCCCTGGAAGACCGGTATTAGTTTCCGATGCACATCTGGAGGCATTCTGTAATCTGTCTACTATCAGAGTATTGATGGAACACAGAAATTGCATCGGGATTGAATACAACAGCACTATGCGCACATTCCTCCACGGGTGCAATGTCTCAAACAGTCTACGCTTTGATCGTTCCCTGGAAGATCATTAGTAGTTTCCGATGCACGTCTGGTGGCATTCTGTAATCTGTGGACTACCAGAGTGTTGATGAAACACAGAAAGTGCATCGGGATTGAATACAACAGTCACCATGCGCTCTTTCCTCCATGGGAGTAATGTCTCAAAGAGTCTACGCTTTGATCTTCCCTGGAAGATCAGTAGTAGTTTCCGAAGCACATCTGGAGGCATTCTGAAATCTATGGACTAACTGAGTGTTGATGAAACACAGAAATTGCAATGGGATTGAATGCAACAGTCACCATGCGCACTTTCCTCGATGGGAGTAATGTCTCAAATAGTCTACTATTTGATCGTTCCCTGGAAGACCAGTAGTAGATCCGATGCACATTTCGATGCATTCTGTAATCTGTGGACCTTCAAAGTATTAATGAAACAGAGAAATTGCATTGGGATTGAATACAACAGTCACCAAGCGTACTTGCCAACATGTTAGTAATGTCTCAAACAGTCTACGCTTTTATCGTTCCCTGGAAGACCAGTGGTAGCTTCCGATGCACATCTGGAGGCATTCTGTTATCTGTGGGCTTTCAGAGTGTTGATGAAAAACAGAAATTGCATTTTGATTGAATACAACAGTCACCATGCGCACTTTCCTCCACGGGAGTAATGTCTCAAACAGTCTACTCTTTGATCGTTCCCTGCAAGACCAGTAATAGTTTCCGATGCACATCTTGTGGCATTCCTTAAACTGTGGACTATCAGAGTGTTGATGAAACACAGAAATTGCATCGGGATTGAATACAACAGTCACCATGCGCACTTTCCTCCACGGGAGTAATGTCTCAAACAGTCTACTCTTTGATCGTTCCCTGCAAGACCAGTAATAGTTTCCGATGCACATCTTGTGGCATTCCTTAAACTGTGGACTATCAGAGTGTTGATGAAACACAGAAATTGCATCGGGATTGAATACAACAGACACCATGCGCACTTTCCTCTACGTGAGTAATGTCTCAAACAGTCTACGCTTTGATCGTTCCCTGGAAGACCAGTAGTAGTTTCCAAAGCACGTCTGGTGGCATTCTGTAATCTGTGGACTATCAGAGTGTTGATGAAACACAGAAATTGCATCGGGATTGAATACAATAGTCACCATGCTGACTTTCCTCCATGGGAGTAATGTCTCAAACAGTCTACGCTTTGAGTTCCCTGAAAACAAGTAGTAGTTTCCGATGCACATCTGGAGGCATTCTGTAATCTGTGGACTATCAGAGTGTTGATGAAACACAGAAATTGCATCGGGATTGAATACAACAGTCACCATGCGCACTTTCCTCCACAGGAGTAATGTCTCAAACAGTCTACTCTTTGATCGTTCCCTGGAAGACCAGTAATAGTTTCCGATGCACGTCTTGTGGCATTCTGTAATCTGTGGACTATCGGAGTGTTGATGAAACACAGAAATTGCATTGGGATTGAATACAACAGTCCCCATGCTCACTTTCCTCCATGGGTGTCATGTCACAAACACTCTACGCTTTGAGTTCCCTGTAAGACCGGTAGTAGTTTCCGATGCACATCTGGAGGCATTCTGTAATCTGTCTACTATCAGAGTATTGATAGAAACCAGAAATTGCATCGGGATTGAATACAACAGCACTATGCGCACTTTCCTCCACAGGTGCAAAGTTTCAAACAGTCTACGCTTCGATCGTTCCCTGGAAGATCAGTAGTAGTTTCCGATGCACGTCTGGCGGCATTCTGTAATCTGTGGACTACCGGAGTGTTGATGAAACACAGAAATTGCATTGGGATTGAATACAACAGTCACCATGCGCACTTTCCTCCATGGGAGTAATGTCTCTAACAGTCTACGCTTTGATCGTTCCCTGGAAGACCAGTAGTAGTTTCCGATGCACATCTGGAAGCATTCTGCAATCTGTGGACTATCAGAGAGTTGATGAAACATAGAAATTGCATCGGGATTGAATACAACAGTCACCATGCGCACATTCCTCCATGGGAGTAATGTCTCAAACTGACTACGCTTTGATCGTTCCCTGGAAGACAAGTTGTAGTTTCCGATGCACATCTGGAGGCATTCTGAAATCTGTGGACTAACTGAGTGTTGATGGAACACAGAAATTGCAATGGGATTGAATACAACAGTCACCATGCGCACTTTCCTCAACGGGACTAATGTCTCAAACAGTCTACGCTTTGATCGTTCCCTGGAAGACCAGTAGTAGTTTCCGTTGCAGGTCTGGTGGCATTCTGTAATCTGTGGACTATCAGAGTGTTGATGAAACACAGAAATTGCATTGGGATTGAATACAACAGTCACCATGCGCACTTTCCTTCATGGGAGTAATGTCTCAAACAGTCTACGCTTTGATCGTTCTCTGGAAGACCAGTAAGAGTTTCCGATGCACATCTGGTGGCATTCTGTAATCCGTTTACTATCAGAGTGTTAATAAAACACAGAAATTGCATTGGGATTGAATACAACAGTCCCCATGCGCACTTTCCTCCACGGGAGTAATGTCTCAAACAGTCTACAGTTTGATCGTTCCCTGGAAGACCAGTAGTAGTTTCCGTTGCACGTATGGTGGCATTCTGTAATCTGTGGACTATCAGAGTGTTGATGAAACACAGAAATTGCATTGGGATTGAATACAACAGTCACCATGCTCACATTCCTCCATAGGAATAATGTCTCAAACAGTCTACGCTTTGAGTTCCCTGAAAACAAGTAGTAATTTCCGATAAACATCTGGAGGCATTCTGTAATCTGTGGACTATCAGAGTCTTGATGAAACACAGAAATCGCATCGGGATTGAATACAACAGTCACCATGCGCACTTTCCTCCACGGTAGTTATGTCTCAAACAGTATACGCTTTGATCGTTCCTTGGAAGACCAGTAGTAGTTTCCGATGCACATCTGGTGGCATACTGTAACCTGTGGACTATCGGAGTGTTGATGAAACACAGAAATTGAATTTTGATTGAATACAACAGGCCCCATGAGCACTTACCTCCACGGGAGTAATGTCTCAAACAGTCTACGCTTTGATCGTTCCCTGGAAGACCAGTAGTAGTTTCCGATGCACATCTGGAGGCATTCTGTAATCTGTGGACTATAAGAGTGTTGATGAAACGCAGAAATTGCATCGGGATTGAATACAACAGTCGCCATGCGCACTTTCCTCCACGGCAGTAATGTCTCAAACAGTCTACGCTTTGATCGTTCCCTGGAAGACCAGTAGTAGTTTCCGATGCACGTCTGGTGGCATTCTGTAATCTGTGGATTATCAGAGTGTTGTTGGAACACAGAAATTGCATCGTGATTGAATTTAACAGTCACCATGCGCACTTTCCTCCATGGGAGTAGTGTCTCAAATAGTCTACTAGTTGATCGTTCCCTGGAAGACCAGTAGTAGTTTCCGATTCACATTTCGATGCATTCTGTAATCTGTGGACCTTCAAAGTATTAATGAAACAGAGAAATTGTATTGGGATTGAATACAACAGTCACCAAGCGCACTTGCCAACATGTTAGTAATGTCTCAAAAAGTCTACGATTTTATCGTTCCCTGGAAGACCAGTGGTAGCTTCCGATGCACATCTGGAGGCATTCTGTAATCTGTGGGCTATCAGAGTGTTGATGAAAAACAGAAATTGCATTATGATTGAATACAACAGTCACCATGCGCACTTTCCTCCACAGGAGTAATGTCTCAAACAGTCTACTCTTTGATCGTTCCCTGGAAGACCAGTAGTAGTTTCAGATGCACATCTGGTGGCATTCTGTAATCTGTGGACTATCAAAGTGTTGATGAAACACAGAAATTGCAACGGGATTGAATTTAACAGTCACCATGCGCACTTTCCTCCATGGGAGTAATGTCCCAAATAGTCTACTATTTGATCGTTCCCTGGAAGACCAGTAGTAGTTTCCGATGCACATTTAGATGCATTCTGTAATCTGTGGACCTTCAAAGTATTAATGAAACAGAGGAATTGCATTTTGATTGAATACAACAGTCACCAAGCGCATTTGCCAACATGTTAGTAATGTCTCAAACAGTCTACGCTTTGATCGTTCCCTGGAAGACCAGTAGTAGTTTCCGATGCACGTCTGGAGGCATTCTGTAATCTGTCTACTATCAGAGTATTGATGGAACAAAGATATTGCATCGGGATTGAATACAACAGCACTATGCGCACTTTCCTCCACGGGTGCAATGTCTCAAACAGTCTACGCTTTGATCGTTCCCTGGAAGAACATTAGTAGTTTCCGATGCACGTCTGGTGGCATTCTGTAATCTGTGGACTACCAGAGTGTTGATGAAACACAGGAAGTGCATCGGGATTGAATACAACAGTCACCATGCGCACTTTCCTCCACAGGAGTAATGTCTCAAACAGTCTACTCTTTGATCGTTCCCTGGAAGACCAGTAATAGTTTCCGATGCACGTCTTGTGGCATTCTGTAATCTGTGGACTATCGGAGCGTTGATGAAACACAGAAATTGCATTGGGATTGAATACAACAGTCCCCATGCTCACTTTCCTCCATGGGTGTCATGTCACAAACAGTCTACGCTTTGAGTTCCCTGTAAGACCGGTAGTAGTTTCCGATGCACATCTGGAGGCATTCTGTAATCTGTCTACTATCAGAGTATTGATAGAAACCAGAAATTGCATCGGGATTGAATACAACAGCACTATGCGCACTTTCCTCCACAGGTGCAAAGTCTCAAACAGTCTACGCTTCGATCGTTCCCTGGAAGATCAGTAGTAGTTTCCGATGCACGTCTGGTGGCATTCTGTAATCTGTGGACTACCGGAGTGTTGATGAAACACAGAAATTGCATTGGGATTGAATACAACAGTCACCATGCGCACTTTCCTCCATGGGAGTAATGTCTCTAACAGTCTACGCTTTGATCGTTCCCTGGAAGACCAGTAGTAGTTTCCGATGCACATCTGGAAGCATTCTGCAATCTGTGGACTATCAGAGAGTTGATGAAACATAGAAATTGCATCGGGATTGAATACAACAGTCACCATGCGCACATTCCTCCATGGGAGTAATGTCTCAAACTGACTACGCTTTGATCGTTCCCTGGAAGACAAGTTGTAGTTTCCGATGCACATCTGGAGGCATTCTGAAATCTGTGGACTAACTGAGTGTTGATGGAACACAGAAATTGCAATGGGATTGAATACAACAGTCACCATGCGCACTTTCCTCAACGGGACTAATGTCTCAAACAGTCTACGCTTTGATCGTTCCCTGGAAGACCAGTAGTAGTTTCCGTTGCAGGTCTGGGTGCATTCTGTAATCTGTGGACTATCAGAGTGTTGATGAAACACAGAAATTGCATTGGGATTGAATACAACAGTCACCATGCGCACTTTCCTTCACGGGAGTAATGTCTCAAACAGTCTACGCTTTGATCGTTCCCTGGAAGACCAGTAGTAGTTTCCGATGCACGTCTGGTGGCATTCTGTAATCTGTGGACTATCAGAGTGTTGATGAAACACAGAAATTGCATCGGGATTGAATACAATAGTCACCATGCTGACTTTCCTCCATGGGAGTAATGTCTCAAACAGTCTACGCTTTGAGTTCCCTGAAAACAAGTAGTAGTTTCCGATGCACATCTGGAGGCATTCTGTAATCTGTGGACTATCAGAGTGTTGATGAAACATAGAAATTGCATCGGGATTGAATACAACAGTCACCATGCGCACTTTCCTCCACAGGAGTAATGTCTCAAACAGTCTACTCTTTGATCGTTCCCTGGAAGACCAGTAATAGTTTCCGATGCACGTCTTGTGGCATTCTGTAATCTGTGGACTATCGGAGTGTTGATGAAACACAGAAATTGCATTGGGATTGAATACAACAGTCCCCATGCTCACTTTCCTCCATGGGTGTCATGTCACAAACAGTCTACGCTTTGAGTTCCCTGTAAGACCGGTAGTAGTTTCCGATGCACATCTGGAGGCATTCTGTAATCTGTCTACTATCAGAGTATTGATAGAAACCAGAAATTGCATCGGGATTGAATACAACAGCACTATGCGCACTTTCCTCCACAGGTGCAAAGTCTCAAACAGTCTACGCTTCGATCGTTCCCTGGAAGATCAGTAGTAGTTTCCGATGCACGTCTGGCGGCATTCTGTAATCTGTGGACTACCGGAGTGTTGATGAAACACAGAAATTGCATTGGGATTGAATACAACAGTCACCATGCGCACTTTCCTCCATGGGAGTAATGTCTCTAACAGTCTACGCTTTGATCGTTCCCTGGAAGACCAGTAGTAGTTTCCGATGCACATCTGGAAGCATTCTGCAATCTGTGGACTATCAGAGAGTTGATGAAACATAGAAATTGCATCGGGATTGAATACAACAGTCACCATGCGCACATTCCTCCATGGGAGTAATGTCTCAAACTGACTACGCTTTGATCGTTCCCTGGAAGACAAGTTGTAGTTTCCGATGCACATCTGGAGGCATTCTGAAATCTGTGGACTAACTGAGTGTTGATGGAACACAGAAATTGCAATGGGATTGAATACAACAGTCACCATGCGCACTTTCCTCAACGGGACTAATGTCTCAAACAGTCTACGCTTTGATCGTTCCCTGGAAGACCAGTAGTAGTTTCCGTTGCAGGTCTGGTTGCATTCTGTAATCTGTGGACTATCAGAGTGTTGATGAAACACAGAAATTGCATTGGGATTGAATACAACAGTCACCATGCGCACTTTCCTTCACGGGAGTAATGTCTCAAACAGTCTACGCTTTGATCGTTCTCTGGAAGACCAGTAAGAGTTTCCGATGCACATCTGGTGGCATTCTGTAATCCGTTTACTATCAGAGTGTTAATAAAACACAGAAATTGCATTGGGATTGAATACAACAGTCCCCATGCGCACTTTCCTCCACGGGAGTAATGTCTCAAACAGTCTACAGTTTGATCGTTCCCTGGAAGACCAGTAGTAGTTTCCGTTGCACGTATGGTGGCATTCTGTAATCTGTGGACTATCAGAGTGTTGATGAAACACAGAAATTGCATTGGGATTGAATACAACAGTCACCATGCTCACATTCCTCCATGGGAATAATGTCTCAAACAGTCTACGCTTTGAGTTCCCTGAAAACAAGTAGTAATTTCCGATAAACATCTGGAGGCATTCTGTAATCTGTGGACTATCAGAGTCTTGATAAAACACAGAAATCGCATCGGGATTGAATACAACAGTCACCATGCGCACTTTCCTCCACGGTAGTTATGTCTCAAACAGTATACGCTTTGATCGTTCCTTGGAAGACCAGTAGTAGTTTCCGATGCACATCTGGTGGCATACTGTAACCTGTGGACTATCGGAGTGTTGATGAAACACAGAAATTGAATTTTGATTGAATACAACAGGCCCCATGAGCACTTACCTCCACGGGAGTAATGTCTCAAACAGTCTACGCTTTGATCGTTCCCTGGAAGACCAGTAGTAGTTTCCGATGCACATCTGGAGGCATTCTGTAATCTGTGGACTATAAGAGTGTTGATGAAACGCAGAAATTGCATCGGGATTGAATACAACAGTCGCCATGCGCACTTTCCTCCACGGCAGTAATGTCTCAAACAGTCTACGCTTTGATCGTTCCCTGGAAGACCAGTAGTAGTTTCCGATGCACGTCTGGTGGCATTCTGTAATCTGTGGATTATCAGAGTGTTGTTGGAACACAGAAATTGCATCGTGATTGAATTTAACAGTCACCATGCGCACTTTCCTCCATGGGAGTAGTGTCTCAAATTGTCTACTAGTTGATCGTTCCCTGGAAGACCAGTAGTAGTTTCCGATGCACATTTCGATGCATTCTGTAATCTGTGGACCTTCAAAGTATTAATGAAACAGAGAAATTGTATTGGGATTGAATACAACAGTCACCAAGCGCACTTGCCAACATGTTAGTAATGTCTCAAAAAGTCTACGATTTTATCGTTCCCTGGAAGACCAGTGGTAGCTTCCGATGCACATCTGGAGGCATTCTGTAATCTGTGGGCTATCAGAGTGTTGATGAAAAACAGAAATTGCATTGGGATTGAATACAACAGTCACCATGCGCACTTTCCTCCACAGGAGTAATGTCTCAAACAGTCTACTCTTTGATCGTTCCCTGGAAGACCAGTAGTAGTTTCAGATGCACATCTGGTGGCATTCTGTAATCTGTGGACTATCAAAGTGTTGATGAAACACAGAAATTGCAACGGGATTGAATTTAACAGTCACCATGCGCACTTTCCTCCATGGGAGTAATGTCCCAAATAGTCTACTATTTGATCGTTCCCTGGAAGACCAGTAGTAGTTTCCGATGCACATTTCGATGCATTCTGTAATCTGTGGACCTTCAAAGTATTAATGAAACAGAGGAATTGCATTTTGATTGAATACAACAGTCACCAAGCGCATTTGCCAACATGTTAGTAATGTCTCAAACAGTCTACGCTTTGATCGTTCCCTGGAAGACCAGTAGTAGTTTCCGATGCACGTCTGGAGGCATTCTGTAATCTGTCTACTATCAGAGTATTGATGGAACAAAGATATTGCATCGGGATTGAATACAACAGCACTATGCGCACTTTCCTCCACGGGTGCAATGTCTCAAACAGTCTACGCTTTGATCGTTCCCTGGAAGAACATTAGTAGTTTCCGATGCACGTCTGGTGGCATTCTGTAATCTGTGGACTACCAGAGTGTTGATGAAACACAGGAAGTGCATCGGGATTGAATACAACAGTCACCATGCGCACTTTCCTCCACAGGAGTAATGTCTCAAACAGTCTACTCTTTGATCGTTCCCTGGAAGACCAGTAATAGTTTCCGATGCACGTCTTGTGGCATTCTGTAATCTGTGGACTATCGGAGTGTTGATGAAACACAGAAATTGCATTGGGATTGAATACAACAGTCCCCATGCTCACTTTCCTCCATGGGTGTCATGTCACAAACAGTCTACGCTTTGAGTTCCCTGTAAGACCGGTAGTAGTTTCCGATGCACATCTGGAGGCATTCTGTAATCTGTCTACTATCAGAGTATTGATAGAAACCAGAAATTGCATCGGGATTGAATACAACAGCACTATGCGCACTTTCCTCCACAGGTGCAAAGTCTCAAACAGTCTACGCTTCGATCGTTCCCTGGAAGATCAGTAGTAGTTTCCGATGCACGTCTGGCGGCATTCTGTAATCTGTGGACTACCGGAGTGTTGATGAAACACAGAAATTGCATTGGGATTGAATACAACAGTCACCATGCGAACTTTCCTCCATGGGAGTAATGTCTCTAACAGTCTACGCTTTGATCGTTCCCTGGAAGACCAGTAGTAGTTTCCGATGCACATCTGGAAGCATTCTGCAATCTGTGGACTATCAGAGAGTTGATGAAACATAGAAATTGCATCGGGATTGAATACAACAGTCACCATGCGCACATTCCTCCATGGGAGTAATGTCTCAAACTGACTACGCTTTGATCGTTCCCTGGAAGACAAGTTGTAGTTTCCGATGCACATCTGGAGGCATTCTGAAATCTGTGGACTAACTGAGTGTTGATGGAACACAGAAATTGCAATGGGATTGAATACAACAGTCACCATGCGCACTTTCCTCAACGGGACTAATGTCTCAAACAGTCTACGCTTTGATCGTTCCCTGGAAGACCAGTAGTAGTTTCCGTTGCAGGTCTGGTGGCATTCTGTAATCTGTGGACTATCAGAGTGTTGATGAAACACAGAAATTGCATTGGGATTGAATACAACAGTCACCATGCGCACTTTCCTTCACGGGAGTAATGTCTCAAACAGTCTACGCTTTGATCGTTCCCTGGAAGACCAGTAGTAGTTTCCGATGCACGTCTGGTGGCATTCTGTAATCTGTGGACTATCAGAGTGTTGATGAAACACAGAAATTGCATCGGGATTGAATACAATAGTCACCATGCTGACTTTCCTCCATGGGAGTAATGTCTCAAACAGTCTACGCTTTGAGTTCCCTGAAAACAAGTAGTAGTTTCCGATGCACATCTGGAGGCATTCTGTAATCTGTGGACTATCAGAGTGTTGATGAAACATAGAAATTGCATCGGGATTGAATACAACAGTCACCATGCGCACTTTCCTCCACAGGAGTAATGTCTCAAACAGTCTACTCTTTGATCGTTCCCTGGAAGACCAGTAATAGTTTCCGATGCACGTCTTGTGGCATTCTGTAATCTGTGGACTATCGGAGTGTTGATGAAACACAGAAATTGCATTGGGATTGAATACAACAGTCCCCATGCTCACTTTCCTCCATGGGTGTCATGTCACAAACAGTCTACGCTTTGAGTTCCCTGTAAGACCGGTAGTAGTTTCCGATGCACATCTGGAGGCATTCTGTAATCTGTGGACTATCAGAGTCTTGATGAAACACAGAAATCTCATCGGGATTGAATACAACAGTCACCATGCGCACTTTCCTCCACGGTAGTTATGTCTCAAACAGTATACGCTTTGATCGTTCCTTGGAAGACCAGTAGTAGTTTCCGATGCACATCTGGTGGCATACTGTAACCTGTGGACTATCGGAGTGTTGATGAAACACAGAAATTGAATTTTGATTGAATACAACAGGCCCCATGAGCACTTACCTCCACGGGAGTAATGTCTCAAACAGTCTACGCTTTGATCGTTCCCTGGAAGACCAGTAGTAGTTTCCGATGCACATCTGGAGGCATTCTGTAATCTGTGGACTATAAGAGTGTTGATGAAACGCAGAAATTGCATCGGGATTGAATACAACAGTCGCCATGCGCACTTTCTCACCGGCAGTAATGTCTCAAACAGTCTACGCTTTGATCGTTCCCTGGAAGACCAGTAGTAGTTTCCGATGCACGTCTGGTGGCATTCTGTAATCTGTGGATTATCAGAGTGTTGTTGGAACACAGAAATTGCATCGTGATTGAATTTAACAGTCACCATGCGCACTTTCCTCCATGGGAGTAGTGTCTCAAATAGTCTACTAGTTGATCGTTCCCTGGAAGACCAGTAGTAGTTTCCGATGCACATTTCGATGCATTCTGTAATCTGTGGACCTTCAAAGTATTAATGAAACAGAGAAATTGTATTGGGATTGAATACAACAGTCACCAAGCGCACTTGCCAACATGTTAGTAATGTCTCAAAAAGTCTACGATTTTATCGTTCCCTGGAAGACCAGTGGTAGCTTCCGATGCACATCTGGAGGCATTCTGTAATCTGTGGGCTATCAGAGTGTTGATGAAAAACAGAAATTGCATTGGGATTGAATACAACAGTCACCATGCGCACTTTCCTCCACAGGAGTAATGTCTCAAACAGTCTACTCTTTGATCGTTCCCTGGAAGACCAGTAGTAGTTTCAGATGCACATCTGGTGGCATTCTGTAATCTGTGGACTATCAAAGTGTTGATGAAACACAGAAATTGCAACGGGATTGAATTTAACAGTCACCATGCGCACTTTCCTCCATGGGAGTAATGTCCCAAATAGTCTACTATTTGATCGTTCCCTGGAAGACCAGTAGTAGTTTCCGATGCACATTTCGATGCATTCTGTAATCTGTGGACCTTCAAAGTATTAATGAAACAGAGGAATTGCATTTTGATTGAATACAACAGTCACCAAGCGCATTTGCCAACATGTTAGTAATGTCTCAAACAGTCTACGCTTTGATCGTTCCCTGGAAGACCAGTAGTAGTTTCCGATGCACGTCTGGAGGCATTCTGTAATCTGTCTACTATCAGAGTATTGATGGAACAAAGATATTGCATCGGGATTGAATACAACAGCACTATGCGCACTTTCCTCCACGGGTGCAATGTCTCAAACAGTCTACGCTTTGATCGTTCCCTGGAAGAACATTAGTAGTTTCCGATGCACGTCTGGTGGCATTCTGTAATCTGTGGACTACCAGAGTGTTGATGAAACACAGGAAGTGCATCGGGATTGAATACAACAGTCACCATGCGCACTTTCCTCCACAGGAGTAATGTCTCAAACAGTCTATTCTTTGATCGTTCCCTGGAAGACCAGTAATAGTTTCCGATGCACGTCTTGTGGCATTCTGTAATCTGTGGACTATCGGAGTGTTGATGAAACACAGAAATTGCATTGGGATTGAATACAACAGTCCCCATGCTCACTTTCCTCCATGGGTGTCATGTCACAAACAGTCTACGCTTTGAGTTCCCTGTAAGACCGGTAGTAGTTTCCGATGCACATCTGGAGGCATTCTGTAATCTGTCTACTATCAGAGTATTGATAGAAACCAGAAATTGCATCGGGATTGAATACAACAGCACTATGCGCACTTTCCTCCACAGGTGCAAAGTCTCAAACAGTCTACGCTTCGATCGTTCCCTGGAAGATCAGTAGTAGTTTCCGATGCACGTCTGGCGGCATTCTGTAATCTGTGGACTACCGGAGTGTTGATGAAACACAGAAATTGCATTGGGATTGAATACAACAGTCACCATGCGCACTTTCCTCCATGGGAGTAATGTCTCTAACAGTCTACGCTTTGATCGTTCCCTGGAAGACCAGTAGTAGTTTCCGATGCACATCTGGAAGCATTCTGCAATCTGTGGACTATCAGAGAGTTGATGAAACATAGAAATTGCATCGGGATTGAATACAACAGTCACCATGCGCACATTCCTCCATGGGAGTAATGTCTCAAACTGACTACGCTTTGATCGTTCCCTGGAAGACAAGTTGTAGTTTCCGATGCACATCTGGAGGCATTCTGAAATCTGTGGACTAACTGAGTGTTGATGGAACACAGAAATTGCAATGGGATTGAATACAACAGTCACCATGCGCACTTTCCTCAACGGGACTAATGTCTCAAACAGTCTACGCTTTGATCGTTCCCTGGAAGACCAGTAGTAGTTTCCGTTGCAGGTCTGGTGGCATTCTGTAATCTGTGGACTATCAGAGTGTTGATGAAACACAGATATTGCATTGGGATTGAATACAACAGTCACCATGCGCACTTTCCTTCACGGGAGTAATGTCTCAAACAGTCTACGCTTTGATCGTTCCCTGGAAGACCAGTGGTAGTTTCCGATGCACGTCTGGTGGCATTCTGTAATCTGTGGACTAACAGAGTGTTGATGAAACACAGAAATTGCATCGGGATTGAATACAATAGTCACCATGCTGACTTTCCTCCATGGGAGTAATGTCTCAAACAGTCTACGCTTTGAGTTCCCTGAAAACAAGTAGTAGTTTCCGATGCACATCTGGAGGCATTTTGTAATCTGTGGACTATCAGAGTGTTGATGAAACATAGAAATTGCATCGGGATTGAATACAACAGTCACCATGCGCACTTTCCTCCACAGGAGTAATGTCTCAAACAGTCTACTCTTTGATCGTTCCCTTGAAGACCAGTAATAGTTTCCGATGCACGTCTTGTGGCATTCTGTAATCTGTGGACTATCGGAGTGTTGATGAAACACAGAAATTGCATTGGGATTGAATACAACAGTCCCCATGCTCACTTTCCTCCATGGGTGTCATGTCACAAACAGTCTACGCTTTGAGTTCCCTGTAAGACCGGTAGTAGTTTCCGATGCACATCTGGAGGCATTCTGTAATCTGTCTACTATCAGAGTATTGATAGAAACCAGAAATTGCATCGGGATTGAATACAACAGCACTATGCGCACTTTCCTCCACAGGTGCAAAGTCTCAAACAGTCTACGCTTCGATCGTTCCCTGGAAGATCAGTAGTAGTTTCCGATGCACGTCTGGCGGCATTCTGTAATCTGTGGACTACCGGAGTGTTGATGAAACACAGAAATTGCATTGGGATTGAATACAACAGTCACCATGCGCACTTTCCTCCATGGGAGTAATGTCTCTAACAGTCTACGCTTTGATCGTTCCCTGGAAGACCAGTAGTAGTTTCCGATGCACATCTGGAAGCATTCTGCAATCTGTGGACTATCAGAGAGTTGATGAAACATAGAAATTGCATCGGGATTGAATACAACAGTCACCATGCGCACATTCCTCCATGGGAGTAATGTCTCAAACTGACTACGCTTTGATCGTTCCCTGGAAGACAAGTTGTAGTTTCCGATGCACATCTGGAGGCATTCTGAAATCTGTGGACTAACTGAGTGTTGATGGAACACAGGAATTGCAATGGGATTGAATACAACAGTCACCATGCGCACTTTCCTCAACGGGACTAATGTCTCAAACAGAGTACGCTTTGATCGTTCCCTGGAAGACCAGTAGTAGTTTCCGTTGCAGGTCTGGTGGCATTCTGTAATCTGTGGACTATCAGAGTGTTGATGAAACACAGAAATTGCATTGGGATTGAATACAACAGTCACCATGCGCACTTTCCTTCACGGGAGTAATGTCTCAAACAGTCTACGCTTTGATCGTTCTCTGGAAGACCAGTAAGAGTTTCCGATGCACATCTGGTGGCATTCTGTAATCCGTTTACTATCAGAGTGTTAATAAAACACAGAAATTGCATTGGGATTGAATACAACAGTCCCCATGCGCACTTTCCTCCACGGGAGTAATGTCTCAAACAGTCTACAGTTTGATCGTTCCCTGGAAGACCAGTAGTAGTTTCCGTTGCAGGTCTGGTGGCATTCTGTAATCTGTGGACTATCAGAGTGTTGATGAAACACAGAAATTGCATTGGGATTGAATACAACAGTCACCATGCTCACATTCCTCCATGGGAATAATGTCTCAAACAGTCTACGCTTTAAGTTCCCTGAAAACAAGTAGTAATTTCCGATAAACATCTGGAGGCATTCTGTAATCTGTGGACTATCAGAGTCTTGATGAAACACAGAAATCGCATCGGGATTGAATACAACAGTCACCATGCGCACTTTCCTCCACGGTAGTTATGTCTCAAACAGTATACGCTTTGATCGTTCCTTGGAAGACCAGTAGTAGTTTCCGATGCACATCTGGTGGCATACTGTAACCTGTGGACTATCGGAGTGTTGATGAAACACAGAAATTGAATTTTGATTGAATACAACAGGCCCCATGAGCACTTACCTCCACGGGAGTAATGTCTCAAACAGTCTACGCTTTGATCGTTCCCTGGAAGACCAGTAGTAGTTTCCGATGCACATCTGGAGGCATTCTGTAATCTGTGGACTATAAGAGTGTTGATGAAACGCAGAAATTGCATCGGGATTGAATACAACAGTCGCCATGCGCCCTTTCCTCCACGGCAGTAATGTCTCAAACAGTCTACGCTTTGATCGTTCCCTGGAAGACCAGTAGTAGTTTCCGATGCACGTCTGGTGGCATTCTGTAATCTGTGGATTATCAGAGTGTTGTTGGAACACAGAAATTGCATCGTGATTGAATTTAACAGTCACCATGCGCACTTTCCTCCATGGGAGTAGTGTCTCAAATAGTCTACTAGTTGATCGTTCCCTGGAAGACCAGTAGTAGTTTCCGATGCACATTTCGATGCATTCTGTAATCTGTGGACCTTCAAAGTATTAATGAAACAGAGAAATTGTATTGGGATTGAATACAACAGTCACCAAGCGCACTTGCCAACATGTTAGTAATGTCTCAAAAAGTCTACGATTTTATCGTTCCCTGGAAGACCAGTGGTAGCTTCCGATGCACATCTGGAGGCATTCTGTAATCTGTGGGCTATCAGAGTGTTGATGAAAAACAGAAATTGCATTGGGATTGAATACAACAGTCACCATGCGCACTTTCCTCCACAGGAGTAATGTCTCAAACAGTCTACTCTTTGATCGTTCCCTGGAAGACCAGTAGTAGTTTCAGATGCACATCTGGTGGCATTCTGTAATCTGTGGACTATCAAAGTGTTGATGAAACACAGAAATTGCAACGGGATTGAATTTAACAGTCACCATGCGCACTTTCCTCCATGGGAGTAATGTCCCAAATAGTCTACTATTTGATCGTTCCCTGGAAGACCAGTAGTAGTTTCCGATGCACATTTCGATGCATTCTGTAATCTGTGGACCTTCAAAGTATTAATGAAAGAGAGGAATTGCATTTTGATTGAATACAACAGTCACCAAGCGCATTTGCCAACATGTTAGTAATGTCTCAAACAGCCTACGCTTTGATCGTTCCCTGGAAGACCAGTAGTAGTTTCCGATGCACGTCTGGAGGCATTCTGTAATCTGTCTACTATCAGAGTATTGATGGAACAAAGATATTGCATCGGGATTGAATACAACAGCACTATGCGCACTTTCCTCCACGGGTGCAATGTCTCAAACAGTCTACGCTTTGATCGTTCCCTGGAAGAACATTAGTAGTTTCCGATGCACGTCTGGTGGCATTCTGTAATCTGTGGACTACCAGAGTGTTGATGAAACACAGGAAGTGCATCGGGATTGAATACAACAGTCACCATGCGCACTTTCCTCCACAGGAGTAATGTCTCAAACAGTCTACTCTTTGATCGTTCCCTGGAAGACCAGTAATAGTTTCCGATGCACGTCTTGTGGCATTCTGTAATCTGTGGACTATCGGAGTGTTGATGAAACACAGAAATTGCATTGGGATTGAATACAACAGTCCCCATGCTCACTTTCCTCCATGGGTGTCATGTCACAAACAGTCTACGCTTTGAGTTCCCTGTAAGACCGGTAGTAGTTTCCGATGCACATCTGGAGGCATTCTGTAATCTGTCTACTATCAGAGTATTGATAGAAACCAGAAATTGCATCGGGATTGAATACAACAGCACTATGCGCACTTTCCTCCACAGGTGCAAAGTCTCAAACAGTCTACGCTTCGATCGTTCCCTGGAAGATCAGTAGTAGTTTCCGATGCACGTCTGGCGGCATTCTGTAATCTGTGGACTACCGGAGTGTTGATGAAATACAGAAATTGCATTGGGATTGAATACAACAGTCACCATGCGCACTTTCCTCCATGGGAGTAATGTCTCTAACAGTCTACGCTTTGATCGTTCCCTGGAAGACCAGTAGTAGTTTCCGATGCACATCTGGAAGCATTCTGCAATCTGTGGACTATCAGAGAGTTGATGAAACATAGAAATTGCATCGGGATTGAATACAACAGTCACCATGCGCACATTCCTCCATGGGAGTAATGTCTCAAACTGACTACGCTTTGATCGTTCCCTGGAAGACAAGTTGTAGTTTCCGATGCACATCTGGAGGCATTCTGAAATCTGTGGACTAACTGAGTGTTGATGGAACACAGAAATTGCAATGGGATTGAATACAACAGTCACCATGCGCACTTTCCTCAACGGGACTAATGTCTCAAACAGTCTACGCTTTGATCGTTCCCTGGAAGACCAGTAGTAGTTTCCGTTGCAGGTCTGGTGGCATTCTGTAATCTGTGGACTATCAGAGTGTTGATGAAACACAGAAATTGCATTGGGATTGAATACAACAGTCACCATGCGCACTTTCCTTCACGGGAGTAATGTCTCAAACAGTCTACGCTTTGATCGTTCTCTGGAAGACCAGTAAGAGTTTCCGATGCACATCTGGTGGCATTCTGTAATCCGTTTACTATCAGAGTGTTAATAAAACACAGAAATTGCATTGGGATTGAATACAACAGTCCCCATGCGCACTTTCCTCCACGGGAGTAATGTCTCAAACAGTCTACAGTTTGATCGTTCCCTGGAAGACCAGTAGTAGTTTCCGTTGCACGTATGGTGGCATTCTGTAATCTGTGGACTATCAGAGTGTTGATGAAACACAGAAGTTGCATTGGGATTGAATACAACAGTCACCATGCTCACATTCCTCCATGGGAATAATGTCTCAAACAGTCTACGCTTTGAGTTCCCTGAAAACAAGTAGTAATTTCCGATAAACATCTGGAGGCATTCTGTAATCTGTGGACTATCAGAGTCTTGGTGAAACACAGAAATCGCATCGGGATTGAATACAACAGTCACCATGCGCACTTTCCTCCACGGTAGTTATGTCTCAAACAGTATACGCTTTGATCGTTCCTTGGAAGACCAGTAGTAGTTTCCGATGCACATCTGGTGGCATACTGTAACCTGTGGACTATCGGAGTGTTGATGAAACACAGAAATTGAATTTTGATTGAATACAACAGGCCCCATGAGCACTTACCTCCACGGGAGTAATGTCTCAAACAGTCTACGCTTTGATCGTTCCCTGGAAGACCAGTAGTAGTTTCCGATGCACATCTGGAGGCATTCTGTAATCTGTGGACTATAAGAGTGTTGATGAAACGCAGAAATTGCATCGGGATTGAATACAACAGTCGCCATGCGCACTTTCCTCCACGGCAGTAATGTCTCAAACAGTCTACGCTTTGATCGTTCCCTGGAAGACCAGTAGTAGTTTCCGATGCACGTCTGGTGGCATTCTGTAATCTGTGGATTATCAGAGTGTTGTTGGAACACAGAAATTGCATCGTGATTGAATTTAACAGTCACCATGCGCACTTTCCTCCATGGGAGTAGTGTCTCAAATAGTCTACTAGTTGATCGTTCCCTGGAAGACCAGTAGTAGTTTCCGATGCACATTTCGATGCATTCTGTAATCTGTGGACCTTCAAAGTATTAATGAAACAGAGAAATTGTATTGGGATTGAATACAACAGTCACCAAGCGCACTTGCCAACATGTTAGTAATGTCTCAAAAAGTCTACGATTTTATCGTTCCCTGGAAGACCAGTGGTAGCTTCCGATGCACATCTGGAGGCATTCTGTAATCTGTGGGCTATCAGAGTGTTGATGAAAAACAGAAATTGCATTGGGATTGAATACAACAGTCACCATGCGCACTTTCCTCCACAGGAGTAATGTCTCAAACAGTCTACTCTTTGAGCGTTCCCTGGAAGACCAGTAGTAGTTTCAGATGCACATCTGGTGGCATTCTGTAATCTGTGGACTATCAAAGTGTTGATGAAACACAGAAATTGCAACGGGATTGAATTTAACAGTAACCATGCGCACTTTCCTCCATGGGAGTAATGTCCCAAATAGTCTACTATTTGATCGTTCCCTGGAAGACCAGTAGTAGTTTCCGATGCACATTTCGATGCATTCTGTAATCTGTGGACCTTCAAAGTATTAATGAAACAGAGGAATTGCATTTTGATTGAATACAACAGTCACCAAGCGCATTTGCCAACATGTTAGTAATGTCTCAAACAGTCTACGCTTTGATCGTTCCCTGGAAGACCAGTAGTAGTTTCCGATGCACGTCTGGAGGCATTCTGTAATCTGTCTACTATCAGAGTATTGATGGAACAAAGATATTGCATCGGGATTGAATACAACAGCACTATGCGCACTTTCCTCCACGGGTGCAATGTCTCAAACAGTCTACGCTTTGATCGTTCCCTGGAAGAACATTAGTAGTTTCCGATGCACGTCTGGTGGCATTCTGTAATCTGTGGACTACCAGAGTGTTGATGAAACACAGGAAGTGCATCGGGATTGAATATAACAGTCACCATGCGCTCTTTCCTCCATGGGAGTAATGTCTCAAAGAGTCTACGCTTTGATCTTCCCTGGAAGATCAGTAGTAGTTTCCGAAGCACATCTGGAGGCATTCTGAAATCTATGGACTTTCTGAGTGTTGATGAAACACAGAAATTGCAATGGGATTGAATGCAACAGTCACCATGCGCACTTTCCTCGATGGGAGTAATGTCTCAAATAGTCTACGCTTTGAGTTCCCTGAAAACAAGTAGTAGTTTCCGATGCACATCTGGAGGCATTCTGTAATCTGTGGACCTTCAAAGTATTAATGAAACAGAGAAATTGCATTGGGATTGAATACAACAGTCACCAAGCGCACTTGCCAACATGTTAGTAATGTCTCAAACAGTCTACGCTTTTATCGTTCCCTGGAAGACCAGTGGTAGCTTCCGATGCACATCTGGAGGCATTCTGTTATCTGTGGGCTATCAGAGTGATGATGAAAAACAGAAATTGCATTTTGATTGAATACAACAGTCACCATGCGCACTTTCCTCCACGGGAGTAATGTCTCAAACAGTCTACTCTTTGATCGTCCCTGCAAGACCAGTAATAGTTTCCGATGCACATCTTGTGGCATTCCTTAAACTGTGGACTATCAGAGTGTTGATGAAACACAGAAATTGCATCGGGATTGAATACAACAGACACCATGCGCACTTTCCTCCACGTGAGTAATGTCTCAAACAGTCTACGCTTTGATCGTTCCCTGGAAGACCAGTAGTAGTTTCCGATGCACGTCTGGTGGCATTCTGTAATCTGTGGACTATCAGAGTGTTGATGAAACACAGAAATTGCATCGGTATTGAATACAACAGTCACTATGCGCACTTTCCACCACGGGAGTAATGTCTCAAACAGTCTACGCTTTGATCGTTCCCTGGAAGACCAGTAGTAGTTTCCGATGCACATCTGGTGGCATTCTGCAATCTGTGGACTATCAGAGTGTTGATGAAACACAGAAATTGCATCGGGATTGAATACAATAGTCACCATGCTCACTTTCCTCCATGGGAGTAATGTCTCAAACAGTCTACGCTTTGAGTTCCCTGAAAACAAGTAGTAGTTTCCGATGCACATCTGGAGGCATTCTGTAATCTGTGGACTATCAGAGTGTTGATGAAACACAGAAATTGCATCGGGATTGAATACAACAGTCACCATGCGCACATTCCTCCATGGGAGTAATGTCTGAAACTGACTACGCTTTGATCGTTCCCTGGAAGACAAGTTGTAGTTTCCGATGCACATCTGGTGGCATTCTGAAATCTGTGGACTAACTGAGTGTTGATGGAACACAGAAATTGCAATGGGATTGAATACAACAGTCACCATGCGCACTTTCCTCAACGGGACTAATGTCTCAAACAGTCTACGCTTTGATCGTTCCCTGGAAGACCAGTAGTAGTTTCCGTTGCACGTCTGGTGGCATTCTGTAATCTGTGGACTATCAGAGTGTTGATGAAACACAGAAATTGCATTGGGATTGAATACAACATTCACCATGCGCACTTTCCTTCACGGGAGTAATGTCTCAGACAGTCTACGCTTTGATCGTTCTCTGGAAGACCAGTAAGAGTTTCCGATGCACATCTGGTGGCATTCTGTAATCCGTTTACTATCAGAGTGTTAATAAAACACAGAAATTGCATTGGGATTGAATACAACAGTCCCCATGCGCACTTTCCTCCACAGGAGTAATGTCTCAAACAGTCTACGCTTTGATCGTTCCCTGGAAGACCAGTAGTAGTTTCCGTTGCACGTATGGTGGCATTCTGTAATCTATGGACTATCAGAGTGTTGATGAAACACAGAAATTGCATTGGGATTGAATACAACAGTCACCGTGCTCACATTCCTCCATGGGAATAATGTCTCAAACAGTCTACGCATTGACTTCCCTGAGAACAAGTAGTAATTTCCGATAAACATCTGGAGGCATTCTGTAATCTGTGGACTATCAGAGTGTTGATGAAACACAGAAATTGCATCGGGATTGAATACAACAGTCACCATGCGCACTTTCCTCCACGGTAGTAATGTCTCAAACAGTATACGCTTTGATCGTTCCCTGGAAGATCAGTAGTAGTTTCCGATGCACGTCTGGCGGCATTCTGTAATCTGTGGACTACCGGAGTGTTGATGAAATACAGAAATTGCATTGGGATTGAATACAACAGTCACCATGCGCACTTTCCTCCATGGGAGTAATGTCTCTAACAGTCTACTCTTTGATCGTTCCCTGGAAGACCAGTAGTAGTTTAAGATGCACATCTGGTGGCATTCTGTAATCTGTGGACTATCAAAGTGTTGATGAAACACAGAAATTGCAACGGGATTGAATTTAACAGTAACCATGCGCACTTTCCTCCATGGGAGTAATGTCCCAAATAGTCTACTATTTGATCGTTCCCTGGAAGACCAGTAGTAGTTTCCGATGCACATTTCGATGCATTCTGTAATCTGTGGACCTTCAAAGTATTAATGAAACAGAGGAATTGCATTTTGATTGAATACAACTGTCACCAAGCGCATTTGCCAACATGTTAGTAATGTCTCAAACAGTCTACGCTTTGATCGTTCCCTGGAAGACCAGTAGTAGTTTCCGATGCACGTCTGGAGGCATTCTGTAATCTGTCTACTATCAGAGTATTGATGGAACAAAGATATTGCATCGGGATTGAATACAACAGCACTATGCGCACTTTCCTCCACGGTTGCAATGTCTCAAACAGTCTACGCTTTGATCGTTCCCTGGAAGAACATTAGTAGTTTCCGATGCACGTCTGGTGGCATTCTGTAATCTGTGGACTACCAGAGTGTTGATGAAACACAGGAAGTGCATCGGGATTGAATATAACAGTCACCATGCGCTCTTTCCTCCATGGGAGTAATGTCTCAAAGAGTCTACGCTTTGATCTTCCCTGGAAGATCAGTAGTAGTTTCCGAAGCACATCTGGAGGCATTCTGAAATCTATGGACTTTCTGAGTGTTGATGAAACACAGAAATTGCAATGGGATTGAATGCAACAGTCACCATGCGCACTTTCCTCGATGGGAGTAATGTCTCAAATAGTCTACGCTTTGAGTTCCCTGAAAACAAGTAGTAGTTTCCGATGCACATCTGGAGGCATTCTGTAATCTGTGGACCTTCAAAGTATTAATGAAACAGAGAAATTGCATTGGGATTGAATACAACAGTCACCAAGCGCACTTGCCAACATGTTAGTAATGTCTCAAACAGTCTACGCTTTTATCGTTCCCTGGAAGACCAGTGGTAGCTTCCGATGCACATCTGGAGGCATTCTGTTATCTGTGGGCTATCAGAGTGATGATGAAAAACAGAAATTGCATTTTGATTGAATACAACAGTCACCATGCGCACTTTCCTCCACGGGAGTAATGTCTCAAACAGTCTACTCTTTGATCGTTCCCTGCAAGACCAGTAATAGTTTCCGATGCACATCTTGTGGCATTCCTTAAACTGTGGACTATCAGAGTGTTGATGAAACACAGAAATTGCATCGGGATTGAATACAACAGACACCATGCGCACTTTCCTCCACGTGAGTAATGTCTCAAACAGTCTACGCTTTGATCGTTCCCTGGAAGACCAGTAGTAGTTTCCGATGCACGTCTGGTGGCATTCTGTAATCTGTGGACTATCAGAGTGTTGATGAAACACAGAAATTGCATCGGTATTGAATACAACAGTCACTATGCGCACTTTCCACCACGGGAGTAATGTCTCAAACAGTCTACGCTTTGATCGTTCCCTGGAAGACCAGTAGTAGTTTCCGATGCACATCTGGTGGCATTCTGCAATCTGTGGACTATCAGAGTGTTGATGAAACACAGAAATTGCATCGGGATTGAATACAATAGTCACCATGCTCACTTTCCTCCATGGGAGTAATGTCTCAAACAGTCTACGCTTTGAGTTCCCTGAAAACAAGTAGTAGTTTCCGATGCACATCTGGAGGCATTCTGTAATCTGTGGACTATCAGAGTGTTGATGAAACACAGAAATTGCATCGGGATTGAATACAACAGTCACCATGCGCACATTCCTCCGTGGGAGTAATGTCTGAAACTGACTACGCTTTGATCGTTCCCTGGAAGACAAGTTGTAGTTTCCGATGCACATCTGGTGGCATTCTGAAATCTGTGGACTAACTGAGTGTTGATGGAACACAGAAATTGCAATGGGATTGAATACAACAGTCACCATGCGCACTTTCCTCAACGGGACTAATGTCTCAAACAGTCTACGCTTTGATCGTTCCCTGGAAGACCAGTAGTAGTTTCCGTTGCACGTCTGGTGGCATTCTGTAATCTGTGGACTATCAGAGTGTTGATGAAACACAGAAATTGCATTGGGATTGAATACAACAGTCACCATGCGCACTTTCCTTCACGGGAGTAATGTCTCAAACAGTCTACGCTTTGATCGTTCTCTGGAAGACCAGTAAGAGTTTCCGATGCACATCTGGTGGCATTCTGTAATCCGTTTACTATCAGAGTGTTAATAAAACACAGAAATTGCATTGGGATTGAATACAACAGTCCCCATGCGCACTTTCCTCCACAGGAGTAATGTCTCAAACAGTCTACGCTTTGATCGTTCCCTGGAAGACCAGTAGTAGTTTCCGTTGCACGTATGGTGGCATTCTGTAATCTATGGACTATCAGAGTGTTGATGAAACACAGAAATTGCATTGGGATTGAATACAACAGTCACCGTGCTCACATTCCTCCATGGGAATAATGTCTCAAACAGTCTACGCATTGACTTCCCTGAAAACAAGTAGTAATTTCCGATAAACATCTGGAGGCATTCTGTAATCTGTGGACTATCAGAGTGTTGATGAAACACAGAAATTGCATCGGGATTGAATACAACAGTCACCATGCGCACTTTCCTCCACGGTAGTAATGTCTCAAACAGTATACGCTTTGATCGTTCCCTGGAAGATCAGTAGTAGTTTCCGATGCACGTCTGGCGGCATTCTGTAATCTGTGGACTACCGGAGTGTTGATGAAATACAGAAATTGCATTGGGATTGAATACAACAGTCACCATGCGCACTTTCCTCCATGGGAGTAATGTCTCTAACAGTCTACGCTTTGATCGTTCCCTGGAAGACCAGTAGTAGTTTCCGATGCACATCTGGAAGCATTCTGCAATCTGTTGACTATCAGAGAGTTGATGAAACATAGAAATTGCATCGGGATTGAATACAACAGTCACCATGCGCACATTTCTCCATGGGAGTAATGTCTCAAACTGACTACGCTTTGATCGTTCCCTGGAAGACAAGTTGTAGTTTCCGATGCACATCTGGGGGCATTCTGAAATCTGTGGACTAACTGAGTGTTGATGGAACACAGAAATTGCAATGGGATTGAATACAACAGTCACCATGCGCACTTTCCTCAACGGGACTAATGTCTCAAACAGTCTACGCTTTGATCGTTCCCTGGAAGACCAGTAGTAGTTTCCGTTGCAGGTCTGGTGGCATTCTGTAATCTGTGGACTATCAGAGTGTTGATGAAACACAGAAATTGCATTGGGATTGAATACAACAGTCACCATGCGCACTTTCCTTCACGGGAGTAATGTCTCAAACAGTCTACGCTTTGATCGTTCTCTGGAAGACCAGTAAGAGTTTCCGATGCACATCTGGTGGCATTCTGTAATCCGTTTACTATCAGAGTGTTAATAAAACACAGAAATTGCATTGGGATTGAATACAACAGTCCCCATGCGCACTCTCCTCCACGGGAGTAATGTCTCAAACAGTCTACAGTTTGATCGTTCCCTGGAAGACCAGTAGTAGTTTCCGTTGCACGTATGGTGGCATTCTGTAATCTGTGGACTATCAGAGTGTTGATGAAACACAGAAATTGCATTGGGATTGAATACAACAGTCACCATGCTCACATTCCTCCATGGGAATAATGTCTCAAACAGTCTACGCTTTGAGTTCCCTGAAAACAAGTAGTAATTTCCGATAAACATCTGGAGGCATTCTGTAATCTGTGGACTATCAGAGTCTTGGTGAAACACAGAAATCGCATCGGGATTGAATACAACAGTCACCATGCGCACTTTCCTCCACGGTAGTTATGTCTCAAACAGTATACGCTTTGATCGTTCCTTGGAAGACCAGTAGTAGTTTCCGATGCACATCTGGTGGCATACTGTAACCTGTGGACTATCGGAGTGTTGATGAAACACAGAAATTGAATTTTGATTGAATACAACAGGCCCCATGAGCACTTACCTCCACGGGAGTAATGTCTCAAACAGTCTACGCTTTGATCGTTCCCTGGAAGACCAGTAGTAGTTTCCGATGCACATCTGGAGGCATTCTGTAATCTGTGGACTATAAGAGTGTTGATGAAACGCAGAAATTGCATCGGGATTGAATACAACAGTCGCCATGCGCAATTTCCTCCACGGCAGTAATGTCTCAAACAGTCTACGCTTTGATCGTTCCCTGGAAGACCAGTAGTAGTTTCCGATGCACGTCTGGTGGCATTCTGTAATCTGTGGATTATCAGAGTGTTGTTGGAACACAGAAATTGCATCGTGATTGAATTTAACAGTCACCATGCGCACTTTCCTCCATGGGAGTAGTGTCTCAAATAGTCTACTAGTTGATCGTTCCCTGGAAGACCAGTAGTAGTTTCCGATGCACATTTCGATGCATTCTGTAATCTGTGGACCTTCAAAGTATTAATGAAACAGAGAAATTGTATTGGGATTGAATACAACAGTCACCAAGCGCACTTGCCAACATGTTAGTAATGTCTCAAAAAGTCTACGATTTTATCGTTCCCTGGAAGACCAGTGGTAGCTTCCGATGCACATCTGGAGGCATTCTGTAATCTGTGGGCTATCAGAGTGTTGATGAAAAACAGATATTGCATTTTGATTGAATACAACAGTCACCATGCGCACTTTCCTCCACAGGAGTAATGTCTCAAACAGTCTACTCTTTGATCGTTCCCTGGAAGACCAGTAGTAGTTTCCGATGCACATCTTGTGGCATTCCTTAAACTGTGGACTATCAGAGTGTTGATGAAACACAGAAATTGCATCGGGATTGAATACAACAGACACCATGCGCACTTTCCTCCACGTGAGTAATGTCTCAAACAGTCTACGCTTTGATCGTTCCCTGGAAGACCAGTAGTAGTTTCCGATGCACGTCTGGTGGCATTCTGTAATCTGTGGACTATCAGAGTGTTGATGAAACACAGAAATTGCATCGGTATTGAATACAACAGTCACTATGCGCACTTTCCACCACGGGAGTAATGTCTCAAACAGTCTACGCTTTGATCGTTCCCTGGAAGACCAGTAGTAGTTTCCGATGCACATCTGGTGGCATTCTGCAATCTGTGGACTATCAGAGTGTTGATGAAACACAGAAATTGCATCGGGATTGAATACAATAGTCACCATGCTCACTTTCCTCCATGGGAGTAATGTCTCAAACAGTCTACGCTTTGAGTTCCCTGAAAACAAGTAGTAGTTTCCGATGCACATCTGGAGGCATTCTGTAATCTGTGGACTATCAGAGTGTTGATGAAACACAGAAATTGCATCGGGATTGAATACAACAGTCACCATGCGCACATTCCTCCATGGGAGTAATGTCTGAAACTGACTACGC
Organism: Schistocerca gregaria; assembly: GCF_023897955.1. Lineage (NCBI taxonomy): Eukaryota > Metazoa > Arthropoda > Insecta > Orthoptera > Acrididae > Schistocerca > Schistocerca gregaria. The sequence continues at coordinate 787,183,716 of NC_064923.1, forward strand.
TTTGATCGTTCCCTGGAAGACAAGTTGTAGTTTCCGATGCACATCTGGTGGCATTCTGAAATCTGTGGACTAACTGAGTGTTGATGGAACACAGAAATTGCAATGGGAATGAATACAACAGTCACCATGCGCACTTTCCTCAACGGGACTAATGTCTCAAACAGTCTACGCTTTGATCGTTCCCTGGGAGACCAGTAGTAGTTTCCGTTGCACGTCTGGTGGCATTCTGTAATCTGTGGACTATCAGAGTGTTGATGAAACACAGAAATTGCATTGGGATTGAATACAACAGTCACCATGCGCACTTTCCTTCACGAGAGTAATGTCTCAAACAGTCTACGCTTTGATCGTTCTCTGGAAGACCAGTAAGAGTTTCCGATGCACATCTGGTGGCATTCTGTAATCCGTTTACTATCAGAGTGTTAATAAAACACAGAAATTGCATTGGGATTGAATACAACAGTCCCCATGCGCACTTTCCTCCACGGGAGTAATGTCTCAAACAGTCTACGCTTTGATCGTTCCCTGGAAGACCAGTAGTAGTTTCCGTTGCACGTATGGTGGCATTCTGTAATCTATGGACTATCAGAGTGTTGATGAAACACAGAAATTGCATTGGGATTGAATACAACAGTCACCGTGCTCACATTCCTCCATGGGAATAATGTCTCAAACAGTCTACGCATTGACTTCCCTGAAAACAAGTAGTAATTTCCGATAAACATCTGGAGGCATTCTGTAATCTGTGGACTATCAGAGTGTTGATGAAACACAGAAATTGCATCGGGATTGAATACAACAGTCACCATGCGCACTTTCCTCCACGGTAGTAATGTCTCAAACAGTATACGCTTTGATCGTTCCCTGGAAGACCAGTAGTAGTTTCCGATGCACATCTGGTGGCATACTGTAACCTGTGGACTATCAGAGTGTTGATGAAACACAGAAATTGCATCGGGATTGAATACAACAGTCCCCATGCGCACTTTCTTCCACGGGAGTAATGTCTCAAACAGTCTGCGCGTTGATCGTTCCCTGGAAGACCAGTAGTAGTTTCCGATGCACATCTGGTGGCATTCTGTAATCCGTGGACTATCAGAGTGTTAATGAAACACAGAAATTGCATCGGGATTGAATACAACAGTCACCATGCGCACATTCCTCCACAGGAGTAATGTCTCAAACAGTCTACGCTTTGATCGTTCCCTGGAAGACCAGTAGTAGTTTCCGATGCACATCTGGAGGCATTCTGAAATCTATGGACTAACTGAGTGTTGATGAAACACAGAAATTGCATTTTGATTGAATACAACAGGCCCCATGAGCACTTACCTCCACGGGAGTAATGTCTCAAACAGTCTACGCTTTGATCGTTCCGTGGAAGACCAGTAGTAGTTTCAGATGCACATCTGGTGGCATTCTGTAATCTGTGGACTATCAGAGTGTTGATGAAACACAGAAATTGCAAGGGGATTGAATTTAACAGTCACCATGCGCACTTTCCTCCATGGGAGTAATGTCCCAAATAGTCTACTATTTGATCGTTCCCTGGAAGACCAGTAGTAGTTTCCGATGCACATTTCGATGCATTCTGTAATCTGTGGACCTTAAAAGTATTAATGAAACAGAGGAATTGCATTTTGATTGAATACAACAGTCACCAAGCGCATTTGCCAACATGTTAGTAATGTCTCAAACAGTCTACGCTTTGATCGTTCTCTGGAAGACCAGAAGTAGTTTCCGTTGCACATCTGGATGCATTCTGTAATATGTGGACTATCAGAGTGTTGATGGATCACAGAAATTGCATCGGGATTGAATACAATAGTCACCATGCGCACTTTCCTCCACGGGAGTAATGTCTCAAACAGTCTACGCTTTGATCGTTCCCTGGAAGACCAGTAGTAGTTTCCGTTGCACGTCTGGTGGCATTCTGTAATCTGTGGACTATCAGAGTGTTGATGAAAAACAGAAATTGCATTGGGATTGAATACAACAGTCACCATACGCACTTTCCTGCACGGGAGTAATGTCTCAAACAGTCTACGCTTTGATCGTTCCCTGGAAGACCAGTAGTAGTTTCCGATGCACGTCTGGTGGCATTCTGTAATCTGTGGACTATCAGAGTGTTGATGAAACACAGAAATTGCATCGGGATTGAATACAACAGTCCCCATGCGCACTTTCTTCCACGGGAGTAATGTCTCAAACAGTCTACGCGTTGATCGTTCCCTGGAAGACCAGTAGTAGTTTCCGATGCACATCTGGTGGCATTCTGTAATCCGTGGACTATCAGAGTGTTAATGAAACACAGAAATTGCATCGGGATTGAATACAACAGTCACCATGCGCACATTCCTCCACAGGAGTAATGTCTCAAACAGTCTACGCTTTGATCGTTCCCTGGAAGACCAGTAGTAGTTTCCGATGCACATCTGGAGGCATTCTGAAATCAATGGACTAACTGAGTGTTGATGAAACACAGAAATTGCAATGGGATTGAATACAACAGTCACCATGCTCACTTTCCTCCATGGGAGTAATGTCTCAAACAGTCAACGCTTTGAGTTCCCTGGAAGACCAGTAGTAGTTTCCGATGAACATCTGGAGGCATTGTGTAATATGTCTACTATCAGAGTGTTGATGGAACACAGAAATTGCATCGGGATTGAATACAACAGTCACCATGTGCACTTTCCTCCACGGGTGCAATGTCTCAAACAGTCTACGCTTTGATCGTTCACTGGAAGACCAGTAGTAGTTTCCGAAGCACATCTGATGGCATTCTGTAATATGTGGACTATCAGAGTGTCGATGAAACACAGAAATTGCATCGGGATTGAATACAACAGTCACCATGCGCACTTTCCTCCACGGCATTAATGTCTCAATCAGTCTACGCTTTGATCGTCCAGTGTAAGACCAGTAGTAGTTTCCGATGCACACCTGGTGGCATTCTGTAATCTGTGGACTATCAGAGTGTTGATGAAACATAGAAATTGCATCGGGATTGAGTACAACAGTCACCATGCGCACTTTCCTCCATGGGAGTAATGTCTCAAATAGTCGAGCTTTGATCGTTCCCTGGAAGACCAGTAGTAGTTTCCGATGCACATCTGGAAGCATTCTGCAATCTGTGGACTATCAGAGTGTTGATGAAACACCGAAATTTCATCGGGATTGAATACAACAGTCACCATGCGCACTTTCCTCCATGGGAGTAATGTCTCAAACAGTCTACGCTTTGATCTTCCCTGGAAGACCACTAGTAGTTTCCGAAGCACATCTGGAGGCATTCTGAAATCTTTGGACTAACTATGTGTTGATGAAACACAGAAATTGCAATGAAATTGAATACAACAGTCACCATGCTCACTTTCCTCCGTGGGAGTAATGTCTCAAACAGTCAACGCTTTGAGTTCCATGGAAGACCAGTAGTAGATTCCGATGCACATCTGTAGGCATTGTGTAAACTGTCTACTATCAGAGTGTTGATGAAACATAGAAATTGCATCGGGATTGAATACAACAGTCACCATGCGCACTTTCCTCCACGGGTGCAATGTCTCAAACAGTCTACGTTTTGATCGTTCCCTGGAAGACCAGTAGTAGTTTCCGAAGGACATGTGGTGGCATTCTGTCATATGTGGACTATCAGAGGGTTGATGAAACAGAGAAATTGCATCGGGATTGAATACAACAGACACCATGCGCACTTTCCTCCACGGGAGTAATGTCTCAAACAGTCTACGCTTTGATCGTTCCCTGGAAGACCAGTAGTAATATCCGATGCACATCTGGTTGCATTCTGTAATCTGTGGACTATCAGAGTGTTGATGAAACACAGAAATTGCATCGGGATAGAATACAACAGTCACCATACGCACTTTCCTCCACAGGAGTAATGGCTCAAACAGTCTACGTTTTGATCGTTCCTTGGAAGGCCAGTAGTAGTTTCCGATGCACATCTGGTGGCATTCCTTAATCTGTGGACTATCAGAGTGCTCATGATACACAGAAATTGCATCGGGATTGAATACAACAGTCACCAATCGCACTTTTCTCCATTGGAGTAATGTCTCAAATAGTCTACGCTTTGATCGTTCCCTGGAAGACCAGTAGTAGTTTCCGATGCACATCTGGTGGCATTCTGTTATCTGTGGACTTTCAGAGTGTTGATGAAACACAGAAATTGCATCCTTATTGAATACAACAGTCACCATGCGCAGTTTCCTCCACGGGAATAATGTTTCAAACAGTCTACGTTTTAATCGTTCCCTGGAAGACCAGTAGTAGTTTCCGATGCACATCTGGTGGCATTCCTTAATCTGTGGACCATCAGAGTGTTGATGAAACACAGAAATTGCATCGGGATTGAATACAACATTCACCATGCGCACTTTAATCCATGGGAGTAATGTCTCAAATAGTCGACGCTTTGATCGTTCCCTGGAATACCAGTAGTAGTTTCCGATTCACATCTGGAGGCATTCTGTAGTCTGTGGACTATCAGAGTGTTGATGAAACACAGAAATTGCATTGGGATTGAATACAACAGTCACCATTTGCACTTTCCTCCACGGGAGTAATGTCTCAAACAGTCTACTATTTGATCGTTCCCTGGAAGACCAGTAGTAGTTTCCGATGAACATCTGGTGGCATTCTGTAATCTGTGGACTATCAGTTTATGATGAAACACAGAAATTGCATTGGGATTGAATACAACAGTCACCATGCGCACTTTCCTCCACAGGAGTAAAGTCTCCAACAGTCTACGCCTTGATCGTTCCCTGGAAGACCAGTAATAGTTTCCGATGCACATCTTGTGGCACTCCTTAATCTGTGGACTATCAGAGTGTTGATGAAACACAGAAATTGCATCGGGATTGAATACAACAGTCACCATGCACACTTTCCTCTACGGGAGTAATGTCTCAAACAGTCTACGCTTTGATCGTTCCCTGGAAGACCAGTAGTAGATTCCGATGCACGTCTGGTGGCATTCTGTAATCTGTGGACTATCAGAGTGTTGATGAAACACAAAAATTGCATCGGGATTGAATACAACAGTCACCATGCGCACTTTCCTCCACGGGAGTAATGTCTCAAACAGACTACGTTTTGATCGTTCCCTGGAAGACCAGTAGTAGTTTCCGAAGCACATCTGGTGGCATTCTGTAATCTGTGGACTATCAGGGTGTTGATGAAACACAGAAATTGCATCGGGATTGAATACAACAGTCACCAAGCGCACTTTCCTCCACGGCATTAATGTCTCAAACAGTCTACGATTTGATCGTTCACTGGAAGACCAGTAGTAGTTTCCGATGCACACCTGGTGGCATTCTGTAATCTGTGGACTATCAAAGTGTTGATGAAACACAGAAATTGCATCGGGATTGAATACAACAGTCACCATCCGCACTTTCCGCCATGGGAGTAATGTCTCAAATAGTCGAGCTTTGATCGTTCCCTGTAAGTCCAGTAGTTGTTTCCGATGCACCCCTGGAAGCATTCTGCAATCTGTGGACTATCAGAGTGTTGATGAAACACAGAAATTGCATCGGGATTGAATACAACAGTTACCATGCGCACTTTCCTCCATGGCAGTAATGTCTCAAACGGTCTATGCTTTGATCTTCCCTGGAAGATCAGTAGTAGTTTCCGATGCACATCTGGAGGCATTCTGAAATCTATGGACTAATAAGTGTTGATGAAACACAGAAATTGCAATGGGAATGAATACAACAGTCACCATGCTCACTTTCCGCCATTTGAGTAATGTCTCAAACAGTCAACGCTTTGAGTTCCCTGGAAGACCAGTAGTAGTTTCCGATGCACATCTGGAGGCATTGTGTAACCTGTCTACTATCAGAGTGTTGATTGAACATAGAAATTGCATCGGGACTGAATACAACAGTCACCATGCGCAGTTTCCTCCACGGGTGTAATGTCTCAAACATTCTACGTTTTAATCGTTCCCTGGAAGACCAGTAGTAGTTTCCGATGCACATCTGGTGGCATTCCTTAATCTGTGGACTATCAGAGTGTTGATGAAGCACAGAAATTGCATCGGGATTGAGTACAACAGTCACCATGCGCACTTTAATCCATGGGAGTAATGTCTCAAATAGTCGACGCTTTGATCGTTCCCTGGATGACCAGTAGTAGTTTCCGATGCACATCTGGAGGCATTCTGCAATCTGAGGACTATCAGAGTGTTGATGAATCACAGAAATTGCATCGGGATTGAATACAACAGTCACCGTGCGCACTTTCCTCCACGGGAGTTATGTCACAAACAGTCTACACTTTGAGTTTCCTGGAAGACCGGTAGTAGTTTCCGATGCACATCTGGAGGCATTCTGTAATCTGTGGACTATCAGAGTGCTCATGATACACAGAAATTGCATCGGGATTGAATACAACAGTCACCAATTGCACTTTTCTCCATTGGAGTAATGTCTCAAATAGTCTACGCTTTGATCGTTCCCTGGAAGACCAGTAGTAGTTTCCGATGCACATCTGGTGGCATTCTGTTATCTGTGGACTTTCAGAGTGTTGATGAAACACAGAAATTGCATCCTTATTGAATACAACAGTCACCATGCGCAGTTTCCTCCACGGGAATAAAGTTTCAAACAGTCTACGTTTTAATCGTTCCCTGGAAGACCAGTAGTAGTTTCCGATGCACATCTGGTGGCATTCCTTAATCTGTGGACCATCAGAGTGTTGATGAAACACAGAAATTGCATCGGGATTGAATACAACATTCACCATGCGCACTTTAATCCATGGGAGTAATGTCTCAAATAGTCGACGCTTTGATCGTTCCCTGGAATACCAGTAGTAGTTTCCGATTCACATCTGGAGGCATTCTGTAGTCTGTGGACTATCAGAGTGTTGATGAAACACAGAAATTGCATTGGGATTGAATACAACAGTCACCATTTGCACTTTCCTCCACGGGAGTAATGTCTCAAACAGTCTACTATTTGATCGTTCCCTGGAAGACCAGTAGTAGTTTCCGATGAACATCTGGTGGCATTCTGTAATCTGTGGACTATCAGTTTATGATGAAACACAGAAATTGCATTGGGATTGAATACAACAGTCACCATGCGCACTTTCCTCCACAGGAGTAAAGTCTCCAACAGTCTACGCCTTGATCGTTCCCTGGAAGACCAGTAATAGTTTCCGATGCACATCTTGTGGCACTCCTTAATCTGTGGACTATCAGAGTGTTGATGAAACACAGAAATTGCATCGGGATTGAATACAACAGTCACCATGCACACTTTCCTCTACGGGAGTAATGTCTCAAACAGTCTACGCTTTGTTCGTTCCCTGGAAGACCAGTAGTAGATTCCGATGCACGTCTGGTGGCATTCTGTAATCTGTGGACTATCAGAGTGTTGATGAAACACAAAAATTGCATCGGGATTGAATACAACAGTCACCATGCGCACTTTCCTCCACGGGAGTAATGTCTCAAACAGACTACGTTTTGATCGTTCCCTGGAAGACCAGTAGTAGTTTCCGAAGCACATCTGGTGGCATTCTGTAATCTGTGGACTATCAGAGTGTTGATGAAACACAGAAATTGCATCGGGATTGAATACAACAGTCACCAAGCGCACTTTCCTCCACGGCATTAATGTCTCAAACAGTCTACGATTTGATCGTTCACTGGAAGACCAGTAGTAGTTTCCGATGCACACCTGGTGGCATTCTGTAATCTGTGGACTATCAAAGTGTTGATGAAACACAGAAATTGCATCGGGATTGAATACAACAGTCACCATCCGCACTTTCCGCCATGGGAGTAATGTCTCAAATAGTCGAGCTTTGATCGTTCCCTGTAAGTCCAGTAGTTGTTTCCGATGCACCCCTGGAAGCATTCTGCAATCTGTGGACTATCAGAGTGTTGATGAAACACAGAAATTGCATCGGGATTGAATACAACAGTTACCATGCGCACTTTCCTCCATGGCAGTAATGTCTCAAACGGTCTATGCTTTGATCTTCCCTGGAAGATCAGTAGTAGTTTCCGATGCACATCTGGAGGCATTCTGAAATCTATGGACTAATAAGTGTTGATGAAACACAGAAATTGCAATGGGAATGAATACAACAGTCACCATGCTCACTTTCCGCCATTTGAGTAATGTCTCAAACAGTCAACGCTTTGAGTTCCCTGGAAGACCAGTAGTAGTTTCCGATGCACATCTGGAGGCATTGTGTAACCTGTCTACTATCAGAGTGTTGATTGAACATAGAAATTGCATCGGGACTGAATACAACAGTCACCATGCGCAGTTTCCTCCACGGGTGTAATGTCTCAAACATTCTACGTTTTAATCGTTCCCTGGAAGACCAGTAGTAGTTTCCGATGCACATCTGGTGGCATTCCTTAATCTGTGGACTATCAGAGTGTTGATGAAGCACAGAAATTGCATCGGGATTGAGTACAACAGTCACCATGCGCACTTTAATCCATGGGAGTAATGTCTCAAATAGTCGACGCTTTGATCGTTCCCTGGATGACCAGTAGTAGTTTCCGATGCACATCTGGAGGCATTCTGCAATCTGAGGACTATCAGAGTGTTGATGAATCACAGAAATTGCATCGGGATTGAATACAACAGTCACCGTGCGCACTTTCCTCCACGGGAGTTATGTCACAAACAGTCTACACTTTGAGTTTCCTGGAAGACCGGTAGTAGTTTCCGATGCACATCTGGAGGCATTCTGTAATCTGTCTACTATCAGAGTATTGATGGAGCACAGAAATTGCATCGGGATTGAATACAACAGCACTATGCGCACTTTCCTCCACGGGTGCAATGTCTCAAACAGTCTACGCTTTGATCGTTCCCTGGAAGACCAGTAATAGTTTACGATGCACGTCTGGTGGCATTCTGTAATCTGTGGACTATCAGAGTGTCGATGAAACAGAGAAATTGCATCGGGATTGAATACAACAGACACCATGCGCACTTTCCTCCACGGGAGTAATGTCTCAAACAGTCTACGCTTTGATCGTTCCCTGGAAGACCAGTAGTAATATCCGATGCACATCTGGTTGCATTCTGTAATCTGCGGACTATCAGAGTGTTGATGAAACACAGAAATTGCATCGGGATAGAATACAACAGTCACCATACGCACTTTCCTCCACAGGAGTAATGGCTCAAACAGTCTACGTTTTGATCGTTCCTTGGAAGACCAGTAGTAGTTTCCGATGCACATCTGGTTTCATTCCTTAATCTGTGGACTATCAGAGTGCTCATGAAACACAGAAATTGCATCGGGATTGAATACAACAGTCACCAATCGCAATTTTCTCCATTGGAGTAATGTCTCAAATAGTTACGCTTTGATCGTTCCCTGGAAGACCAGTAGTAGTTTCCGATGCACATCTGGTGGCATTCTGTTATCTGTGGACTTTCAGAGTGTTGATGAAACACAGAAATTGCATCCTTATTGAATACAACAGTCACCATGCGCAGTTTCCTCCACGGGAGTAATGTCTCAAACAGTCTACGTTTTAATCGTTCCCTGGAAGACCAGTAGTAGTTTCCGATGCACATCTGGTGGCATTCCTTAATCTGTGGACCATCAGAGTGTTGATGAAACACAGAAATTGCATCGGGATTGAATACAACATTCACCATGCGCACTTTAATCCATGGGAGTAATGTCTCAAATAGTCGACGCTTTGATCGTTCCCTGGAATACCAGTAGTAGTTTCCGATTCACATCTGGAGGCATTCTGTAATCTGTGGACTATCACAGTGTTGATGAAACACAGAAATTGCATTGGGATTGAATACAACAGTCACCATTTGCACTTTCCTCCACGGGAGTAATGTCTCAAACAGTCTACTATTTGATCGTTCCCTGGAAGACCAGTAGTAGTTTCCGATGAACATCTGGTGGCATTCTGTAATCTGTGGACTATCAGTTTATGATGAAACACAGAAATTGCATTGGGATTGAATACAACAGTCACCATGCGCACTTTCCTAAACAGGAGTAAAGTCTCCAACTGTCTACGCTTTGATCGTTCCCTGGAAGACCAGTAATAGTTTCCGATGCACATCTTGTGGCACTCCTTAATCTGTGGACTATCAGAGTGTTGATGAAACACAGAAATTGCATCGGGATTGAATACAACAGTCACCATGCACACTTTCCTCCACGGGAGTAATGTCTCAAACAGTCAACGCTTTGAGTTCCCTGGAAGACCAGTAGTAGTTTCCGATGCACATCTGGAGGCATTGTATAATCTGTCTACTATCAGAGTGTTGATTGAACATAGAAATTGCATCGGGACTGAATACAACAGTCACCATGCGCAGTTTCCTCCACGGGTGTAATGTCTTAAACATTCTACGTTTTAATCGTTCCCTGGAAGACCAGTAGTAGTTTCCGATGCACATCTGGTGGCATTCCTTAATCTGTGGACTATCAGAGTGTTGATGAAGCACAGAAATTGCATCGGGATTGAATACAACAGTCACCATGCGCACTTTAATCCATGGGAGTAATGTCTCAAATAGTTGACGCTTTGATCGTTCCCTGGATGACCAGTAGTAGTTTCCGATGCACATTTCCATGCATTCTGAAATCTGTGGACCTTCGGATTGTTGATGAAACACAGAAATTGCATCGGAATTGAATACAACAGTCACCATGAGCACTTGCCTCCATGGGAGTAAAGTCTCAAACAGTCTACGCTTTGAACGTTCCCTGGAAGACCAGTGGTAGTTTCCGATTCACATCTGGAGGCATTCTGTAATCTGATGACTATCAGAGTGTTGATGAATCACAGAAATTGCATTGGGGTTGAATACAACAGTCACCATGCGCACTTTCCTCCACGGGAGTAATGTCTCAAACAGTCTACTATTTGAACGTTCCATGGAACACCAGTAGTAGTTTCCAACTCACATCTGGGAGCATTCTGTAATCTGTGGACTATCAGAGTGTTGATGAAACACAGAAATTGCATCGGGATTGAATACAACAGTCACCATGCGCACTTTCCTCCACGGGAGTAATGTCTCAAACTGTCTACGCTTTGATCGTTCCCTGGAAGACCAGTAGTAGTTTCCGATGCACGTCTGGTGGCATTCTGTAATCTGTGGGTTTCAGAGTGTTAATGAAACACAGAAATTGCATCGGGATTGAATATAACAGTCACCATGCGCACTTTAATCCATGGGAGTAATGTCTCAAATAGTCGACGCTTTGATCGTTCCCTGGATGACCAGTAGTAGTTTCCGATGCACATCTGGTGGCATTCTGCAATCTGAGGACTATCAGAGTGTTGATGAAACACAGAAATTGCATCGGGATTGAATACAACAGTCACCATGCGCACTTTCCTCCATGGGAGTTATGTCACAAACAGTCTACACTTTGAGTTTCCTGGAAGACCGGTAGTAGTTTCCGATGCACATCTGGAGGCATTCTGTAATCTGTCTACTATCAGTGTATTGATGGAGCACAGAAATTGCATCGGGATTGAATACAACAGCACTATGCGCACTTTCCTCCACGGGTGCAATGTCTCAAACAGTCTACGCTTTGATCGTTCAATGGAAGACCTGTAGTAGTTTACGATGCACGTCTGGTGGCATTCTGTAATCTGTGGACTACCAGAGTGTTGAAACACAGAAATTGCATCGGGATTGAATACAACAGTCACCATGCGCACTTTCCTCCATGGCAGTAATGTCTCAAACGGTCTATGCTTTGATCTTCCCTGGAAGATCAGTAGTAGTTTCCGATGCACATCTGGAGGCATTCTGAAATCTATGGACTAATAAGTGTTGTTGAAACACAGAAATTGCAATGGGAATGAATACAACAGTCACCATGCTCACTTTCCTCCATTTGAGTAATGTCTCAAACAGTCAACGCTTTGAGTTCCCTGGAAGACCAGTAGTAGTTTCCGATGCACATCTGGAGGCATTGTGTAATCTGTCAACTATCAGAGTGTTGATTGAACATAGAAATTGCATCGGGACTGAATACAACAGTCACCATGCGCAGTTTCCTCCACGGGTGTAATGTCTCAAACATTCTACGTTTTAATCGTTCCCTGGAAGACCAGTAGTAGTTTCCGATGCACATCTGGTGGCATTCCTTAATCTGTGGACTATCAGAGTGTTGATGAAGCACAGAAATTGCATCGGGATTGAATACAACAGTCACCATGCGCACTTTCCTCCATGGGAGTTATGTCACAAACAGTCTACACTTTGAGTTTCCTGGAAGACCGGTAGTAGTTTCCGATGCACATCTGGAGGCATTCTGTAATCTGTCTACTATCAGAGTATTGATGGAGCACAGAAATTGCATCGGGATTGAATACAACAGCACTATGCGCACTTTCCTCCACAGGTGCAATGTCTCAAACAGTCTACGCTTTGATCGTTCCCTGGAAGACCAGTAGTAGTTTACGATGCACGTCTGGTGGCATTCTGTAATCTGTGGACTATCAGAGTGTCGATGAAACAGAGAAATTGCATCGGGATTGAATACAACAGACACCATGCGCACTTTCCTCCACGGGAGTAATGTCTCAAACAGTCTACGCTTTGATCGTTCCCTGGAAGACCAGTAGTAATATCCGATGCACATCTGGTTGCATTCTGTAATCTGCGGACTATCAGAGTGTTGATGAAACACAGAAATTGCATCGGGATAGAATACAACAGTCACCATACGCACTTTCCTCCACAGGAGTAATGGCTCAAACAGTCTACGTTTTGATCGTTCTTTGGAAAACCAGTAGTAGTTTCCGATGCACATCTGGTGGCATTCCTTAATCTGTGGACTATCAGACTGCTCATGAAACACAGAAATTGCATCGGGATTGAATACAACAGTCACCAATCGCACTTTTCTCCATTGGAGTAATGTCTCAAATAGTCTACGCTTTGATCGTTCCCTGGAAGACCAGTAGTAGTTTCCGATGCACATCTGGTGGCATTCTGTTATCTGTGGACTTTCAGAGTGTTGATGAAACACAGAAATTGCATCCTTATTGAATACAACAGTCACCATGCGCAGTTTCCTCCACGGGAGTAATGTCTCAAACAGTCTACGTTTTAATCGTTCCCTGGAAGACCAGTAGTAGTTTCCGATGCACATCTGGTGGCATTCCTTAATCTGTGGACCATCAGAGTGTTGATGAAACACAGAAATTGCATCGGGATTGAATACAACATTCACCATGCGCACTTTAATCCATGGGAGTAATGTCTCAAATAGTCGACGCTTTGATCGTTCCCTGGAATACCAGTAGTAGATTCCGATTCACATCTGGAGGCATTCTGTAATCTGTGGACTATCAGAGTGTTGATGAAACACAGAAATTGCATTGGGATTGAATACAACAGTCATCATTTGCACTTTCCTCCACGGGAGTAATGTCTCAAACAGTCTACTATTTGATCGTTCCCTGGAAGACCAGTAGTAGTTTGCGATGAACATCTGGTGGCATTCTGTAATCTGTGGACTATCAGTTTATGATGAAACACAGAAATTGCATTGGGATTGAATACAACAGTCACCATGCGCACTTTCCTCCACAGGAGTAAAGTCTCCAACAGTCTACGCTTTGATCGTTCCCTGGAAGACCAGTAATAGTTTCCGATGCACATCTTGTGGCACTCCTTAATCTGTGGACTATCAGAGTGTTGATGAAACACAGAAATTGCATCGGGATTGAATACAACAGTCACCATGCACACTTTCCTCCACGGGAGTAATGTCTCAAACAGTCAACGCTTTGAGTTCCCTGGAAGACCAGTAGTAGTTTCCGATGCACATCTGGAGGCATTGTGTAATCTGTCTACTATCAGAGTGTTGATTGAACATAGAAATTGCATCGGGACTGAATACAACAGTCACCATGCGCAGTTTCCTCCACGGGTGTAATGTCTCAAACATTCTACGTTTTAATCGTACCCTGGAAGACCAGTAGTAGTTTCCGATGCACATCTGGTGGCATTCCTTAATCTGTGGACTATCAGAGTGTTGATGAAGCACAGAAATTGCATCGGGATTGAATACAACAGTCACCATGTGCACTTTAATCCAAGGGAGTTATGTCTCAAATAGTTGACGCTTTGATCGTTCCCTGGATGACCAGTAGTAGTTTCCGATGCACATTTCCATGCGTTCTGAAATCTGTGGACCTTCAGATTGTTGATGAAACACAGAAATTGCATCGGAATTGAATACAACAGTCACCATGAGCACTTGCCTCCATGGGAGTAAAGTCTCAAACAGTCTACGCTTTGAACGTTCCCTGGAAGACCAGTGGTAGTTTCCGATTCGCATCTGGAGGCATTCTGTAATCTGATGACTATCAGAGTGTTGATGAATCACAGAAATTGCATTGGGATTGAATACAACAGTCACCATGCGCACTTTCCTCCACGGGAGTAATGTCTCAAACAGTCTACTATTTGAACGTTCCATGGAACACCAGTAGTAGTTTCCAACTCACATCTGGGAGCATTCTGAAATCTGTGGACTATCAGAGTGTTGATGAAACGCAGAAATTGCATCGGGATTGAATACAACAGTCACCATGCTCACTTTCCTCCACGGGAGTAATGTCTCAAACAGTCTACGCTTTGATCGTTCCCTGGAAGACCAGTAGTAGTTTCCGATGCACGTCTGGTGGCATTCTGTAATCTGTGGGTTTCAGAGTGTTAATGAAACACAGAAATTGCATCGGGATTGAATATAACAGTCACCATGCGCACTTTAATCCATGGGAGTAATGTCTCAAATAGTCGACGCTTTGATCGTTCCCTGGATGACCAGTAGTAGTTTCCGATGCACATCTGGTGGCATTCTGCAATCTGAGGACTATCAGAGTGTTGATGAAACACAGAAATTGCATCGGGATTGAATACAACAGTCACCATGCGCACTTTCCTCCATGGGAGTTATGTCACAAACAGTCTACACTTTGAGTTTCCTGGAAGACCGGTAGTAGTTTCCGATGCACATCTGGAGGCATTCTGTAATCTGTCTACTATCAGAGTATTGATGGAGCACAGAAATTGCATCGGGATTGAATACAACAGCACTATGCGCTCTTTCCTCCACGGGTGCAATGTCTCAAACAGTCTACGCTTTGATCGTTCCCTGGAAGACCAGTAGTAGTTTACGATGCACGTCTGGTGGCATTCTGTAATCTGTGGACTACCAGAGTGTTGAAACACAGAAATTGCATCGGGATTGAATACAACAGTCACCATGCGCACTTGCCTACATGTTAGTACTGTCTAAATCAGTCTACGTTTTGATCGTTCCCTGGAAAACCAGTAGTAGTTTCCGATGCACGTCTGGTGTCATTCTGTAATCTGTGGACTATCAGAGTGTGGATGAAACACAGAAATTGCATCGGGATTGAATACAACAGTCACCATGCGCACTTTCCTCCATGGGAGTAATGTCTCAAATAGTCGAGCTTTGATCGTTCCCTGGAAGACCAGTAGTAGTTTCCGATGCACATCTGGAAGCATTCTGCAATCTGTGGACTATCCGAGTGTTGATGAAACACCGAAATTGCATCGGGATTGAATACAACAGTCACCATGCGCACTTTCCTCCATGGGAGTAATGTCTCAAACAGTCTACGCTTTGATCTTCCCTGGAAGACCACTAGTAGTTTCCGAAGCACATCTGGAGGCATTCTGAAATCTTTGGACTAACTATGTGTTGATGAAACACAGAAATTGCAATGAAATTGAATACAACAGTCACCATGCTCACTTTCCTCCGTGGGAGTAATGTCTCAAACAGTCAACGCTTTGAGTTCCATGGAAGAACAGTAGTAGATTCCGATGCACATCTGTAGGCATTGTGTAAACTGTCTACTATCAGAGTGTTGATGAAACATAGAAATTGCATCGGGATTGAATACAACAGTCACCATGCGCACTTTCCTCCACGGGTGCAATGTCTCAAACAGTCTACGTTTTGATCGTTCCCTGGAAGACCAGTAGTAGTTTCCGAAGGACATGTGGTGGCATTCTGTCATATGTGGACTATCAGAGGGTTGATGAAACAGAGAAATTGCATCGGGATTGAATACAACAGACACCATGCGCACTTTCCTCCACGGGAGTAATGTCTCAAAAAGTCTACGCTTTGATCGTTCCCTGGAAGACCAGTAGTAATATCCGATGCACATCTGGTTGCATTCTGTAATCTGTGGACTATCAGAGTGTTGATGAAACACAGAAATTGCATCGGGATAGAATACAACAGTCACCATACGCACTTTCCTCCACAGGAGTAATGGCTCAAACAGTCTACGTTTTGATCGTTCCTTGGAAGACCAGTAGTAGTTTCCGATGCACATCTGGTGGCATTCCTTAATCTGTGGACTATCAGAGTGCTCATGAAACACAGAAATTGCATCGGGATTGAATACAACAGTCACCAATCGCACTTTTCTCCATTGGAGTAATGTCTCAAATAGTCTACGCTTTGATCGTTCCCTGGAAGACCAGTAGTAGTTTCCGATGCACATCTGGTGGCATTCTGTTATCTGTGGACTTTCAGAGTGTTGATGAAACACAGAAATTGCATCCTTATTGAATACAACAGTCACCATGCGCAGTTTCCTCCACGGGAGTAATGTCTCAAACAGTCTACGTTTTAATCGTTCCCTGGAAGACCAGTAGTAGTTTCCGATGCACATCTGGTGGCATTCCTTAATCCGTGGACCATCAGAGTGTTGATGAAACACAGAAATTGCATCGGGATTGAATACAACATTCACCATGCGCACTTTAATCCATGGGAGTAATGTCTCAAATAGTCGACGCTTTGATCGTTCCCTGGAATACCAGTAGTAGTTTCCGATTCACATCTGGAGGCATTCTGTAATCTGTGGACTATCAGAGTGTTGATGAAACACAGAAATTGCATTGGGATTGAATACAACAGTCACCATTTGCACTTTCCTCCACGGGAGTAATGTCTCAAACAGTCTACTATTTGATCGTTCCCTGGAAGACCAGTAGTAGTTTGCGATGAACATCTGGTGGCATTCTGTAATCTGTGGACTATCAGTTTATGATGAAACACAGAAATTGCATTGGGATTGAATACAACAGTCACCATGCGCACTTTCCTCCACAGGAGTAAAGTCTCCAACAGTCTACGCTTTGATCGTTCCCTGGAAGACCAGTAATAGTTTCCGATGCACATCTTGTGGCACTCCTTAATCTGTGGACTATCAGAGTGTTGATGAAACACAGAAATTGCATCGGGATTGAATACAACAGTCACCATGCACACTTTCCTCCACGGGAGTAATGTCTCAAACAGTCAACGCTTTGAGTTCCCTGGAAGACCAGTAGTAGTTTCCGATGCACATCTGGAGGCATTGTGTAATCTGTCTACTATCAGAGTGTTGATTGAACATAGAAATTGCATCGGGACTGAATACAACAGTCACCATGCGCACTTTCCTCCACGGGAGTAATGTCTCAAACAGTCTACTATTTGAACGTTCCATGGAACACCAGTAGTAGTTTCCAACTCACATCTGGGAGCATTCTGAAATCTGTGGACTATCAGAGTGTTGATGAAACGCAGAAATTGCATCGGGATTGAATACAACAGTCACCATGCTCACTTTCCTCCACGGGAGTAATGTCTCAAACAGTCTACGCTTTGATCGTTCCCTGGAAGACCAGTAGTAGTTTCCGATGCACGTCTGGTGGCATTCTGTAATCTGTGGGTTTCAGAGTGTTAATGAAACACAGAAATTGCATCGGGATTGAATATAACAGTCACCATGCGCACTTTAATCCATGGGAGTAATGTCTCAAATAGTCGACGCTTTGATCGTTCCCTGGATGACCAGTAGTAGTTTCCGATGCACATCTGGTGGCATTCTGCAATCTGAGGACTATCAGAGTGTTGATGAAACACAGAAATTGCATCGGGATTGAATACAACAGTCACCATGCGCACTTTCCTCCATGGGAGTTATGTCACAAACAGTCTACACTTTGAGTTTCCTGGAAGACCGGTAGTAGTTTCCGATGCACATCTGGAGGCATTCTGTAATCTGTCTACTATCAGAGTATTGATGGAGCACAGAAATTGCATCGGGATTGAATACAACAGCACTATGCGCTCTTTCCTCCACGGGTGCAATGTCTCAAACAGTCTACGCTTTGATCGTTCCCTGGAAGACCAGTAGTAGTTTACGATGCACGTCTGGTGGCATTCTGTAATCTGTGGACTACCAGAGTGATGAAACACAGAAATTGCATCGGGATTGAATACAACAGTCACCATGCGCACTTGCCTACATGTTAGTACTGTCTAAATCAGTCTACGTTTTGATCGTTCCCTGGAAAACCAGTAGTAGTTTCCGATGCACGTCTGGTGTCATTCTGTAATCTGTGGACTATCAGAGTGTGGATGAAACACAGAAATTGCATCGGGATTGAATACAACAGTCACCATGCGCACTTTCCTCCATGGGAGTAATGTCTCAAATAGTCGAGCTTTGATCGTTCCCTGGAAGACCAGTAGTAGTTTCCGATGCA
Source organism: Schistocerca gregaria (assembly GCF_023897955.1). Classification (NCBI taxonomy): domain Eukaryota; kingdom Metazoa; phylum Arthropoda; class Insecta; order Orthoptera; family Acrididae; genus Schistocerca; species Schistocerca gregaria. Next base: position 787,202,327 of record NC_064923.1, read on the forward strand.
CATCTGGAAGCATTCTGCAATCTGTGGACTATCCGAGTGTTGATGAAACACCGAAATTGCATCGGGATTGAATACAACAGTCACCATGCGCACTTTCCTCCATGGGAGTAATGTCTCAAACAGTCTACGCTTTGATCTTCCCTGGAAGACCACTAGTAGTTTCCGAAGCACATCTGGACGCATTCTGAAATCTTTGGACTAACTATGTGTTGATGAAACACAGAAATTGCAATGAAATTGAATACAACAGTCACCATGCTCACTTTCCTCCGTGGGAGTAATGTCTCAAACAGTCAACGCTTTGAGTTCCATGGAAGAACAGTAGTAGATTCCGATGCACATCTGTAGGCATTGTGTAAACTGTCTACTATCAGAGTGTTGATGAAACATAGAAATTGCATCGGGATTGAATACAACAGTCACCATGCGCACTTTCCTCCACGGGTGCAATGTCTCAAACAGTCTACGTTTTGATCGTTCCCTGGAAGACCAGTAGTAGTTTCCGAAGGACATGTGGTGGCATTCTGTCATATGTGGACTATCAGAGGGTTGATGAAACAGAGAAATTGCATCGGGATTGAATACAACAGACACCATGCGCACTTTCCTCCACGGGAGTAATGTCTCAAAAAGTCTACGCTTTGATCGTTCCCTGGAAGACCAGTAGTAATATCCGATGCACATCTGGTTGCATTCTGTAATCTGTGGACTATCAGAGTGTTGATGAAACACAGAAATTGCATCGGGATAGAATACAACAGTCACCATACGCACTTTCCTCCACAGGAGTAATGGCTCAAACAGTCTACGTTTTGATCGTTCCTTGGAAGACCAGTAGTAGTTTCCGATGCACATCTGGTGGCATTCCTTAATCTGTGGACTATCAGAGTGCTCATGAAACACAGAAATTGCATCGGGATTGAATACAACAGTCACCAATCGCACTTTTCTCCATTGGAGTAATGTCTCAAATAGTCTACGCTTTGATCGTTCCCTGGAAGACCAGTAGTAGTTTCCGATGCACATCTGGTGGCATTCTGTTATCTGTGGACTTTCAGAGTGTTGATGAAACACAGAAATTGCATCCTTATTGAATACAACAGTCACCATGCGCAGTTTCCTCCACAGGAGTAATGTCTCAAACAGTCTACGTTTTAATCGTTCCCTGGAAGACCAGTAGTAGTTTCCGATGCACATCTGGTGGCATTTGTTAATCCGTGGACCATCAGAGTGTTGATGAAACACAGAAATTGCATCGGGATTGAATACAACATTCACCATGCGCACTTTAATCCATGGGAGTAATGTCTCAAATAGTCGACGCTTTGATCGTTCCCTGGAATACCAGTAGTAGTTTCCGATTCACATCTGGAGGCATTCTGTAATCTGTGGACTATCAGAGTGTTGATGAAACACAGAAATTGCATTGGGATTGAATACAACAGTCACCATTTGCACTTTCCTCCACGGGAGTAATGTCTCAAACAGTCTACTATTTGATCGTTCCCTGGAAGACCAGTAGTAGTTTGCGATGAACATCTGGTGGCATTCTGTAATCTGTGGACTATCAGTTTATGATGAAACACAGAAATTGCATTGGGATTGAATACAACAGTCACCATGCGCACTTTCCTCCACAGGAGTAAAGTCTCCAACAGTCTACGCTTTGATCGTTCCCTGGAAGACCAGTAATAGTTTCCGATGCACATCTTGTGGCACTCCTTAATCTGTGGACTATCAGAGTGTTGATGAAACACAGAAATTGCATCGGGATTGAATACAACAGTCACCATGCACACTTTCCTCCACGGGAGTAATGTCTCAAACAGTCAACGCTTTGAGTTCCCTGGAAGACCAGTAGTAGTTTCCGATGCACATCTGGAGGCATTGTGTAATCTGTCTACTATCAGAGTGTTGATTGAACATAGAAATTGCATCGGGACTGAATACAACAGTCACCATGCGCAGTTTCCTCCACGGGTGTAATGTCTCAAACATTCTACGTTTTAATCGTTCCCTGGAAGACCAGTAGTAGTTTCCGATGCACATCTGGTGGCATTCCTTAATCTGTGGACTATCAGACTGTTGATGAAGCACAGAAATTGCATCGGGATTGAATACAACAGTCACCATGTGCACTTTAATCCAAGGGAGTTATGTCTCAAATAGTTGACGCTTTGATCGTTCCCTGGATGACCAGTAGTAGTTTCCGATGCACATTTCCATGCATTCTGAAATCTGTGGACCTTCAGATTGTTGATGAAACACAGAAATTGCATCGGAATTGAATACAACAGTCACCATGAGCACTTGCCTCCATGGGAGTAAAGTCTCAAACAGTCTACGCTTTGAACGTTCCCTGGAAGACCAGTGGTAGTTTCCGATTCGCATCTGGAGGCATTCTGTAATCTGATGACTATCAGAGTGTTGATGAATCACAGAAATTGCATTGGGATTGAATACAACAGTCACCATGCGCACTTTCCTCCACGGGAGTAATGTCTCAAACAGTCTACTATTTGAACGTTCCATGGAACACCAGTAGTAGTTTCCAACTCACATCTGGGAGCATTCTGAAATCTGTGGACTATCAGAGTGTTGATGAAACGCAGAAATTGCATCGGGATTGAATACAACAGTCACCATGCTCACTTTCCTCCACGGGAGTAATGTCTCAAACAGTCTACGCTTTGATCGTTCCCTGGAAGACCAGTAGTAGTTTCCGATGCACGTCTGGTGGCATTCTGTAATCTGTGGGTTTCAGAGTGTTAATGAAACACAGAAATTGCATCGGGATTGAATATAACAGTCACCATGCGCACTTTAATCCATGGGAGTAATGTCTCAAATAGTCGACGCTTTGATCGTTCCCTGGATGACCAGTAGTAGTTTCCGATGCACATCTGGTGGCATTCTGCAATCTGAGGACTATCAGAGTGTTGATGAAACACAGAAATTGCATCGGGATTGAATACAACAGTCACCATGCGCACTTTCCTCCATGGGAGTTATGTCACAAACAGTCTACACTTTGAGTTTCCTGGAAGACCGGTAGTAGTTTCCGATGCACATCTGGAGGCATTCTGTAATCTGTCTACTATCAGAGTATTGATGGAGCACAGAAATTGCATCGGGATTGAATACAACAGCACTATGCGCTCTTTCCTCCACGGGTGCAATGTCTCAAACAGTCTACGCTTTGATCGTTCCGTGGAAGACCAGTAGTAGTTTACGATGCACGTCTGGTGGCATTCTGTAATCTGTGGACTACCAGAGTGTTGAAACACAGAAATTGCATCGGGATTGAATACAACAGTCACCATGCGCACTTGCCTACATGTTAGTAATGTCTAAATCAGTCTACGATTTGATCGTTCCCTGGAAAACCAGTAGTAGTTTCCGATGCACGTCTGGTGTCATTCTGTAATCTGTGGACTATCAGAGTGTGGATGAAACACAGAAATTGCATCGGGATTGAATACAACAGTCACCATGCGCACTTTCCTCCATGGGAGTAATGTCTCAAATAGTCGAGCTTTGATCGTTCCCTGGAAGACCAGTAGTAGTTTCCGATGCACATCTGGAAGCATTCTGCAATCTGTGGACTATCCGAGTGTTGATGAAACACCGAAATTGCATCGGGATTGAATACAACAGTCACCATGCGCACTTTCCTCCATGGGAGTAATGTCTCAAACAGTCTACGCTTTGATCTTCCCTGGAAGACCACTAGTAGTTTCCGAAGCACATCTGGAGGCATTCTGAAATCTTTGGACTAACTATGTGTTGATGAAACACAGAAATTGCAATGAAATTGAATACAACAGTCACCATGCTCACTTTCCTCCGTGGGAGTAATGTCTCAAACAGTCAACGCTTTGAGTTCCATGGAAGAACAGTAGTAGATTCCGATGCACATCTGTAGGCATTGTGTAAACTGTCTACTATCAGAGTGTTGATGAAACATAGAAATTGCATCGGGATTGAATACAACAGTCACCATGCGCACTTTCCTCCACGGGTGCAATGTCTCAAACAGTCTACGTTTTGATCGTTCCCTGGAAGACCAGTAGTAGTTTCCGAAGGACATGTGGTGGCATTCTGTCATATGTGGACTATCAGAGGGTTGATGAAACAGAGAAATTGCATCGGGATTGAATACAACAGACACCATGCGCACTTTCCTCCATGGGAGTAATGTCTCAAAAAGTCTACGCTTTGATCGTTCCCTGGAAGACCAGTAGTAATATCCGATGCACATCTGGTTGCATTCTGTAATCTGTGGACTATCAGAGTGTTGATGAAACACAGAAATTGCATCGGGATAGAATACAACAGTCACCATACGCACTTTCCTCCACAGGAGTAATGGCTCAAACAGTCTACGTTTTGATCGTTCCTTGGAAGACCAGTAGTAGTTTCCGATGCACATCTGGTGGCATTCCTTAATCTGTGGACTATCAGAGTGCTCATGAAACACAGAAATTGCATCGGGATTGAATACAACAGTCACCAATCGCACTTTTCTCCATTGGAGTAATGTCTCAAATAGTCTACGCTTTGATCGTTCCCTGGAAGACCAGTAGTAGTTTCCGATGCACATCTGGTGGCATTCTGTTATCTGTGGACTTTCAGAGTGTTGATGAAACACAGAAATTGCATCCTTATTGAATACAACAGTCACCATGCGCAGTTTCCTCCACGGGAGTAATGTCTCAAACAGTCTACGTTTTAATCGTTCCCTGGAAGACCAGTAGTAGTTTCCGATGCACATCTGGTGGCATTCCTTAATCTGTGGACCATCAGAGTGTTGATGAAACACAGAAATTGCATCGGGATTGAATACAACATTCACCATGCGCACTTTAATCCATGGGAGTAATGTCTCAAATAGTCGACGCTTTGATCGTTCCCTGGAATACCAGTAGTAGTTTCCGATTCACATCTGGAGGCATTCTGTAATCTGTGGACTATCAGAGTGTTGATGAAACACAGAAATTGCATTGGGATTGAATACAACAGTCACCATTTGCACTTTCCTCCACGGGAGTAATGTCTCAAACAGTCTACTATTTGATCGTTCCCTGGAAGACCAGTAGTAGTTTGCGATGAACATCTGGTGGCATTCTGTAATCTGTGGACTATCAGTTTATGATGAAACACAGAAATTGCATTGGGATTGAATACAACAGTCACCATGCGCACTTTCCTCCACAGGAGTAAAGTCTCCAACAGTCTACGCTTTGATCGTTCCCTGGAAGACCAGTAATAGTTTCCGATGCACATCTTGTGGCACTCCTTAATCTGTGGACTATCAGAGTGTTGATGAAACACAGAAATTGCATCGGGATTGAATACAACAGTCACCATGCACACTTTCCTCCACGGGAGTAATGTCTCAAACAGTCTACGCTTTGATCGTTCCCTGGAAGACCAGTAGTAGTTTCCGATGCACGTCTGGTGGCATTCTGTAATCTGTGGACTATCAGAGTGTTGATGAAACACAGAAATTGCATCGGGATTGAATACAACAGTCACCATGCGCACTTTCCTCCACGGGAGTAACGTCTCTAACAGACTACGTTTTGATCGTTCCCTGGAAGACCAGTGGTAGTTTCCGAAGCACATCTGGTGGCATTCTGTAATCTGTGGACTATCAGAGTGTTGATGAAACACAGAAATTGCATCGGGATTGAATACAACAGTCACCAAGCGCACTTTCCTCCACGGCATTAATGTCTCAAACAGTCTACGCTTTGATCGTTCACTGGAAGACCAGTAGTAGTTTCCGATGCACACCTGGTGGCATTCTGTAATCTGTGGACTATCAAAGTGTTGATGAAACACAGAAATTGCATCGGGATTGAATACAACAGTCACCATGCGCACTTTCCGCCATGGGAGTAATGTCTCAAATAGTCGAGCTTTGATCGTTCCCTGTAAGTCCAGTAGTTGTTTCCGATGCACACCTGGAAGCATTCTGCAATCTGTGGACTATCAGAGTGTTGATGAAACACAGAAATTGCATCGGGATTGAATACAACAGTTACCATGCGCACTTTCCTCCATGGCAGTAATGTCTCAAACGGTCTATGCTTTGATCTTCCCTGGAAGATCAGTAGTAGTTTCCGATGCACATCTGGAGGCATTCTGAAATCTATGGACTAATAAGTGTTGATGAAACACAGAAATTGCAATGGGAATGAATACAACAGTCACCATGCTCACTTTCCTCCATTTGAGTAATGTCTCACACAGTCAACGCTTTGAGTTCCCTGGAAGACCAGTAGTAGTTTCCGATGCACATCTGGAGGCATTGTGTAATCTGTCTACTATCAGAGTGTTGATTGAACATAGAAATTGCATCGGGACTGAATACAACAGTCACCATGCGCAGTTTCCAACACGGGTGTAATGTCTCAAACATTCTACGTTTTAATCGTTCCCTGGAAGACCAGTAGTAGTTTCCGATGCACATCTGGTGGCATTCCTTAATCTGTGGACTATCAGAGTGTTGATGAAGCACAGAAATTGCATCGGGATTGAATACAACAGTCACCATGCGCACTTTAATCCATGGGAGTAATGTCTCAAATAGTCGACGCTTTGATCGTGCCCTGGATGACCAGTAGTAGTTTCCGATGCACATTTCCATGCATTCTGAAATCTGTGGACCTTCAGATTGTTGATGAAACACAGAAATTGCATCGGAATTGAATACAACAGTCACCATGAGCACTTGCCTCCATGGGAGTAAAGTCTCAAACAGTCTACGCTTTGAACGTTCCCTGGAAGACCAGTGGTAGTTTCCGATTCACATCTGGAGGCATTCTGTAATCTGATGACTATCAGAGTGTTGATGAATCACAGAAATTGCATTGAGATTGAATACAACAGTCACCATGCGCACTTTCCTCCACGGGAGTAATGTCTCAAACAGTCTACTATTTGAACGTTCCATGGAACACCAGTAGTAGTTTCCAACTCACATCTGGGAGCATTCTGTAATCTGTGGACTATCAGAGTGTTGATGAAACACAGAAATTGCATCGGGATTGAATACAACAGTCACCATGCGCACTTTCCTCCACGGGAGTAATGTCTCAAACAGTCTACGCTTTGATCGTTCCCTGGAAGACCAGTAGTAGTTTCCGATGCACGTCTGGTGGCATTCTGTAATCTGTGGGTTTCAGAGTGTTAATGAAACACAGAAATTGCATCGGGATTGAATATAACAGTCACCATGCGCACTTTAATCCATGGGAGTAATGTCTCAAATAGTCGACGCTTTGATCGTTCCCTGGATGACCAGTAGTAGTTTCCGATGCACATCTGGTGGCATTCTGCAATCTGAGGACTATCAGAGTGTTGATGAAACACAGAAATTGCATCGGGATTGAATACAACAGTCACCATGCGCACTTTCCTCCATGGGAGTTATGTCACAAACAGTCTACACTTTGAGTTTCCTGGAAGACCGGTAGTAGTTTCCGATGCACATCTGGAGGCATTCTGTAATCTGTCTACTATCAGAGTATTGATGGAGCACAGAAATTGCATCGGGATTGAATACAACAGCACTATGCGCACTTTTCTCCACGGGTGCAATGTCTCAAACAGTCTACGCTTTGATCGTTCCCTGGAAGACCAGTAGTAGTTTACGATGCACGTCTGGTGGCATTCTGTAATCTGTGGACTACCAGAGTGTTGAAACACAGAAATTGCATCGGGATTGAATACAACAGTCACCATGCGCACTTGCCTACATGTTAGTAATGTCTAAATCAGTCTACGCTTTGATCGTTCCCTGGAAAACCAGTAGTAGTTTCCGATGCACGTCTGGTGTCATTCTGTAATCTGTGGACTATCAGAGTGTGGATGAAACACAGAAATTGCATCGGGATTGAATACAACAGTCACCATGCGCACTTTCCTCCATGGGAGTAATGTCTCAAATAGTCGAGCTTTGATCGTTCCCTGGAAGACCAGTAGTAGTTTCCGATGCACATCTGGAAGCATTCTGCAATCTGTGGACTATCAGAGTGTTGATGAAACACAGAAATTGCATCGGGATTGAATACAACAGTCACCATGCGCACTTTCCTCCATGGGAGTAATGTCTCAAACAGTCTACGCTTTGATCTTCCCTGGAAGACCACTAGTAGTTTCCGAAGCACATCTGGAGGCATTCTGAAATCTTTGGACTAACTATGTGTTGATGAAACACAGAAATTGCAATGAAATTGAATACAACAGTCACCATGCTCACTTTCCTCCGTGGGAGTAATGTCTCAAACAGTCAACGCTTTGAGTTCCATGGAAGACCAGTAGTAGATTCCGATGCACATCTGTAGGCATTGTGTAAACTGTCTACTATCAGAGTGTTGATGAAACATAGAAATTGCATCGGGATTGAATACAACAGTCACCATGCGCACTTTCCTCCACGGGTGCAATGTCTCAAACAGTCTACGTTTTGATCGTTCCCTGGAAGACCAGTAGTAGTTTCCGAAGACATGTGGTGGCATTCTGTCATATGTGGACTATCAGAGGGTTGATGAAACAGAGAAATTGCATCGGGATTGAATACAACAGACACCATGCGCACTTTCCTCCACGGGAGTAATGTCTCAAACAGTCTACGCTTTGATCGTTCCCTGGAGGACCAGTAGTAATATCCGATGCACATCTGGTTGCATTCTGTAATCTGTGGACTATCAGAGTGTTGATGAAACACAGAAATTGCATCGGGATAGAATACAACAGTCACCATACGCACATTCCTCCACAGGAGTAATGGCTCAAACAGTCTACGTTTTGATCGTTCCTTGGAAGACCAGTAGTAGTTTCCGATGCACATCTGGTGGCATTCCTTAATCTGTGGACTATCAGAGTGCTCATGAAACACAGAAATTGCATCGGGATTGAATACAACAGTCACCAATCGCACTTTTCTCCATTGGAGTAATGTCTCAAATAGTCTACGCTTTGATCGTTCCCTGGAAGACCAGTAGTAGTTTCCGATGCACATCTGGTGGCATTCTGTTATCTGTGGACTTTCAGAGTGTTGATGAAACACAGAAATTGCATCCTTATTGAATACAACAGTCACCATGCGCAGTTTCCTCCACGGGAGTAATGTCTCAAACAGTCTACCTTTTTAATCGTTCCCTGGAAGACCAGTAGTAGTTTCCGATGCACATATGGAGGCATTCCTTAATCTGTGGACCATCAGAGTGTTGATGAAACACAGAAATTGCATCGGGATTGAATACAACAGTCACCATTTGCACTTTCCTCCACGGGAGTAATGTCTCAAACAGTCTACTATTTGATCGTTCCCTGGAAGACCAGTAGTAGTTTCCGATGAACATCTGGTAGCATTCTGTAATCTGTGGACTATCAGTTTATGATGAAACACAGAAATTGCATTGGGATTAAATACAACAGTCACCATGCGCACTTTCCTCCACAGGAGTAAAGTCTCCAACAGTCTACGCTTTGATCGTTCCCTGGAAGACCAGTAATAGTTTCCGATGCACATCTTGTGGCACTCCTTAATCTGTGGACTATCAGAGTGTTGATGAACCACAGAAATTGCATCGGGATTGAATACAACAGTCACCATGCACACTTTCCTCCACGGGAGTAATGTCTCAAACAGTCTACGCTTTGATCGTTCCCTGGAAGACCAGTAGTAGTTTCCGATGCACGTCTGGTGGCATTCTGTAATCTGTGGACTATCAGAGTGTTGATGAAACACAGAAATTGCATCGGGATTGAATACAACAGTCACCATGCGCACTTTCCTCCACGGGAGTAATGTCTCAAACAGACTACGTTTTGATCGTTCCCTGGAAGACCAGTAGTAGTTTCCGAAGCACATCTGGTGGCATTCTGTAATCTGTGGACTATCAGAGTGTTGATGAAACACAGAAATTGCATCGGGATTGAATACAACAGTCACCAAGCGCACTTTCCTCCACGGCATTAATGCCTCAAACAGTCTACGCTTTGATCGTTCACTGGAAGACCAGTAGTAGTTTCCGATGCACACCTGGTGGCATTCTGTAATCTGTGGACTATCAAAGTGTTGATGAAACACAGAAATTGAATCGGGATTGAATACAACAGTCACCATGCGCACTTTCCGCCATGGGAGTAATGTCTCAAATAGCCGAGCTTTGATCGTTCCCTGTAAGTCCAGTAGTTGTTTCCGATGCACACCTGGAAGCATTCTGCAATCTGTGGACTATCAGAGTGTTGATGAAACACAGAAATTGCATCGGGATTGAATACAACAGTCACCATGCGCACTTAACTCCACGGGAGTAATGTCTCAAACAGTCTACGCTTTGATCGTTCCCTGGAAGACCAGTAGTAGTTTCCGATGCACGTCTGGTGGCATTCTGTAATCTGTGGGTTTCAGAGTGTTAATGAAACACAGAAATTGCATCGGGATTGAATATAACAGTCACCATGCGCACTTTAATCCATGGGAGTAATGTCTCAAATAGTCGACGTTTTGATCGTTCCCTGGATGACCAGTAGTAGTTTCCGATGCACATCTGGTGGCATTCTGCAATCTGAGGACTATCAGAGTGTTGATGAAACACAGAAATTGCATCGGGATTGAATACAACAGTCACCATGCGCACTTTCCTCCATGGGAGTTATGTCACAAACAGTCTACACTTTGAGTTTCCTGGAAGACCGGTAGTAGTTTCCGATGCACATCTGGAGGCATTCTGTAATCTGTCTACTATCAGAGTATTGATGGAGCACAGAAATTGCATCGGGATTGAATACAACAGCACTATGCGCACTTTCCTCCACGGGAGTAATGTCTCAAACAGTCTACTATTTGATCGTTCCCTGGAAGACCAGTAGTAGTTTCCGATGAACATCTGGTAGCATTCTGTAATCTGTGGACTATCAGTTTATGATGAAACACAGAAATTGCATTGGGATTAAATACAACAGTCACCATGCGCACTTTCCTCCACAGGAGTAAAGTCTCCAACAGTCTACGCTTTGATCGTTCCCTGGAAGACCAGTAATAGTTTCCGATGCACATCTTGTGGCACTCCTTAATCTGTGGACTATCAGAGTGTTGATGAACCACAGAAATTGCATCGGGATTGAATACAACAGTCACCATGCACACTTTCCTCCACGGGAGTAATGTCTCAAACAGTCTACGCTTTGATCGTTCCCTGGAAGACCAGTAGTAGTTTCCGATGCACGTCTGGTGGCATTCTGTAATCTGTGGACTATCAGAGTGTTGATGAAACACAGAAATTGCATCGGGATTGAATACAACAGTCACCATGCGCACTTTCCTCCATGGGAGTAATGTCTCAAACAGTCTACGCTTTGATCTTCCCTGGAAGACCACTAGTAGTTTCCGAAGCACATCTGGAGGCATTCTGAAATCTTTGGACTAACTATGTGTTGATGAAACACAGAAATTGCAATGAAATTGAATACAACAGTCACCATGCTCACTTTCCTCCGTGGGAGTAATGTCTCAAACAGTCAACGCTTTGAGTTCCATGGAAGACCAGTAGTAGATTCCGATGCACATCTGTAGGCATTGTGTAAACTGTCTACTATCAGAGTGTTGATGAAACATAGAAATTGCATCGGGATTGAATACAACAGTCACCATGCGCACTTTCCTCCACGGGTGCAATGTCTCAAACAGTCTACGTTTTGATCGTTCCCTGGAAGACCAGTAGTAGTTTCCGAAGGACATGTGGTGGCATTCTGTCATATGTGGACTATCAGAGGGTTGATGAAACAGAGAAATTGCATCGGGATTGAATACAACAGACACCATGCGCACTTTCCTCCACGGGAGTAATGTCTCAAAAAGTCTACGCTTTGATCGTTCCCTGGAAGACCAGTAGTAATATCCGATGCACATCTGGTTGCATTCTGTAATCTGTGGACTATCAGAGTGTTGATGAAACACAGAAATTGCATCGGGATAGAATACAACAGTCACCATACGCACTTTCCTCCACAGGAGTAATGGCTCAAACAGTCTACGTTTTGATCGTTCCTTGGAAGACCAGTAGTAGTTTCCGATGCACATCTGGTGGCATTCCTTAATCTGTGGACTATCAGAGTGCTCATGAAACACAGAAATTGCATCGGGATTGAATACAACAGTCACCAATCGCACTTTTCTCCATTGGAGTAATGTCTCAAATAGTCTACGCTTTGATCGTTCCCTGGAAGACCAGTAGTAGTTTCCGATGCACATCTGGTGGCATTCTGTTATCTGTGGACTTTCAGAGTGTTGATGAAACACAGAAATTGCATCCTTATTGAATACAACAGTCACCATGCGCAGTTTCCTCCACGGGAGTAATGTCTCAAACAGTCTACGTTTTAATCGTTCCCTGGAAGACCAGTAGTAGTTTCCGATGCACATATGGAGGCATTCCTTAATCTGTGGACCATCAGAGTGTTGATGAAACACAGAAATTGCATCGGGATTGAATACAACAGTCACCATTTGCACTTTCCTCCACGGGAGTAATGTCTCAAACAGTCTACTATTTGATCGTTCCCTGGAAGACCAGTAGTAGTTTCCGATGAACATCTGGTAGCATTCTGTAATCTGTGGACTATCAGTTTATGATGAAACACAGAAATTTCATTGGGATTAAATACAACAGTCACCATGCGCACTTTCCTCCACAGGAGTAAAGTCTCCAACAGTCTACGTTTTGATCGTTCCCTGGAAGACCAGTAATAGTTTCCGATGCACATCTTGTGGCACTCCTTAATCTGTGGACTATCAGAGTGTTGATGAACCACAGAAATTGCATCGGGATTGAATACAACAGTCACCATGCACACTTTCCTCCACGGGAGTAATGTCTCAAACAGTCTACGCTTTGATCGTTCCCTGGAAGACCAGTAGTAGTTTCCGATGCACGTCTGGTGGCATTCTGTAATCTGTGGACTATCAGAGTGTTGATGAAACACAGAAATTGCATCGGGATTGAATACAACAGTCACCATGCGCACTTTCCTCCACGGGAGTAATGTCTCAAACAGACTACGTTTTGATCGTTCCCTGGAAGACCAGTAGTAGTTTCCGAAGCACATCTGGTGGCATTCTGTAATCTGTGGACTATCAGAGTGTTGATGAAACACAGAAATTGCATCGGGATTGAATACAACAGTCACCAAGCGCACTTTCCTCCACGGCATTAATGTCTCAAACAGTCTACGCTTTGATCGTTCACTGGAAGACCAGTAGTAGTTTCCGATGCACACCTGGTGGCATTCTGTAATCTGTGGACTATCAAAGTGTTGATGAAACACAGAAATTGAATCGGGATTGAATACAACAGTCACCATGCGCACTTTCCGCCATGGGAGTAATGTCTCAAATAGCCGAGCTTTGATCGTTCCCTGTAAGTCCAGTAGTTGTTTCCGATGCACACCTGGAAGCATTCTGCAATCTGTGGACTATCAGAGTGTTGATGAAACACAGAAATTGCATCGGGATTGAATACAACAGTCACCATGCGCACTTAACTCCACGGGAGTAATGTCTCAAACAGTCTACGCTTTGATCGTTCCCTGGAAGACCAGTAGTAGTTTCCGATGCACGTCTGGTGGCATTCTGTAATCTGTGGGTTTCAGAGTGTTAATGAAACACAGAAATTGCATCGGGATTGAATATAACAGTCACCATGCGCACTTTAATCCATGGGAGTAATGTCTCAAATAGTCGACGTTTTGATCGTTCCCTGGATGACCAGTAGTAGTTTCCGATGCACATCTGGTGGCATTCTGCAATCTGAGGACTATCAGAGTGTTGATGAAACACAGAAATTGCATCGGGATTGAATACAACAGTCACCATGCGCACTTTCCTCCATGGGAGTTATGTCACAAACAGTCTACACTTTGAGTTTCCTGGAAGACCGGTAGTAGTTTCCGATGCACATCTGGAGGCATTCTGTAATCTGTCTACTATCAGAGTATTGATGGAGCACAGAAATTGCATCGGGATTGAATACAACAGCACTATGCGCACTTTCCTCCACGGGTGCAATGTCTCAAACAGTCTACGCTTTGATCGTTCCCTGGAAGACCAGTAGTAGTTTACGATGCACGTCTGGTGGCATTCTGTAATCTGTGGACTACCAGAGTGTTGAAACACAGAAATTGCATCGGGATTGAATACAACAGTCACCATGCGTACTTGCCTACATGTTAGTAATGTCGAAATCAGTCTACGCTTTGATCGTTCCCTGGAAAACCAGTAGTAGTTTCAGATGCACGTCTGGTGTCATTCTGTAATCTGTGGACTATCAGAGTGTGGATGAAACACAGAAATTGCATCGGGATTGAATACAACAGTCACCATGCGCACTTTCCTCCATGGGAGTAATGTCTCAAATAGTCGAGCTTTGATCGTTCCCTGGAAGACCAGTAGTAGTTTCCGATGCACATCTGGAAGCATTCTGCAATCTGTGGACTATCAGAGTGTTGATGAAACACCGAAATTGCATCGGGATTGAATACAACAGTCACCATGCGCACTTTCCTTCATGGGAGTAATGTCTCAAACAGTCTACGCTTTGATCTTCCCTGGAAGACCACTAGTAGTTTCCGAAGCACATCTGGAGGCATTCTGAAATCTTTGGACTAACTATGTGTTGATGAAACACAGAAATTGCAATGAAATTGAATACAACAGTCACCATGCTCACTTTCCTCCGTGGGAGTAATGTCTCAAACAGTCAACGCTTTGAGTTCCATGGAAGACCAGTAGTAGATTCCGATGCACATCTGTAGGCATTGTGTAAACTGTCTACTATCAGAGTGTTGATGAAACATAGAAATTGCATCGGGATTGAATACAACAGTCACCATGCGCACTTTCCTCCACGGGTGCAATGTCTCAAACAGTCTACGTTTTGATCGTTCCCTGGAAGACCAGTAGTAGTTTCCGAAGGACATGTGGTGGCATTCTGTCATATGTGGACTATCAGAGGGTTGATGAAACAGAGAAATTGCATCGGGATTGAATACAACAGACACCATGCGCACTTTCCTCCACGGGAGTAATGTCTCAAAAAGTCTACGCTTTGATCGTTCCCTGGAAGACCAGTAGTAATATCCGATGCACATCTGGTTGCATTCTGTAATCTGTGGACTATCAGAGTGTTGATGAAACACAGAAATTGCATCGGGATAGAATACAACAGTCACCATACGCACTTTCCTCCACAGGAGTAATGGCTCAAACAGTCTACGTTTTGATCGTTCCTTGGAAGACCAGTAGTAGTTTCCGATGCACATCTGGTGGCATTCCTTAATCTGTGGACTATCAGAGTGCTCATGAAACACAGAAATTGCATCGGGATTGAATACAACAGTCACCAATCGCACTTTTCTCCATTGGAGTAATGTCTCAAATAGTCTACGCTTTGATCGTTCCCTGGAAGACCAGTAGTAGATTCCGATGCACATCTGTAGGCATTGTGTAAACTGTCTACTATCAGAGTGTTGATGAAACATAGAAATTGCATCGGGATTGAATACAACAGTCACCATGCGCACTTTCCTCCACGGGTGCAATGTCTCAAACAGTCTACGTTTTGATCGTTCCCTGGAAGACCAGTAGTAGTTTCCGAAGGACATGTGGTGGCATTCTGTCATATGTGGACTACCAGAGGGTTGATGAAACAGAGAAATTGCATCGGGATTGAATACAACAGACACCATGCGCACTTTCCTCCACGGGAGTAATGTCTCAAAAAGTCTACGCTTTGATCGTTCCCTGGAAGACCGGTAGTAATATCCGATGCACATCTCGTTGCATTCTGTAATCTGTGGACTATCAGAGTGTTGATGAAACACAGAAATTGCATCGGGATAGAATACAACAGTCACCATACGCACTTTCCTCCACAGGAGTAAAGTCTCCAACAGTCTACGCTTTGATCGTTCCCTGGAAGACCAGTAATAGTTTCCGATGCACATCTTGTGGCACTCCTTAATCTGTGGACTATCAGAGTGTTGATGAAACACAGAAATTGCATCGGGATTGAATACAACAGTCACCATGCACACTTTCCTCCACGGGAGTAATGTCTCAAACAGTCTACGATTTGATCGTTCCCTGGAAGACCAGTAGTAGTTTCCGATGCACGTCTGGTGGCATTCTGTAATCTGTGGACTATCAGAGTGTTGATGAAACATAGAAATTGCATCGGGATTGAATACAACAGTCACCATGCGCACTTTCCTCCACGGGAGTAATGTCTCAAACAGACTACGTTTTGATCGTTCCCTGGAAGACCAGTAGTAGTTTCCGACTCACATCTGGAAGCATTCTATAATCTGTGGACTATCAGAGTGTTGATGAAACACAGATATTGCTTCGGGATTGAATACAATTGTCACCATGCGCACTTTCCTCCATGGGAGTAATGTCTCAAACAGTCTTCGCTTTGAGTTCCCTGTAAGACCAGTAGTAGTTTCCGATGCACATCTGGAGGCATTCTGAAATCTGTGGACTAACTGAGTGTTGATGAAACACAGAAATTGCAATGGGATTGAATACAACAGTCACCATGCGCATTTTCCTCTACGGGAGTAACGTCTCAAACAGTCTACGCTTTGATCGTTCCCTGGAAGACCAGTAGTAGTTAACGTTGCACGTCTGGTGGCATTCTGTAACCTGTTGACGATCAGAGTGTTGATGAAACACAGAAATTGCATTGGGATTGAATACAACAGACACCACGCGCACTTTCCTCCATGGGAGTAATGTCTCAAACAGTCTACGCTTTGATCGTTATCAGGAAGACCAGTAGTAGTTTCCGATGCACATCTTTAGGCATTCTGTTATCTGTGGAGTATCAGAGTGTTGATGAAACACAGAAATTGCATCGGGATTGAATACAACAGTCACCATGCGCACTTTCCTCCATGGGAGTAATGTCTCAAACAGACTACGCTTTGATCGTTCCCTGTAAGACCAGTAGTAATTTTCGATGCACATCTGCTCTCATTCTGTAATCTGTGGACTATCAGAGTGTTGATGAAACACAGAAATTGCATCGGGATTGAATACAACAGTCACCATGCGCACTTTCCTCCACAGGAGTAATGTCTCAAATAGTCTACTATTTGATCGTTCCTTGGAAGACCAGTAGTAGTTTCCGATGCACATCGGGTGGCATTCCTTAATCTGTGGACTATCAGAGTGTTGATGAAACACAGAAATTGCATCGGGATTGAATACAACAGTCACCCTGCGCACTTTCCTCCATGGGAGTAATGTCTCTAACAGTCTACGCTTTGATCGTTCCCTGGAAGACCAGTAGTAGTTTCCGATGCACATCTGGTGGCATTCTGTAATCTGTGGAGTATCAGAGTGTTGATGAAACACAGAAATTGCATCGGGATTGAATACAACAGTCTCCATGCGCACTTTCCCCCATGGGAGTAGTGTCACAAACAGACTACGCTTTAATCGTTCCCTGGAAGACCAGTAGTAGTTTCCGATGCACATCTATAAGCATTCTGTAATCTGTGGACTATCAGAGTGTTGATGAAACACAGAAATTGCATCGGGGTTGAATACAACAGTTACCATGCGCACTTTCCTCCATGGGAACTATGTCTCAAACAGACTACGCTTTGAATTCACTGGAAGACCGGTAGTAGTTTCCGATGCACATCTGGAGGCATTCTGTAATCTGTGGACTATCAGAGTGTCGATGAAACAAAGAAATTGCATCGGGATTGAATACATCAGTCACCAGGCGCACTTGTCTACATGTTAGTAATGTCTAAAACAGTCTACGCTTTGATCGTTCCCTGGAAGACCAGTGGTAGTGTCCGATGCACATCTGGAGGCATTCTGTAATCTGTGGACTATCAGAGTGTTGATGAAACACAGAAATTGCATCGGGATTGAATACAACAGTCACCCTGCGTACTTTCCTCCATAGGAGTAATGTCTCTAACAGTCTACGCTTTGATCGTTCTCTGGAATACCAGTAGTAGTTTCCGATGCACGTCTGGTGGCATTCTGTAATCTGTGGACTATCAGAGTGTTGATGAAACACAGAAATTGCATCGGGATTGAATACAACAGTCACAATGCGCACTTTCCTCCACGGGAGTAATGTCTCAAACAGACTACGTTTTGATCGTTCCCTGGAAGACCAGTAGTAGTTTCCGAAGCACATCTGGTGGCATTCTGTAATATGTGGACTATCAGAGTGTAGATGAAACGGAGAAATTGCATGGGATTGAATACAACAGTCACCATGAGCACTTTCATCCACGGGAGTAATGTCTCAAACAGTCTACGCTTTGATCGTTCCCTGGAAGACCAGTAGTAATTTCCGATGCACATCTGGTGGCATTCTGTAATCTGTGGACTATCAGAGTGTTGATGAAACACAGAAATTGCATCGGGATTGAATACAACAGTCACCAAGCGCACTTTCCTCCATGGGAGTAATGTCTCAAATAGTCGAGCTTTGATCGTTCCCTGTAAGTCCAGTAGTTGTTTCCGATGCACATCTGGAAGCATTCTGCAATCTGTGGACTATCAACACAGAAATTGCATCGGGATTGAATACAACAGTTACCATGCGCACTTTCCTCCATGGCAGTAATGTCTCAAACGGTCTACGCTTTGATCTTCCCTGGAAGATCAGTAGTAGTTTCCGATGCACATCTCTAGGCATTCTGAAATCTATGGACTAATAAGTGTTGATGAAACACAGAAATTGCAATGGGAATGAATACAACTGTCACCATGCTCACTTTCCTCCATGGGAGTAATGTCTCAAACAGTCAACGCTTTGAGTTCCCTGGAAGACCAGTAGTAGTTTCCGATGCACATCTGGAGGCATTGTGTAATCTGTCTACTATCAGAGTGTTGATTGAACATAGAAATTGCATCGGGACTGAATACAACAGTCACCTTGCGCAGTTTCCTCCACGGGAGTAATGTCTCAAACATTCTACATTTTAATCGTTCCTTGGAAGACCAGTAGTAGTTTCCGATGCACATCTGGTGGCATTCCTTAATCTGTGGACTATCAGAGTGTTGATGAAGCACAGAAATTGCATCGGGATTGAATACAACAGTCACCATGCGCACTTTAATCCATGGGAGTAATGTCTCAAATAGTCGACGCTTTGATCGTTCACTGGATGACCAGTAGTAGTTTCCGATGCACATTTCCATGCATTCTGAAATCTGTGGACCTTCAGATTGTTGATGAAACACAGAAATTGCATCGGAATTGAATACAACAGTCACCATTAGCA
Source organism: Schistocerca gregaria (assembly GCF_023897955.1). Classification (NCBI taxonomy): domain Eukaryota; kingdom Metazoa; phylum Arthropoda; class Insecta; order Orthoptera; family Acrididae; genus Schistocerca; species Schistocerca gregaria. The sequence continues at coordinate 787,221,662 of NC_064923.1, forward strand.
CTTGCCTCCATGGGAGTAATGCCTCAAACAGTTTACGCTTTGAACGTTCCCTGGAAGTCCAGTGGTAGTTTCCGATTCACATCTGGAGGCATTCTGTAATCTGTTGACTATCAGAGTGTTGATGAAACACAGAAATTACATTGGGATTGAATACAACAGTCACCATGCGCACTTTCCTCCACGGGAGTAATGTCTCAAACAGTCTACTATTTGATCGTTCCCTGGAACACCAGTAGTAGTTTCCAACTCACATCTTATAGCATTCTGTAATCTGTGGACTATCAGAGTGTTGATGAAACACAGAAATTGCATCGGGATTGAATACAACAGTCACCATGCGCACTTTCCTCCACAGGAGTAACGTCTCAAACAGTCTACGCTTTGATCGTTCCCTGGAAGACCAGTAATAGTTTCCGATGCACATCTTGTGGCATTCCTTAATCTGTGGACTATCAGAGTGTTGATGAAACACAGAAATTGCATCGGGATTGAATACAACAGTCACCATGCGCACTTTCCTCCACGGGAGTAATGTCTCAAACAGTCTACGCTTTGATCGTTCCCTGGAAGACCAGTAGTAGTTCCCGATGCACGTCTGGTGGCATTCTGTAATCTATGGACTATCAGAGTGTTGATGAAACACAGAAATTGCATCGGGATTGTATACAACAGTCACCATGCGCACTTTCCTCCACGGGAGTATTTCTCAAACAGTCTACGCTTTGATCGTTCCCTGAAAGACCAGTAGTAGTTTCTGATGCACACCTGGTGGCATTCTGTAATCTGTGGACTGTCAGAGTGTTGATGAAACACAGAAATTGCATCGGGATTGAATACAACAGTCACCATGCGCACTTTAATCCATGGGAGTAATGTCTCAAATAGTCGACGCTTTGATCGTTCCCTGGATGACCAGTAGTAGTTTCCGATGCACATTTGCATGCATTCTGTAATCTGTGGACCTTCAAATTGTTGATGAAACACAGAAATTGCATTGGGATTGAATAAAACAGTCACCATGAGTACTTGCCTCCATGATAGTAAAGTCTCAAACAGTCTACGCTTTGATCGTTCCCTGGAAGACCAGTGGTAGTTTCCGATTCACATCTGGAGGCATTCTGTAATCTGTTCACTATCAGAGTGTTGATGAAACACAGAAATTGCATTGGGATTGAATACAACAGTCACCATGCGGACTTTCCTCCACGGGAGTAATGTCTCAAACAGTCTACTATTTGATCGTTCCCTGGAAGACCAGTAGTAGTTTCCGATGCACATCTGGTGACATTCTGTAATCTGTGGACTATCAGAGTGTTGATGAAACACAGAAATTGCATCGGGATTGAATACAACAGTCACCATGCGCACTTTCCTCCACAGGAGTAATGTCTCAAACAGTCAAGGCTTTGATCGTTCCCTGGAAGACCAGTAATAGTTTCCGATGCACATCTTGTGGCATTCCTTAATCTGTGGACTACCAGAGTGTTGATGAAACACAGAAATTGCATCGGGATTGAATACAACAGTCACCATGCGCACTTCCCTCCACGCGAGTAATGTCTCAAACAGTCTACGCTTTGATCGTTCCCTGGAAGACCAGTAGTAGTTTCCGATGCACGTCTGGTGGCATTCTGTAATCTGTGGGTTTCAGAGTGTTGATGAAACACAGAAATTGCATCGGGATTGAATACAACAGTCACCTTGCGCACTTTCCTCCAGGGGTAAAATGTCTAAAACAGTTTACGCTTTGAATTCCCTGGAAGTCCAGTAGTAGTTTCCGATGCACATCTGGAGGCATTCTGTAATCTGTCTACTATCAGAGTATTGATGGAGCACAGAAATTGCATCGGGATTGAATACAACAGCACTATGCGCACTTTCCTCCACGGGTGCAATGTCTCAAACAGTCTACGATTTGATCGTTCCCTGGAAGACCAGTAGTAGTTTACGATGCACGTCTGGTGGCATTCTGTAATCTGTGGACTACCAGAGCGTTGATGAAACACAGAAATTGCATCGGGATTGAATACAACAGTCACCATGCGCACTTGCCTACATGTTAGTAATGTCTAAATCAGTCTACGCTTTGATCGTTCCCTGGAAAACCAGTAGTAGTTTCCGATGCACGTCTGGTGTCATTCTGTAATCTGTGGACTATCAGAGTGTGGATGAAACACAGAAATTGCATCGGGATTGAATACAACAGTCACCATGCGCACTTTCCTCCATGGGAGTAATGTCTCAAACATTCTACGCTTTGATCGTTCCCTGGAGGACCAGTAGTAGTTTCGGATGCACATCGGGTTGCATTCCTCAATCTGTGGACTATCAGAGTGTTGATGAAACACAGAAATTGCATCGGGATTGAATACAACAGACACCGTGCGCACTTTCCTCCATGGGAGTAATGTCTCAAACAGTCTACGCTTTGATCGTTCCCTGGAAGACCTGTGGTAGTGTCCGATGCACATCTGGAGTCATTTTGTAATCTGCGGACTATCAGAGTGTTGATGAAACACAGAAATTGCATTGGGATTGAATGCAACAGTCACCATGCGCACTTTCCTCCATGGGAGTAATGTCTCTAAGAGTCTACGCTTGGACCGTTCCCTGGAAGACCAGTAGTAGTTTGCGATGCACGTCTGGTGGCATTCTGTAATCTGTGGGCTATCAGAGTTTTCATGAAACACAGAAATTACATCGGGATTGAATACAACAGTCACCATGCGCACTTTCCTCCATGGGAGTAATGTTTCAAACAGTCTACGCTTTGATCGATCCCTGGAAGACCAGTAGTATATTCCGATGCACATCTGGACTCATTCTGTAATCTGTCTACTATCAGAGTATTGATGGAACACAGAAATTGCATCGGGATTGAATACAACAGCACCATGCGCACTTTCCTCCACGGGTGCAATGTCTCAAACAGTCTACGGTTTGATCGTTCCCTGGAAGACCAGTAGTAGTTTCCGATGCACATCTGGAGGCATTCTGTAATCTGTGGACTATCAGACTATTGATGAAACATAGAAATTGCATCGGAATTGAATACAACAGTCACCATGCCCACTTTCCTCCATGGGAGTAATGTCTCAAATAGTCTACGCTTTGATCGTTCCCTGGAAGAAAAGTAGTAGTTTCGATGCACATCTGGATGCATTCTATAATCTGTGGACCTTCAAAGAGTTGATGAAACAAAGAAATTGCATCGGGATTGAATACAACAGCAACATGCGCACTTTCCTCCACGGGTGCAATGTCTCAAACAGGCTACGTCTTTGATAGTTCCCTGGAAGACCAGTAGTAGTTTCCGATGCACGTCTGGTGGCATTCTGTAATCTGTGGACTATCAGAGTGTGGATGAAACACAGAAATTGCATCGGGATTGAATACAACAGTCACCTTGCGCACTTTCCTCCATGGGAGTAATGTCTCAAACAGTCTACGCTTTGATCGTTCCCTGGAAGACCAGTAGTAATTTCCGATGCACATCTGCTCTCATTCTGAAGTCTGTGGACCTTCAGATTGTTGATGAAACACAGAAATTGCATCGGAATTGAATACAACAGTCACCATGAGCACTTGCCTCCATGGGAGTAATGTCTCAAACAGTCTACGGTTTGAACGTTCCCTGGAAGACCAGTGGTAGTTTCCGATTCACATCTGGAGGCATTCTGTAATCTGTTGACTATCAGAGTGTTGATGAAACACAGAAATTGCATTGGGATTGAATACAACAGTCACCATGCGCACTTTCCTCCACAGGAGTAACGTCTCAAACAGTCTACGCTTTGATCGTTCCCTGGAAGACCAGTAGTAGTTCCCGATGCACGTCTGGTGGCATTCTGTAATCTATGGACTATCAGAGTGTTGATGAAACACAGAAATTGCATCGGGATTGTATACAACAGTCACCATGCGCACTTTCCTCCACGGGAGTATTTCTCAAACAGTCTACGCTTTGATCGTTCCCTGGAAGACCAGTAGTAGTTTCTGATGCACACCTGGTGGCATTCCTTAATCTGTGGACTATCGGAGTGTTGATGAAACGCCGAAATTGCATCGGGATTGAATACAACAGTCACCATGCATACTTTCCTCCACGGGAGTATTGTCTCAAACAGTCTACGCTTTGATCGTTCCCTGGAATACCAGAAGTAGTTCCCGATGCACGTCTGGTGGCATTCTGTAATCTGTTCACTATCAGAGTGTTGATGAAACACAGAAATTGCATCGGGATTGAATACAACAGTCACCTTGCGCACTTTCCTCCATGGGAGTTATGTCACAAACAGTCTACACTTTGAGTTTCCTGGAAGACCGGTAGTAGTTTCCGATGCACATCTGGAGGCATTCTGTAATCTGTCTACTATCAGAGTATTGATGGAGCACAGAAATTGCATCGGGATTGAATACAACAGCACTATGCGCACTTTCCTCCACGGGTGCAATGTCTCAAACAGTCTACGATTTGATCGTTCCCTGGAAGACCAGTAGTAGTTTACGATGCACGTCTGGTGGCATTCTGTAATCTGTGGACTACCAGAGCGTTGATGAAACACAGAAATTGCATCGGGATTGAATACAACAGTCACCATGCGCACTTGCCTACATGTTAGTAATGTCTAAATCAGTCTACGCTTTGATCGTTCCCTGGAAAACCAGTAGTAGTTTCCGATGCACGTCTGGTGTCATTCTGTAATCTGTGGACTATCAGAGTGTGGATGAAACACAGAAATTGCATCGGGATTGAATACAACAGTCACCATGCGCACTTTCCTCCATGGGAGTAATGTCTCAAACAGTCTACGCTTTGATCGTTCCCTGGAGGACCAGTAGTAGTTTCGGATGCACATCGGGTTGCATTCCTTAATCTGTGGACTATCAGAGTGTTGATGAAACACAGAAATTGCATCGGGATTGAATACAACAGTCACCGTGCGCACTTTCCTCCATGGGAGTAATGTCTCAAACAGTCTACGCTTTGATCGTTCCCTGGAAGACCTGTGGTAGTGTCCGATGCACATCTGGAGTCATTCTGTATTCTGCGGACTATCAGAGTGTTGATGAAACACAGAAATTGCATTGGGATTGAATGCAACAGTCACCATGCGCACTTTCCTCCATGGGAGTAATGTCTCTAAGAGTCTACGCTTGGACCGTTCCCTGGAAGACCAGTAGTAGTTTGCGATGCACGTCTGGTGGCATTCTGTAATCTGTGGACTATCAGAGTTTTGATGAAACACAGAAATTACATCGGGATTGAATACAACAGTCACCATGCGCACTTTCTTCCATGGGAGTAATGTTTCAAACAGTCTACGCTTTGATCGATCCCTGGAAGACCAGTAGTATATTCCGATGCACATCTGGACTCATTCTGTAATCTGTCTACTATCAGAGTATTGATGGAACACAGAAATTGCATCGGGATTGAATACAACAGCACCATGCGCACTTTCCTCCACGGGTGCAATGTCTCAAACAGTCTACGGTTTGATCGTTCCCTGGAAGACCAGTAGTAGTTTCCGATGCACATCTGGAGGCATTCTGTAATCTGTGGACTATCAGACTATTGATGAAACACAGAAATTGCATCGGAATTGAATACAACAGTCACCATGCGCACTTTCCTCCATGGGAGTAATGTCTCAAACAGTCTACGCTTTGATCGTTCCCTGGAAGACCAGTAGTAATTTCCGATGCACATCTGCTCTCATTCTGAAGTCTGTGGACCTTCAGATTGTTGATGAAACACAGAAATTGCATCGGAATTTAATACAACAGTCACCATGAGCACTTGCCTCCATGGGAGTAATGTCTCAAACAGTCTACGGTTTGAACGTTCCCTGGAAGACCAGTGGTAGTTTCCGATTCACATCTGGAGGCATTCTGTAATCTGTTGACTATCAGAGTGTTGATGAAACACAGAAATTGCATTGGGATTGAATACAACAGTCACCATGCGCACTTTCCTCCACGGGAGTAATGTCTCAAACAGTCTACTATTTGATCGTTCCCTGGAACACCAGTAGTAGTTTCCAACTCACATCTGGTAGCATTCTGTAATCTGTGGACTATCAGAGTGTTGATGAAACACAGAAATTGCATCGGGATTGAATACAACAGTCACCATGCGCACTTTCCTCCACAGGAGTAACGTCTCAAACAGTCTACGCTTTGATCGTTCACTGGAAGACCAGTAGTAGTTCCCGATGCACGTCTGGTGGCATTCTGTAATCTATGGACTATCAGAGTGTTGATGAAACACAGAAATTGCATCGGGATTGTATACAACAGTCACCATGCGCACTTTCCTCCACGGGAGTATTTCTCAAACAGTCTACGCTTTGATCGTTCCCTGGAAGACCAGTAGTAGTTTCTGATGCACACCTGGTGGCATTCTGTAATCTGTGGACTATCAGAGTGTTGATGAAACACAGAAATTGCATCGGGATTGAATACAACAGTCACCATGCGCACTTTAATCCATGGGAGTAATGTCTCAAATAGTCGACGCTTTGATCGTTCCCTGGATGACCAGTAGTAGTTTCCGATGCACATTTGCATGCATTCTGTAATCTGTGGACCTTCAAATTGTTGATTAAACACAGATATTGCATTGGGATTGAATAAAACAGTCACCATGAGTACTTGCCTCCATGATAGTAATGTCTCAAACAGTCTACGCTTTGATCGTTCCCTGGAAGACCAGTGGTAGTTTCCGATTCACATCTGGAGGCATTCTGTAATCTGTTCACTATCAGGGTGTTGATGAAACACAGAAATTGCATTGGGATTGAATACAACAGTCACCATGCGGACTTTCCACCACGGGAGTAATGTCCCAAACAGTCTACTATTTGATCGTTCCCTGGAAGACCAGTAGTAGTTTCCGATGCACATCTGGTGGCATTCTGTAATCTGTGGACTATCAGAGTGTTGATGAAACACAGAAATTGCATCGGGATTGAATACAACAGTCACCATGCGCACTTTCCTCCACAGGAGTAATGTCTCAAACAGTCAACGCTTTGATCGTTCCCTGGAAGACCAGTAATAGTTTCCGATGCACATCTGCTCTCATTCTGAAGTCTGTGGACCTTCAGATTGTTGATGAAACACAGAAATTGCATCGGAATTTAATACAACAGTCACCATGAGCACTTGCCTCCATGGGAGTAATGTCTCAAACAGTCTACGGTTTGAACGTTCCCTGGAAGACCAGTGGTAGTTTCCGATTCACATCTGGAGGCATTCTGTAATCTGTTGACTATCAGAGTGTTGATGAAACACAGAAATTGCATTGGGATTGAATACAACAGTCACCATGCGCACTTTCCTCCACGGGAGTAATGTCTCAAACAGTCTACTATTTGATCGTTCCCTGGAACACCAGTAGTAGTTTCCAACTCACATCTGGTAGCATTCTGTAATCTGTGGACTATCAGAGTGTTGATGAAACACAGAAATTGCATCGGGATTGAATACAACAGTCACCATGCGCACTTTCCTCCACAGGAGTAACGTCTCAAACAGTCTACGCTTTGATCGTTCCCTGGAAGACCAGTAGTAGTTCCCGATGCACGTCTGGTGGCATTCTGTAATCTATGGACTATCAGAGTGTTGATGAAACACAGAAATTGCATCGGGATTGTATACAACAGTCACCATGCGCACTTTCCTCCACGGGAGTATATCTCAAACAGTCTACGCTTTGATCGTTCCCTGGAAGACCAGTAGTAGTTTCTGATGCACACCTGGTGGCATTCTGTAATCTGTGGACTATCAGAGTGTTGATGAAACACAGAAATTGCATCGGGATTGAATACAACAGTCACCATGCGCACTTTAATCCATGGGAGTAATGTCTCAAATAGTCGACGCTTTGATCGTTCCCTGGATGACCAGTAGTAGTTTCCGATGCACATTTGCATGCATTCTGTAATCTGTGGACCTTCAAATTGTTGATGAAACACAGAAATTGCATTGGGATTGAATAAAACAGTCACCATGAGTACTTGCCTCCATGATAGTAATGTCTCAAACAGTCTACGCTTTGATCGTTCCCTGGAAGACCAGTGGTAGTTTCCGATTCACATCTGGAGGCATTCTGTAATCTGTTCACTATCAGAGTGTTGATGAAACACAGAAATTGCATTGGGATTGAATACAACAGTCACCATGCGGACTTTCCACCACGGGAGTAATGTCTCAAACAGTCTACTATTTGATCGTTCCCTGGAAGACCAGTAGTAGTTTCCGATGCACATCTGGTGGCATTCTGTAATCTGTGGACTATCAGAGTGTTGATGAAACACAGAAATTGCATCGGGATTGAATACAACAGTCACCATGCGCACTTTCCTCCACAGGAGTAATGTCTCAAACAGTCAACGCTTTGATCGTTCCCTGGAAGACCAGTAATAGTTTCCGATGCACATCTTGTGGCATTCCTTAATCTGTGGACTACCAGAGTGTTGATGAAACACAGAAATTGCATCGGGATTGAATACAACAGTCACCATGCGCACTTTCCTCCACGCGAGTAATGTCTCAAACAGTCTACGCTTTGATCGTTCCCTGGAAGACCAGTAGTAGTTTCCGATGCACGTCTGGTGGCATTCTGTAATCTGTGGGTTTCAGAGTGTTGATGAAACACAGAAATTGCATCGGGATTGAATACAACAGTCACCGTGCGCACTTTCCTCCACGGGAGTAATGTCTCAAACAGTCTACGCTTTGATCGTTCCCTGGAAGACCACTAGTAGTTTCCGATGCACATCTGGTGGCATTCTGCAATCTGTTGACTATCAGAGTGTTGATGAAACACAGAAATTGCATCGGGATTGAATACAACAGTCACCTTGCGCACTTTCCTCCATGGGAGTTATGTCACAAACAGTCTACACTTTGAGTTTCCTGGAAGACCGGTAGTAGTTTCCGATGCACATCTGGAGGCATTCTGTAATCTGTCTACTATCAGAGTATTGATGAAGCACAGAAATTGCATCGGGATTGAATACAACAGCACTATGCGCACTTTCCTCCACGGGTGCAATGTCTCAAACAGTCTACGATTTGATCGTTCCCTGGAAGACCAGTAGTAGTTTACGATGCACGTCTGGTGGCATTCTGTAATCTGTGGACTACCAGAGCGTTGATGAAACACAGAAATTGCATCGGGATTGAATACAACAGTCACCATGCGCACTTTCCTACATGTTAGTAATGTCTAAATCAGTCTACGCTTTGATCGTTCCCTGGAAAACCAGTAGTAGTTTCCGATGCACGTCTGGTGTCATTCTGTAACTGTGGACTATCAGAGTGTGGATGAAACACAGAAATTGCATCGGGATTGAATACAACAGTCACCATGCGCACTTTCCTCCATGGGAGTAATGTCTCAAACAGTCTACGCTTTGATCGTTCCCTGGAGGACCAGTAGTAGTTTCGGATGCACATCGGGTTGCATTCCTTAATCTGTGGACTATCAGAGTGTTGATGAAACACAGAATTTGCATCGGGATTGAATACAACAGTCACCGTGCGCACTTTCCTCCATGGGAGTAATGTCTCAAACAGTCTACGCTTTGATCGTTCCCTGGAAGACCTGTGGTAGTGTCCGATGCACATCTGGAGTCATTCTGTAATCTGCGGACTATCAGAGTGTTGATGAAACACAGAAATTGCATTGGGATTGAATGCAACAGTCACCATGCGCACTTTCCTCCATGGGAGTAATGTCTCTAAGAGTCTACGCTTGGACCGTTCCCTGGAAGACCAGTAGTAGTTTGCGATGCACGTCTGGTGGCATTCTGTAATCTGTGGACTATCAGAGTTTTGATGAAACACAGAAATTACATCGGGATTGAATACAACAGTCACCATGCGCACTTTCCTCCATGGGAGTAATGTTTCAAACAGTCTACGCTTTGATCGATCCCTGGAAGACCAGTAGTATATTCCGATGCACATCTGGACTCATTCTGTAATCTGTCTACTATCAGAGTATTGATGGAACACAGATATTGCATCGGGATTGAATACAACAGCACCATGCGCACTTTCCTCCACGGGTGCAATGTCTCAAACAGTCTACGGTTCGATCGTTCCCTGGAAGACCAGTAGTAGTTTCCGATGCACATCTGGAGGCATTCTGTAATCTGTGGACTATCAGACTATTGATGAAACACAGAAATTGCATCGGAATTGAATACAACAGTCACCATGCGCACTTTCCTCCATGGGAGTAATGTCTCAAATAGTCTACGCTTTGATCGTTCCCTGGAAGAAAAGTAGTAGTTTCGATGCACATCTGGATGCATTCTATAATCTGTGGACCTTCAAAGAGTTGATGAAACAAAGAAATTGCATCGGGATTGAATACAACAGCAACATGCGCACTTTCCTCCACGGGTGCAATGTCTCAAACAGTCTACGCCTTTGATCGTTCCCTGGAAGACCAGTAGTAGTTTCCGATGCACGTCTGGTGGCATTCTGTAATCTGTGGACTATCAGAGTGTGGATGAAACACAGAAATTGCATCGGGATTGAATACAACAGTCACCATGCGCACTTTCCTCCATGGGAGTAATGTCTCAAACAGTCTACGCTTTGATCGTTCCCTGGAAGACCAGTAGTAATTTCCGATGCACATCTGCTCTCATTCTGAAGTCTGTGGACCTTCAGATTGTTGATGAAACACAGAAATTGCATCGGAATTGAATACAACAGTCACCATGAGCACTTGCCTCCATGGGAGTAATGTCTCAAACAGTCTACGGTTTGAACGTTCCCTGGAAGACCAGTGGTAGTTTCCGATTCACATCTGGAGGCATTCTGTAATCTGTTGACTATCAGAGTGTTGATGAAACACAGAAATTGCATTGGGATTGAATACAACAGTCACCATGCGCACTTTCCTCCACGGGAGTAATGTCTCAAACAGTCTACTATTTGATCGTTCCCTGGAACACCAGTAGTAGTTTCCAACTCACATCTGGTAGCATTCTGTAATCTGTGGACTATCAGAGTGTTGATGAAACACAGAAATTGCATCGGGATTGAATACAACAGTCACCATGCGCACTTTCCTCCACAGGAGTAACGTCTCAAACAGTCTACGCTTTGATCGTTCCCTGGAAGACCGGTAATAGTTTCCGATGCACATCTTGTGGCATTCCTTAATCTGTGGACTATCAGAGTGTTGATGAAACACAGAAATTGAATCGGGATTGAATACAACAGTCACCATGCGCACTTTCCTCCACGGGAGTAATGTCTCAAACAGTCTACGCGTTGATCGTTCCCTGGAAGACCAGTAGTAGTTCCCGATGCACGTCTGGTGGCATTCTGTAATCTATGGACTATCAGAGTGTTGATGAAACACAGAAATTGCATCGGGATTGTATACAACAGTCACCATGCGCACTTTCCTCCACGGGAGTAATGTCTTAAACAGTCTACGCTTTGATCGTTCCCTGGAAGACCAGTAGTAGTTTCCGATGCACACCTGGTGGCATTCTGTAATCTGTGGACTATCAGAGTGTTGATAAAACACAGAAATTGCATCGGGATTGAATACAATAGTCACCATGCGCACTTTAATCCATGGGAGTAATGTCTCAAATAGTCGACGCTTTGATCGTTCCCTGGATGACCAGTAGTAGTTTCCGATGCACATTTGCATGCATTCTGTAATCTGTGGACCTTCAAATTGTTGATGAAACACAGAAATTGCATTGGGATTGAATAAAACAGTCACCATGAGTACTTGCCTCCATGCTAGTAATGTCTCAAACAGTCTACGCTTTGATCGTTCCCTGGAAGACCAGTGGTAGTTTCCGATTCACATCTGGAGGCATTCTGTAAACAGTTCACTATCAGAGTGTTGATGAAACACAGAAATTGCATTGGGATTGAATACAACAGTCACCATGCGCACTTTCCTCCACGGGAGTATTGTCTCAAACTGTCAACGCTTTGATCGTTCCCTGGAAGACCAGTAATAGTTTCCGATGCACATCTTGTGGCATTCCTTAATCTGTGGACTATCAGAGTGTTGATGAAACACAGAAATTGCATCGGGATTGAATACAACAGTCACCATGCGCACTTTCCTCCACGTGAGTAATGTCTCAAACAGTCTACGCTTTGATCGTTCCCTGGAAGACCAGTAGTAGTTTCCGATGCACGTCTGGTGGCATTCTGTAATCTGTGGACTACCAGAGCGTTGATGAAACACAGAAATTGCATCGGGATTGAATACAACAGTCACCATGCGCACTTGCCTACATGTTAGTAATGTCTAAATCAGTCTACGCTTTGATCGTTCCCTGGAAAACCAGTAGTAGTTTCCGATTCACGTCTGGTGTCATTCTGTAATCTGTGGACTATCAGAGTGTGGATGAAACAAAGAAATTGCATCGGGATTGAATACAACAGTCACCATGCGCACTTTCCTCCATACGAGTAATGTCTCAAACAGCCTACGCTTTGATCGTTCCCTGGAAGACCAGAAGTAGTTTCGGATGCACATCGGGTGGCATTCCTTAATCTGTGGACTATCAGAGTGTTGATGAAACACAGAAATTGCATTGGGATTGAATACAACAGTTACCATGCGCACTTTCCTCCAGGGGTAAAATGTCTAAAACAGTATACGCTTTGAATTCCCTGGAAGTCCAGTAGTAGTTTCCGATGCACATCTGGAGGCATTCTGTAATCTGTGGACTATCACAGTGTTGATGAAACAAAGAAATGGCGTCGGGATTGAATAAAACAGTCACCATGCGCACTTGCCTACATGTTAGTAATGTCTAAAACAGCCTACGCTTTGATCGTTCCATGGAAGACCAGTGGTAGTGTCCGATGCACATCTGGAGGCATTCTGTAATCTGTGAACTATCAGAGTGTTGATGAAACACAGAAATTGCATTGGGGTTGAATAGAACAGTCACCATGCGCACTTTCCTCCATGGGAGTAAAGTCTCTAAGAGTCTAGGCTTTGTTCGTTCCCAGGAAGACCAGCAGTAGTTTCCGACACACATCTGGAAGCATTCTGTAATCTGTGGAGTATCAGAGTGTTGATGAAACACAGAAATTGCATCGGGATTGAATACAACAGTCACCGTGCGAACTTTCCTCCATGGGAGTAATGTCTCAAACAGTCTACGCTTTGATCGTTCCCTGGAAGACCTGTGGTAGTGTCCGATGCACATCTGGAGTCATTCTGTAATCTGCTGACTATCAGAGTGTTGATGAAACACAGAAATTGCATTGGGATTGAATGCAACAGTCACCATGCGCACTTTCCTCCATGGGAGTAATGTCTCTAAGAGTCTACGCTTGGACCGTTCCCTGGGTGACCAGCAGTAGTTTGCGATGCACGTCTGGTGGCATTCTGTAATCTGTGGACTATCAGAGTGTTGATGAAACACAGAAATTGCATCGGGATTGAATACAACAGTCACCGTGCGCACTTTCCTCCATGGGAGTAATGTCTCAAACAGTCTACGCTTTGATCGTTCCCTGGAAGACCAGTAGTAATTTCCGATGCACATCTGCTCTCATTCTGAAGTCTGTGGACCTTCAGATTGTTGATGAAACACAGAAATTGCATCGGAATTTAATACAACAGTCACCATGAGCACTTGCCTCCATGGGAGTAATGTCTCAAACAGTCTACGGTTTGAACGTTCCCTGGAAGACCAGTGGTAGTTTCCGATTCACATCTGGAGGCATTCTGTAATCTGTTGACTATCAGAGTGTTGATGAAACACAGAAATTGCATTGGGATTGAATACAACGGTCACCATGCGCACTTTCCTCCACGGGAGTAATGTCTCAAACAGTCTACTATTTGATCGTTCCCTGGAACACCAGTAGTAGTTTCCAACTGACATCTGGTAGCATTCTGTAATCTGTGGACTATCAGAGTGTTGATGAAACACAGAAATTGCATCGGGATTGAATACAACAGTCACCATGCGCACTTTCCTCCACAGGAGTAACGTCTCAAACAGTCTACGCTTTGATCGTTCCCTGGAAGACCAGTAGTAGTTCCCGATGCACGTCTGGTGGCATTCTGTAATCTATGGACTATCAGAGTGTTGATGAAACACAGAAATTGCATCGGGATTGTATACAACAGTCACCATGCGCACTTTCCTCCACGGGAGTATTTCTCAAACAGTCTACGCTTTGATCGTTCCCTGGAAGACCAGTAGTAGTTTCTGATGCACACCTGGTGGCATTCTGTAATCTGTGGACTATCAGAGTGTTGATGAAACACAGAAATTGCATCGGGATTGAATACAACAGTCACCATGCGCACTTTCCTCCACAGGAGTAACGTCTCAAACAGTCTACGCTTTGATCGTTCCCTGGAAGACCAGTAGTAGTTCCCGATGCACGTCTGGTGGCATTCTGTAATCTATGGACTATCAGAGTGTTGATGAAACACAGAAATTGCATCGGGATTGTATACAACAGTCACCATGCGCACTTTCCTCCACGGGAGTATTTCTCAAACAGTCTACGCTTTGATCGTTCCCTGGAAGACCAGTAGTAGTTTCTGATGCACACCTGGTGGCATTCTGTAATCTGTGGACTATCAGAGTGTTGATGAAACACAGAAATTGCATCGGGATTGAATACAACAGTCACCATGCGCACTTTAATCCATGGGAGTAATGTCTCAAATAGTCGACGCTTTGATCGTTCCCTGGATGACCAGTAGTAGTTTCCGATGCACATTTGCATGCATTCTGTAATCTGTGGACCTTCAAATTGTTGATGAAACACAGAAATTGCATTGGGATTGAATAAAACAGTCACCATGAGTACTTGCCTCCATGATAGTAATGTCTCAAACAGTCTACGCTTTGATCGTTCCCTGGAAGACCAGTGGTAGTTTCCGATTCACATCTGGAGGCATTCTGTAATCTGTTCACTATCAGAGTGTTGATGAAACACAGAAATTGCATTGGGATTGAATACAACAGTCACCATGCGGACTTTCCACCACGGGAGTAATGTCTCAAACAGTCTACTATTTGATCGTTCCCTGGAAGACCAGTAGTAGTTTCCGATGCACATCTGGTGGCATTCTGTAATCTGTGGACTATCAGAGTGTTGATGAAACACAGAAATTGCATCGGGATTGAATACAACAGTCACCATGCGCACTTTCCTCCACAGGAGTAATGTCTCAAACAGTCAACGCTTTGATCGTTCCCTGGAAGACCAGTAATAGTTTCCGATGCACATCTTGTGGCATTCCTTAATCTGTGGACTACCAGAGTGTTGATGAAACACAGAAATTGCATCGGGATTGAATACAACAGTCACCATGCGCACTTTCCTCCACGCGAGTAATGTCTCAAACAGTCTACGCTTTGATCGTTCCCTGGAAGACCAGTAGTAGTTTCCGATGCACGTCTGGTGGCATTCTGTAATCTGTGGGTTTCAGAGTGTTGATGAAACACAGAAATTGCATCGGGATTGAATACAACAGTCACCGTGCGCACTTTCCTCCACGGGAGTAATGTCTCAAACAGTCTACGCTTTGATCGTTCCCTGGAAGACCACTAGTAGTTTCCGATGCACATCTGGTGGCATTCTGCAATCTGTTGACTATCAGAGTGTTGATGAAACACAGAAATTGCATCGGGATTGAATACAACAGTCACCTTGCGCACTTTCCTCCATGGGAGTTATGTCACAAACAGTCTACACTTTGAGTTTCCTGGAAGACCGGTAGTAGTTTCCGATGCACATCTGGAGGCATTCTGTAATCTGTCTACTATCAGAGTATTGATGGAGCACAGAAATTGCATCGGGATTGAATACAACAGCACTATGCGCACTTTCCTCCACGGGTGCAATGTCTCAAACAGTCTACGATTTGATCGTTCCCTGGAAGACCAGTAGTAGTTTACGATGCACGTCTGGTGGCATTCTGTAATCTGTGGACTACCAGAGCGTTGATGAAACACAGAAATTGCATCGGGATTGAATACAACAGTCACCATGCGCACTTGCCTACATGTTAGTAATGTCTAAATCAGTCTACGCTTTGATCGTTCCCTGGAAAACCAGTAGTAGTTTCCGATGCACGTCTGGTGTCATTCTGTAATCTGTGGACTATCAGAGTGTGGATGAAACACAGAAATTGCATCGGGATTGAATACAACAGTCACCATGCGCACTTTCCTCCATGGGAGTAATGTCTCAAACAGTCTACGCTTTGATCGTTCCCTGGAGGACCAGTAGTAGTTTCGGATGCACATCGGGTTGCATTCCTTAATCTGTGGACTATCAGAGTGTTGATGAAACACAGAAATTGCATCGGGATTGAATACAACAGTCACCGTGCGCACTTTCCTCCATGGGAGTAATGTCTCAAATAGTCGACGCTTTGATCGTTCACTGGATGACCAGTAGTAGTTTCCGATGCACATTTCCATGCATTCTGAAATCTGTGGACCTTCAGATTGTTGATGAAACACAGAAATTGCATCGGAATTGAATACAACAGTCACCATTAGCACTTGCCTCCATGGGAGTAATGTCTCAAACAGTTTACGCTTTGAACGTTCCCTGGAAGTCCAGTGGTAGTTTCCGATTCACATCTGGAGGCATTCTGTAATCTGTTGACTATCAGAGTGTTGATGAAACACAGAAATTACATTGGGATTGAATACAACAGTCACCATGCGCACTTTCCTCCACGGGAGTAATGTCTCAAACAGTCTACTATTTGATCGTTCCCTGGAACACCAGTAGTAGTTTCCAACTCACATCTTATAGCATTCTGTAATCTGTGGACTATCAGAGTGTTGATGAAACACAGAAATTGCATCGGGATTGAATACAACAGTCACCATGCGCACTTTCCTCCACAGGAGTAACGTCTCAAACAGTCTACGCTTTGATCGTTCCCTGGAAGACCAGTAATAGTTTCCGATGCACATCTTGTGGCATTCCTTAATCTGTGGACTATCAGAGTGTTGATGAAACACAGAAATTGCATCGGGATTGAATACAACAGTCACCATGCGCACTTTCCTCCACGGGAGTAATGTCTCAAACAGTCTACGCTTTGATCGTTCCCTGGAAGACCAGTAGTAGTTCCCGATGCACGTCTGGTGGCATTCTGTAATCTATGGACTATCAGAGTGTTGATGAAACACAGAAATTGCATCGGGATTGTATACAACAGTCACCATGCGCACTTTCCTCCACGGGAGTATTTCTCAAACAGTCTACGCTTTGATCGTTCCCTGAAAGACCAGTAGTAGTTTCTGATGCACACCTGGTGGCATTCTGTAATCTGTGGACTGTCAGAGTGTTGATGAAACACAGAAATTGCATCGGGATTGAATACAACAGTCACCATGCGCACTTTAATCCATGGGAGTAATGTCTCAAATAGTCGACGCTTTGATCGTTCCCTGGATGACCAGTAGTAGTTTCCGATGCACATTTGCATGCATTCTGTAATCTGTGGACCTTCAAATTGTTGATGAAACACAGAAATTGCATTGGGATTGAATAAAACAGTCACCATGAGTACTTGCCTCCATGATAGTAATGTCTCAAACAGTCTACGCTTTGATCGTTCCCTGGAAGACCAGTGGTAGTTTCCGATTCACATCTGGAGGCATTCTGTAATCTGTTCACTATCAGAGTGTTGATGAACCACAGAAATTGCATTGGGATTGAATACAACAGTCACCATGCGGACTTTCCTCCACGGGAGTAATGTCTCAAACAGTCTACTATTTGATCGTTCCCTGGAAGACCAGTAGTAGTTTCCGATGCACATCTGGTGACATTCTGTAATCTGTGGACTATCAGAGTGTTGATGAAACACAGAAATTGCATCGGGATTGAATACAACAGTCACCATGCGCACTTTCCTCCACAGGAGTAATGTCTCAAACAGTCAAGGCTTTGATCGTTCCCTGGAAGACCAGTAATAGTTTCCGATGCACATCTTGTGGCATTCCTTAATCTGTGGACTACCAGAGTGTTGATGAAACACAGAAATTGCATCGGGATTGAATACAACAGTCACCATGCGCACTTCCCTCCACGCGAGTAATGTCTCAAACAGTCTACGCTTTGATCGTTCCCTGGAAGACCAGTAGTAGTTTCCGATGCACGTCTGGTGGCATTCTGTAATCTGTGGGTTTCAGAGTGTTGATGAAACACAGAAATTGCATCGGGATTGAATACAACAGTCACCTTGCGCACTTTCCTCCAGGGGTAAAATGTCTAAAACAGTTTACGCTTTGAATTCCCTGGAAGTCCAGTAGTAGTTTCCGATGCACATCTGGAGGCATTCTGTAATCTGTCTACTATCAGAGTATTGATGGAGCACAGAAATTGCATCGGGATTGAATACAACAGCACTATGCGCACTTTCCTCCACGGGTGCAATGTCTCAAACAGTCTACGATTTGATCGTTCCCTGGAAGACCAGTAGTAGTTTACGATGCACGTCTGGTGGCATTCTGTAATCTGTGGACTACCAGAGCGTTGATGAAACACAGAAATTGCATCGGGATTGAATACAACAGTCACCATGCGCACTTGCCTACATGTTAGTAATGTCTAAATCAGTCTACGCTTTGATCGTTCCCTGGAAAACCAGTAGTAGTTTCCGATGCACGTCTGGTGTCATTCTGTAATCTGTGGACTATCAGAGTGTGGATGAAACACAGAAATTGCATCGGGATTGAATACAACAGTCACCATGCGCACTTTCCTCCATGGGAGTAATGTCTCAAACATTCTACGCTTTGATCGTTCCCTGGAGGACCAGTAGTAGTTTCGGATGCACATCGGGTTGCATTCCTCAATCTGTGGACTATCAGAGTGTTGATGAAACACAGAAATTGCATCGGGATTGAATACAACAGACACCGTGCGCACTTTCCTCCATGGGAGTAATGTCTCAAACAGTCTACGCTTTGATCGTTCCCTGGAAGACCTGTGGTAGTGTCCGATGCACATCTGGAGTCATTTTGTAATCTGCGGACTATCAGAGTGTTGATGAAACACAGAAATTGCATTGGGATTGAATGCAACAGTCACCATGCGCACTTTCCTCCATGGGAGTAATGTCTCTAAGAGTCTACGCTTGGACCGTTCCCTGGAAGACCAGTAGTAGTTTGCGATGCACGTCTGGTGGCATTCTGTAATCTGTGGACTATCAGAGTTTTCATGAAACACAGAAATTACATCGGGATTGAATACAACAGTCACCATGCGCACTTTCCTCCATGGGAGTAATGTTTCAAACAGTCTACGCTTTGATCGATCCCTGGAAGACCAGTAGTATATTCCGATGCACATCTGGACTCATTCTGTAATCTGTCTACTATCAGAGTATTGATGGAACACAGAAATTGCATCGGGATTGAATACAACAGCACCATGCGCACTTTCCTCCACGGGTGCAATGTCTCAAACAGTCTACGGTTTGATCGTTCCCTGGAAGACCAGTAGTAGTTTCCGATGCACATCTGGAGGCATTCTGTAATCTGTGGACTATCAGACTATTGATGAAACACAGAAATTGCATCGGAATTGAATACAACAGTCACCATGCGCACTTTCCTCCATGGGAGTAATGTCTCAAATAGTCTACGCTTTGATCGTTCCCTGGAAGAAAAGTAGTAGTTTCGATGCACATCTGGATGCATTCTATAATCTGTGGACCTTCAAAGAGTTGATGAAACAAAGAAATTGCATCGGGATTGAATACAACAGCAACATGCGCACTTTCCTCCACGGGTGCAATGTCTCAAACAGGCTACGCCTTTGATAGTTCCCTGGAAGACCAGTAGTAGTTTCCGATGCACGTCTGGTGGCATTCTGTAATCTGTGGACTATCAGAGTGTGGATGAAACACAGAAATTGCATCGGGATTGAATACAACAGTCACCTTGCGCACTTTCCTCCATGGGAGTAATGTCTCAAACAGTCTACGCTTTGATCGTTCCCTGGAAGACCAGTAGTAATTTCCGATGCACATCTGCTCTCATTCTGAAGTCTGTGGACCTTCAGATTGTTGATGAAACACAGAAATTGCATCGGAATTGAATACAACAGTCACCATGAGCACTTGCCTCCATGGGAGTAATGTCTCAAACAGTCTACGGTTTGAACGTTCCCTGGAAGACCAGTGGTAGTTTCCGATTCACATCTGGAGGCATTCTGTAATCTGTTGACTATCAGAGTGTTGATGAAACACAGAAATTGCATTGGGATTGAATACAACAGTCACCATGCGCACTTTCCTCCACAGGAGTAACGTCTCAAACAGTCTACG
Source organism: Schistocerca gregaria (assembly GCF_023897955.1). NCBI lineage: Eukaryota > Metazoa > Arthropoda > Insecta > Orthoptera > Acrididae > Schistocerca > Schistocerca gregaria. The sequence continues at coordinate 787,242,012 of NC_064923.1, forward strand.
CTTTGATCGTTCCCTGGAAGACCAGTAGTAGTTCCCGATGCACGTCTGGTGGCATTCTGTAATCTATGGACTATCAGAGTGTTGATGAAACACAGAAATTGCATCGGGATTGTATACAACAGTCACCATGCGCACTTTCCTCCACGGGAGTATTTCTCAAACAGTCTACGCTTTGATCGTTCCCTGGAAGACCAGTAGTAGTTTCTGATGCACACCTGGTGGCATTCCTTAATCTGTGGACTATCGGAGTGTTGATGAAACGCCGAAATTGCATCGGGATTGAATACAACAGTCACCATGCATACTTTCCTCCACGGGAGTATTGTCTCAAACAGTCTACGCTTTGATCGTTCCCTGGAATACCAGAAGTAGTTCCCGATGCACGTCTGGTGGCATTCTGTAATCTGTTCACTATCAGAGTGTTGATGAAACACAGAAATTGCATCGGGATTGAATACAACAGTCACCTTGCGCACTTTCCTCCATGGGAGTTATGTCACAAACAGTCTACACTTTGAGTTTCCTGGAAGACCGGTAGTAGTTTCCGATGCACATCTGGAGGCATTCTGTAATCTGTCTACTATCAGAGTATTGATGGAGCACAGAAATTGCATCGGGATTGAATACAACAGCACTATGCGCACTTTCCTCTCGGGTGCAATGTCTCAAACAGTCTACGATTTGATCGTTCCCTGGAAGACCAGTAGTAGTTTACGATGCACGTCTGGTGGCATTCTGTAATCTGTGGACTACCAGAGCGTTGATGAAACACAGAAATTGCATCGGGATTGAATACAACAGTCACCATGCGCACTTGCCTACATGTTAGTAATGTCTAAATCAGTCTACGCTTTGATCGTTCCCTGGAAAACCAGTAGTAGTTTCCGATGCACGTCTGGTGTCATTCTGTAATCTGTGGACTATCAGAGTGTGGATGAAACACAGAAATTGCATCGGGATTGAATACAACAGTCACCATGCGCACTTTCCTCCATGGGAGTAATGTCTCAAACAGTCTACGCTTTGATCGTTCCCTGGAGGACCAGTAGTAGTTTCGGATGCACATCGGGTTGCATTCCTTAATCTGTGGACTATCAGAGTGTTGATGAAACACAGAAATTGCATCGGGATTGAATACAACAGTCACCGTGCGCACTTTCCTCCATGGGAGTAATGTCTCAAACAGTCTACGCTTTGATCGTTCCCTGGAAGACCTGTGGTAGTGTCCGATGCACATCTGGAGTCATTCTGTAATCTGCGGACTATCAGAGTGTTGATGAAACACAGAAATTGCATTGGGATTGAATGCAACAGTCACCATGCGCACTTTCCTCCATGGGAGTAATGTCTCTAAGAGTCTACGCTTGGACCGTTCCCTGGAAGACCAGTAGTAGTTTGCGATGCACGTCTGGTGGCATTCTGTAATCTGTGGACTATCAGAGTTTTGATGAAACACAGAAATTACATCGGGATTGAATACAACAGTCACCATGCGCACTTTCCTCCATGGGAGTAATGTTTCAAACAGTCTACGCTTTGATCGATCCCTGGAAGACCAGTAGTATATTCCGATGCACATCTGGACTCATTCTGTAATCTGTCTACTATCAGAGTATTGATGGAACACAGAAATTGCATCGGGATTGAATACAACAGCACCATGCGCACTTTCCTCCACGGGTGCAATGTCTCAAACAGTCTACGGTTTGATCGTTCCCTGGAAGACCAGTAGTAGTTTCCGATGCACATCTGGAGGCATTCTGTAATCTGTGGACTATCAGACTATTGATGAAACACAGAAATTGCATCGGAATTGAATACAACAGTCACCATGCGCACTTTCCTCCATGGGAGTAATGTCTCAAACAGTCTACGCTTTGATCGTTCCCTGGAAGACCAGTAGTAATTTCCGATGCACATCTGCTCTCATTCTGAAGTCTGTGGACCTTCAGATTGTTGATGAAACACAGAAATTGCATCGGAATTTAATACAACAGTCACCATGAGCACTTGCCTCCATGGGAGTAATGTCTCAAACAGTCTACGGTTTGAACGTTCCCTGGAAGACCAGTGGTAGTTTCCGATTCACATCTGGAGGCATTCTGTAATCTGTTGACTATCAGAGTGTTGATGAAACACAGAAATTGCATTGGGATTGAATACAACAGTCACCATGCGCACTTTCCTCCACGGGAGTAATGTCTCAAACAGTCTACTATTTGATCGTTCCCTGGAACACCAGTAGTAGTTTCCAACTCACATCTGGTAGCATTCTGTAATCTGTGGACTATCAGAGTGTTGATGAAACACAGAAATTGCATCGGGATTGAATACAACAGTCACCATGCGCACTTTCCTCCACAGGAGTAACGTCTCAAACAGTCTACGCTTTGATCGTTCACTGGAAGACCAGTAGTAGTTCCCGATGCACGTCTGGTGGCATTCTGTAATCTATGGACTATCAGAGTGTTGATGAAACACAGAAATTGCATCGGGATTGTATACAACAGTCACCATGCGCACTTTCCTCCACGGGAGTATTTCTCAAACAGTCTACGCTTTGATCGTTCCCTGGAAGACCAGTAGTAGTTTCTGATGCACACCTGGTGGCATTCTGTAATCTGTGGACTATCAGAGTGTTGATGAAACACAGAAATTGCATCGGGATTGAATACAACAGTCACCATGCGCACTTTAATCCATGGGAGTAATGTCTCAAATAGTCGACGCTTTGATCGTTCCCTGGATGACCAGTAGTAGTTTCCGATGCACATTTGCATGCATTCTGTAATCTGTGGACCTTCAAATTGTTGATGAAACACAGAAATTGCATTGGGATTGAATAAAACAGTCACCATGAGTACTTGCCTCCATGATAGTAATGTCTCAAACAGTCTACGCTTTGATCGTTCCCTGGAAGACCAGTGGTAGTTTCCGATTCACATCTGGAGGCATTCTGTAATCTGTTCACTATCAGGGTGTTGATGAAACACAGAAATTGCATTGGGATTGAATACAACAGTCACCATGCGGACTTTCCACCACGGGAGTAATGTCTCAAACAGTCTACTATTTGATCGTTCCCTGGAAGACCAGTAGTAGTTTCCGATGCACATCTGGTGGCATTCTGTAATCTGTGGACTATCAGAGTGTTGATGAAACACAGAAATTGCATCGGGATTGAATACAACAGTCACCATGCGCACTTTCCTCCACAGGAGTAATGTCTCAAACAGTCAACGCTTTGATCGTTCCCTGGAAGACCAGTAATAGTTTCCGATGCACATCTGCTCTCATTCTGAAGTCTGTGGACCTTCAGATTGTTGATGAAACACAGAAATTGCATCGGAATTTAATACAACAGTCACCATGAGCACTTGCCTCCATGGGAGTAATGTCTCAAACAGTCTACGGTTTGAACGTTCCCTGGAAGACCAGTGGTAGTTTCCGATTCACATCTGGAGGCATTCTGTAATCTGTTGACTATCAGAGTGTTGATGAAACACAGAAATTGCATTGGGATTGAATACAACAGTCACCATGCGCACTTTCCTCCACGGGAGTAATGTCTCAAACAGTCTACTATTTGATCGTTCCCTGGAACACCAGTAGTAGTTTCCAACTCACATCTGGTAGCATTCTGTAATCTGTGGACTATCAGAGTGTTGATGAAACACAGAAATTGCATCGGGATTGAATACAACAGTCACCATGCGCACTTTCCTCCACAGGAGTAACGTCTCAAACAGTCTACGCTTTGATCGTTCCCTGGAAGACCAGTAGTAGTTCCCGATGCACGTCTGGTGGCATTCTGTAATCTATGGACTATCAGAGTGTTGATGAAACACAGAAATTGCATCGGGATTGTATACAACAGTCACCATGCGCACTTTCCTCCACGGGAGTATATCTCAAACAGTCTACGCTTTGATCGTTCCCTGGAAGACCAGTAGTAGTTTCTGATGCACACCTGGTGGCATTCTGTAATCTGTGGACTATCAGAGTGTTGATGAAACACAGAAATTGCATCGGGATTGAATACAACAGTCACCATGCGCACTTTAATCCATGGGAGTAATGTCTCAAATAGTCGACGCTTTGATCGTTCCCTGGATGACCAGTAGTAGTTTCCGATGCACATTTGCATGCATTCTGTAATCTGTGGACCTTCAAATTGTTGATGAAACACAGAAATTGCATTGGGATTGAATAAAACAGTCACCATGAGTACTTGCCTCCATGATAGTAATGTCTCAAACAGTCTACGCTTTGATCGTTCCCTGGAAGACCAGTGGTAGTTTCCGATTCACATCTGGAGGCATTCTGTAATCTGTTCACTATCAGAGTGTTGATGAAACACAGAAATTGCATTGGGATTGAATACAACAGTCACCATGCGGACTTTCCACCACGGGAGTAATGTCTCAAACAGTCTACTATTTGATCGTTCCCTGGAAGACCAGTAGTAGTTTCCGATGCACATCTGGTGGCATTCTGTAATCTGTGGACTATCAGAGTGTTGATGAAACACAGAAATTGCATCGGGATTGAATACAACAGTCACCATGCGCACTTTCCTCCACAGGAGTAATGTCTCAAACAGTCAACGCTCTGATCGTTCCCTGGAAGACCAGTAATAGTTTCCGATGCACATATTGTGGCATTCCTTAATCTGTGGACTACCAGAGTGTTGATGAAACACAGAAATTGCATCGGGATTGAATACAACAGTCACCATGCGCACTTTCCTCCACGCGAGTAATGTCTCAAACAGTCTACGCTTTGATCGTTCCCTGGAAGACCAGTAGTAGTTTCCGATGCACGTCTGGTGGCATTCTGTAATCTGTGGGTTTCAGAGTGTTGATGAAACACAGAAATTGCATCGGGATTGAATACAACAGTCACCGTGCGCACTTTCCTCCACGGGAGTAATGTCTCAAACAGTCTACGCTTTGATCGTTCCCTGGAAGACCAGTAGTAGTTTCCGATGCACGTCTGGTGGCATTCTGTAATCTGTGGGTTTCAGAGTGTTGATGAAACACAGAAATTGCATCGGGATTGAATACAACAGTCACCGTGCGCACTTTCCTCCACGGGAGTAATGTCTCAAACAGTCTACGCTTTGATCGTTCCCTGGAAGACCAGTAGTAGTTCCCGATGCACGCCTGGTGGCATTCTGTAATCTATGGACTATCAGAGTGTTGATGAAACACAGAAATTGCATCGGGATTGTATACAACAGTCACCATGCGCACTTTCCTCCACGGGAGTATATCTCAAACAGTCTACGCTTTGATCGTTCCCTGGAAGACCAGTAGTAGTTTCTGATGCACACCTGGTGGCATTCTGTAATCTGTGGACTATCAGAGTGTTGATGAAACACAGAAATTGCATCGGGATTGAATACAACAGTCACCATGCGCACTTTAATCCATGGGAGTAATGTCTCAAATAGTCGACGCTTTGATCGTTCCCTGGATGACCAGTAGTAGTTTCCGATGCACATTTGCATGCATTCTGTAATCTGTGGACCTTCAAATTGTTGATGAAACACAGAAATTGCATTGGGATTGAATAAAACAGTCACCATGAGTACTTGCCTCCATGATAGTAATGTCTCAAACAGTCTACGCTTTGATCGTTCCCTGGAAGACCAGTGGTAGTTTCCGATTCACATCTGGAGGCATTCTGTAATCTGTTCACTATCAGAGTGTTGATGAAACACAGAAATTGCATTGGGATTGAATACAACAGTCACCATGCGGACTTTCCACCACGGGAGTAATGTCTCAAACAGTCTACTATTTGATCGTTCCCTGGAAGACCAGTAGTAGTTTCCGATGCACATCTGGTGGCATTCTGTGATCTGTGGACTATCAGAGTGTTGATGAAACACAGAAATTGCATCGGGATTGAATACAACAGTCACCATGCGCACTTTCCTCCACAGGAGTAATGTCTCAAACAGTCAACGCTTTGATCGTTCCCTGGAAGACCAGTAATAGTTTCCGATGCACATCTTGTGGCATTCCTTAATCTGTGGACTACCAGAGTGTTGATGAAACACAGAAATTGCATCGGGATTGAATACAACAGTCACCATGCGCACTTTCCTCCACGCGAGTAATGTCTCAAACAGTCTACGCTTTGATCGTTCCCTGGAAGACCAGTAGTAGTTTCCGATGCACGTCTGGTGGCATTCTGTAATCTGTGGACTACCAGAGCGTTGATGAAACACAGAAATTGCATCGGGATTGAATACAACAGTCACCATGCGCACTTGCCTACATGTTAGTAATGTCTAAATCAGTCTACGCTTTGATCGTTCCCTGGAAAACCAGTAGTAGTTTCCGATGCACGTCTGGTGTCATTCTGTAATCTGTGGACTATCAGAGTGTGGATGAAACACAGAAATTGCATCGGGATTGAATACAACAGTCACCATGCGCACTTTCCTCCATGGGAGTAATGTCTCAAACAGTCTACGCTTTGATCGTTCCCTGGAGGACCAGTAGTAGTTTCGGATGCACATCGGGTTGCATTCCTTAATCTGTGGACTATCAGAGTGTTGATGAAACACAGAAATTGCATCGGGATTGAATACAACAGTCACCGTGCGCACTTTCCTCCATGGGAGTAATGTCTCAAACAGTCTACGCTTTGATCGTTCCCTGGAAGACCTGTGGTAGTGTCCGATGCACATCTGGAGTCATTCTGTAATCTGCGGACTATCAGAGTGTTGATGAAACACAGAAATTGCATTGGGATTGAATGCAACAGTCACCATGCGCACTTTCCTCCATGGGAGTAATGTCTCTAAGAGTCTACGCTTGGACCGTTCCCTGGAAGACCAGTAGTAGTTTGCGATGCACGTCTGGTGGCATTCTGTAATCTGTGGACTATCAGAGTTTTGATGAAACACAGAAATTACATCGGGATTGAATACAACAGTCACCATGCGCACTTTCCTCCATGGGAGTAATGTTTCAAACAGTCTACGCTTTGATCGATCCCTGGAAGACCAGTAGTATATTCCGATGCACATCTGGACTCATTCTGTAATCTGTCTACTATCAGAGTATTGATGGAACACAGATATTGCATCGGGATTGAATACAACAGCACCATGCGCACTTTCCTCCACGGGTGCAATGTCTCAAACAGTCTACGGTTCGATCGTTCCCTGGAAGACCAGTAGTAGTTTCCGATGCACATCTGGAGGCATTCTGTAATCTGTGGACTATCAGACTATTGATGAAACACAGAAATTGCATCGGAATTGAATACAACAGTCACCATGCGCACTTTCCTCCATGGGAGTAATGTCTCAAATAGTCTACGCTTTGATCGTTCCCTGGAAGAAAAGTAGTAGTTTCGATGCACATCTGGATGCATTCTATAATCTGTGGACCTTCAAAGAGTTGATGAAACAAAGAAATTGCATCGGGATTGAATACAACAGCAACATGCGCACTTTCCTCCACGGGTGCAATGTCTCAAACAGTCTACGCCTTTGATCGTTCCCTGGAAGACCAGTAGTAGTTTCCGATGCACGTCTGGTGGCATTCTGTAATCTGTGGACTATCAGAGTGTGGATGAAACACAGAAATTGCATCGGGATTGAATACAACAGTCACCATGCGCACTTTCCTCCATGGGAGTAATGTCTCAAACAGTCTACGCTTTGATCGTTCCCTGGAAGACCAGTAGTAATTTCCGATGCACATCTGCTCTCATTCTGAAGTCTGTGGACCTTCAGATTGTTGATGAAACACAGAAATTGCATCGGAATTGAATACAACAGTCACCATGAGCACTTGCCTCCATGGGAGTAATGTCTCAAACAGTCTACGGTTTGAACGTTCCCTGGAAGACCAGTGGTAGTTTCCGATTCACATCTGGAGGCATTCTGTAATCTGTTGACTATCAGAGTGTTGATGAAACACAGAAATTGCATTGGGATTGAATACAACAGTCACCATGCGCACTTTCCTCCACGGGAGTAATGTCTCAAACAGTCTACTATTTGATCGTTCCCTGGAACACCAGTAGTAGTTTCCAACTCACATCTGGTAGCATTCTGTAATCTGTGGACTATCAGAGTGTTGATGAAACACAGAAATTGCATCGGGATTGAATACAACAGTCACCATGCGCACTTTCCTCCACAGGAGTAACGTCTCAAACAGTCTACGCTTTGATCGTTCCCTGGAAGACCGGTAATAGTTTCCGATGCACATCTTGTGGCATTCCTTAATCTGTGGACTATCAGAGTGTTGATGAAACACAGAAATTGAATCGGGATTGAATACAACAGTCACCATGCGCACTTTCCTCCACGGGAGTAATGTCTCAAACAGTCTACGCTTTGATCGTTCCCTGGAAGACCAGTAGTAGTTCCCGATGCACGTCTGGTGGCATTCTGTAATCTATGGACTATCAGAGTGTTGATGAAACACAGAAATTGCATCGGGATTGTATACAACAGTCACCATGCGCACTTTCCCCCACGGGAGTAATGTCTCAAACAGTCTACGCTTTGATCGTTCCCTGGAAGACCAGTAGTAGTTTCCGATGCACACCTGGTGGCATTCTGTAATCTGTGGACTATCAGAGTGTTGATAAAACACAGAAATTGCATCGGGATTGAATACAATAGTCACCATGCGCACTTTAATCCATGGGAGTAATGTCTCAAATAGTCGACGCTTTGATCGTTCCCTGGATGACCAGTAGTAGTTTCCGATGCACATTTGCATGCATTCTGTAATCTGTGGACCTTCAAATTGTTGATGAAACACAGAAATTGCATTGGGATTGAATAAAACAGTCACCATGAGTACTTGCCTCCATGCTAGTAATGTCTCAAACAGTCTACGCTTTGATCGTTCCCTGGAAGACCAGTGGTAGTTTCCGATTCACATCTGGAGGCATTCTGTAAACAGTTCACTATCAGAGTGTTGATGAAACACAGAAATTGCATTGGGATTGAATACAACAGTCACCATGCGCACTTTCCTCCACGGGAGTAATGTCTCAAACTGTCAACGCTTTGATCGTTCCCTGGAAGACCAGTAATAGTTTCCGATGCACATCTTGTGGCATTCCTTAATCTGTGGACTATCAGAGTGTTGATGAAACACAGAAATTGCATCGGGATTGAATACAACAGTCACCATGCGCACTTTCCTCCACGTGAGTAATGTCTCAAACAGTCTACGCTTTGATCGTTCCCTGGAAGACCAGTAGTAGTTTCCGATGCACGTCTGGTGGCATTCTGTAATCTGTGGACTACCAGAGCGTTGATGAAACACAGAAATTGCATCGGGATTGAATACAACAGTCACCATGCGCACTTGCCTACATGTTAGTAATGTCTAAATCAGTCTACGCTTTGATCGTTCCCTGGAAAACCAGTAGTAGTTTCCGATTCACGTCTGGTGTCATTCTGTAATCTGTGGACTATCAGAGTGTGGATGAAACAAAGAAATTGCATCGGGATTGAATACAACAGTCACCATGCGCACTTTCCTCCATACGAGTAATGTCTCAAACAGCCTACGCTTTGATCGTTCCCTGGAAAACCAGAAGTAGTTTCGGATGCACATCGGGTGGCATTCCTTAATCTGTGGACTATCAGAGTGTTGATGAAACACAGAAATTGCATCGGGATTGAATACAACAGTTACCATGCGCACTTTCCTCCAGGGGTAAAATGTCTAAAACAGTATACGCTTTGAATTCCCTGGAAGTCCAGTAGTAGTTTCCGATGCACATCTGGAGGCATTCTGTAATCTGTGGACTATCAGAGTGTTGATGAAACAAAGAAATGGCGTCGGGATTGAATAGAACAGTCACCATGCGCACTTGCCTACATGTTAGTAATGTCTAAAACAGCCTACGCTTTGATCGTTCCATGGAAGACCAGTGGTAGTGTCCGATGCACATCTGGAGGCATTCTGTAATCTGTGAACTATCAGAGTGTTGATGAAACACAGAAATTGCATTGGGGTTGAATAGAACAGTCACCATGCGCACTTTCCTCCATGGGAGTAAAGTCTCTAAGAGTCTAGGCTTTGTTCGTTCCCAGGAAGACCAGCAGTAGTTTCCGACACACATCTGGAAGCATTCTGTAATCTGTGGAGTATCAGAGTGTTGATGAAACACAGAAATTGCATCGGGATTGAATACAACAGTCACCGTGCGCACTTTCCTCCATGGGAGTAATGTCTCAAACAGTCTACGCTTTGATCGTTCCCTGGAAGACCTGTGGTAGTGTCCGATGCACATCTGGAGTCATTCTGTAATCTGCTGACTATCAGAGTGTTGATGAAACACAGAAATTGCATTGGGATTGAATGCAACAGTCACCATGCGCACTTTCCTCCATGGGAGTAATGTCTCTAAGAGTCTACGCTTGGACCGTTCCCTGGGTGACCAGCAGTAGTTTGCGATGCACGTCTGGTGGCATTCTGTAATCTGTGGACTATCAGAGTGTTGATGAAACACAGAAATTGCATCGGGATTGAATACAACAGTCACCGTGCGCACTTTCCTCCATGGGAGTAATGTCTCAAACAGTCTACGCTTTGATCGTTCCCTGGAAGACCAGTAGTAATTTCCGATGCACATCTGCTCTCATTCTGAAGTCTGTGGACCTTCAGATTGTTGATGAAACACAGAAATTGCATCGGAATTTAATACAACAGTCACCATGAGCACTTGCCTCCATGGGAGTAATGTCTCAAACAGTCTACGGTTTGAACGTTCCCTGGAAGACCAGTGGTAGTTTCCGATTCACATCTGGAGGCATTCTGTAATCTGTTGACTATCAGAGTGTTGATGAAACACAGAAATTGCATTGGGATTGAATACAACAGTCACCATGCGCACTTTCCTCCACGGGAGTAATGTCTCAAACAGTCTACTATTTGATCGTTCCCTGGAACACCAGTAGTAGTTTCCAACTCACATCTGGTAGCATTCTGTAATCTGTGGACTATCAGAGTGTTGATGAAACACAGAAATTGCATCGGGATTGAATACAACAGTCACCATGCGCACTTTCCTCCACAGGAGTAACGTCTCAAACAGTCTACGCTTTGATCGTTCCCTGGAAGACCAGTAGTAGTTCCCGATGCACGTCTGGTGGCATTCTGTAATCTATGGACTATCAGAGTGTTGATGAAACACAGAAATTGCATCGGGATTGTATACAACAGTCACCATGCGCACTTTCCTCCACGGGAGTATTTCTCAAACAGTCTACGCTTTGATCGTTCCCTGGAAGACCAGTAGTAGTTTCTGATGCACACCTGGTGGCATTCTGTAATCTGTGGACTATCAGAGTGTTGATGAAACACAGAAATTGCATCGGGATTGAATACAACAGTCACCATGCGCACTTTAATCCATGGGAGTAATGTCTCAAATAGTCGACGCTTTGATCGTTCCCTGGATGACCAGTAGTAGTTTCCGATGCACATTTGCATGCATTCTGTAATCTGTGGACCTTCAAATTGTTGATGAAACACAGAAATTGCATTGGGATTGAATAAAACAGTCACCATGAGTACTTGCCTCCATGATAGTAATGTCTCAAACAGTCTACGCTTTGATCGTTCCCTGGAAGACCAGTGGTAGTTTCCGATTCACATCTGGAGGCATTCTGTAATCTGTTCACTATCAGAGTGTTGATGAAACACAGAAATTGCATTGGGATTGAATACCACAGTCACCATGCGGACTTTCCACCACGAGAGTAATGTCTCAAACAGTCTACTATTTGATCGTTCCCTGGAAGACCAGTAGTAGTTTCCGATGCACATCTGGTGGCATTCTGTAATCTGTGGACTATCAGAGTGTTGATGAAACACAGAAATTGCATCGGGATTGAATACAACAGTCACCATGCGCACTTTCCTCCACAGGAGTAATGTCTCAAACAGTCAACGCTTTGATCGTTCCCTGGAAGACCAGTAATAGTTTCCGATGCACATCTTGTGGCATTCCTTAATCTGTGGACTACCAGAGTGTTGATGAAACACAGAAATTGCATCGGGATTGAATACAACAGTCACCATGCGCACTTTCCTCCACGCGAGTAATGTCTCAAACAGTCTACGCTTTGATCGTTCCCTGGAAGACCAGTAGTAGTTTCCGATGCACGTCTGGTGGCATTCTGTAATCTGTGGATTTCAGAGTGTTGATGAAACACAGAAATTGCATCGGGATTGAATACAACAGTCACCGTGCGCACTTTCCTCCACGGGAGTAATGTCTCAAACAGTCTACGCTTTGATCGTTCCCTGGAAGACCACTAGTAGTTTCCGATGCACATCTGGTGGCATTCTGCAATCTGTTGACTATCAGAGTGTTGATGAAACACAGAAATTGCATCGGGATTGAATACAACAGTCACCTTGCGCACTTTCCTCCATGGGAGTTATGTCACAAACAGTCTACACTTTGAGTTTCCTGGAAGACCGGTAGTAGTTTCCGATGCACATCTGGAGGCATTCTGTAATCTGTCTACTATCAGAGTATTGATGGAGCACAGAAATTGCATCGGGATTGAATACAACAGCACTATGCGCACTTTCCTCCACGGGTGCAATGTCTCAAACAGTCTACGATTTGATCGTTCCCTGGAAGACCAGTAGTAGTTTACGATGCACGTCTGGTGGCATTCTGTAATCTGTGGACTACCAGAGCGTTGATGAAACACAGAAATTGCATCGGGATTGAATACAACAGTCACCATGCGCACTTGCCTACATGTTAGTAATGTCTAAATCAGTCTACGCTTTGATCGTTCCCTGGAAAACCAGTAGTAGTTTCCGATGCACGTCTGGTGTCATTCTGTAATCTGTGGACTATCAGAGTGTGGATGAAACACAGAAATTGCATCGGGATTGAATACAACAGTCACCATGCGCACTTTCCTCCATGGGAGTAATGTCTCAAACAGTCTACGCTTTGATCGTTCCCTGGAGGACCAGTAGTAGTTTCGGATGCACATCGGGTTGCATTCCTTAATCTGTGGACTATCAGAGTGTTGATGAAACACAGAAATTGCATCGGGATTGAATACAACAGTCACCGTGCGCACTTTCCTCCATGGGAGTAATGTCTCAAACAGTCTACGCTTTGATCGTTCCCTGGAAGACCTGTGGTAGTGTCCGATGCACATCTGGAGTCATTCTGTAATCTGCGGACTATCAGAGTGTTGATCAAACACAGAAATTGCATTGGGATTGAATGCAACAGTCACCATGCGCACTTTCCTCCATGGGAGTAATGTCTCTAAGAGTCTACGCTTGGACCGTTCCCTGGAAGACCAGTAGTAGTTTGCGATGCACGTCTGGTGGCATTCTGTAATCTGCGGACTATCAGAGTTTTGATGAAACACAGAAATTACATCGGGATTGAATACAACAGTCACCATGCGCACTTTCCTCCATGGGAGTAATGTTTCAAACAGTCTACGCTTTGATCGATCCCTGGAAGACCAGTAGTATATTCCGATGCACATCTGGACTCATTCTGTAATCTGTCTACTATCAGAGTATTGATGGAACACAGATATTGCATCGGGATTGAATACAACAGCACCATGCGCACTTTCCTCCACGGGTGCAATGTCTCAAACAGTCTACGGTTCGATCGTACCCTGGAAGACCAGTAGTAGTTTCCGATGCACATCTGGAGGCATTCTGTAATCTGTGGACTATCAGACTATTGATGAAACACAGAAATTGCATCGGAATTGAATACAACAGTCACCATGCGCACTTTCCTCCATGGGAGTAATGTCTCAAATAGTCTACGCTTTGATCGTTCCCTGGAAGAAAAGTAGTAGTTTCGATGCACATCTGGATGCATTCTATAATCTGTGGACCTTCAAAGAGTTGATGAAACAAAGAAATTGCATCGGGATTGAATACAACAGCAACATGCGCACTTTCCTCCACGGGTGCAATGTCTCAAACAGTCTACGCCTTTGATCGTTCCCTGGAAGACCAGTAGTAGTTTCCGATGCACGTCTGGTGGCATTCTGTAATCTGTGGACTATCAGAGTGTGGATGAAACACAGAAATTGCATCGGGATTGAATACAACAGTCACCATGCGCACTTTCCTCCATGGGAGTAATGTCTCAAACAGTCTACGCTTTGATCGTTCCCTGGAAGACCAGTAGTAATTTCCGATGCACATCTGCTCTCATTCTGAAGTCTGTGGACCTTCAGATTGTTGATGAAACACAGAAATTGCATCGGAATTGAATACAACAGTCATTATGAGCACTTGCCTCCATGGGAGTAATGTCTCAAACAGTCTACGGTTTGAACGTTCCCTGGAAGACCAGTGGTAGTTTCCGATTCACATCTGGAGGCATTCTGTAATCTGTTGACTATCAGAGTGTTGATGAAACACAGAAATTGCATCGGGATTGAATACAACAGTCACCTTGCGCACTTTCCTCCATGGGAGTTATGTCACAAACAGTCTACACTTTGAGTTTCCTGGAAGACCGGTAGTAGTTTCCGATGCACATCTGGAGGCATTCTGTAATCTGTCTACTATCAGAGTATTGATGGAGCACAGAAATTGCATCGGGATTGAATACAACAGCACTATGCGCACTTTCCTCCACGGGTGCTATGTCTCAAACAGTCTACGATTTGATCGTTCCCTGGAAGACCAGTAGTAGTTTACGATGCACGTCTGGTGGCATTCTGTAATCTGTGGACTACCAGAGCGTTGATGAAACACAGAAATTGCATCGGGATTGAATACAACAGTCACCATGCGCACTTGCCTACATGTTAGTAATGTCTAAATCAGTCTACGCTTTGATCGTTCCCTGGAAAACCAGTAGTAGTTTCCGATGCACGTCTGGTGTCATTCTGTAATCTGTGGACTATCAGAGTGTGGATGAAACACAGAAATTGCATCGGGATTGAATACAACAGTCACCATGCGCACTTTCCTCCATGGGAGTAATGTCTCAAACAGTCTACGCTTTGATCGTTCCCTGGAGGACCAGTAGTAGTTTCGGATGCACATCGGGTTGCATTCCTTAATCTGTGGACTATCAGAGTGTTGATGAAACACAGAAATTGCATCGGGATTGAATACAACAGTCACCGTGCGCACTTTCCTCCATGGGAGTAATGTCTCAAACAGTCTACGCTTTGATCGTTCCCTGGAAGACCTGTGGTAGTGTCCGATGCACATCTGGAGTCATTCTGTAATCTGCGGACTATCAGAGTGTTGATGAAACACAGAAATTGCATTGGGATTGAATGCAACAGTCACCATGCGCACTTTCCTCCATGGGAGTAATGTCTCTAAGAGTCTACGCTTGGACCGTTCCCTGGAAGACCAGTAGTAGTTTGCGATGCACGTCTGGTGGCATTCTGTAATCTGCGGACTATCAGAGTTTTGATGAAACACAGAAATTACATCGGGATTGAATACAACAGTCACCATGCGCACTTTCCTCCATGGGAGTAATGTTTCAAACAGTCTACGCTTTGATCGATCCCTGGAAGACCAGTAGTATATTCCGATGCACATCTGGACTCATTCTGTAATCTGTCTACTATCAGAGTATTGATGGAACACAGATATTGCATCGGGATTGAATACAACAGCACCATGCGCACTTTCCTCCACGGGTGCAATGTCTCAAACAGTCTACGGTTCGATCGTACCCTGGAAGACCAGTAGTAGTTTCCGATGCACATCTGGAGGCATTCTGTAATCTGTGGACTATCAGACTATTGATGAAACACAGAAATTGCATCGGAATTGAATACAACAGTCACCATGCGCACTTTCCTCCATGGGAGTAATGTCTCAAATAGTCTACGCTTTGATCGTTCCCTGGAAGAAAAGTAGTAGTTTCGATGCACATCTGGATGCATTCTATAATCTGTGGACCTTCAAAGAGTTGATGAAACACAGAAATTGCATCGGAATTGAATACAACAGTCACCATGAGCACTTGCCTCCATGGGAGTAATGTCTCAAACAGTCTACGGTTTGAACGTTCCCTGGAAGACCAGTGGTAGTTTCCGATTCACATCTGGAGGCATTCTGTAATCTGTTGACTATCAGAGTGTTGATGAAACACAGAAATTGCATCGGGATTGAATACAACAGTCACCTTGCGCACTTTCCTCCATGGGAGTTATGTCACAAACAGTCTACACTTTGAGTTTCCTGGAAGACCGGTAGTAGTTTCCGATGCACATCTGGAGGCATTCTGTAATCTGTCTACTATCAGAGTATTGATGGAGCACAGAAATTGCATCGGGATTGAATACAACAGCACTATGCGCACTTTCCTCCACGGGTGCAATGTCTCAAACAGTCTACGATTTGATCGTTCCCTGGAAGACCAGTAGTAGTTTACGATGCACGTCTGGTGGCATTCTGTAATCTGTGGACTACCAGAGCGTTGATGAAACACAGAAATTGCATCGGGATTGAATACAACAGTCACCATGCGCACTTGCCTACATGTTAGTAATGTCTAAATCAGTCTACGCTTTGATCGTTCCCTGGAAAACCAGTAGTAGTTTCCGATGCACGTCTGGTGTCATTCTGTAATCTGTGGACTATCAGAGTGTGGATGAAACACAGAAATTGCGTCGGGATTGAATACAACAGTCACCATGCGCACTTTCCTCCATGGGAGTAATGTCTCAAACAGTCTACGCTTTGATCGTTCCCTGGAAGACCTGTGGTAGTGTCCGATGCACATCTGGAGTCATTCTGTAATCTGCGGACTATCAGAGTGTTGATGAAACACAGAAATTGCATTGGGATTGAATGCAACAGTCACCATGCGCACTTTCCTCCATGGGAGTAATGTCTCTAAGAGTCTACGCTTGGACCGTTCCCTGGAAGACCAGTAGTAGTTTGCGATGCACGTCTGGTGGCATTCTGTAATCTGCGGACTATCAGAGTTTTGATGAAACACAGAAATTACATCGGGATTGAATACAACAGTCACCATGCGCACTTTCCTCCATGGGAGTAATGTTTCAAACAGTCTACGCTTTGATCGATCCCTGGAAGACCAGTAGTATATTCCGATGCACATCTGGACTCATTCTGTAATCTGTCTACTATCAGAGTATTGATGGAACACAGATATTGCATCGGGATTGAATACAACAGCACCATGCGCACTTTCCTCCACGGGTGCAATGTCTCAAACAGTCTACGGTTCGATCGTACCCTGGAAGACCAGTAGTAGTTTCCGATGCACATCTGGAGGCATTCTGTAATCTGTGGACTATCAGACTATTGATGAAACACAGAAATTGCATCGGAATTGAATACAACAGTCACCATGCGCACTTTCCTCCATGGGAGTAATGTCTCAAATAGTCTACGCTTTGATCGTTCCCTGGAAGAAAAGTAGTAGTTTCGATGCACATCTGGATGCATTCTATAATCTGTGGACCTTCAAAGAGTTGATGAAACAAAGAAATTGCATCGGGATTGAATACAACAGCAACATGCGCACTTTCCTCCACGGGTGCAATGTCTCAAACAGTCTACGCCTTTGATCGTTCCCTGGAAGACCAGTAGTAGTTTCCGATGCACGTCTGGTGGCATTCTGTAATCTGTGGACTATCAGAGTGTGGATGAAACACAGAAATTGCATCGGGATTGAATACAACAGTCACCATGCGCACTTTCCTCCAAGGGAGTAATGTCTCAAACAGTCTACGCTTTGATCGTTCCCTGGAAGACCAGTAGTAATTTCCGATGCACATCTGCTCTCATTCTGAAGTCTGTGGACCTTCAGATTGTTGATGAAACACAGAAATTGCATCGGAATTGAATACAACAGTCACCATGAGCACTTGCCTCCATGGGAGTAATGTCTCAAACAGTCTACGGTTTGAACGTTCCCTGGAAGACCAGTGGTAGTTTCCGATTCACATCTGGAGGCATTCTGTAATCTGTTGACTATCAGAGTGTTGATGAAACACAGAAATTGCATTGGGATTGAATACAACAGTCACCATGCGCACTTTCCTCCACGGGAGTAATGTCTCAAACAGTCTGCTATTTGATCGTTCCCTGGAACACCAGTAGTAGTTTCCAACTCACATCTGGTAGCATTCTGTAATCTGTGGACTATCAGAGTGTTGATGAAACACAGAAATTGCATCGGGATTGAATACAACAGTCACCATGCGCACTTTCCTCCACAGGAGTAACGTCTCAAACAGTCTACGCTTTGATCGTTCCCTGGAAGACCGGTAATAGTTTCCGATGCACATCTTGTGGCATTCCTTAATCTGTGGACTATCAGAGTGTTGATGAAACACAGAAATTGCATCGGGATTGAATACAACAGTCACCATGCGCACTTTCCTCCACGGGAGTAATGTCTCAAACAGTCTACGCTTTGATCGTTCCCTGGAAGACCAGTAGTAGTTCCCGATGCACGTCTGGTGGCATTCTGTAATCTATGGACTATCAGAGTGTTGATGAAACACAGAAATTGCATCGGGATTGTATACAACAGTCACCATGCGCACTTTCCTCCACGGGAGTAATGTCTCAAACAGTCTACGCTTTGATCGTTCCCTGGAAGACCAGTAGTAGTTTCCGATGCACACCTGGTGGCATTCTGTAATCTGTGGACTATCAGAGTGTTGATGAAACACAGAAATTGCATCGGGATTGAATACAACAGTCACCATGCGCACTTTAATCCATGGGAGTAATGTCTCAAATAGTCGACGCTTTGATCGTTCCCTGGATGACCAGTAGTAGTTTCCGATGCACATTTGCATGCATTCTGTAATCTGTGGACCTTCAAATTGTTGATGAAACACAGAAATTGCATTGGGATTGAATAAAACAGTCACCATGAGTACTTGCCTCCATGCTAGTAATGTCTCAAACAGTCTACGCTTTGATCGTTCCCTGGAAGACCAGTGGTAGTTTCCGATTCACATCTGGAGGCATTCTGTAAACAGTTCACTATCAGAGTGTTGATGAAACACAGAAATTGCATTGGGATTGAATACAACAGTCACCATGCGCACTTTCCTCCACGGGAGTAATGTCTCAAACTGTCAACGCTTTGATCGTTCCCTGGAAGACCAGTAATAGTTTCCGATGCACATCTTGTGGCATTCCTTAATCTGTGGACTATCAGAGTGTTGATGAAACACAGAAATTGCATCGGGATTGAATTCAACAGTCACCATGCGCACTTTCCTCCACGTGAGTAATGTCTCAAACAGTCTACGCTTTGATCGTTCCCTGGAAGACCAGTAGTAGTTTCCGATGCACGTCTGGTGGCATTCTGTAATCTGTGGACTACCAGAGCGTTGATGAAACACAGAAATTGCATCGGGATTGAATACAACAGTCACCATGCGCACTTGCCTACATGTTAGTAATGTCTAAATCAGTCTACGCTTTGATCGTTCCCTGGAAAACCAGTAGTAGTTTCCGATTCACGTCTGGTGTCATTCTGTAATCTGTGGACTATCAGAGTGTGGATGAAACAAAGAAATTGCATCGGGATTGAATACAACAGTCACCATGCGCACTTTCCTCCATACGAGTAATGTCTCAAACAGTCTACGCTTTGATCGTTCCCTGGAAGACCAGAAGTAGTTTCGGATGCACATCGGGTGGCATTCCTTAATCTGTGGACTATCAGAGTGTTGATGAAACACAGAAATTGCATCGGGATTGAATACAACAGTTACCATGCGCACTTTCCTCCAGGGGTAAAATGTCTAAAACAGTATACGCTTTGAATTCCCTGGAAGTCCAGTAGTAGTTTCCGATGCACATCTGGAGGCATTCTGTAATCTGTGGACTATCAGAGTGTTGATGAAACAAAGAAATGGCGTCGGGATTGAATAGAACAGTCACCATGCGCACTTGCCTATATGTTAGTAATGTCTAAAACAGCCTACGCTTTGATCGTTCCATGGAAGACCAGTGGTAGTGTCCGATGCACATCTGGAGGCATTCTGTAATCTGTGAACTATCAGAGTGTTGATGAAACACAGAAATTGCATTGGGGTTGAATAGAACAGTCACCATGCGCACTTTCCTCCATGGGAGTAATGTCTCTAAGAGTCTAGGCTTTGTTCGTTCCCAGGAAGACCAGCAGTAGTTTCCGACACACATCTGGAAGCATTCTGTAATCTGTGGAGTATCAGAGTGTTGATGAAACACAGAAATTGCATCGGGATTGAATACAACAGTCACCGTGCGCACTTTCCTCCATGGGAGTAATGTCTCAAACAGTCTACGCTTTGATCGTTCCCTGGAAGACCTGTGGTAGTGTCCGATGCACATCTGGAGTCATTCTGTAATCTGCTGACTATCAGAGTGTTGATGAAACACAGAAATTGCATTGGGATTGAATGCAACAGTCACCATGCGCACTTTCCTCCATGGGAGTAATGTCTCTAAGAGTCTACGCTTGGACCGTTCCCTGGGTGACCAGCAGTAGTTTGCGATGCACGTCTGGTGGCATTCTGTAATCTGTGGACTATCAGAGTTTTGATGAAACACAGAAATTACATCGGGATTGAATACAACAGTCACCATGCGCACTTTCCTCCATGGGAGTAATGTTTCAAACAGTCTACGCTTTGATCGTTCCCTGGAAGACCAGTAGTATATTCCGATGCACATCTGGACTCATTCTGTAATCTGTCTACTATCAGAGTATTGATGGAACACAGAAATTGCATCGGGATTGAATACAACAGCACCATGCGCACTTTCCTCCACGGGTGCAATGTCTCAAACAGTCTACGGTTTGATCGTTCCCTGGAAGACCAGTAGTAGTTTCCGATGCACATCTGGAGGCATTCTGTAATCTGTGGACTATCAGACTATTGATGAAACACAGAAATTGCATCGGAATTGAATACAACATTCACCATGCGCACTTTCCTCCATGGGAGTAATGTCTCAAATAGTCTACGCTTTGATCGTTCCCTGGATGACCAGTAGTAGTTTCCGATGCACATTTGCATGCATTCTGTAATCTGTGGACCTTCAAATTGTTGATGAAACACAGAAATTGCATTGGGATTGAATAAAACAGTCACCATGAGTACTTGCCTTCATGATAGTAATGTCTCAAACAGTCTACGCTTTGATCGTTCCCTGGAAGACCAGTGGTAGTTTCCGATTCACATCTGGAGGCATTCTGTAATCTGTTCACTATCAGAGTGTTGATGAAACACAGAAATTGCATTGGGATTGAATACAACAGTCACCATGCGCATTTTCCTCCACGGGAGTAATGTCTCAAACTGTCAACGCTTTGATCGTTCCCTGGAAAACCAGTAATAGTTTCCGATGCACATCTTGTGGCATTCCTTAATGTGTGGACTATCAGAGTGTTGATGAAACACAGAAATTGCATCGGGATTGAATACAACAGTCACCAAGCGCACTTTCCTCCACGTGAGTAATGTCTCAAACAGTCTACGCTTTGATCGTTCCCTGGAAGACCAGTAGTAGTTTCCGATGCACGTCTGGTGGCATTCTGTAATCTGTGGGTTTCAGAGTGTTGATGAAACACAGAAATTGCATCGGGATTGAATACAACAGTCACCATGCGCACTTTCCTCCACGGGAGTAATGTCTCAAACAGTCTACGCTTTGATCGTTCCCTGGTACACCACTAGTAGTTTCCGATGCACATCTGGTGGCATTCTGCAATCTGTTGACTATCAGAGTGTTGATGAAACACAGAAATTGCATCGGGATTGAATACAACAGTCACCACAGTCACCATGCGCACTTTCCTCCATGGGAGTTATGTCACAAACAGTCTACACTTTGAGTTTCCTGGAAGACCGGTAGTAGTTTCCGATGCACATCTGGAGGCATTCTGTAATCTGTCTACTATCAGAGTATTGATGGAGCACAGAAATTGCATCGGGATTGAATACAACAGCACTATGCGCACTTTCCTCCACGGGTGCAATGTCTCAAACAGTCTACGCTTTGATCGTTCCCTGGAAGACCAGTAGTAGTTTACGATGCACGTCTGGTGGCATTCTGTAATCTGTGGACTACCAGAGCGTTGATGAAACACAGAAATTGCATCGGGATTGAATACAACAGTCACCATGCGCACTTG
Source organism: Schistocerca gregaria (assembly GCF_023897955.1). Lineage (NCBI taxonomy): Eukaryota > Metazoa > Arthropoda > Insecta > Orthoptera > Acrididae > Schistocerca > Schistocerca gregaria. Next base: position 787,264,179 of record NC_064923.1, read on the forward strand.
CCTACATGTTAGTAATGTCTAAATCAGTCTACGTTTTGATCTTTCCCTGGAAGACCAGAAGTAGTTTCGGATGCACATCGGGTGGCATTCCTTAATCTGTGGACTATCAGAGTGTTGATGAAACACAGAAATTGCATCGGGATTGAATACAACAGTCACCGTGCGCACTTTCCTCCATGGGAGTAATGTCTCAAACAGTCTACGCTTTGATCGTTCCCTGGAAGACCTGTGGTAGTGTCCGATGCACATCTGGAGTCATTCTGTAATCTGCGGTCTATCAGAGTGTTGATGAAACACAGAAATTGCATTGGGATTGAATGCAACAGTCACCATGCGCACTTTCCTCCATGGGAGTAATGTCTCTAAGAGTCTACGCTTGGATCGTTCCCTGGAAGACCAGTAGTAGTTTGCGATGCACGTCTGGTGGCATTCTGTAATCTGTGGACTATCAGAGTTTTGATGAAACACAGAAATTACATCGGGATTGAATACAACAGTCACCATGCGCACTTTCCTCCATGGGAGTAATGTCTCAAACATTCTACGCTTTGATCGTTCACTGGAAGACCAGTAGTATATTCCGATGCCCATCTGGACTCATTCTGTAATCTGTCTACTATCAGAGTATTGATGGAACACAGAAATTGCATCGGGATTGAATACAACAGCACCATGCGGACTTTCCTCCACGGGTGCAATGTCTCAAACAGTCTACGGTTTGATCGTTCCCTGGAAGACCAGTAGTAGTTTCCGATGCACATCTGGTGGCATTCTGTAATCTGTGGACTATCAGAGTGTGGATGAAACACAGAAATTGCATCGGGATTTAATACAACAGTCACCATGCGCACTTTCCTCCATGGGAGTAATGTCTCAAACAGTCTACGCTTTGATAGTTCCCTGGAAGACCAGTAGTAATTTCCGATGCACATCTGCTGGCATTCTATAATCTGTGGACTATCAGAGTGTTGATGAAACACAGAAATTGCATCGGGATTGAATACAACAGTTACCATGCGCACTCTCCTCCAGGGGTAAAATGTCTAAAACAGTTTACGCTTTGAATTCCCTGGAAGTCCAGTAGTAGTTTCCGATGCACATCTGGAGGCATTCTGTAATCTGTGGACTATCAGAGTGTTGATGAAACAAAGAAATGGCTTCGGGATTGAATAGAACAGTCACCATGCGCACTTGCCTACATGTTAGTAATGTCTAAAACAGCCTACGCTTTGATCGTTCCATGGAAGACCAGTGGTAGTGTCCGATGCACATCTGGAGGCATTCTGTAATCTGTGAACTATCAGAGTGTTGATGAAACACAGAAATTGCATTGGGGTTGAATAGAACAGTCACCATGCGCACTTTCCTCCATGGGAGTAATGTCTCTAAGAGTCTAGGCTTTGTTCGTTCCCAGGAAGACCAGCAGTAGTTTCCGACACACATCTGGAAGCATTCTGTAATCTGTGGAGTATCAGTGTGCTGATGAAACACAGAAATTGCATCGGGATTGAATACAACAGTCACCAAGGGCAGTTCCCTCCATGGGAGTATTGTCTCAAACAGTCTACGCTTTGAGTTCCCTGGAAGACCAGTAGTAGTTTCCGATGCACATCTGGAGGCATTCTGAAATCTATGGACTAACTGAGTGTTGATGAAACACAGAAATTGCAATGGGATTGAATACAACAGTCACCATGCGCATATTCCTCCACGGGAGTAACGTCTCAAACAGACTACGCTTTGATCGTTCCCTGGAAGACCAGTAGTAGTTAACGTTGCACGTCTGGTGGCATTCTGTAATCTGTGGACTACCAGAGCGTTGATGAAACACAGAAATTGCATCGGGATTGAATACAACAGTCACCATGCGCACTTGCCTACATGTTAGTAATGTCTAAATCAGTCTACGCTTTGATCGTTCCCTGGAAGACCAGAAGTAGTTTCGGATGCACATCGGGTGGCATTCCTTAATCTGTGGACTATCAGAGTGTTGATGAAACACAGAAATTGCATCGGGATTGAATACAACAGTCACCGTGCGCACTTTCCTCCATGGGAGTAATGTCTCAAACAGTCTACGCTTTGATCGTTCCCTGGAAGACCTGTGGTAGTGTCCGATGCACATCTGGAGTCATTCTGTAATCTGCGGTCTATCAGAGTGTTGATGAAACACAGAAATTGCATTGGGATTGAATGCAACAGTCACCATGCGCACTTTCCTCCATGGGAGTAATGTCTCTAAGAGTCTACGCTTGGATCGTTCCCTGGAAGACCAGTAGTAGTTTGCGATGCACGTCTGGTGGCATTCTGTAATCTGTGGACTATCAGAGTTTTGATGAAACACAGAAATTACATCGGGATTGAATACAACAGTCACCATGCGCACTTTCCTCCATGGGAGTAATGTCTCAAACATTCTACGCTTTGATCGCTCACTGGAAGACCAGTAGTATATTCCGATGCCCATCTGGACTCATTCTGTAATCTGTCTACTATCAGAGTATTGATGGAACACAGAAATTGCATCGGGATTGAATACAACAGCACCATGCGGACTTTCCTCCACGGGTGCAATGTCTCAAACAGTCTACGGTTTGATCGTTCCCTGGAAGACCAGTAGTAGTTTCCGATGCACATCTGGTGGCATTCTGTAATCTGTGGACTATCAGAGTGTGGATGAAACACAGAAATTGCATCGGGATTTAATACAACAGTCACCATGCGCACTTTCCTCCATGGGAGTAATGTCTCAAACAGTCTACGCTTTGATAGTTCCCTGGAAGACCAGTAGTAATTTCCGATGCACATCTGCTGGCATTCTATAATCTGTGGACTATCAGAGTGTTGATGAAACACAGAAATTGCATCGGGATTGAATACAACAGTTACCATGCGCACTTTCCTCCAGGGGTAAAATGTCTAAAACAGTTTACGCTTTGAATTCCCTGGAAGTCCAGTAGTAGTTTCCGATGCACATCTGGAGGCATTCTGTAATCTGTGGACTATCAGAGTGTTGATGAAACAAAGAAATGGCTTCGGGATTGAATAGAACAGTCACCATGCGCACTTGCCTACATGTTAGTAATGTCTAAAACAGCCTACGCTTTGATCGTTCCATGGAAGACCAGTGGTAGTGTCCGATGCACATCTGGAGGCATTCTGTAATCTGTGAACTATCAGAGTGTTGATGAAACACAGAAATTGCATTGGGGTTGAATAGAACAGTCACCATGCGCACTTTCCTCCATGGGAGTAATGTCTCTAAGAGTCTAGGCTTTGTTCGTTCCCAGGAAGACCAGCAGTAGTTTCCGACACACATCTGGAAGCATTCTGTAATCTGTGGAGTATCAGTGTGCTGATGAAACACAGAAATTGCATCGGGATTGAATACAACAGTCACCAAGGGCAGTTCCCTCCATGGGAGTATTGTCTCAAACAGTCTACGCTTTGAGTTCCCTGGAAGACCAGTAGTAGTTTCCGATGCACATCTGGAGGCATTCTGAAATCTATGGACTAACTGAGTGTTGATGAAACACAGAAATTGCAATGGGATTGAATACAACAGTCACCATGCGCATATTCCTCCACGGGAGTAACGTCTCAAACAGACTACGCTTTGATCGTTCCCTGGAAGACCAGTAGTAGTTAACGTTGCACGTCTGGTGGCATTCTGTAACCTGTTGACGATCAGAGTGTTGATGAAACACAGAAATTGCATTGGGATTGAATACAACAGACACCATGCGCACTTTCCTCCATGTGAGTAATGTCCCTCTAACAGTCAACGCTTTGATCATTCCCAGGAAGACCAGTAGTAGTTTCCGATGCACATCTGGAGGCATTCTGTAATCTGTGGACTATCAGACTATTGATGAAACACAGATATTGCATCGGAATTGAATACAACAGTCACCATGCGCACTTTCCTCCATGGGAGTAATGTCTCAAATAGTCTACGCCTTTGATCGTTCCCTGGAAGACCAGTAGTAGTTTCCGATGCACGTCTGGTGGCATTCTGTAATCTGTAGACTATCAGAGTGTGGATGAAACACAGAAATTGCATCGGGATTGAATACAACAGTCACCATGCGCACTTTCCTCCATGGGAGTAATGTCTCAAACAGTATACGCTTTGATCGTTCCCTGGAAGACCAGTAGTAGTTTACGATGCACGTCTGGTGGCATTCTGTAATCTGTGGACTACCAGAGCGTTGATGAAACACAGAAATTGCATCGGGATTGAATACAACAGTCACCATGCGCACTTGCCTACATGTTAGTAATGTCTAAATGAGTCTACGCTTTGATCGTTCCCTGGAAAACCAGTAGTAGTTTCCGATTCACGTCTGGTGTCATTCTGTAATCTGTGGACTATCAGAGTGTGGATGAAACAAAGAAATTGCATCGGGATTGAATACAACAGTCACCATGCGCACTTTCCTCCATACGAGTAATGTCTCAAACAGTCTACGCTTTGATCGTTCCCTGGAAGACCAGAAGTAGTTTCGGATGCACATCGGGTGGCATTCCTTAATCTGTGGACTATCAGAGTGTTGATGTAACACAGAAATTGCATCGGGATTGAATACAACAGTTACCATGCGCACTTTCCTCCAGGGGTAAAATGTCTAAAACAGTATACGCTTTGAATTCCCTGGAAGTCCAGTAGTAGTTTCCGATGCACATCTGGAGGCATTCTGTAATCTGTGGACTATCAGAGTGTTGATGAAACAAAGAAATGGCGTCGGGATTGAATAGAACAGTCACCATGCGCACTTGCCTACATGTTAGTAATGTCTAAAACAGCCTACGCTTTGATCGTTCCATGGAAGACCAGTGGTAGTGTCCGATGCACATCTGGAGGCATTCTGTAATCTGTGAACTATCAGAGTGTTGATGAAACACAGAAATTGCATTGGGGTTGAATAGAACAGTCACCATGCGCACTTGCCTCCATGGGGGTAATGTCTCTAAGAGTCTAGGCTTTGTTCGTTCCCAGGAAGACCAGCAGTAGTTTCCGACACACATCTGGAAGCATTCTGTAATCTGTGGAGTATCAGTGTGCTGATGAAACACAGAAATTGCATCGGGATTGAATACAACAGTCACCAAGGGCAGTTCCCTCCATGGGAGTATTGTCTCAAACAGTCTACGCTTTGAGTTCCCTGGAAGACCAGTAGTAGTTTCCGATGCACATCTGGAGGCATTCTGAAATCTATGGACTAACTGAGTGTTGATGAAACACAGAAATTGCAATGGGATTGAATACAACAGTCACCATGCGCATATTCCTCCACGGGAGTAACGTCTCAAACAGACTACGCTTTGATCGTTCCCTGGAAGACCAGTAGTAGTTAACGTTGCACGTCTGGTGGCATTCTGTAACCTGTTGACGATCAGAGTGTTGATGAAACACAGAAATTGCATTGGGATTGAATACAACAGACACCATGCGCACTTTCCTCCATGTGAGTAATGTCCCTCTAACAGTCAACGCTTTGATCATTCCCAGGAAGACCAGTAGTAGTTTCCGATGCACATCTGGAGGCATTCTGTTATCTGTGGAGTATCAGAGTGTTGATGAAACACAGAAATTGCATCGGGATTGAATACAACAGTTACCATGCGCACTTTCCTCCATGGGAGTAATGTCTCAAACAATCTACGCTTTGAGTTCACTGGAAGACCAGTAGTAGTTTCCGATGCACATCTGGAGGCATTCTGTAATCTGTGGACTATCAGACTATTGATGAAACACAGATATTGCATCGGAATTGAATACAACAGTCACCATGCGCACTTTCCTCCATGGGAGTAATGTCTCAAATAGTCTACGCCTTTGATCGTTCCCTGGAAGACCAGTAGTAGTTTCCGATGCACGTCTGGTGGCATTCTGTAATCTGTGGACTATCAGAGTGTGGATGAAACACAGAAATTGCATCGGGATTGAATACAACAGTCACCATGCGCACTTTCCTCCATGGGAGTAATGTCTCAAACAGTATACGCTTTGATCGTTCCCTGGGAGACCAGTAGTAGTTTACGATGCACGTCTGGTGGCATTCTGTAATCTGTGGACTACCAGAGCGTTGATGAAACACAGAAATTGCATCGGGATCGAATACAACAGTCACCATGCGCACTTGCCTACATGTTAGTAATGTCTAAATCAGTCTACGCTTTGATCGTTCCCTGGAAAACCAGTAGTAGTTTCCGATTCACGTCTGGTGTCATTCTGTAATCTGTGGACTATCAGAGTGTGGATGAAACAAAGTAATTGCATCGGGATTGAATACAACAGTCACCATGCGCACTTTCCTCCATACGAGTAATGTCTCAAACAGTCTACGCTTTGATCGTTCCCTGGAAGACCAGAAGTAGTTTCGGATGCACATCGGGTGGCATTCCTTAATCTGTGGACTATCAGAGTGTTGATGAAACACAGAAATTGCATCGGGATTGAATACAACAGTTACCATGCGCACTTTCCTCCAGGGGTAAAATGTCTAAAACAGTATACGCTTTGAATTCCCTGGAAGTCCAGTAGTAGTTTCCGATGCACATCTGGAGGCATTCTGTAATCTGTGGACTATCAGAGTGTTGATGAAACAAAGAAATGGCGTCGGGATTGAATAGAACAGTCACCATGCGCACTTGCCTACATGTTAGTAATGTCTAAAACAGCCTACGCTTTGATCGTTCCATGGAAGACCAGTGGTAGTGTCCGATGCACATCTGGAGGCATTCTGTAATCTGTGAACTATCAGAGTGTTGATGAAACACAGAAATTGCATTGGGGTTGAATAGAACAGTCACCATGCGCACTTGCCTCCATGGGAGTAATGTCTCTAAGAGTCTAGGCTTTGTTCGTTCCCAGGAAGACCAGCAGTAGTTTCCGACACACATCTGGAAGCATTCTGTAATCTGTGGAGTACAGTGTGCTGATGAAACACAGAAATTGCATCGGGATTGAATACAACAGTCACCAAGGGCAGTTCCCTCCATGGGAGTATTGTCTCAAACAGTCTTCGTTTTGATCATTCCCTGGAAGACCAGTAATAGTTTCCGATGCACATCTGGAAGCATTCTGTAATCTGTGGACTATCAGAGTGTTGATGAAACACAGAAATTGCATCGGGATTGAATACAACAGTCACCGTGCGCACTTTCCTCCACGGGTGCAATGTCTCAAACAGTCTACGGTTTGATCGTTCCCTGGAAGACCAGTAGTAGTTTCCGATGCACATCTGTAGGCAGTCTGTAATCTGTGGACTATCAGACTATTGATGAAACACAGAAATTGCATCGGAATTGAATACAACAGTCACCATGCGCACTTTCCTCCATGGGAGTAATGTCTCAAATAGTCTACGCTTTGATCGTTCCCTGGAAGACTAGTACTAGTTTCCGATGCACGTCTGGTGGCATTCTGTAATCTGTGGACTATCAGAGTGTGGATGAAACACAGAAATTGCATCGGGATTGAATACAACAGTCACCATGCGCACTTTCCTCCATGGGAGTAATGTCTCAAACAGTCTACGCTTTGATCGTTCCCTGGAAGACCAGTAGTAATTTCCGATGCACATCTGCTCTCATTCTGAAATCTGTGGACCTTCAGATTGTTGATGAAACACAGAAATTGCATCGGAATTGAATACAACAGTCACCATGAGCACTTGCCTCCATGGGAGTAATGTCTCAAACAGTCTACGCTTTGAACGTTCCCTGGAAGACCAGTGGTAGTTTCCGATTCACATCTGGAGGCATTCTGTAATCTGTTGACTATCAGAGTGTTGATGAAACACAGAAATTGCATTGGGATTGAATACAACAGTCACCATGCGCACTTTCCTCCACGGGAGTAATGTCTCAAACAGTCTACTATTTGATCGTTCCCTGTAACACCAGTAGTAGTTTCCAACTCACATCTGGTAGCATTCAGTAATCTGTGGACTATCAGAGTGTTGATGAAACACAGAAATTGCATCGGGATTGAATACAACAGTCACCATGCGCACTTTCCTCCACAGGAGTAACGTCTCAAACAGTCTACGCTTTGATCGTTCCCTGGAAGACCGGTAATAGTTTCCGATGCACATCTTGTGGCATTCCTTAATCTGTGGACTATCAGAGTGTTGATGAAACACAGAAATTGCATCGGGATTGAATACAACAGTCACCATGCGCACTTTCCTCCACGGGAGTAATGTCTCAAACAGTCTACGCTTTGATCGTTCCCTGGAAGACCAGTAGTAGTTTCCGATGCACACCTGGTGTCATTCTGTAATCTGTGGACTATCAGAGTGTTGATGAAACACAGAAATTGCATCGGGATTGAATACAACAGTCACCATGCGCACTTTAATCCATGGGAGTAATGTCTCAAATAGTCGACGCTTTGATCGTTCCCTGGATGACCAGTAGTAGTTTCCGATGCACATTTGCATGCATTCTGTAACCTGTGGACCTTCAAATTGTTGATGAAACACAGAAATTGCATTGGGATTGAATAAAACAGTCACCATGAGTACTTGCCTCCATGATAGTAATGTCTCAAACAGTCTACGCTTTGATGGTTCCCTGGAAGACCAGTGGTAGTTTCCGATTCACATCTGGAGGCATTCTGTAATCTGTTCACTATCAGAGTGTTGATGAAACACAGAAATTGCATTGGGATTGAATACAACAGTCACCATGCGCACTTTCCTCCACGGGAGTAATGTCTGAAACAGTCAACTATTTGATCGTTCCCTGGAAGACCAGTAGTAGTTTCCGATGCACATCTGGTGGCATTCCGTATTCTGTGGACTATCAGAGTGTTGATGAAACACAGAAATTGCATCGGGATTGAATACAACAGTCACCATGCGCACTTTCCTCCACAGGAGTAAAGTCTCAAACTGTCAACGCTTTGATCGTTATCTGGAAGACCAGTAATAGTTTCCGATGCACATCTTGTGGCATTCCTTAATCTGTGGACTATCAGAGTGTTGATGAAACACAGAAATAGCATCGGGATTGAATACAACAGTCACCATGCGCACTTTCCTCCACGTGAGTAATGTCTCAAACAGTCTACGCTTTGATCGTTCCCTGGAAGACCAGTAGTAGTTTCCGATGCACATCTGGAGGCATTCTGTAATCTGTCTACTATCAGAGTATTGATGGAGCACAGAAATTGCATCGGGATTGAATACAACAGTCACCATGCGCACTTTCCTTCATGGGAGTAATGTCTCAAACAGTTTACGCTTTGATCGTTCCCTGGAAGACCAGAAGTAGTTTCGGATGCACATCGGGTGGCATTCCTTAATCTGTGGACTATCAGAGTGTTGATGAAACACAGAAATTGCATCGGGATTGAATACAACAGTCACCGTGCGCACTTTCCTCCATGGGAGTAATGTCTCAAACAGTCTACGCTTTGATCGTTCCCTGGAAGACCTGTGGTAGTGTCCGATGCACATCTGGAGTCATTCTGTAATCTGCGGTCTATCAGAGTGTTGATGAAACACAGAAATTGCATTGGGATTGAATGCAACAGTCACCATGCGCACTTTCCTCCATGGGAGTAATGTCTCTAAGAGTCTAGGCTTTGTTCGTTCCCAGGAAGACCAGCAGTAGTTTCCGACACACATCTGGAAGCATTCTGTAATCTGTGGAGTATCAGTGTGCTGATGAAACACAGAAATTGCATCGGGATTGAATACAACAGTCACCAAGGGCAGTTCCCTCCATAGGAGTATTGTCTCAAACAGTCTTCGTTTTGATCATTCCCTGGAAGACCAGTAATAGTTTCCGATGCACATCTGGAAGCATTCTGTAATCTGTGGACTATCAGAGTGTTGATGAAACACAGAAATTGCATCGGGATTGAATACAACAGTCACCGTGCGCACTTTCCTCCACGGGTGCAATGTCTCAAACAGTCTACGGTTTGATCGTTCCCTGGAAGACCAGTAGTAGTTTCCGACGCACATCTGTAGGCAGTCTGTAATCTGTGGACTATCAGACTATTGATGAAACACAGAAATTGCATCGGAATTGAATACAACAGTCACCATGCGCACTTTCCTCCATGGGAGTAATGTCTCAAATAGTCTACGCTTTGATCGTTCCCTGGAAGACTAGTAGTAGTTTCCGATGCACGTCTGGTGGCATTCTGTAATCTGTGGACTATCAGAGTGTGGATGAAACACAGAAATTGCATCGGGATTGAATACAACAGTCACCATGCGCACTTTCCTCCATGGGAGTAATGTCTCAAACAGTCTACGCTTTGATCGTTCCCTGGAAGACCAGTAGTAATTTCCGATGCACATCTGCTCTCATTCTGAAATCTGTGGACCTTCAGATTGTTGATGAAACACAGATATTGCATCGGAATTGAATACAACAGTCACCATGAGCACTTGCCTCCATGGGAGTAATGTCTCAAACAGTCTACGCTTTGAACGTTCCCTGGAAGACCAGTGGTAGTTTCCGATTCACATCTGGAGGCATTCTGTAATCTGTGGACTATCAGAGTGTTGATGAAACACAGAAATTGCATTGGGATTGAATACAACAGTCACCATGCGCACTTTCCTCCACGGGAGTAATGTCTCAAACAGTCTACTATTTGATCGTTCCCTGTAACACCAGTAGTAGTTTCCAACTCACATCTGGTAGCATTCAGTAATCTGTTGACTATCAGAGTGTTGATGAAACACAGAAATTGCATCGGGATTGAATACAACAGTCACCATGCGCACTTTCCTCCACAGGAGTAACGTCTCAAACAGTCTACGCTTTGATCGTTCCCTGGAAGACCGGTAATAGTTTCCGATGCACATCTTGTGGCATTCCTTAACCTGTGGACTATCAGAGTGTTGATGAAACACAGAAATTGCATCGGGATTGAATACAACAGTCACCATGCGCACTTTCCTCCACGGGAGTAATGTCTCAAACAGTCTACGCTTTGATCGTTCCCTGGAAGACCAGTAGTAGTTTCCGATGCACACCTGGTGTCATTCTGTAATCTGTGGACTATCAGAGTGTTGATGAAACACAGAAATTGCATCGGGATTGAATACAACAGTCACCATGCGCACTTTAATCCATGGGAGTAATGTCTCAAATAGTCGACGCTTTGATCGTTCCCTGGATGACCAGTAGTAGTTTCCGATGCACATTTGCATGCATTCTGTAACCTGTGGACCTTCAAATTGTTGATGAAACACAGAAATTGCATTGGGATTGAATAAAACAGTCACCATGAGTACTTGCCTCCATGATAGTAATGTCTCAAACAGTCTACGCTTTGATCGTTCCCTGGAAGACCAGTGGTAGTTTCCGATTCACATCTGGAGGCATTCTGTAATCTGTTCACTATCAGAGTGTTGATGAAACACAGAAATTGCATTGGGATTGAATACAACAGTCACCATGCGCACTTTCCTCCACGGGAGTAATGTCTGAAACAGTCAACTATTTGATCGTTCCCTGGAAGACCAGTAGTAGATTCCGATGCACATCTGGTGGCATTCCGTATTCTATGGACTATCAGAGTGTTGATGAAACACAGAAATTGCATCGGGATTGAATACAACAGTCACCATGCGCACTTTCCTCCACAGGAGTAAAGTCTCAAACTGTCAACGCTTTGATCGTTATCTGGAAGACCAGTAATAGTTTCCGATGCACATCTTGTGGCATTCCTTAATCTGTGGACTATCAGAGTGTTGATGAAACACAGAAATAGCATCGGGATTGAATACAACAGTCACCATGCGCACTTTCCTCCACGTGAGTAATGTCTCAAACAGTCTACGCTTTGATCGTTCCCTGGAAGACCAGTAGTAGTTTCCGATGCACATCTGGAGGCATTCTGTAATCTGTCTACTATCAGAGTATTGATGGAGCACAGAAATTGCATCGGGATTGAATACAACAGTCACCATGCGCACTTTCCTTCATGGGAGTAATGTCTCAAACAGTCTACGCTTTGATCGTTCCCTGGAAGACCAGAAGTAGTTTCGGATGCACATCGGGTGGCATTCCTTAATCTGTGGACTATCAGAGTGTTGATGAAACACAGAAATTGCATCGGGATTGAATACAACAGTCACCGTGCGCACTTTCCTCCATGGGAGTAATGTCTCAAACAGTCTACGCTTTGATCGTTCCCTGGAAGACCTGTGGTAGTGTCCGATGCACATCTGGAGTCATTCTGTAATCTGCGGTCTATCAGAGTGTTGATGAAACACAGAAATTGCATTGGGATTGAATGCAACAGTCACCATGCGCACTTTCCTCCATGGGAGTAATGTCTCTAAGAGTCTAGGCTTTGTTCGTTCCCAGGAAGACCAGCAGTAGTTTCCGACACACATCTGGAAGCATTCTGTAATCTGTGGAGTATCAGTGTGCTGATGAAACACAGAAATTGCATCGGGATTGAATACAACAGTCACCAAGGGCAGTTCCCTCCATAGGAGTATTGTCTCAAACAGTCTTCGTTTTGATCATTCCCTGGAAGACCAGTAATAGTTTCCGATGCACATCTGGAAGCATTCTGTAATCTGTGGACTATCAGAGTGTTGATGAAACACAGAAATTGCATCGGGATTGAATACAACAGTCACCGTGCGCACTTTCCTCCACGGGTGCAATGTCTCAAACAGTCTACGGTTTGATCGTTCCCTGGAAGACCAGTAGTAGTTTCCGACGCACATCTGTAGGCAGTCTGTAATCTGTGGACTATCAGACTATTGATGAAACACAGAAATTGCATCGGAATTGAATACAACAGTCACCATGCGCACTTTCCTCCATGGGAGTAATGTCTCAAATAGTCTACGCTTTGATCGTTCCCTGGAAGACTAGTAGTAGTTTCCGATGCACGTCTGGTGGCATTCTGTAATCTGTGGACTATCAGAGTGTGGATGAAACACAGAAATTGCATCGGGATTGAATACAACAGTCACCATGCGCACTTTCCTCCATGGGAGTAATGTCTCAAACAGTCTACGCTTTGATCGTTCCCTGGAAGACCAGTAGTAATTTCCGATGCACATCTGCTCTCATTCTGAAATCTGTGGACCTTCAGATTGTTGATGAAACACAGATATTGCATCGGAATTGAATACAACAGTCACCATGAGCACTTGCCTCCATGGGAGTAATGTCTCAAACAGTCTACGCTTTGAACGTTCCCTGGAAGACCAGTGGTAGTTTCCGATTCACATCTGGAGGCATTCTGTAATCTGTGGACTATCAGAGTGTTGATGAAACACAGAAATTGCATTGGGATTGAATACAACAGTCACCATGCGCACTTTCCTCCACGGGAGTAATGTCTCAAACAGTCTACTATTTGATCGTTCCCTGTAACACCAGTAGTAGTTTCCAACTCACATCTGGTAGCATTCAGTAATCTGTTGACTATCAGAGTGTTGATGAAACACAGAAATTGCATCGGGATTGAATACAACAGTCACCATGCGCACTTTCCTCCACAGGAGTAACGTCTCAAACAGTCTACGCTTTGATCGTTCCCTGGAAGACCGGTAATAGTTTCCGATGCACATCTTGTGGCATTCCTTAATCTGTGGACTATCAGAGTGTTGATGAAACACAGAAATTGCATCGGGATTGAATACAACAGTCACCATGCGCACTTTCCTCCACGGGAGTAATGTCTCAAACAGTCTACGCTTTGATCGTTCCCTGGAAGACCAGTAGTAGTTTCCGATGCACACCTGGTGTCATTCTGTAATCTGTGGACTATCAGAGTGTTGATGAAACACAGAAATTGCATCGGGATTGAATACAACAGTCACCATGCGCACTTTAATCCATGGGAGTAATGTCTCAAATAGTCGACGCTTTGATCGTTCCCTGGATGACCAGTAGTAGTTTCCGATGCACATTTGCATGCATTCTGTAACCTGTGGACCTTCAAATTGTTGATGAAACACAGAAATTGCATTGGGATTGAATAAAACAGTCACCATGAGTACTTGCCTCCATGATAGTAATGTCTCAAACAGTCTACGCTTTGATCGTTCCCTGGAAGACCAGTGGTAGTTTCCGATTCACATCTGGAGGCATTCTGTAATCTGTTCACTATCAGAGTGTTGATGAAACACAGAAATTGCATTGGGATTGAATACAACAGTCACCATGCGCACTTTCCTCCACGGGAGTAATGTCTCAAACAGTCAACTATTTGATCGTTCCCTGGAAGACCAGTAGTAGTTTCCGATGCACATCTGGTGGCATTCCGTATTCTGTGGACTATCAGAGTGTTGATGAAACACAGAAATTGCATCGGGATTGAATACAACAGTCACCATGCGCACTTTCCTCCACAGGAGTAAAGTCTCAAACTGTCAACGCTTTGATCGTTCCCTGGAAGACCAGTAATAGTTTCCGATGCACATCTTGTGGCATTCCTTAATCTGTGGACTATCAGAGTGTTGATGAAACACAGAAATAGCATCGGGATTGAATACAACAGTCACCATGCGCACTTTCCTCCACGTGAGTAATGTCTCAAACAGTCTACGCTTTGATCGTTCCCTGGAAGACCAGTAGTAGTTTCCGATGCACATCTGGAGGCATTCTGTAATCTGTCTACTATCAGAGTATTGATGGAGCACAGAAATTGCATCGGGATTGAATACAACAGTCACCATGCGCACTTTCCTTCATGGGAGTAATGTCTCAAACAGTCTACGCTTTGATCGTTCCCTGGAAGACCAGAAGTAGTTTCGGATGCACATCGGGTGGCATTCCTTAATCTGTGGACTATCAGAGTGTTGATGAAACACAGAAATTGCATCGGGATTGAATACAACAGTCACCGTGCGCACTTTCCTCCATGGGAGTAATGTCTCAAACAGTCTACGCTTTGATCGTTCCCTGGAAGACCTGTGGTAGTGTCCGATGCACATCTGGAGTCATTCTGTAATCTGCGGTCTATCAGAGTGTTGATGAAACACAGAAATTGCATTGGGATTGAATGCAACAGTCACCATGCGCACTTTCCTCCATGGGAGTAATGTCTCTAAGAGTCTACGCTTGGATCGTTCCCTGGAAGACCAGTAGTAGTTTGCGATGCACGTCTGGTGGCATTCTGTAATCTGTGGACTATCAGAGTTTTGATGAAACACAGAAATTACATCGGGATTGAATACAACAGTCAAGATGCGCACTTTCCTCCATGGGAGTAATGTCTCAAACAGTCTACGCTTTGATCGTTCACTGGAAGACCAGTAGTATATTCCGATGCCCATCTGGACTCATTCTGTAATCTGTCTACTATCAGAGTATTGATGGAACACAGAAATTGCATCGGGATTGAATACAACAGCACCATGCGCACTTTCCTAAACGGGTGCAATGTCTCAAACAGTCTACGGTTTGATCGTTCCCTGGAAGACCAGTAGTAGTTTCCGATGCACATCTGGTGGCATTCTGTAATCTGTGGACTATCAGAGTGTGGATGAAACACAGAAATTGCATCGGGATTTAATACAACAGTCACCATGCGCACTTTCCTCCATGAGAGTAATGTCTCAAACAGTCTACGCTTTGATAGTTCCCTGGAAGACCAGTAGTAATTTCCGATGCACATCTGCTGGCATTCTATAATCTGTGGACTATCAGAGTGTTGATGAAAAACAGAAATTGCATCGGGATTGAATACAACAGTTACCATGCGCACTTTCCTCCAGGGGTAAAATGTCTAAAACAGTTTACGCTTTGAATTCCCTGGAAGTCCAGTAGTAGTTTCCGATGCACATCTGGAGGCATTCTGTAATCTGTGGACTATCAGAGTGTTGATGAAACAAAGAAATGGCTTCGGGATTGAATAGAACAGTCACCATGCGCACTTGCCTACATGTTAGTAATGTCTAAAACAGCCTACGCTTTGATCGTTCCATGGAAGACCAGTGGTAGTGTCCGATGCACATCTGGAGGCATTCTGTAATCTGTGAACTATCAGAGTGTTGATGAAACACAGAAATTGCATTGGGGTTGAATAGAACAGTCACCATTCGCACTTTCCTCCATGGGAGTAATGTCTCTAAGAGTATAGGTTTTGTTCGTTCCCAGGAAGACCAGCAGTAGTTTCCGACACACATCTGGAAGCATTCTGTAATCTGTGGAGTATCAGTGTGCTGATGAAACACAGACATTGCATCGGGATTGAATACAACAGTCACCAAGGGCAGTTCCCTCCATGGGAGTATTGTCTCAAACAGTCTTCGTTTTGATCATTCCCTGGAAGACCAGTAATAGTTTCCGATGCACATCTGGAAGCATTCTGTAATCTGTGGACTTTCAGAGTGTTGATGAAACACAGATATTGCTTCGGGATTGAATACAATTGTCACCATGCGCACTTTCCTCCATGGGAGTAATGTCTCAAATAGTCTACGCCTTTGATCGTTCCCTGGAAGACCAGTAGTAGTTTCCGATGCACGTCTGGTGGCATTCTGTAATCTGTGGACTATCAGAGTGTGGATGAAACACAGAAATTGCATCGGGATTGAATACAACAGTCACCATGCGCACTTTCCTCCATGGGAGTAATGTCTCAAACAGTATACGCTTTGATCGTTCCCTGGAAGACCAGTAGTAATTTCCGATGCACGTCTGCTCTCATTCTGTAATCTGTGGACTATCAGACTGTTGAAGAAACACAGGAATTGCATCGGAATTGACTACAACAGTCACCATGCGCACTTTCCTCCACTGGAGTAATGTCTGAAATAGTCTACTATTTGATCGTTCTCTGGAAGACCAGTAGTAGTTTCCGATGCACATCGGGTGGCTTTCCTTAATCTGTGGACTATCAGAGTGTTGATGAAACACAGAAATTCATCGGGATTGAATACTACAGTCACCCTGCGCACTTTCCTCCATCGGAGTAATGTCTCTAACAGTCTACGCTTTGATCGTTCCCTGGAAGACCAGTAGTAGTTTCCGATGCACATCTGGTTGCATTCTGTAATCTGTCTAATATCAGAGTGTTGATGAAACACAGAAATTGCATCGGGATTGAATACAACAGTCTCCATGCGCACTTTCCCCCATGGGAGTAGTGTCACAAACAGACTACGCTTTAATCGTTCCCTGGAAGACCAGTAGTAGTTTCCGATGCACATCTGGAGGCATTCTGTAATCTGTGGACTATCAGAGTGTGGATGAAACACAGAAATAGCATCGGGATTTAATACTACAGTCACCATGCGCACTTTCCTCCATGGGAGTAATGTCTGTCAGAGTCTACGCTTTGAGTTCCCTGGAAGACCAGTAGTAGTTTCCGATGCACATCTGAAGGCATTCTGTAATCTTTGGACTATCAGAGTGTGGATGAAACACAGAAATTGCATCGGGATTTAATACAACAGTCACCATGCGCACTTACCTCCATGGGAGTAATGTCTCAAACAGTCTACGCTTTGATATTTCCCTGGAAGACCAGTAGTAATTTTCGATGCACATCTGCTGGCATTCTGTAATCTGTGGACTATCAGAGTGTTGATGAAACACAGAAATTGCATCGGGATTGAATACAACAGTCACCAAGGGCAGTTTCCTCCATGGGAGTAGTGTCTCAAACAGTCTATGTTTTGATCGTTCCCTGGAAGACCAGTAGTAGTTTCCGATGCACATCTGGAAGCATTCTGTAATCTGTGGATTATCAGAGTCTTGATGAAACACAGAAATTGCATCGGGATTGAATAAAATTGTCACCATGCGCACTTACCTTCATGGGAGTAATGTCTCAAACAGTCTACTTTTTGAGTTCCCTGGAAGACCAGTAGTAGTTTCCGATGCACATCTGGAGGCATTCTGAAATCTGTGGACTAACTGAGTGTTGATGAAACACAGAAATTGCAATGGGATTGAATACAACAGTCACCATGCGCACTTTCCTCCACGGGAGTAACGTCTCAAACAGTCTACGCTTTGATCGTTCCCTGGGAGACCAGTAGTAGTTAACGTTGCACGTCTTGTGGCATTCTATAATCTGTGGACTATCAGAGTGATGATGAAACACAGAAATTGCATTGGGATTGAATACAACAGTCACCATGCGCACTCTTCTCCACGGGAGTAATGTCTCAAACAGTCTATGCTTTGATCGTTTATTGGAAGACCAGTAGTAGTTTCCGATGCACATCTGGTGGCATTCTGTAATCTATGGACTATCAGAGTGTTGATGAAACACAGAAATTGCATCGGGATTGAATACAACAGTCACCATGCGCACTTTCCTCCATGGGAGTAATGTCTCAAACAGTCTACGCTTTGAGTTCCCTGGAAGACCAGTGGTAGTTTTCGATGCACATCTGGAGGCATTCTGTAATCTGTGGACTATCAGAGTGTTGATGAAACACAGAAATTGCATTGGGATTGAATACAAAAGTCACCATGCGCACTTTCCTCCATGGGAGTAATGTCTCTAACAGTCTACGCTTTGATCGTTCCCAGGAAGACCAGTAGTAGTTTCCGATGCACATCTGGAGGAATTCTGTAATCTGTGGAGTATCAGAGTGTTGATGAAACACAGAAATTGCATCGGGATTGATTACAACAGTCACCATGCGCACTTTCCCCCATGGGAGTAGTGTCACAAACAGTCTACGCTTTGATCGTTCTCTGGAAGACCAGTTGTAGTTTCCGATGCACATCTGGAAGCATTCTGTAACCTGTGGACTATCTGAGTGTTGATGAAACACAGAAATTGCATCGGGATTGAATACAACAGTCACCATGCGCACTTTCCTCCATGGGAGTAATGTCTCAAATAGTCTACGCTTTGATCGTTCCCTGGAAGACCAGTAGTAGTTTCGATGCACATCTGGATGCATTCTGTAATCTGTGGACCTTCAAAGTGTTGATGAAACAAAGAAATTGCATCGGGATTGAATACAACAGCACCATGCGCACTTTCCTCCATGGGAGTAATGTCTCAACAGTCTACGCTTTGATCGTTCCCTGGAAGACCAGTAGTAATTTCCGATGCACATCTGCTGGCATTCTGTAATCTGTGGACTATCAGAGTGTTGATGAAACACAGAAATTGCATGGGTATTGAATACAACAGTCACCATGCGCACTTTCCTCCACAGGAGTAATGTCGCAAATAGTCTACTATTTGATCGTTCCCTGGAAGACCAGTAGTAGTTTCCGATGCACATCGGGTGGCATTCCTTAATCTGTGGACTATCAGAGTGTTGATGAAACACAGAAATTGCATCGGGATTGAATACAACAGTCACCCTGCGCACTTTCCTCCATGGGAGTAATGTCTCTAACAGTCTACGCTTTGATCGTTCTCTGGAAGACCAGTGGTAGTTTCCGATGCACGTCTGGTGTCATTCTGTAATCTGTGGACTGTCAGAGTGTGGATGAAACACAGAAATTGCACGGGGATTGAATACAACAGTCACCATGCGCACTTTCCTCCACAGGAGTAATGTCTCAAATAGTCTACTATTTGATCGTTCCCTGGAAGACCAGTAGTAGTTTCCGATGCACATCGGGTGGCATTCCTTAATCTGTGGACTATCAGAGTGTTGATGAAACACAGAAAATGCATCGGGATTGAATACAACAGTCACCCTGCGCACTTTCCTCCATGGGAGTAATGTCTCTAACAGTCTACGCTTTGATCGTTCCCTGGAAGACCAGTAGTAGTTTCCGTTGCGCATCTGGTGGCAATCTGTAATCTGTGGAGTATCAGAGTGTTGATGAAACACAGAAATTTGCATCGGGATTGAATACAACAGTCTCCATGCGCACTTTCCCCCATGGGAGTAGTGTCACAAACAGACTACGCTTTAATCGTTCCCTGGAAGACCAGTAGTAGTTTCCGATGCACATCTATAAGCATTCTGTAATCTGTGGACTATCAGAGTGTTGATGAAACACAAAAATTGCATCGGGATTGAATACAACAGTCACCTTGCGCACTTTCCTCCACAGGAGTAATGTCTCAAATAGTCTACTATTTGATCGTTCCCTGGAAGACCAGTAGTAGTTTCCGATGCACATCGGGTGGCATTCCTTAATCTGTGGACTATCAGAGTGTTGATGAAACACAGAAATTGCATCGGGATTTAATACTACAGTCACCATGCGCACTTTCCTCCATGGGAGTAATGTCTGTCAGAGTCTACGCATTGAGTTCCCTGGAAGACCAGTAGTAGTTTCCGATGCACATCTGAAGGCATTCTGTAATCTTTGGACTATCAGAGTGTGGATGAAACACAGAAATTGCATCGGGATTTAATACAACAGTCACCATGCGCACTTACCTCCATGGGAGTAATGTCTCAAACAGTCTACGCTTTGATATTTCCCTGGAAGACCAGTAGTAATTTCCGATGCACATCTGCTGGCATTCTGTAATCTGTGGACTATCAGAGTGTTGATGAAACACAGAAATTGCATCGGGATTGAATACAACAGTCACCAAGGGCAGTTTCCTCCATGGGAGTAGTGTCTCAAACAGTCTATGTTTTGATCGTTCCCTGGAAGACCAGTAGTAGTTTCCGATGCACATCTGGAAGCATTCTGTAATCTGTGGACTATCAGAGTCTTGATGAAACAGAAATTGCATCGGGATTGAATACAATTGTCACCATGCGCACTTAACTCCATGGGAGTAATGTCTCAAACAGTCTACGCTTTGAGTTCCCTGGAAGACCAGTAGTAGTTTCCGATGCACATCTGGAGGCATTCTGAAATCTGTGGACTAACTGAGTGTTGATGAAACACAGAAATTGCAATGGGATTGAATACAACAGTCACCATGCGCACTTTCCTCCACGGGAGTAACGTCTCAAACAGTCTACGCTTTGATCGTTCCCTGGGAGACCAGTAGTAGTTAACGTTGCACGTCTTGTGGCATTCTATAATCTGTGGACTATCAGAGTGTTGATGAAACACAGAAATTGCATTGGGATTGAATACAACAGTCACCATGCGCACTCTTCTCCACGGGAGTAATGTCTCTAACAGTCTACGCTTTGATCGTTCCCAGGAAGACCAGTAGTAGTTTCCGATGCACATCTGGAGGCATTCTGTAATCTGTGGAGTATCAGAGTGTTGATGAAACACAGAAATTGCATCGGGATTGATTACAACAGTCACCATGCGCACTTTCCCCCATGGGAGTAGTGTCACAAACAGACTACGCTTTGATCGTCCTCTGGAAGACCAGTTGTAGTTTCCGATGTACATCTGGAAGCATTCTGTAACCTGTGGACTATCAGAGTGTTGATGAAACACAGAAATTGCATCGGGATTGAATACAACAGTCACCATGCGCACTTTCCTCCATGGGAGTAATGTCTCAAATAGTCTACGCTTTGATCGTTCATTGGAAGACCAGTAGTAGTTTCGATGCACATCTGGATGCATTCTGTAATCTGCGGACCTTCAAAGTGTTGATGAAACAAAGAAATTGCATCGGGATTGAATACAACAGCACCATGCGCACTTTCCTCCATGGGAGTAATGTCTCAAACAGTCTACGCTTTGATCGTTCCCTGGAAGACCAGTAGTAATTTCCGATGCACATCTGCTGGCATTCTGTAATCTGTGGACTATCAGAGTGTTGATGAAACACAGAAATTGCATGGGGATTGAATACAACAGTCACCATGCGCACTTTCCTCCACAGGAGTAATGTCTCAAATAGTCTACTATTTGATCGTTCCCTGGAAGACCAGTAGTAGTTTCCGATGCACATCGGGTGGCATTCCTTAATCTGTGGACTATCAGAGTGTTGATGAAACACAGAAATTGCATCGGGATTGAATACAACAGTCACCCTGCGCACTTTCCTCCATGGGAGTAATGTCTCTAACAGTCTACGCTTTGATCGTTCTCTGGAAGACCAGTGGTAGTTTCCGATGCACGTCTGGTGTCATTCTGTAATCTGTGGACTATCAGAGTGTGGATGAAACACAGAAATTGCATCGGGATTGAATACAACAGTCACCATGCGCACTTTCCTCCATGGGAGTAATGTCTCAAACAGTCTACGCTTTGATCGTTCCCTGGAAGACCAGTAGTAATTTCCGATGCACATCTGCTGGCATTCTGTAATCTGTGGACTATCAGAGTGTTGATGAAACACAGAAATTGCACGGGGATTGAATACAACAGTCACCATTCGCACTTTCCTCCACAGGAGTAATGTCTCAAATAGTCTACTATTTGATCGTTCCCTGGAAGACCAGTAGTAGTTTCCGATGCACATCGGGTGGCATTCCTTAATCTGTGGACTATCAGAGTGTTGATGAAACACAGAAATTGCATCGGGATTGAATACAACAGTCACCCTGCGCACTTTCCTCCATGGGAGTAATGTCTCTAACAGTCTACGCTTTGATCGTTCCCTGGAAGACCAGTAGTAGTTTCCGATGCACATCTGGTGGCATTCTGTAATCTGTGGAGTATCAGAGTGTTGATGAAACACAGAAATTTGCATCGGGATTGAATACAACAGTCTCCATGCGCACTTTCCCCCATGGGAGTAGTGTCACAAACAGACTACGCTTTAATCGTTCCCTGGAAGACCAGTAGTAGTTTCCGATGCACATCTATAAGCATTCTGTAATCTGTGGACTATCAGAGTGTTGATGAAACACAGGAATTGCATTGGGCTTGAATACAAGAGTCACCATGCGCACTTTCCTCCATTGGAGTAATGTCTCAAACAGTCTATGCTTTGAGTTCCCTGGAAGACCAGTAGTAGTTTCCGATGCACATCTGGAGGCATTCTGTAATCTGTGGACTATCAGAGTGTTGATGAAACACAGAAATTGCATTGGGATTGAATACAACAGTCACCATGCGCACTTTCCTCCATGGGAGTATTGTCTCTAAGAGTCTACGCTTGGATCGTTCCCTGGAAGACCAGTAGTAGCTTCCGATGTACGTCTGGTGGCATTCTGTAATCTGTGGACTATCAGAGTGTTGATGAAACACAGATATTGCATCGGGATTGAATACAACAGTCACCATGCGCACTTTAATCCACGGGAGTAATGTCTCAAACAGTCCACGCTTTGATCGTTCCCTGGAAGACCAGTAGTAGTTTCCGATGCACATCTGGAAGCATTCTGTAATCTGTGGATTATCAGAGTGTCGATGAAACAAAGAAATTGCATCGTGATTGAATACAACAGTCACCAGGCGCACTTGTCTACATGTTAGTAATGTCTAAAACAGTCTACGCTTTGATCGTTCCCTGGAACACCAGTGGTAGTGTCCGATGCACATCTGGAGGCATTCTGTAATCTGTGGACTATCAGAGTGTTGATGAACCACAGAAATTGCATTGGGATTGAATACAAGAGTCACCATGCGCACTTTCCTCAATGGGAGTAATGTCTCAAACAGTCTACGTTTTGAGTTCCCTGGAAGACCAGTAGTAGTTTCCGATGCACATCTGGAGGCATTCTGTAATCTGTGGACTATCAGAGTGTTGATGAAACACAGAAATTGCTTCGGGATTGAATACAACAGTCACCAGTCGCACTTGTCTACATGTTAGTAATGTCTAAAACAGTCTACGCTTTGATCGTTCCCTGGAAGACCAGTGGTAGTGTCCGATGCACATCTGGAGGCATTCTGTAATCTGTGGACTATCAGAATGTTGATGAAACACAGAAATTGCATTGGGATTGAATGCAACAGTCACCATGCGCACTTTCCTCCATGGGAGTGTTGTCTTTAAGTGTCTACGCTTGGATCGTTCCCTGGAAGACCAGTAGTAGTTTCCGATGCACGTCTGGTGGCATTCTGTAACCGGTGGACTATCAGAGTGTTGATGAACCACAGCTATTGCATCGGGATTGAATACAACAGTCACCATGCGCACTTTCCTCCATGGGAGTAATGTCTCAAACAGTCTACGCTTTGATCGTTCCCTGAAAGACCAGTAGTAGTTTCCGATGCACATCTGGTGGCATTCTGTAGTCTGTGGAGTATCAGAGTGTTGATGAAACACAGAAGTTGCATCGGGATTGAATACAACAGCACCATGCGCACTTTACTCCACGTGTGCAATGTCTCAAACAGTCTACGCCTATGATCGTTCCCTGGAAACCCAGTAGTAGTTTCCGATGCACGTCTGGTGGCATTCTGTAATCTGTGGACTATCAGAGTGTGGATGAAACACAGAAATTGCATCGGGATTGAATACATCAGTCACCATGCGCACTTTCCTCCATGGGAGTAATGTCTCAAACAGTCTACGCTTTGATCGTTCCCTGGAAGACCAGTAGTAATTTCCGATGCACATCTGCTGGCATTCTGTAATCTGTGGACTATCAGAGTGTTGATGAAACACAGAAATTGCATGGGGATTGAATACAACAGTCACCATGCGCACTTTCCTCCACAGGAGTAATGTCTCAAATAGTCTACTATTTGATCGTTCCCTGGAAGACCAGTAGTAGTTTCCGATGCACATCGGGTGGCGTTCCTTAATCTGTGGACTATCAGAGTGTTGATGAAACACAGAAATTGCATCGGGATTGAATACAACAGTCACCCTGCGCACTTTCCTCCATGGGAGTAATGTCTATAACAGTCTACGCTTTGATCGTTCCCTGGAAGACCAGTAGTAGTTTCCGGTGCACATCTGGTGGCATTCTGTAATCTCTGGAGTATCAGAGTGTTGATGAAACACAGAAATTTGCATCGGGATTGAATACAACAGTCTCCATGCGCACTTTCCCCCATGGGAGTAGTGTCACAAACAGACTACGCTTTAATCGTTCCCTGGAAGAGCAGTAGTAGTTTCCGATGCACCTCTATAAGCATTCTGTAATCTGTGGACTATCAGAGTGTTGATGAAACACAGAAATTGCATCGGGATTGAATACAACAGTCACCTTGCGCACTTTCCTCCAGAGGAGTAATGTCTCAAATAGTCTACTATTTGATCGTTCCCTGGAAGACCAGTAGTAGTTTCCGATGCACATCGGGTGGCATTCCTTAATCTGTGGACTATCAGAGTGTTGATGAAACACAGAAATTGCATCGGGATTGAATACAACAGTCACCCTGCGCACTTTCCTCCATGGGAGTAATGTCTCTAACAGTCTACGCTTTGATCGTTCCCTGGAAGACCAGTAGTAGTTTCCGATGCACATCTGGTGGCATTCTGTAATCTGTGGAGTATCAGAGTGTTGATGAAACAAAGAAATTGCATCGGGATTGAATACAACAGTCTCCATGCGCACTTTCCCCAATGGGAGTAGTGTCTCAAACAGACTACGCTTTAATCGTTCCCTGGAAGACCAGTAGTAGTTTCCGATGCACATCTATAAGCATTCTGTAATCTGTGGACTATCAGAGTGTTGATGAAACACAGAAATTGCATTGGGATTGAATACAAGAGTCACCATGCGCACTTTCCTCCATTGGAGTAATGTCTCAATCAGTCTACGCTTTGAGTTCCCTGGAAGACCAGTAGTAGTTTCCGATGCACATCTGGAGGCATTCTGTAATCTGTGGACTATCAGAGTGTTGATGAAACACAGAAATTGCATTGGGATTGAATACAACAGTCACCATGCGCACTTTCTTCCATGGGAGTATTGTCTCTAAGAGTCTACGCTTGGATCGTTCCTGGAAGACCAGTAGTAGTTTCCGATGCACGTCTGGTGGCATTCTGTAATCTGTGGACTATCAGAGTGTTGATGAAACACAGATATTGCATCGGGATTGAATACAACAGTCACCATGCGCACTTTCGTCCACGGGAGTAATGTCTCAAACAGTCCACGCTTTGATCGTTCCCTGGAAGACCTGTAGTAGTTTCCGATGCACATCTGGTGGCATTCAGCAATCTGTGGACTATCAGAGTGTTGATGAAACACAGAAATTGCATCCGGATTGAATACAACAGTCACCATGCGCACTTTCCTCCATGGGAGTTATGTCTCACACAGACTACGCTTTGAATTCCCTGGACGACCAGTAGTAGTTTCCGATGCACATCTGGAGGCATTCTGTAATCTGTGGACTATCAGAGTGTCGATGAAACAAAGAAATTGCATCGGGATTGAATACAACAGTCACAAGGCGCACTTGTCTACATGTTAGTAATGTCTAAAACAGTCTACGCTTTGATCGTTCCCTGGAACACCAGTGGTAGTGTCCGATGCACATCTGGAGGCATTCTGTAATCTGTGGACTATCAGAGTGTTGATGAAACACAGAAATTGCATTGGGATTGAATACAAGAGTCACCATGCGCACATTCCTCCATGGGAGTAATGTCTCAAACAGTCTACGTTTTGAGTTCCCTGGAAGACCAGTAGTAGTTTCCGATGCACATCTGGAGGGATTCTGTAATCTGTGGACTATCAGAGTGTTGATGAAACACAGAAATTGCTTCGGGATTGAATACAACAATCACCAGGCGCACTTGTCTAAATGTTAGTAATGTCTAAAACAGTCTACGCTTTGATCGTTCCCTGGAAGACCAGTGGTAGTGTCCGATGCACATCTGGAGGCATTCTGTAATATGTGGACTATCAGAATGTTGATGAAACACAGAAATTGCATTGGGATTGAATGCAATAGTCACCATGCGCACTTTCCTCCATGGGAGTGTGGTCTCTAAGTGTCTACGCTTGGATCGTTCCCTGGAAGACCAGTAGTAGTTTCCGATGCACGTCTGGTGGCATTCTGTAATCTGTGGACTATCAGAGTGTTGATGAACCACAGCTATTGCATCGGGATTGAATACAACAGTCACCATGCGCACTTTCCTCCATGGGAGTAATGTCTCAAACAGTCTACGCTTTGATCGTTCCCTGAAAGACCAGTAGTATTTTCCGATGCACATCTGGAGGCATTTTGTAATCTATTGACTATCAGAGTGTTGATGAAACACAGAAATTGCATCGGGATTGAATACAACAGTCACCATGCGCACTTTCCTCCACAGGAGTAACGTCTCAAACAGTCTACGCTTTGATCGTTCCCTGGAAGACCAGTAGTAGTTTCCGATGCACATCGGGTGGCATTCCTTAATCTATGGACTATCAGAGTGTTGATGAAACACAGAAATTGCATCGGGGTTGAATACAACAGTCACCATGCGCACTTTCCTCCATGGGAGTATTGTCTCTAAGAGTCTACGCTTGGATCGTTCCCTGGAAGACCAGTAGTAGTCTCCGATGCACATCTGGAAGCATTCTAAAATCTGTGGACTATCAGAGTGTTGATGAAACACAGAAATTGCATCGGGATTGAATACAACAGTCACCATGCGCACTTTCCTCCATGGGATTAATGTCTCAAAAAGTCTACGCTTTGAGTTTCCTGGAAACCAGTAGTAGTTTCCGATGCACATCTGGAGGCATTTTGTAATCTGTGGACTATCAGAGTGTTGATGGAACACAGATATTGCATCGGGATTGAAAACAACAGTCACCATACGCACTTTGCTCCGCGGGAGTAATGTCTCAAACAGTCTATGCTTTGATCGTTTCCTTGAAGACCAGTAGTAGTTTCCGATGCACATCTGGTGGCATTCTGTAATCTGTGGACTATCAGACTGTTGATGAAACACAGAAATTGCATCGGAATTGAATACAACAGTCACCATGAGCACTTCCCTCCATGGGAGTAATGTCTCAAATAGTCGACGCTCTGATCGTTCCCTGGAAGACCAGCTGTAGTTTGCGATGCACATCTGGATGCATTCTGTAATCTGTGGACCTTCAAAGTGTTGTTGAAACAAAGAAATTGCATCGGGATTGAATACAACAGTCACCATGCGCACTTTCCTCCATGGGAGTAACGTCTATAACAGTCTACGCTTTGATCGTTCCCTGGAAGACCAGTAGCTGTTTCCGATGCCCATCTGGAGGCATTCTGTAATCTGTGGGCTGTCAGAGTGTTGATGAAACACAGAAATTGCATCGGGATTGAATACAACAGTCACCATGCGCACTTTCCTCCATGGGAGTAATGCCTCAAACAGTCTACGCTTTGATCGTTCCCTGGAAGACCGGTAGTAGTTTCCAATGCACATCTGGTGGCTTTCTGTAATCTGTGGACTATCAGAGTGTTAATGAAACACAGCAATTGCATCGGGATTGAATACAACCGTCACCATGCGCCCTTTCCTCCACGTTAGTAATGTCTCAAACAGTCTACGCTTTGATCTTTCCGTTGAAGACCACTAGTAGTTTCCGATGCACATCTGCAGGTATTCTGTAATCTGTCGACTATCAGAGTGTTGATGAAACACAGAAATTGCATCGGGATTGAATACAACAGTCACCAGGCGCACTTGCCTACATGTTAGTAATGTCTAAAACATTCTACGCTTCGATCGTTCTCTGGAAGACCAGTGGTAGTGTCCGATGCACATCTGGAGGCATTCTGTAATCTGTGGACTATCAGAGTCTTGATGAAACACAGAAATTGCATTGGGATTGAATGCAACAGTCACCATGCGCACTTTCCTCCATGGGAGTATTGTCTCTAAGAGTCTACGCTTGGATCGTTCCCTGGAAGACCAGTAGTAGTTTCCGATGCACGTCTGGTGGCATTCTGTAATCTGTGGACTATCAGAGTGTTGATGAAACACAGATATTGCATCGGGATTGAATACAACAGTCACCATGCGCACTTTCCTCCACGGGAGTAATGTCTCAAACAGTCTACGCTTTGATCGTTCCCTGGAAGACCTGTAGTAGTTTCCGATGCACATCTGGTGGCATTCTGCAATCTGTGGACTATCAGAGTGTTGATGAAACACAGAAATTGCATCGCGATTGAATACAACAGTCACCGTGCGCACTTTCCTCCATGGGAGTTATGTCTCAAACAGACTACGCTTTGAATTCCCTGGAAGACCAGTAGTAGTTTCCGATGCACATCTGGAGGCATTCTGTAATCTATGGACTATCAGAGTGTCGATGAAACAAAGAAATTGCATCGGGATTGAATACAACAGTCACCAGGCGCACTTGTCTACATGTTAGTAATGTCTAAAACAGTCTACGCTTTGATCGTTCCCTGGAACACCAGTGGTAGTGTCCGATGCACATCTGAAGGCATTCTGTAATCTGTGGACTATCAGAGTGTTGATGAAACACAGAAATTGCATTGGGATTGAATACAAGAGTCACCATGCGCACTTTCCTCCATGGGAGTAATGTATCAACAGTCTACGTTTTGAGTTCCCTGGAAGACCAGTAGTAGTTTCCGATGCACATCTGGAGGCATTCTGTAATCTGTGGACTATCAGAGTGTTGATGAAACACAGATATTGCATCGGGATTGAATACAACAGTCACCATGCGCACTTTCCTCCATGGGAGTAATGTCTCTAACAGACTACGTTTGATCGTTCCCTGAAAGACCAGTAGTAATTTCCGATGCACATCTGCTGGCATTTTGTAATCTGTGGACTATCAGAGTGTTGATGAAACACAGAAATTGCATCGGGATTGAATACAACAGTCACCATGCGCACTTTCCTCCACAGGAGTAATGTCTCAAACAGTCTGCGCTTTGATCGTTCCCTGGAAGACCAGTAGTAGTTTCCGATGCACATCGGGTGTCATTCCTTAATCTGTGGACTATCAGAGTGTTGATGAAACACAGAAATTGCATCGGGGTTGAATACAACAGTCACCATGCGCACTTTCCTCCATGTTAGTTATGTCTCAAATAGCCTACGCTTTGATCGTTCCCTGGAAGACCAGTAGTAGTTTCCGATGCACATCTGGATGCATTCTGTAATCTTTGGACTATCAGAGTGTTGATGAAACATAGGAATTGCATTGGGATTGAATAGAACAGTCAACCATGCGCACTTTCCTCCATGGGAGTAATGTCTCTAAGAGTCTACGCTTTGATCGTTCCCAGGAAAACCAGTAGTAGTTTCCGACACACATCTGGAGGCATTCTGTAATCTATGGAGTATCAGAGTGTTGATGAAACACAGAAATTGCATCGGGATTGAATACAACCGTCACCATGCGCCCTTTCCTCCACGTTAGTAATGTCTCAAACACTCTACGCTTTGATCGTTCCCTGGAAGACCAGTAGTAGTTTCCGTTGCACATGTGTAAGCATTCTGTAATCTGTGGACTATCAGAGTGTTGATGAAACACAGAAATTACATCGGGATTGAATTCAACAGACACCATGCGCACTTTCCTCCATGGGAGTAATGTCTCTAAGAGTCTATAATTTGATCCTTCGCAGGGAGACCAGTAGTACTTTCCGATGCACATCTGGTGGCATTCTGTAATCTGTGAACTATCAGAGTTTTGATGAAACACAGAAATTGCATCGGGATTGAATACAACAGTCACCATGCGCACTTTCCTCCTTCTAAGTAATGTCTCAAAGAGTCTAGGGTTTGATCGTTCCCTGGAAGACCAGTAGTAGTTCCTGATGTACATCTGGTGGCATTTTGTAATTTTGTGGACAATCAGAGTGTTGATGAAACACAGAAATATCATCGGGATTGAATACAACAGTCATCATGCGCACTTTCCTCCTTCTAAGTAATGTCTCAAAGAGTCTACGCTTTGATCGTTCCCTGGAAGACCAGAAGTAGTTTCCGTTTTACATCTGGATGCATTCTGTAATCTGTGGACTATCAGAGTGTTGATGGATCACAGATATTGCATCGGGATTGAATACAACAGTCACCATGCGCACTTTCCTCCACGGGAGTAATGTCTCAAACAGTCTACGATTTGATCGTTCCCTGGAAGATCAATAGTAGTTTCCGATGCACGTCTGGTGGCATTCTGTAATCTGTGGACTATCAGAGTGTTGATGAACCACAGCTATTGCATCGGGATTGAATACAACAGTCACCATGAGCACTTTCCTCCATGGGAGTAATGTCTCAAATAGTCGACGCTCTGATCGTTCCCTGGAAGACCAGCAGTAGTTTCCGATGCACATCTGGAGGCATTCTGTAATCTGTGGAGTATCAGAGTGTTGATGAAACACAGAAATTATATCGGGATTGAATACAACAGTCACCAAGCGCACTTTCCTCCATGGGAGTAGTGTCTCAAACAGTCTACGTTTTGATCGTTCCCTGGAAGACCAGTAGTAGTTTCCGATACACATCTGGAAGCATTCTGTAATCTGTGGACTATCAGAGTGTTGATGAAACACAGAAATTGCATCGGGATTGAATACAACAGTCACCATGCGCACTTTCCTCCATGGGAGTAACGTCTCAAACTGTCTACGCTTTGATCGTTCCCTGGAAGACCAGTAGCTGTTTCCGATGCCCATCTGGAGGCATTCTGTAATCTGTGGGCTGTCAGAGTGTTGATGAAACACAGAAATTACATCGGAATTGAATACAACAGTAACTATGCGAACTTTCCACCATGGGAGTAATGTCTCAAACAGTCTACGCTTTGATCTTTCCGTTGAAGACCACTAGTAGTTTCCGATGCACATCTGGAGGTATTCTGTAATCTGTCGACTATCAGGGTGTTGATGAAACACAGAAATTGCATCGGGATTGAATACAACAGTCACCATGCGCACTTTCCGCCATGGGAGTAATGTCTCAAACCGTCTACGATTTGATCGTTCCCTGGAAGACCGGTAGTAGTTTCCAATGCACATCTGGTGGCTTTCTGTAATCTGTGGACTATCAGAGTGTTAATGAAACACAGAAATTGCATCGGCATTGAATACAAACGTCACCATGCGCCCTTTCCTCCACGTTAGTAATGTCTCAAACAGTCTACGCTTTGATCTTTCCGTTGAAGACCACTAGTAGTTTCCGATGCACATCTGCAGGTATTCTGTAATCTGTCGACTATCAGAGTGTTGATGAAACACAGAAATTGCATCGGGATTGAATACAACAGTCACCAGGCGCACTTGCCTACATGTTAGTAATGTCTAAAACATTCTACGCTTTGATCGTTCCCTGGAAGACCAGTGGTAGTGTCCGATGCACATCTGGAGGCATTCTGTAATCTGTGGACTAACAGAGTGTTGATGAAACACAGAAATTGCATTGGGATTGAATGCAACAGTCACCATGCGCACTTTCCTCCATGGGAGTATTGTCCCTAAGAGTCTACGCTTGGATCGTTCCCTGGAAGACCAGTAGTAGTTTCCAATGCACGTCTGGTGGCATTCTGTAATGTGTGGACTATCAGAGTGTTGATGAAACTCAGATATTGCATCGGGATTGAAAACAACAGTCACCATGCGCACTTTCCTCCACGGGAGTAATGTCTCAAACAGTCTACGCTTTGATCGTTCCCTGGAAGACCTGTAGTAGTTTCCGATGCACATCTGGTGGCATTCTGCAATCTGTGGACTATCAGAGTGTTGATGAAACACAGAAATTGCATCGCGATTGAATACAACAGTCACCGTGCGCACTTTCCTCCATGGGAGTTATGTCTCAAACAGACTACGCTTTGAATTCCCTGGAAGACCAGTAGTAGTTTCCGATGCACATCTGGAGGCATTCTGTAATCTGTGGACTATCAGAGTGTCGATGAAACAAAGAAATTGCATCGGGATTGAATACAACAGTCACCAGGCGCACTTGTCTACATGTTAGTAATGTCTAAAACAGTCTACGCTTTGATCGTTCCCTGGAACACCAGTGGTAGTGTCCGATGCACATCTGGAGGCATTCTGTAATCTGTGGACTATCAGAGTGTTGATGAAACACAGAAATTGCATTGGGATTGAATACAAGAGTCACCATGCGCACTTTCCTCCATGGGAGTAATGTATCAACAGTCTACGTTTTGCGTTCCCTGGAAGACCAGTAGTAGTTTCCGAAGCACATCTGGAGGCATTCTGTAATCTGTGGACTATCAGAGTGTTGATGAAACACAGAAATTGCTTCGGGATTGAATACAACAGTCACCAGGCGCACTTGCCTACATGTTAGTAATGTCTAAAACAGTCTACGCTTGGATCGTTCCCTGGAAGACCAGTAGTAGTTTCCGACGCACGTCTGGTGGCATTCTGTAATCTGTGGACTATCAGAGTGTTGATGAAACACAGATATTGCATCGGGATTGAATACAACAGTCACCATGCGCACTTTCCTCCATGGGAGTAATGTCTCAAACAGTCTACGCTTTGATCGTTTCCTAAAATACCAGTAGTAATTTCCGATGGACATCTGGTGGCATTCTGTAATCTTTGGACTATCAGAGTGTGGATGAAACACAGAAATTGCATCGCGATTTAATACAACAGTCACCATGCGCACTTTCCTCCATGGGAGTAATGTCTCAAACAGTCTACGCTTTGATAGTTCCCTGGAAGACCAGTAGTAATTTCCGATGCACATCTGCTGGCATTTTGTAATCTGTGGACTATCAGAGTGTTGATGAAACACAGAAATTGCATCGGGATTGAATACAACAGTCACCATGCGCACTTTCCTCCACAGGAGTAATGTCTCAAACAGTCTGCGCTTTGATCGTTCCCTGGAAGACCAATAGTAGTTTCCGATGCACATCGGGTGGCATTCCTTAATCTGTGGACTATCAGAGTGTTGATGAAACACAGAAATTGCATCGGGGTTGAATACAACAGTCACCATGCGCACTTTCCTCCATGGGAGTTATGTCTCAAATAGCCTACGCTTTGTTCGTTCCCTGGAAGACCAGTAGTAGTTTCCGATGCACATCTGGATGCATTCTGCAATCTTTGGACTATCAGAGTGTTGATGAAACATAGGAATTGCATTGGGATTGAATAGAACAGTCAACCATGCGCACTTTCCTCCATGGGAGTAATGTCTCTAAGAGTCTACGCTTTGATCGTTCCCAGGAAGTCCAGTAGTAGTTTCCGACACACATCTGGAGGCATTCTGTAATCTGTGGAGTATCAGAGTGTTGATGAAACACAGAAATTGCATCGGGATTGAATACAACCGTCACCATGCGCCCTTTCCTCCACGTTAGTAATGTCTCAAACACTCTACGCTTTGATCGTTCCCTGGAAGACCAGTAGTAGTTTCCGATGCACATGTGTAAGCATTCTGTAATCTGTGGACTATCAGAGTGTTGATGAAACACAGAAATTACATCGGGATTGAATTCAACAGACACCATGCGCACTTTCCTCCATGGGAGTAATGTCTCTAAGAGTCTATAATTTAATCCTTCGCAGGGAGACCAGTAGTACTTTCCGATGCACATCTGGTAGCATTCTGTAATCTGTGAACTATCAGAGTGTTGATGAAACACAGAAATTGCATCGGGATTCAATACAACAGTCACCATGCGTACTTTCCTCCGCGGGAGTAATGTCTCAAACAGTCTAGGTTTTGATCGGTCCCTGGAAGACCAGTAGTAGTTCCTGATGTACATCTGGTGGCATTTTGTAATTTTGTTTACAATCAGAGTGTTGATGAAACACAGAAATTTCATCGGGATTGAATACAACAGTCATCATGCGCACTTTCCTCCTTCTAAGTAATGTCTCAAAGAGTCTACGCTTTGATCGTTCCCTGGAAGACCAGAAGTAGTTTCCGTTTTACATCTGGATGCATTCTGTAATCTGTGGACTATCAGAGTGTTGATGGATCACAGAAATTGCATCGGGATTGAATACAACAGTCACCATGCGCACTTTCCTCCACGGGAGTAATGTCTCAAACAGTCTACGATTTGATCGTTCCCTGGAAGATCAATAGTAGTTTCCGATGCACGCCTGGTGGCATTCTGTAATCTGTGGACTATCAGAGTGTTGATGAACCACAGCTATTGCATCGGGATTGAATACAACAGTCACCATGAGCACTTTCCTCCATGGGAGTAATGTCTCAAATAGTCGACGCTCTGATCGTTCCCTGGAAGACCAGCAGTAGTTTCCGATGCACATCTGGAGGCATTCTGTAATCTGTGGAGTATCAGAGTGTTGATGAAACACAGAAATTAGATCGGGATTGAATACAACAGTCACCAAGCGCACTTTCCTCCATGGGAGTAGTGTCTCAAACAGTCTACGTTTTGATCGTTCCCTGGAAGACCAGTAGTAGTTTCCGATACACATCTGGAAGCATTCTGTAATCTGTGGACTATCAGAGTGTTGATGAAACACAGAAATTGCATCGGGATTGATTACAACAGTCACCATGCGCACTTTCCTCCATGGGAGTAACGTCTCAAACTGTCTACGCTTTGATCGTTCCCTGGAAGACCAGTAGCTGTTTCCGATGCCCATCTGGAGGCATTCTGTAATCTGTGGGCTGTCAGAGTGTTGATGAAACACAGAAATTACATCGGAATTGAATACAACAGTAACTATGCGAACTTTCCACCATGGGAGTAATGTCTCAAACAGTCTACGCTTTGATCTTTCCGTTGAAGACCACTAGTAGTTTCCGATGCACATCTGGAGGTATTCTGTAATCTGTCGACTATCAGAGTGTTGATGAAAAACAGAAATTGCATCGGGATTGAATACAACAGTCACCATGCGCACTTTCCGCCATGGGAGTAATGTCTCAAACAGTCTACGCTTTGATCGTTCCCTGGAAGACCGGTAGTAGTTTCCAATGCACATCTGGTGGCTTTCTGTAATCTGTGGACTATCAGAGTGTTAATGAAACACAGAAATTGCATCGGGATTGAATACAAACGTCACCATGCGCCCTTTCCTCCACGTTAGTAATGTCTCAAACAGTCTACGCTTTGATCTTTCCGTTGAAGACCACTAGTAGTTTCCGATGCACATCTGGAGGCATTCTGTAATCTGTGGACTATCAGAGTGTTGATGAAACACAGAAATTGCTTCGGGATTGAATACAACAGTCACCAGGCGCACTTGCCTACATGTTAGTAATGTCTAAAACAGTCTACGCTTGGATCGTTCCCTGGAAGACCAGTAGTAGTTTCCGACGCACGTCTGGTGGCATTCTGTAATCTGTGTACTATCAGAGTGTTGATGAAACACAGATATTGCATCGGGATTGAATACAACAGTCACCATGCGCACTTTCCTCCATGGGAGTAATGTCTCAAACAGTCTACGCTTTGATCGTTTCCTAAAATACCAGTAGTAATTTCCGATGGACATCTGGTGGCATTCTGTAATCTTTGGACTATCAGAGTGTGGATGAAACACAGAAATTGCATCGCGATTTAATACAACAGTCACCATGCGCACTTTCCTCCATGGGAGTAATGTCTCAAACAGTCTACGCTTTGATAGTTCCCTGGAAGACCAGTAGTAATTTCCGATGCACATCTGCTGGCATTTTGTAATCTGTGGACTATCAGAGTGTTGATGAAACACAGAAATTGCATCGTTATTGAATACAACAGTCACCATGCGCACTTTCCTCCACAGGAGTAATGTCTCAAACAGTCTGCGCTTTGATCGTTCCCTGGAAGACCAGTAGTAGTTTCCGATGCACATCGGGTGGCATTCCTTAATCTGTGGACTATCAGAGTGTTGATGAAACACAGAAATTGCATCGGGGTTGAATACAACAGTCACCATGCGCACTTTCCTCCATGGGAGTTATGTCTCAAATAGCCTACGCTTTGTTCGTTCCCTGGAAGACCAGTAGTAGTTTCCGATGCACATCTGGATGCATTCTGCAATCTTTGGACTATCAGAGTGTTGATGAAACATAGGAATTGCATTGGGATTGAATAGAACAGTCAACCATGCGCACTTTCCTCCATGGGAGTAATGTCTCTAAGAGTCTACGCTTTGATCGTTCCCAGGAAGACCAGTAGTAGTTTCCGACACACATCTGGAGGCATTCTGTAATCTGTGGAGTATCAGAGTGTTGATGAAACACAGAAATTACATCGGGATTGAATTCAACAGACACCATGCGCACTTTCCTCCATGGGAGTAATGTCTCTAAGAGTCTATAATTTAATCCTTCGCAGGGAGACCAGTAGTACTTTCCGATGCACATCTG
Organism: Schistocerca gregaria; assembly: GCF_023897955.1. Taxonomy (NCBI): domain Eukaryota; kingdom Metazoa; phylum Arthropoda; class Insecta; order Orthoptera; family Acrididae; genus Schistocerca; species Schistocerca gregaria. The sequence continues at coordinate 787,301,146 of NC_064923.1, forward strand.
GTAGCATTCTGTAATCTGTGAACTATCAGAGTGTTGATGAAACACAGTAATTGCATCGGGATTCAATACAACAGTCACCATGCGTACTTTCCTCCGCGGGAGTAATGTCTCAAACAGTCTAGGTTTTGATCGGTCCCTGGAAGACCAGTAGTAGTTCCTGATGTACATCTGGTGGCATTTTGTAATTTTGTTTACAATCAGAGTGTTGATGAAACACAGAATTTTCATCGGGATTGAATACAACAGTCATCATGCGCTATTTCCTCCTTCTAAGTAATGTCTCAAAGAGTCTACGCTTTGATCGTTCCCTGGAAGACCAGAAGTAGTTTCCGTTTTACATCTGGATGCATTCTGTAATCTGTGGACTATCAGAGTGTTGATGGATCACAGAAATTGCATCGGGATTGAATACAACAGTCACCATGCGCACTTTCCTCCACGGGAGTAATGTCTCAAACAGTCTACGATTTGATCGTTCCCTGGAAGATCAATAGTAGTTTCCGATGCACGCCTGGTGGCATTCTGTAATCTGTGGACTATCAGAGTGTTGATGAACCACAGCTATTGCACCGGGATTGAATACAACAGTCACCATGAGCACTTTCCTCCATGGGAGTAATGTCTCAAATAGTCGACGCTCTGATCGTTCCCTGGAAGACCAGCAGTAGTTTCCGATGCACATCTGGAGGCATTCTGTAATCTGTGGAGTATCAGAGTGTTGATGAAACACAGAAATTAGATCGGGATTGAATACAACAGTCACCAAGCGCACTTTCCTCCATGGGAGTAGTGTCTCAAACAGTCTACGTTTTGATCGTTCCCTGGAAGACCAGTAGTAGTTTCCGATACACATCTGGAAGCATTCTGTAATCTGTGGACTATCAGAGTGTTGATGAAACACAGAAATTGCATCGGGATTGAATACAACAGTCACCATGCGCACTTTCCTCCATGGGAGTAACGTCTCAAACTGTCTACGCTTTGATCGTTCCCTGGAAGACCAGTAGCTGTTTCCGATGCCCATCTGGAGGCATTCTGTAATCTGTGGGCTGTCAGAGTGTTGATGAAACACAGAAATTACATCGGAATTGAATACAACAGTAACTATGCGAACTTTCCACCATGGGAGTAATGTCTCAAACAGTCTACGCTTTGATCTTTCCGTTGAAGACCACTAGTAGTTTCCGATGCACATCTGGAGGTATTCTGTAATCTGTCGACTATCAGAGTGTTGATGAAAAACAGAAATTGCATCGGGATTGAATACAACAGTCACCATGCGCACTTTCCGCCATTGGAGTAATGTCTCAAACAGTCTACGCTTTGATCGTTCCCTGGAAGACCGGTAGTAGTTTCCAATGCACATCTGGTGGCTTTCTGTAATCTGTGGACAATCAGAGTGTTAATGAAACACAGAAATTGCATCGGGATTGAATACAAACGTCACCATGCGCCCTTTCCTCCACGTTAGTAATGTCTCAAACAGTCTACGCTTTGATCTTTCCGTTGAAGACCACTAGTAGTTTCCGATGCACATCTGCAGGTATTCTGTAATCTGTCGACTATCAGAGTGTTGATGAAACACAGAAATTGCATCGGGATTGAATACAACAGTCACCAGGCGCACTTGCCTACATGTTAGTAATGTCTAAAACATTCTACGCTTTGATCGTTCCCTGGAAGACCAGTGGTAGTGTCCGATGCACATCTGGAGGCATTCTGTAATCTGTGGACTATCAGAGTGTTGATGAAACACAGAAATTGCATTGGGATTGAATGCAACAGTCACCATGCGCACTTTCCTCCATGGGAGTATTGTCTCTAAGAGTCTACGCTTGGATCGTTCCCTGGAAGACCAGTAGTAGTTTCCGATGCACGTCTGGTAGCATTCTGTAATGTGTGGACTATCAGAGTGTTGATGAAACACAGATATTGCATCGGGATTGAATACAACAGTCACCATGCGCACTTTCCTCCACGGGAGTAATGTCTCAAACAGTCTACGCTTTGATCGTTCCCTGGAAGACCTGTAGTAGTTTCCGATGCACATCTGGTGGCATTCTGCAATCTGTGGACTATCAGAGTGTTGATGAAACACAGAAATTGCATCGCGATTGAATACAACAGTCACCGTGCGCACTTTCCTCCATGGGAGTTATGTCTCAAACAGACTACGCTTTGAATTCCCTGGAAGACCAGTAGTAGTTTCCGATGCACATCTGGAGGCATTCTGTGATCTGTGGACTATCAGAGTGTCGATGAAACAAAGAAATTGCATCGGGATTGAATACAACAGTCACCAGGCGCACTTGTCTACATGTTAGTAATGTCTAAAACAGTCTACGCTTTGATCGTTCCCTGGAACACCAGTGGTAGTGTCCGATGCACATCTGGAGGCATTCTGTAATCTGTGGACTATCAGAGTGTTGATGAAACACAGAAATTGCATTGGGATTGAATACAAGAGTCACCATGCGCACTTTCCTCCATGGGAGTAATGTATCAACAGTCTACGTTTTGAGTTCCCTGGAAGACCAGTAGTAGTTTCCGAAGCACATCTGGAGGCATTCTGTAATCTGTGGACTATCAGAGTGTTGATGAAACACAGAAATTGCTTCGGGATTGAATACAACAGTCACCAGGCGCACTTGCCTACATGTTAGTAATGTCTAAAATAGTCTACGCTTGGATCGTTCCCTGGAAGACCAGTAGTAGTTTCCGACGCACGTCTGGAGGCATTCTGTAATCTGTGGACTATCAGAGTGTTGATGAAACACAGATATTGCATCGGGATTGAATACAACAGTCACCATGCGCACTTTCCTCCATGGGAGTAATGTCTCAAACAGTCTACGCTTTGATCGTTCCCTGAAAGACCAGTAGTATTTTCCGATGCACATCTGGAGGCATTCTGTAATCTGTCTACTATCAGAGTATTGATGGAACACAGAAATTGCATCGGGATTGAATACAATAGTCACCATGCGCACTTTCCTCCATGGGAGTAATGTCTCAAACAGTCTACGCTTTGATCGTTCCCTGGAAGACCAGTAGTATTTTCCGATGCCCATCTGGAGGCATTCTGTAATCAGTCTACTATCAGAGTATTGATGGATCACAGAAATTGCATCGGGATTGAATACAACAGCACCATGCGCACTTTCCTCCACAAATGCAATGTCTCAAACAGTCTACGCTTTGATCGTTCCCTAAAATACCAGTAGTAATTTCCGATGGACATCTGGTGGCATTCTGTAATCTTTGGACTATCAGAGTGTGGATGAAACACAGAAATTGCATCGCTATTTAATACAACAGTCACCATGCGCACTTTCCTCCATGGGAGTAATGTCTCAAACAGTCTACGCTTTGATAGTACCCTGGAAGACCAGTAGTTATTTCCGATGCACATCTGCTGGCATTTTGTAATCTGTGGACTATCAGAGTGTTGATGAAACACAGAAATTGCACCGGGATTGAATACAACAGTCACCATGCGCACTTTCCTCCACAGGAGTAATGTCTCAAACAGTCTGCGCTTTGATCGTTCCCTGGAAGACCAGTAGTAGTTTCCGATGCACATCTGGATGCATTCTGTAATCTTTGGACTATCAGAGTGTTGATGAAACATAGGAATTGCATTGGGATTGAATAGAACAGTCAACCATGCGCACTTTCCTCCATGGGAATAATGTCTCTAAGAGTCTACGCTATGATCGTTCCCAGGAAGACCAGTAGTAGTTTCCGACTCACATCTGGAGGCATTCTGTAATCTGTGGAGTATCAGAGTGTTGATGAAACACAGAAATTGCATCGGGATTGAATACAACCGTCACCATGCGCCCTTTCCTCCACGTTAGTAATGTCTCAAACACTCTACGCTTTGATCGTTCCCTGGAAGACCAGTAGTAGTTTCCGATGCACATGTGTAAGCATTCTGTAATCTGTGGACTATCAGAGTGTTGATGAAACACAGAAATTACATCGGTATTGAATTCAACAGACACCATGCGCACTTTCCTCCATGGGAGTAATGTCTCTAAGAGTCTATAATTTGATCCTTCGCAGGGAGACCAGTAGTACTTTCCGATGCACATCTGGTGGCATTCTGTAATCTGTGAACTATCAGGGTGTTGATGAAACACAGAAATATCATCGGGATTGAATACAACAGTCACCATGCGCACTTTCCTCCATGGGAGTTATGTCTCAAATAGTCTACGCTTTGATCGTTCCCTGGAAGACCAGTAGTAGTTTCCGATGCACATCTGGATGCATTCTGTAATCTTTGGACTATCAGAGTGTTGATGAAACATAGGAATTGCATTGGGATTGAATACAACAGTCACCATGCGCACTTTCCTCCATGGGAGTAATGTCTCTAAGAGTCTACGCTTTGATCGTTCCCAGGAAGACCAGTAGTAGTTTCCGACTCACATCTGGAGGCATTCTGTAATCTGTGGAGTATCAGAGTGTTGATGAAACACAGAAATTTCATCGGGATTGAATACAACAGTCACCAAGCGCACTTCCCTCCATGGGAGTAGTGTCTCAGTCTACGCTTTGATCGTTCCCTGGAAGACCAGTAGTAGTCTCTGATGCACATCTGGAAGCATTCTAAAATCTGTGGACTATCAGAGTGTTGATGAAACACAGAAATTGCATCGGGATTGAATACAACAGTCACCATGAGCACTTTCCTCCATGGGATTAATGTCTCAACAGTCTACGCTTTGAGTTCCCTGGAAGACCAGTAGTAGTTTCCGATGCACATCTGGAGGCATTCTGTAATCTGTGGACTATCAGAGTGTTGATGGAACACAGATATTGCATCGGGATTGAAAACAACTGTCACCATACGCACTTTGCTCCGCTGGAGTAATGTCTCAAACAGTCTACGCTTTGATCGTTCCCTGGAAGACCAGTAGCTGTTTCCGATGCCCATCTGGAGGCATTCTGTAATCTGTGGGCGGTCAGAGTGTTGATGAAACTCAGAAATTGCGTCGGAATTGAATACAACAGTAACTATGCGAACTTTCCACCATGGGAGTAATGTCTCAAACAGTCTACGCTTTGATCTTTCCGTTGAAGACCACTAGTAGTTGCCGATGCACATCTGGAGGTATTCTGTAATCTGTCGACTATCAGAGTGTTGATGAAACACAGAAATTGCATCGGGATTGAATACAACAGTCACCATGCGCACTTTCCTCCATGGGAGTAATGTCTCAAACAGTCTACGCTTTGACCGTTCCCTGGAAGACCGCTAGTACTTTCCGATGCACATCTTGTGGCATTCTGTAATCTGTGGACTATCAGAGTGTTAATGAAACACAGAAATTGCATCGGGATTGAATACAACCGTCACCATGCGCCCTTTCCTCCACGTTAGTAATGTCTCAAAGAGTCTACGCTTTGATCTTTAAGTTGAAGACCACTAGTAGTGTCCGATGCACATCTGGAGGTATTCTGTAATCCGTCGACTATCAGAGTGTTGATGAAACACAGAAATTGCATCGGGATTGAATACAACAGTCACCAGGCGCACTTGCCTACATGTTAGTAATGTCTAAAACATTCTACGCTTTGATCGTTCCCTGGAAGACCTGTAGTAGTTTCCGATGCACATCTGGTGGCATTCTGCAATCTGTGTACTATCAGAGTGTTGATGAAACACAGAAATTGCATCGCGATTGAATACAACAGTCACCGTGCGCACTTTCCTCCATGGGAGTTATGTCTCAAACAGACTACGCTTTGAATTCCCTGGAAGACCAGTAGTAGTTTCCGATGCACATCTGGAGGCATTCTGTAATCTGTGGACTATCATAGTGTCGATGAAACAAAGAAATTGCATCGGGATTGAATACAACAGTCACCAGGCGCACTTGTCTACATGTTAGTAATGTCTAAAACAGTCTACGCTTTGATCGTTCCCTGGAACACCAGTGGTAGTGTCCGATGCACATCTGGAGGCATTCTGTAATCTGTGGACTATCAGAGTGTTGATGAAACACAGAAATTGCATTGGGATTGAATACAAGAATCACCATGGGCTCTTTCCTCCATGGGAGTAATGTATCAAACAGTCTACGTTTTGAGTTCCCTGGAAGACCAGTAGTAGTTTCCGATGAACATCTGGAGGCATTCTGTAATCTGTGGACTATCAGAGTGTTGATGAAACACAGAAATTGCTTCGGGATTGAATACAACAGTCACCAGGCGCACTTGCCTACATGTTAGTAATGTCTAAAACAGTCTACGCTTTGATCGTTCCCTGGAAGACCAGTGGTAGTGTCCGATGCACATCTGGAGGCATTCTGTAATCTGTGGACTATCAGAGTGTTGATGAAACACAGAAATTGCATTGGGATTGAATGCAATAGTCACCATGCGCACTTTCTTCCATGGGAGTGTTGTCTCTAAGTGTCTACGCTTGGATCGTTCCCTGGAAGACCAGTAGTAGTTTCCGATGCACGTCTGGTGGCATTCTGTAATCTGTGGACTATCAGAGTGTTGATGAAACACAGATATTGCTTCGGGATTGATTACAATAGTCACCATGCGCACTTTCCTCCATGGGAGTAATGTCTCAAACAGTCTACGCTTTGATCGTTCCCTGAAAGACCAGTAGTATTTTCCGATGCACATTCGGAGGCATTCTGTAATCTGTCTACTATCAGAGTATTGATGGAACACAGAAATTGCATCGGGATTGAATACAACAGTCACCATGCGCACTTTCCTCCATGGGAGTAATGTCTCAAACAGTCTACGCTTTGGTCGTTCCCTGGAAGACCAGTAGTATTTTCCGATGCCCATCTGGAGGCATTCTGTAATCTGTCTACTATCAGAGTATTGATGGATCACAGAAATTGCTTCGGGATTGAATACAACAGCACCATGCGCACTTTCCTCCACAAATGCAATGTCTCAAACAGTCTACGCTTTGATCGTTCCCTAAAATACCAGTAGTAATTTCCGATGGACATCTGGTGGCATTCTGTAATCTTTGGACTATCAGAGTGTGGATGAAACACAGAAATTGCATCGCGTTTTAATACAACAGTCACCATGCGCACTTTCCTCCATGGGAGTAATGTCTCAAACAGTCTACGCTTTGATAGTTCCCTGGAAGACCAGTAGTAATTTGCGATGCACATCTGCTGGCATTTTGTAATCTGTGGACTATCAGAGTATTGATGAAACACAGAAATTGCATCGGAATTGAATACAACAGTCACCATGCGCACTTTCCTCCACAGGAGTAATGTCTCAAACAGTCTACGCTTTGATCGTTCCCTGGAAGACCAGTAGTAGTTTCCGATGCACATCGGGTGGCATTCCTTAATCTGTGGACTATCAGAGTGTTGATGAAACACAGAAATTGCATCGGGGTTGAATACAACAGTCACCATGCGCACTTTCCTCCATGGGAGTTATGTCTCAAATAGTCTACGCTTTGATCGTTACCTGGAAGACCAGTAGTAGTTTCCGATGCACATCTGGATGCATTCTGTAATCTTTGGACTATCAGAGTGTTGATGAAACATAGGAATTGCATTGGGATTGAATAGAACAGTCACTATGCGCACTTTCCTCCATGGGAGTAATGTCTCTAAGAGTCTACGCTTTGATCGTTCCCAGGAAGACCAGTAGTAGTTTCCGATTCACATCTGGAGGCATTCTGTAATCTGTGGAGTATCAGAGTGTTGATGAAACACAGAAATTGCATCGGGATTGAATACAACCGTCACCATGCGCCCTTTCCTCCATGTTAGTAATGTCTCAAACACTCTACGCTTTGATCGTTCCCTGGAAGACCAGTAGTAGTTTTCGATGCACATGTGTAAGCATTCTGTAATCTGTGGACTATCAGAGTGTTGATGAAATACAGAAAGTACATCGGGATTGAATTCAACAGACACCATGAGCACTTTCCTCAATGGGAGTAATGTCTCTAAGAGTCTATAATTTGATCCTTCGCAGGGAGACCAGTAGTACTTTCCGATGCACATCTGGTGGCATTCTGTAATCTGTGAACTATCAGAGTGTTGATGAAACACAGAAATTGCATCGGGATTCAATACAACAGTCACCATGCGTACTTTCCTCCGCGGGAGTAATGTCTCAAACAGTCTAGGTTTTGATCGTTCCCTGGAAGACCAGTAGTAGTTCCTGATGTACATCTGGTGGCATTTTGTAATTTGTGGGCAATCAGAGTGTTGATGAAACACAGAAATATCATCGGGATTGAATACAACAGTCATCATGCGCACTTTCCTCCTTCTAAGTAATGCCTCAAAGAGTCTACGCTTTGATCGTTCCCTGGAAGACCAGAAGTAGTTTCCGTTGCACATCTGGATGCATTCTGTAATCTGTGGACTATCAGAGTGTTGATGGATCACAGAAATTGCATCGGGATTGAATACAACAGTCACCATGCGCACTTTCCTCCACGGGAGTAATGTCTCAAACAGTCTACGATTTGATCGTTCCCTGGAAGATCAATAGTAGTTTCCGATGCACATCTGGTGGCATTCTGTAATCTGTGGACTATCAGAGTGTTGATGGAACACAGAAATTGCATCGGGATTGAATACAACAGTCACCTTGCGCACTTTCTTATATGGGAGTAAGTTCCCAAACGGTCTACGCTTTGTTCGTTCCCTGGAAGACCAGTAGTAGTTTCCGATGCACGTCTGGTGGCATTATGTATTCTGTGGACTATCAGAGTGTTAATGAAACACAGAAATTGCATCGGGATAGAATACAACAGTCACCATGCGCACTTCCCTCCACGGGACTAATGTCTCAAACAGTCTACAGTTTTATCATTCCCTGGAAGACCATTAGTAGTTTCCGATGCACATATGGTGGCATTCTGTAATCTGTGGACTATCAGAGTATTGATGAAACACAGAGATTGCATCGGGATTGAATACAACAGTCACCATGCGCACTTTCCTCCACGGGAGTAATGTCTTAAACAGTCTACGCTTTGATCGTTCCCTGGAAGACCAGTAGTAGTTCCTGATGTACATCTGGTGGCATTTTGTAATTTGTGGACAATCAGAGTGTTGATGAAACACAGAAATATCATTGGGATTGAATACAACAGTCATCATGCGCGCATTCCTCCTTCTAAGTAATGTCTCAAAGAGTCTACGCTTTGATCGTTCTCTGGAAGACCAGAAGTAGTTTCCGTTGCACATCTGGATGCATTCTGTAATCTGTGGACTATCAGAGTGTTGATGGATCACAGAAATTGCATCGGGATTGAATACAACAGTCACCATGCGCACTTTCCTCCACGGGAGTAATGTCTCAAACAGTCTACGATTTGATCGTTCCCTGGAAGATCAATAGTAGTTTACGATGCACATCTGGTGGCATTCTGTAATCTGTGGACTATCAGAGTGTTGATGGAACACAGAAATTGCATCGGGATTGAATACAATAGTCACCTTGCGCACTTTCCTATATGGGAGTAAGGTCCCAAACGGTCTACGCTTTGTTCGTTCCCTGGAAGACCAGTAGTAGTTTCCGATGCACGTCTGGTGGCATTCTGTAATCTGTTGACTATCAGAGTGTTAATGAAACACAGAAATTGCATCGGGATTGAATACAACAGTCACCATGCGCACTTCCCTCCACGGGACTAATGTCTCAAACAGTCTACACTTTTATCGTTCCCTGGAAGACCATTAGTAGTTTCCGATGCACATCTGGTGGCATTCTGTAATCTGTGGACTATCAGAGTGTTGATGAAACACAGAGATTGCATCGGGATTGAATACAACATTCACCATTCGCACTTTCCTCCACGGGTGTAATGTCTCAAACGGTCTACGCTTTGATCGTTCCCTGGAAGACCATTGGTAGTTTCCGACGTACATCTGGAAGCATTCTGTAATCTGTGTACTATCAGAGTGTTGATGAAACACTGAAATTGCATCGGGATTGAATACAACAGTCACCATGCGCCCTCTCCTCCATGGGAGTAATGTCTCAAACAGTCTACGATTTGATCGTTCCCTGGAAGACCAGTATTAGTTTCCGATGCACATCTGAAGGCATTCTGTTATCTGTCTACTTTCAAAGTGTTGATGAAACACAGAAATTGCATCGGGATTGAATACAACAAGCACCATGCAGGCTTTTCTCCATGAGAGTATTGTCTCAAACTGTCTACGCTTTGATCGCTCCCTGAAAGACCAGTAGTAGTTTCCGAAGCCCATCTGGAGTCATTCTGTAATCTGTGGACAGTCAGAGTGTTGATTAGACACAGAAATAGCATCGGGATTAAATACAACAGGCACCATGCGGGCTTTTCGCCACGTGAGTAATGTCACAAACTGTCTACGCTTTAATCATTCCCTGGAAGACCAGTAGTAGTTTCCGATGCACATTTGGAGGCATTCTGTAATCTGTGGACAGTCAGATTGTTGATGAAACACAGAAATTGCATCGGGACTGAATACAATACTCACCATGCGCACTTTCCTCCATGGGAGTAATGTCTCAAACAGTCTACGCTTTGATCGTTCCCTGGAAGACCGGTAGTAGTTTCCGATGCACATCTGGTGGCTTTCTGTAATCTGTGGACTATCAGAGTGTTAATGAAACACAGAAATTGCATCGGGATTGAATACAACAGCCACCATGCCCACTTTCCTCCACGGGAGTTTTGTCTCAAACAGTGTACGCTTTGATCGTTCCCTGGAAGACCAGTAGTAGTTTCCGATGCACATCTGGAGGTATTCTGTAATCTGTCGACTATCAGAGAGTGTTGATGAAACACAGAAATTGCATCGGGATTGAATACAACAGTCACCATGCACACTTTTCTCCATGGGAGTAATGTCTCAAACAGTCTCCGCTTTGATCGTTCCCTGGAAGACCGGTAGTAGTTTCCGATGCAAATCTGGTGGCTTTCTGTAATCTGTGGACTATCAGAGTGTTAATGAAACACAGAAATTGCATCGGGATTGAATACAACCGTCACCATGCGCCCTTTCCTCCACGTTAGTAATGTCTCAAACAGTCTACGCTTTGATCGTTCCCTGGAAGACCAGTAGTAGTTTCCGATGCACATCGGTAAGCACTCTGTAATCTGTTCACTATCAGAGTGTTGATGAAACACAGAAATTACATCGGGATTGAATTCAACAGACACCATGCGCACTTTCCTCCATGGGAGTAATGTCTCTAAGAGTCTATAATTTGATCCTTCGCAGGGAGACCAGTAGTACTTTCCGATGCACATCTGGTGGCATTCTGTAATCTGTGAACTATCAGAGTATTGATGAAACACAGAAATTGCATCGGAATTGAATACAACAGTCACCATGCGCACTTTCCTCCACAGGAGTAATGTCTCAAACAGTCTACGCTTTGATCGTTCACTGGAAGACCAGTAGTAGTTTCCGATGCACATCGGGTGGCATTCCTTAATCTGTGGACTATCAGAGTGTTGATGAAACACAGAAATTGCATCGGGGTTGAATACAACAGTCACCATGCGCACTTTCCTCCATGGGAGTTATGTCTCAAATAGTCTACGCTTTGATCGTTACCTGGAAGACCAGTAGTAGTTTCCGATGCACATCTGGATGCATTCTGTAATCTTTGGACTATCAGAGTGTTGATGAAACATAGGAATTGCATTGGGATTGAATAGAACAGTCACTATGCGCACTTTCCTCCATGGGAGTAATGTCTCTAAGAGTCTACGCTTTGATCGTTCCCATGAAGACCCGTAGTAGTTTCCGATTCACATCTGGAGGCATTCTGTAATCTGTGGAGTATCAGAGTGTTGATGAAACACAGAAATTGCATCGGGATTGAATACAACCGTCACCATGCGCCCTTTCCTCCACGTTAGTAATGTCTCAAACACTCTACGCTTTGATCGTTCCCTGGAAGACCAGTAGTAGTTTTCGATGCACATGTGTAAGCATTCTGTAATCTGTGGACTATCAGAGTGTTGATGAAACACAGAAATTACATCGGGATTGAATTCAACAGACACCATGAGCACTTTCCTCAATGGGAGTAATGTCTCTAAGAGTCTATAATTTGATCCTTCGCAGGGAGACCAGTAGTACTTTCCGATGCACATCTGGTGGCATTCTGTAATCTGTGAACTATCAGAGTGTTGATGAAACACAGAAATTGCATCGGGATTCAATACAACAGTCACCATGTGTACTTTCCTCCGCGGGAGTAATGTCTCAAACAGTCTAGGTTTTGATCGTTCCCTGGAAGACCAGTAGTAGTTTCTGATGTACATCTGGTGGCATTTTGTAATTTGTGGACAATCAGAGTGTTGATGAAACACAGAAATATCATCGGGATTGAATACAACAGTCATCATGCGCACTTTCCTCCTTCTAAGTAATGCCTCAAAGAGTCTACGCTTTGATCGTTCCCTGGAAGACCAGAAGTAGTTTCCGTTGCACATCTGGATGCATTCTGTAATCTGTGGACTATCAGAGTGTTGATGGATCACAGAAATTGCATCGGGATTGAATACAACAGTCACCATGCGCACTTTCCTCCACGGGAGTAATGTCTCAAACAGTCTACGATTTGATCGTTCCCTGGAAGATCAATAGTAGTTTCCGATGCACATCTGGTGGCATTCTGTAATCTGTGGACTATCAGAGTGTTGATGGAACACAGAAATTGCATCGGGATTGAATACAACAGTCACCTTGCGCACTTTCTTATATGGGAGTAAGTTCCCAAACGGTCTACGCTTTGTTCGTTCCCTGGAAGACCAGTAGTAGTTTCCGATGCACGTCTGGTGGCATTATGTATTCTGTGGACTATCAGAGTGTTAATGAAACACAGAAATTGCATCGGGATAGAATACAACAGTCACCATGCGCACTTCCCTCCACGGGACTAATGTCTCAAACAGTCTACAGTTTTATCGTTCCCTGGAAGACCATTAGTAGTTTCCGATGCACATCTGGTGGCATTCTGTAATCTGTGGACTATCAGAGTATTGATGAAACACAGAGATTGCATCGGGATTGAATACAACAGTCACCATGCGCACTTTCCTCCACGGGAGTAATGTCTTAAACAGTCTACGCTTTGATCGTTCCCTGGAAGACCAGTAGTAGTTCCTGATGTACATCTGGTGGCATTTTGTAATTTGTGGACAATCAGAGTGTTGATGAAACACAGATATATCATTGGGATTGAATACAACAGTCATCATGCGCGCATTCCTCCTTCTAAGTAATGTCTCAAAGAGTCTACGCTTTGATCGTTCTCTGGAAGACCAGAAGTAGTTTCCGTTGCACATCTGGATGCATTCTGTAATCTGTGGACTATCAGAGTGTTGATGGATCACAGAAATTGCATCGGGATTGAATACAACAGTCACCATGCGCACTTTCCTCCACGGGAGTAATGTCTCAAACAGTCTACGATTTGATCGTTCGCTGGAAGATCAATAGTAGTTTACGATGCACATCTGGTGGCATTCTGTAATCTGTGGACTATCAGAGTGTTGATGGAACACAGAAATTGCATCGGGATTGAATACAATAGTCACCTTGCGCACTTTCCTATATGGGAGTAAGGTCCCAAACGGTCTACGCTTTGTTCGTTCCCTGGAAGACCAGTAGTAGTTTCCGATGCACGTCTGGTGGCATTCTGTAATCTGTTGACTATCAGAGTGTTAATGAAACACAGAAATTGCATCGGGATTGAATACAACAGTCACCATGCGCACTTCCTTCCACGGGACTAATGTCTCAAACAGTCTACACTTTTATCGTTCCCTGGAAGACCATTAGTAGTTTCCGATGCACATCTGGTGGCATTCTGTAATCTGTGGACTATCAGAGTGTTGATGACACACAGAGATTGCATCGGGATTGAATACAACATTCACCATTCGCACTTTCCTCCACGGGAGTAATGTCTCAAACGGTCTACGCTTTGATCGTTCCCTGGAAGACCATTGGTAGTTTCCGATGTACATCTGGAAGCATTCTGTAATCTGTGTACTATCAGAGTGTTGATGAAACACTGAAATTGCATCGGGATTGAATACAACAGTCACCATGCGCACTCTCCTCCATGGGAGTAATGTCTCAAACAGTCTACGATTTGATCGTTCCCTGGAAGACCAGTATTAGTTTCCGATGCACATCTGAAGGCATTCTGTTATCTGTCTACTTTCAAAGTGTTGATGAAACACAGAAATTGCATCGGGATTGAATACAACAAGCACCATGCAGGCTTTTCTCCATGAGAGTATTGTCTCAAACGGTCTACGCTTTGATCGTTCCCTGGAAGACCATTGGTAGTTTCCGATGTACATCTGGAAGCATTCTGTAATCTGTGTACTATCAGAGTGTTAATGAAACACAGAAATTGCATCGGGATTGAATACAACAGTCACCATGCCCACTTTCCTCCACGGGAGTTTTGTCTCAAACAGTGTACGCTTTGATCGTTCCCTGGAAGACCAGTAGTAGTTTCCGATGCACATCTGGAGGTATTCTGTAATCTGTCGACTATCAGAGTGTTGATGAAACACAGAAATTGCATCGGGATTGAATACAACAGTCACCATGCGCACTTTTCTCCATGGGAGTAATGTCTCAAACAGTCTACGCTTTGATCGTTCCCTGGAAGACCGGTAGTAGTTTCCGATGCAAATCTGGTGGCTTTCTGTAATCTGTGGACTATCAGAGTGTTAATGAAACACAGAAATTGCATCGGGATTGAATACAACCGTCACCATGCGCCCTTTCCTCCACGTTAGTAATGTCTCAAACAGTCTACGCTTTGATCGTTCCCTGGAAGACCAGTAGTAGTTTCCGATGCACATCGGTAAGCATTCTGTAATCTATGGACTATCAGAGTGTTGATGAAACACAGAAATTACATCGGGATTGAATTCAACAGACACCATGCGCACTTTCCTCCATGGGAGTAATGTCTCTAAGAGTCTATAATTTGATCCTTCGCAGGGAGACCAGTAGTACTTTCCGATGCACATCTGGTGGCATTCTGTAATCTGTGAACTATCAGAGTGTTGATGAAACACAGAAATTGCATCGGGATTCAATACAACAGTCACCATGAGCACTTTCCTCCACGGGAGTAATGTCTCAAACAGTCTAGGCCTTGATCGTTCCCTGGAAGACCAATATTAGTTCCTGATGTACATCTGGTGGCATTTTGTAATTTGTGGACAATCAGAGTGTTGATGAAACACAGAAATATCATCGGGATTGAATACAACAGTCATCATACGCACTTTCCTCCTTCTAAGTAATGTCTCAAAGAGTCTACACTTTGATCGTTCTCTGGAAGACCAGAAGTAGTTTCCGTTGCACATCTGGATGCATTCTGTAATCTGTGGACTATCATAGTGTTAATGAAACACAGAAATTGCATCGGGATTGAATACAACAGTCACGATGCGCACTTGCCACTATGTTAGTAATGTCTCAAAGAGTCTACGCTTTGATCGTTCTCTGGAAGACCAGAAGTAGTTTCCGTTGCACATCTGGATGCATTCTGTAATCTGTGGACTATCATAGTGTTAATGAAACACAGAAATTGCATCGGGATTGAATACAACAGTCACCATGCGCACTTTCCTCCATGGGAGTAATGTCTCAAACAGTCTACGCTTTGATCGTTCCCTGGAAGACCAGTATTAGTTTCCGATGCACATCTGAAGGTATTCTGTTATCTGTCTACTTTCAAAGTGTTGATGAAACACAGAAATTGCATCGGGATTGAATACAACAAGCACCATGCAGGCTTTTCTCCATGAGAGTATTGTCTCAAACTGTCTACGCTTTGATCGCTCCCTGAAAGACCAGTAGTAGTTTCCGAAGCCCATCTGGAGTCATTCTGTAATCTGTGGACAGTCAGAGTGTTGATTAAACACAGAAATAGCATCGGGATTAAATACAACAGGCTCCATGCGGGCTTTTCGCCACGCGAGTAATGTCACAAACTGTCTACGCTTTAATCATTCCCTGGAAGACCAGTAGTAGCTTTCGATGCACATTTGGAGGCATTCTGTAATCTGTGGACAGTCAGATTGTTGATGAAACACAGAAACTGCATCGGGACTGAATACAACAGTCACCATGCGCACTTTCCTCCATGTGAGAATTGTCTCAAACGGTCTACGCTTTGATCGTTCCCTGGAAGACCAGTAGTAGTTTCCGATGCACATCTGGAGGCATTATGTAATCTGTGCACTATCAGAGTGTTGATAAAACACACAAATTGCATCGGGATTGAATACAACAGTCACCATGCGCACTTTCCTACATGGGAGTAATATCTCAAACAGTCTACGCTTTGATCGTTCCCTGGAAGACCAGTAGTAGTTTTCGTTGTACATCAGGAGGCATTCTGTAATCTGTGGACCTTCAAAGTGTTGATGAAACACAGAAATTGCGTCGGGATTGAATACAACAGTCGCCATGCGCACTTTCCTCCATGGGACTAATGTGTCAAACAGTATACGCTTTGATCGTTCCCTAAAAGACCAGTAGTAGTTTTCGATGCACATGTGTAAGCATTCTGTAATCTGTGGACTATCAGAGTGTTGATGAAACACCGAAATTACATCGGGATTGAATTCAACAGACACCATGCGCACTTTCCTCAATGGGAGTAATGTCTCTAAGAGTCTATAATTTGATCCTTCGCAGGGAGACCAGTAGTACTTTCCGATGCACATCTGGTGGCATTCTGTAATCTGTGTTCTATCAGAGTGTTGATGAAAAACAGAAATTGCATTGGGATTGAATACAACAGTCACCATGCGCACTTCCCTCGACGGGACTAATGTCTCAAACAGTCTACAGTTTTATCGTTCCCTGGAAGACCATTAGTAGTTTCCGATGCACATCTGGATGCATTCTGTAATCTGTGGACCTCTAAAGTGTTGATGAAACACAGAAATTGCATCGGGATTGAATACAACAGTCACGATGCGCACTTGCCACCATGTTAGTAACGTCTCAAACGGTCTACGCTTTGATCGATCCCAGGAAGACCATTGGTAGTTTCCGATGCACATCTGGAGGCATTCTGTAATCTGTGTTCTATCAGAGTGATGATGAAACACACAAATTGCATCGGGATTGAATACAACAGTCACCATGCGCACTTCCCTCCATGGGAGTAATGTCTGAAACCGTCCACCCTTCGATCGTTCCCTGGAAGACCAGTAGTAGTTTCCGATGCACATCTGGTCTCAATCTGTAATCTGAGGACTATCAGAGTGTTGATGAAACACAGAAATTGCATCGGGATTGAATAATACATTCAGCATGCGCACTTTCCTCCACGGTAGGTATGTCTCAAACAGTCTACGCTTTGATCGTTACCTGGAAGACCAGTAGTGTTTTCCGATGCACATCTGGTGGTATTCTGTAATCTGTGGACTATCAGAGTGTTGATGAAACACAGAAATTGCATCGGGATTGAATGCAACAGTCACCATGCGCACTTTCCTCCACGGGAGTTATGTCTCGAAGAGTCTACGCTTTGATCGTTCCCTGGAAGACCAGTAGTGGTTTCCGATGCCCACCTGGAGGCATTCTGTTATCTGTGGGCTGTCAGAGTGTTGATGAAACACAGAAATTGCATCGGGATTGAATACAACCGTCACCATGCGCCCTTTCCTCCACGTTAGTAATGTCTCAAACAGTCTACGCTTTGATCGTTCCCTGGAAGACCAGTAGTAGTTTCAGATGCACATCTGTAAGCATTCTGTAATCTGTGGACTATCAGAGTGTTGATGAAACACAGAAATTACATCGGGATTGAATTCAACAGACACCATGCGCACTTTCCTCCATGGGAGTAATGTCTCTAAGAGTCTATAATTTGATCCTTCGCAGGGAGACCAGTAGTACTTTCCGATGCACATCTGGTGGCATTCTGTAATCTGTGAACTATCAGAGTGTTGATGAAACACAGAAATAGCATCGGGATTCAATACAACAGTCACCATGAGCACTTTCCTCCACGGGAGTAATGTCTCAAACAGTCTATGCTTTGATCGTTCCCTGGAAGACCAGTAGTAGTTCCTGATGTACATCTGGTGGCATTTTGTTATTTGTGGACAATCAGAGTGTTGATGAAACACAGAAATATCATTGGGATTGAATACAACAGTCATCATGCGCACATTCCTCCTTCTAAGTAATGTCTCAAAGAGTCTACGCTTTGATCGTTCTCTGGAAGACCAGAAGTAGTTTCCGTTGCACATCTGGATGCATTCTGTAATCTGTGGACTATCAGAGTGTTGATGGATCACAGAAATTGCATCGGGATTGAATACAACAGTCACCATGCGCACTTTCCTCCACGGGAGTAATGTCTCAAACAGTCTACAGTTTTATCGTTCCCTGGAAGACCATTAGTAGTTTCCGATGCACATCTGGTGGCATTCTGTAATCTGTGGACTATCAGAGTGTTGATGGAACACAGGAATTGTATCGGGATTGAATACAACAGTCACATTGCGCACTTTCCTATATGGGAGTAAGGTCCCAAACGGTCTACGCTTTGTTCGTTCCCTGGAAGACCAGTAGTAGTTTCCGATGCACGTCTGGTGGCATTCTGTAATCTGTTGACTATCAGAGTGTTAATGAAACACAGAAATTGCATCGGGATTGAATACAACAGTCACCATGCGCACTTCCCTCCACGGGACTAATGTCTCAAACAGTCTACAGTTTTATCGTTCCCTGGAAGACCATTAGTAGTTTCCGATGCACATCTGGTGGCATTCTGTAATCTGTGGACTATCAGAGTGTTGATGAAACACAGAGATTGCATCGGGATTGAATACAACAGTCACCATGCGCACTTTCCTCCACGGGAGTAATGTCTCAAACAGTCTACGCTTTGATCGTTCACTGGAAGACCATTGGTAGTTTCCGATGTACATCTGGAGGCATTCCGTAATCTGTGTACTATCAGAGTGTTGATGAAACACTGAAATTGCATCGGGATTGAATACAACAGTCACCATGCGCACTCTCCTCCATGGGAGAAATGTCTCAAACAGTCTACGATTTGATCGTTCCCTGGAAGACCAGTATTAGTTTCCGATGCACATCTGAAGGCATTCTGTTATCTGTCTACTTTCAAAGTGTTGATGAAACACAGAAATTGCATCGGGATTGAATACAACAAGCACCATGCACGCTTTTCTCCATGAGAGTATTGTCTCAAACTGTCTACGCTTTGATCGCTCCCTGAAATACCAGTAGTAGTTTCCGAAGCCCATCTGGAGTCATTCTGTAATCTGTGGACAGTCAGAGTGTTGATTAGACACAGAAATAGCATCGGGATTAAATACAACAGGCACCATGCGGGCTTTTCGCCACGTGAGTAATGTCACAAACTGTCTACGCTTTAATCATTCCCTGGAAGACCAGTAGTAGTTTCCGATGCACATTTGGAGGCATTCTGTAATCTGTGGACAGTCAGATTGTTGATGAAACACAGAAATTGCATCGGGACTGAATACAACAGTCACCATGCGCACTTTCCTCCATGGGAGTAATGTCTCAAACAGTCTACGCTTTGATCGTTCCCTGGAAGACCGGTAGTAGTTTCCGATGCACATCTGGTGGCTTTCTGTAATCTGTGGACTATCAGAGTGTTAATAAAACACAGAAATTGCATCGGGATTGAATACAACAGTCACCATGCCCACTTTCCTCCACTGGAGTTTTGTCTCAAACAGTGTACGCTTTGATCGTTCCCTGGAAGACCAGTAGTAGTTTCCGATGCACATCTGGAGGTATTCTGTAATCTGTCGACTATCAGAGTGTTGATGAAACACAGAAATTGCATCGGGATTGAATACAACAGTCACCATGCGCACTTTTCTCCATGGGAGTAATGTCTCAAACAGTCTACGCTTTGATCGTTCCCTGGAAGACCGGTAGTAGTTTCCGATGCCAATCTGGTGGCTTTCTGTAATCTGTGGACTATCAGAGTGTTAATGAAACACGGAAATTGCATCGGGATTGAATACAACCGTCACCATGCGCCCTTTCCTCCACGTTAGTAATGTCTCAAACAGTCTACGCTTTGATCGTTCCCTGGAAGACCAGTAGTAGTTTCCGATGCACATCTGTAAGCATTCTGTAATCTGTGGACAATCAGAGTGTTGATGAAACACAGAAATATCATCGGGATTGAATACAACAGTCATCATGCGCACTTTCCTCCTTCTAAGTAATGTCTCAAGGAGTCTACGCTTTGATCGTTCTCTGGAAGACCAGAAGTAGTTTTCGTTGCACATCTGGATGCATTCTGTAATCTGTGGACTATCAGAGTGTTGATGGATCACAGAAATTGCATCGGGATTGAATACAACAGTCATCATGCGCACTTTCCTCCACGGGAGTAATGTCTCAAACAGTCTACGATTTGATCGTTCCCTGGAAGATCAATAGTAGTTTCCGATGCACATATGGTGGCATTCTGTAATTTGTGGACTATCAGAGTGTTGATGGAACACAGACATTGCATCGGGATTCAATACAACAGTCACCTTGCGCACTTTCCTATATGCTAGTAAGGTCCCAAACGGTCTACGCTTTGTTCGTTCCCTGGAAGACCAGTAGTAGTTTCCGATGAACGTCTGGTGGCATTCTGTAATCTGTTGACTATCAGAGTGTTAATGAAACACAGAAATTGCATCGGGATTGAATACAACAGTCACGATGCGCACTTGCCACCATGTTAGTAATGTCTCAAACGGTCTACGCTTTGATCGTTCCCTGTAAGACCATTGGTAGTTTCCGATGCACATCTGGAGGCATTCTGTAATCTGTGTACTATCAGAGTGTTGATGAAACACTGAAATTGCATCGGGATTGAATACAACAGTCACCATGCGCACTTTCCTCCATGGGAGTAATGTCTCAAACAGTCTACGATTTGATCGTTCCCTGGAAGACCAGTATTAGTTTCCGATGCACATCTGAAGGTATTCTGTTATCTGTCTACTTTCAAAGTGTTGATGAAACACAGAAGTTGCATCGGGATTGAATACAACAAGCACCATGCAGGCTCTTCTCCATGAGAGTATTGTCTCAAACTGTCTATGCTTTGATCGCTCCCTGAAAGACCAGTAGTAGTTTCCGAAGCCCATCTGGAGTCATTCTGTAATCTGTGGACAGTCAGAGTGTTGATTAAACACAGAAATAGCATCGGGATTAAATACAACAGGCACCATGCGGGCTTTTCGCCACGTGAGTAATGTCACAAACTGTCTACGATTTAATCATTCCCTGGAAGACCAGTAGTAGTTTTCGATGCACATTTGGAGGCATTCTGTAATCTGTGGACAGTCAGATTGTTGATGAAACACAGAAACTGCATCGGGACTGAATACAACAGTCACCATGCGCACTTTCCTCCATGTGAGAATTGTCTCAAACGGTCTACGCTTTGATCGTTCCCTGGAAGACCAGTAGTAGTTTCCGATGCACATCTGGAGGCATTATGTAATCTGTGCACTATCAGAGTGTTGATAAAACACACAAATTGCATCGGGGTTGAATACAACAGTCACCATGCGCACTTTCCTACATGGGAGTAATATCTCAAACAGTCTACGCTTTGATCGTTCCCTGGAAGACCAGTAGTAGTTTTCGTTGTACTACAGGAGGCATTCTGTAATCTGTGGACCTTCAAAGTGTTGATGAAACACAGGAATTGCGTCGGGATTGAATACAACAGTCGCCATGCGCACTTTCCTCCATTGGACTAATGTCTCAAACAGTAAACGCTTTGATCGTTCCCTAAAAGACCAGTAGTAGTTTCCGATGCACATCTGGAGGCATTCTGTAATCTGTGGACTATCAGAGTGTTGATGAAACACTAAAATTGCATCGGGATTGAATACAACAGTCATCATGCGCACTTTCCTCAATGGGAGTAATGTCTCAAAGAGTCTACGCTTTGATTGTTCCCTGGAAGACCAGTAGTAGCTTCCGATGCACATCTGGAGGCCTTCTGTAATCTGTGGATTTTCAAAGTGTTGATGAAACACAGAAATTGCATCGGGAATGAATACAACTGGCACCATGAAGGCTTTTCTATATGGGAGTATTGTCTCAAACTGTCTACGCTTTGATCGCTCCCTGGAAGACCAGTAGTGGTTTCGGAAGAACATCTGGAGACATTCTGTAATCTGTGGACAGTCAGAGTGTTGATTAAACACAGAAATAGTATCGGGAATGAATACAACAGTCACCAAGCGCACTTTCCACCATGTGAGTAATGTCTCATACAGTCTACGCTTTGATCGTTCCTTGGAAGACCAGTAGTAGATTCCGATGCACATCTGGAGGCATTCTGTAATCTCTGGACTATGAGAGTGTTGATGAAACACAGAAATTGCATCGGGATTGAATACAACAGTCACCATGCGCACTTTCCTCCAAGGGAGTAATGTCTCAAACAGTCTACGCTTTGATCGTTCCCTGGAAGACCAGTAGTAGTTTCCGATGCACATTTGGAGGCATTCTGTAATCTGCGGACTATCAGAGTGTTGATGAAACCCAGAAATTGCATCGAGATTGAATACAACAGTCACCATGCGCACTTTCCTCCATGGGAGTAATGTCTCAAACAGTCTACGCTTTGATCGTTCCCTGGAAGACCATTAGTAGTTTCCGATGCAAATTTGGAGGCATTCTGTAATCTGTGGACCATCAAAGTGTTGATGAAACACAGATTTTCCATTGGAATTGAATACAACAGTCACCATGCGCACTTTCCTCCATGTGAGTAATGTCTCAAACGGTCTACGTTTTGATCGTTCCCTGGAAGACCAGTAGTAGTTTCCGATGCACATCTGGAGGCATTCTGTAATCTGTGGACTATCAGATTGTTGATGAAACACAGCTATTGCATCGGAATTGAATACAACAGTCACCATGCGCACTTTCCTACATGGGAGTAATATCTTAAACTGTCTACGCTTTGATCGTTCCCTGGAAGACCAGTAGTAGTTTCCGATGCAAATTTGGAGGCATTCTGTAATCTGTGGACAGTCAGATTGTTGATGAAACACAGAAATTGCATCTGGATTGAATACAACAGTCACCATGCGCACTTTCCTCCATGGGAGTACTGTCTCAAACAGTCTACACTTTGATCGCTCCCTGGAAGACCAGTAGTAGTTTCTGAAGCCCATTTGGAGTCATTCTGTAATCTGTGGACAATCAGAGTGTTTATTAAAAACAGAAATAGCATCGGGATTGAATACAACAGGCACCATGCGGGCTTTTCTCCACGGGAGTAATGTCTCAAACTGTCTACGATTTGATCGATCCCTGGAATACCAGTAATAGTTTCCGATGCACATTTGGAGGCATTCTGTAATCTGTGGACTATCAGAGTGTTAATAAAACACAGAAATTGCATCGGGGTTGAATACAACAGGCACCATGCGCACATTCCTCCATGGGAGTATTGTCTCAAAAAGTCTACGCTTTGATCGTTCCCTGGAAGACCAGTAGTAGTTTCCGATGCACGTCTGGAGGCATTCAGTAATATGTTTAATATCACAGTTTTGATGAAACACAGAAATTGCATCGGGATTGAATACAAGTGTCATCATGCGCACTTCCCTCAATGGGAGTAATGTCTCAAACAGTCTACGCTTTGATCGTTCCCTGGAAGACCAGTAGTAGTTTCCGATGCACACTTGGAGGTATTCTATAATCTGTGGACTATCAGAGTGTTGATGAAACACAGAAATTGCATCGGGATTGAATACAACAGTCACCATGCGCACTTACCTCCATGGGATTAATGTCTCAAAGAGTCTACGCTTTGATCGTTCCCTGAAAGACCAGTAGAATTTTCCGATGCACATCTGGAGGCATTCAGTAATCTGTGGACCTTCAAAGTGTTGATGAAACACAGAAATTGCATCGGGATTGAATACAACAGTCACCATGCGCACTTTCCTCCATGTGAGTAATGTCTCAAACGGTCTACATTTTATCGTTCACTGGAAGACCAGTAGTAGTTTCCGATGCACATCTGGAGGCATTCTGTAATCTGTGGACTATCAGAGTGTTGATGAAACACAGCAATTGCATCGGGATTGAATACAACATTCACCATGCGCACTTTCCTACATGGGAGTAATATCTCAAACAGTCTACGCTTTGATAGTTCACTGGAAGACCAGTAGTAGTTGTTGATGTACATCTGGAGGCATTCTGTAATCTGTGGACCTTCAAAGTGTTGATGAAACACAGAAATTGCATTGGGATTGAATACAAAAGTCACCATGCGCACTTTCCTCCTTGGGAGTAATGTCTCTAAGAGTCTACGCTTTGATCGTTTTCTGGAAGACCAGTAGTAGTTTCCGATGCACATCTGGAGGCATTCTGTAATCTGTGGACCTTCAAAGTGTTGATGAAACACAGAAATTGCCTCGGGATTGAATACAACATTCACCATGCGCACTTTCCTCCATGTGAGTAATGTCGCAAACGCTCTACGCTTTGATCGCTCCCTGGAAGACCAGTAGTAGTTTCCGGTGCACATCTGGAGGCATTATGTAATCTGTGGACTGTCAGAGTGTTGATGAAACACAGAAATTGCATCGAGATTGAATACAACAGTCACCATTCCAACTTTCCTCCATGTGAGTAATGTCTCAAATGGTCTACATTTTAATCGTTCCCTGGAAGACCAGTAGTAGTTTCCGATGCACATCTGGAGGCATTATGTAATATGTGGACTATCCGAGTGTTGATGAAACACAGAAATTGCATGGGGATTGAATACAACATTCACCATGCGCACTTTCCTACTTGGGAGTAATATCTCAAACAGTCTACGCTTTGATCGTTACCTGGAAGACCAGTAGTAGTTTTCGATGTACATCTGGAGGCATTCTGTAATCTGTGGACCTTCAAAGTGTTGATGAAACACAGAAATTGCATCGGGATTGAATACAACAGTCACCATGCGCACTTTCTTCCATGGGACTAAAGTCTCAAACAGTATTCGCTTTGATAGTTCCCTTTAAGACCAGTAGTAGTTTCCGATGCACATCTGGAGGCATTCTGTAATCTGTGGACTATCAGAGTGTTGATGAAACACTGAAATTGCATCGGAATTGAATACAACAGTCATCATGCGCACATTCCCCCATGGGAGTAATGTCTCAAACAGTCTACGCTTTGATCGTTCCCTGGAAGACCAGTAGTAATTTCCAAAACCCATCTGGAGTCATTCTGTAATCTGTGGACAGTTAGAGTGTTGATTAAACACAGAAATAGCATCGGGATTAAATACAACAGGCACCATGCGGGCCTTTCGCCACGTGAGTAATGTCTCAAACTGTCTACGCTTTAATCGTTCCCTGGAAGACCAGTAGTTGTTTCCGATGCACATTTGGAGGCATTCTGTAATCTGTGGACTGTCAGATTGTTGATGAAACACAGAAATTGCATCGGGATTGAATACAACAGTCACCATGCGCACTTTCCTCCATGGGAGTACTGTCTTAAACAGTCTACGCTTTGATTGTTCCCTGGAAGACCATTAGTAGTTTCCGATGCACATCTGGAGGCATTCTGTAATCTGTGGACATTCAGAGTGTTGATGAAACACAGAAATAGCATCGGGATTGAATACAACAGGCACTATGCAGTCTTTTCTCCATGGGAGTATTGTCTCAAACTGTCTACACTTTGATCGCTCCCTGGAAGACCAGTAGTAGTTTCCGAAGCCCATTTGGAGTCATTCTGTAATCTGTAGACAATCAGAGTGTTTATTAAACACAGAAATAGCATCGGGATTGAATACAACAGGCACCATGCGGGCTTTTCTCCACGGGAGTAATGTCTCAAACTGTCTACGATTTGATCGTTCCCTGGAAGACCAGTAGTAGTTTACGATGCACATTTGGAGGCAATCTGTAATCTGTGGACTATCAGAGTGTTGATAAAACACAGAAATTGCATTGGAGTTGAATACAACAGGCACCATGCGCACATTCCTCCAAGGGAGTAATGTCTCAAAAAGTCTACGCTTTGATCGTTCCCTGGAAGACCAGTAGTAGTTTCCGATGCACATCTGGAGGCATTCTGTAATCTGTGGACCTTCAAAGTGTTGATGAAACACAGAAATTGCATCGGGATGGAATACAACAGTTACCATGCGCACTTTCCTCCATGGGAGTAATGTCTCAAACAGTCTACGCTTTGATCGTTCACTGGAAGGCCATTAGTAGTTTCCCATGCACGTCAGGAGGCATTCAGTAATATGTTTACTATCACAGTTTTGATAAAACACAGAAATTGCATCATGATTGAATACAACAGGCAAAATGCGGGCTTTTCTCCACGGGAGTAATGTCTCAAACTGTCTACGTTTTGATCGTTCCCTGGACGACCAGTAGTAGTTTCCGATGCACATTTGGAGGTAATCTGTAATCTGTGGACTATCAGAGTGTTGATGAAACACAGAAATTGCATCGGGATTGAATACAACAGTCACTATGCGCACTTACCTCCATGGGATTAATGTCTCAAAGAGTCTACGCTTTGATCGTTCCCTGAAAGACCAGTAGAATTTTCCGGTGCACATATGGAGGCATTCTGTAATCTGTGGACCTTCAAAGTGTTGATGAAACACAGAAATTGCATCGGGATGGAATACAACAGTCACCATGCGCACTTTCCTCCATGGGAGTAATGTCTCTAAGAGTCTACGCTTTGATCGTTTTCTGGAAGACCAGTAGTAGTTTCCGATTCACATCTGGAGGCATTCTGTAATCTGTGGACCTTCAAAGTGTTGATGAAACACAGAAATTGCCTCGGGATTGAATACAACATTCACCATGCGCACTTTCCTCCATGTGAGTAATGTCGCAAACGGTCTACGCTTTGGTCGCTCCCTGGAAGACCAGTAGTAGTTTCCGGTGCACATCTGGAGGCATTATGTAATCTGTGGACTGTCAGAGTGTTGATGAAACACAGAAATTGCATCGAGATTGAATACAACAGTCACCATTCCAACTTTCCTCCATGTGAGTAATGTCTCAAATGGTCTATATTTTAATCGTACCCTGGAAGACCAGTAGTAGTTTCCGATGCACATCTGGAGGCATTATGTAATCTGTGCACTATCAGAGTGTTGATAAAACACACAAATTGCATCGGGATTGAATACAACAGTCACCATGCGCACTTTCCTACATGGGAGTAATATCTCAAACAGTCTACGCTTTGATCGTTCCCTGGAAGACCAGTAGTAGTTTTCGTTGTACATCAGGAGGCATTCTGTAATCTGTGGACCTTCAAAGTGTTGATGAAACACAGAAATTGCGTCGGGATTGAATACAACAGTCGCCATGCGCACTTTCCTCCATGGGACTAATGTCTCAAACAGTATACGCTTTGATCGTTCCCTAAAAGACCAGTAGTAGTTTCCGATGCACATCTGGAGGCATTCTGTAATCTGTGGACTATCAGAGTGTTGATGAAACACTGAAATTGCATCGGGATAGAATACAACAGTCATCATGCGCACTTTCCTCAATGGGAGTAATGTCTCAAAGAGTCTACGCTTTGATTGTTCCCTGGAAGACCAGTAGTAGCTTCCGATGCACATCTGGAGGCCTTCTGTAATCTGTGGATTTTCAAAGTGTTGATGAAACACAGAAATTGCATCGGGAATGAATACAACTGGCACCATGAAGGCTTTT
This sequence comes from Schistocerca gregaria, assembly GCF_023897955.1. Lineage (NCBI taxonomy): Eukaryota > Metazoa > Arthropoda > Insecta > Orthoptera > Acrididae > Schistocerca > Schistocerca gregaria. The sequence goes on from NC_064923.1 coordinate 787,328,924, forward strand.
CTATATGGGAGTATTGTCTCAAACTGTCTACGCTTTGATCGCTCCCTGGAAGACCAGTAGTGGTTTCGGAAGAACATCTGGAGACATTCTGTAATCTGTGGACAGTCAGAGTGTTGATTAAACACAGAAATAGTATCGGGATTAAATACAACAGCCACCATGCGGGCTTTTCGCCACGGGAGTAATGTCTCAAACTGTCTACGCTTTAATCGTTCCCTGGAAGACCAGTAGTAGTTTCCGACGCACATTTGGAGGCATTCTGTAATCTGCGGACTATCAGATTGTTGATGTAACACAGAAATTGCATCGGGATTGAATACAACAGTCACCATGCGCACTTTCCTGCATGGGAGTAATGTCCAAACAGTCTACACTTTGATCGTTCCCCGGAAGACCAGTAGTAGTTTCCGATGCACACTTGGAGGCATTCTGTAATCTGTGGACTCTCAGAGTGTTGATGAAACACAAAAATTGCATCAGGATTGAATACAACAGTCACCATGCGCACTTACCTCCATGGGATTAATGTCTCAAACAATCTACGCTTTGATCGTTCCCAGAAAGACCAGTAGTAGTTTCCGATGCACATCTCGAAGCATTCTGTAATCTGTGGACCTTCAAAGTGTTGATGAAACACAGAAATTGCATCGGGAATGAATACAACAGCCACCAAGCGCACTTTCCACCATGTGAGTAATGTCTCATACAGTCTACGCTTTGATCGTTCCTTGGAAGACCAGTAGTAGATTCCGATGCACATCTGGAGGCATTCTGTAATCTGTGGACTATCAGAGTGTTGATGAAACACAGAAATTGCATCGGGATTGAATACAACAGTCACCATGCGCACTTTCCTCCAAGGGAGTAATGTCTCAAACAGTCTACGCTTTGATCGTTCCCTGGAAGACCAGTAGTAGTTTCCGATGCACATTTGGAGGCATTCTGTAATCTGCGGACTATCAGAGTGTTGATGAAACCCAGAAATTGCATCGAGATTGAATACAACAGTCACCATGCGCACTTTCCTCCATGTGAGTAATGTCTCAAACGGTCTACGTTTTGATCGTTCCCTGGAAGACCAGTAGTAGTTTCCGATGCACATCTGGAGGCATTCTGTAATCTGTGGACTATCAGATTGTTGATGAAACACAGCTATTGCATCGGAATTGAATACAACAGTCACCATGCGCACTTTCCTACATGGGAGTAATATCTTAAACTGTCTACGCTTTGATCGTTCCCTGGAAGACCAGTAGTAGTTTCCGATGCACATCTGGAGGCATTCTGTAATCTGTGGACTTTCAAAGTGTTGATGAAACACAGAAATTGCATCGGGATTGAATACTACAGGCACCTTGCAGGCTTTTCTCAATGAGAGTATTGTCTCAAACTGTCTACGCTTTGATCGTTCCCTGGAAGACGAGTAGTAGTTTCCGAAGCCCATCTCAAGTCATTCTGTAATCTGTGGACAGTCAGAGTGTTGATTAAACACAGAAATAGCATCGGGATTAAATACAACAGGCACCATGTGGGCTTTTCGCCACGTGAGTAATGTCTCAAACTGTCTACGATTTAATCGTTCCCTGGAAGACCAGTAGTAGTTTCCGATGCAAATTTGGAGGCATTCTGTAATCTGTGGACAGTCAGATTGTTGATGAAACACAGAAATTGCATCTGGATTGAATACAACAGTCACCATGCGCACTTTCCTCCATGGGAGTACTGTCTCAAACAGTCTACACTTTGATCGCTCCCTGGAAGACCAGTAGTAGTTTCCGAAGCCCATTTGGAGTCATTCTGTAATCTGTGGACAATCAGAGTGTTTATTAAACACAGAAATAGCATCGGGATTGAATACAACAGGCACCATGCGGGCTTTTCTCCACGGGAGTAATGTCTCAAACTGTCTACGATTTGATCGATCCCTGGAATACCAGTAATAGTTTCCGATGCACATTTGGAGGCATTCTGTAATCTGTGGACTATCAGAGTGTTAATAAAACACAGAAATTGCATCGGGGTTGAATACAACAGGCACCATGCGCACATTCCTCCATGGGAGTATTGTCTCAAAAAGTCTACGCTTTGATCGTTCCCTGGAAGACCAGTAGTAGTTTCCGATGCACGTCTGGAGGCATTCAGTAATATGTTTACTATCACAGTTTTGATGAAACACAGAAATTGCATCGGGATTGAATACAACAGTCACCATGCGCACTTCCCTCAATGGGAGTAATGTCTCAAACAGTCTACGCTTTGATCGTTCCCTGGAAGACCAGTAGTAGTTTCCGATGCACATTTGGAGGTATTCTATAATCTGTGGACTATCAGGGTGTTGATGAAACACAGAAATTGCATCGGGATTGAATACAACAGTCACCATGCGCACTTACCTCCATGGGATTAATGTCTCAAAGAGTCTACGCTTTGATCGTTCCCTGAAAGACCAGTAGAATTTTCCGATGCACATCTGGAGGCATTCTGTAATCTGTGGACCTTCAAAGTGTTGATGAAACACAGAAATTGCATCGGGATTGAATACAACAGTCACCATGCGCACTTTCCTCCATGTGAGTAATGTCTCAAACGGTCTACATTTTGATCGTTCACTGGAAGACCAGTAGTAGTTTCCGATGCACATCTGGAGGCATTCTGTAATCTGTGGACTATCAGAGTGTTGATGAAACACAGCAATTGCATCGGGATTGAATACAACATTCACCATGCGCACTTTCCTACATGGGAGTAATATCTCAAACAGTCTACGCTTTGATAGTTCACTGGAAGACCAGTAGTAGTTTTTGATGTACATCTGGAGGCATTCTGTAATCTGTGGACCTTCAAAGTGTTGATGAAACACAGAAACTGCATTGGGATTGAATACAAAAGTCACCATGCGCACTTTCCTCCTTGGGAGTAATGTCTCTAAGAGTCTACGCTTTGATCGTTTTCTGGAAGACCAGTAGTAGTTTCCGATGCACATCTGGAGGCATTCTGTAATCTGTGGACCTTCAAAGTGTTGATGAAACACAGAAATTGCCTCGGGATTGAATACAACATTCACCATGCGCACTTTCCTCCATGTGAGTAATGTCGCAAACGGTCTACGCTTTGATCGCTCCCTGGAAGACCAGTAGTAGTTTCCGGTGCACATCTGGAGGCATTATGTAATCTGTGGACTGTCAGAGTGTTGATGAAACACAGAAATTGCATCGAGATTGAATACAACAGTCACCATTCCAACTTTCCTCCATGTGAGTAATGTCTCAAATGGTCTACATTTTAATCGTTCCCTGGAAGACCAGTAGTAGTTTCCGATGCACATCTGGAGGCATTATGTAATATGTGGACTATCCGAGTGTTGATGAAACACAGAAATTGCATCGGGATTGAATACAACATTCACCATGCGCACTTACCTCCATGGGATTAATGTCTCAAAGAGTCTACGCTTTGATCGTTCCCTAAAAGACCAGTAGAATTTTCCGGTGCACATATGGAGGCATTCTGTAATCTGTGGACCTTCAAAGTGTTGATGAAACACAGAAATTGCATCGGGATGGAATACAACAGTCACCATGCGCACTTTCCTCCATGGGAGTAATGTCTCTAAGAGTCTACGCTTTGATCGTTTTCTGGAAGACCAGTAGTAGTTTCCGATTCACATCTGGAGGCATTCTGTAATCTGTGGACCTTCAAAGTATTGATGAAACACAGAAATTGCATCGGGATTGAATACAACAGTCACCATGCGCACTTTCCTCCATGTGAGTAATGTCTCAAACGGTCTACATTTTGATCGTTCCCTGGAAGACCAGTAGTAGTTTCCGATGCACATCTGGAGGCATTCTGTAATCTGTGGACTATCAGAGTGTTGATGAAACACAGCAATTGCATCGGGATTGAATACCACAGTCACCATGCGCACTTTCCTACATGGGAGTAATATCTCAAACAGTCTACGCTTTGATCGTTCACTGGAAGACCAGTAGTAGTTTTCGATGTACATCTGGAGGCATTCTGTAATCTGTGGATCTTCAATGTGTTGATGAAACACAGAAATTGCATCGGGGTGGAATACAACTGTCACCATGCGCACTTTCCTCCATGGGAGTAATGTCTCAAACAGTCTACGCTTTGATCGTTCCCTGGAAGACCAGTAGTAGTTTCCGATGCACGTCTGGAGGCATTTAGTAATATGTTTACTATCACAGTTTTGATGAAACACAGAAATTGCATCGGGATTGAATACAAGAGTCATCATGCGCACTTCCCTCCATGAGAGTAATGTCTCTAACAGTCTACGCTTTGATCGTTCCCTGGAAGACCAGTAGTAGTTTCCCATGCACATCTGGAGGCATTCTGTAATCTGTGGATCTTCAAAGTGTTGATTAAACACAGTAATTGCAACGGGACTGAATACAACAGTCACCATGCGCATTTTCCTCCATGTGAGTAATGTCTCAAACAGTCTACGTTTTGATCGTTCCCTGGAAGACCAGTAGTAGTTTCCGATGCACATCTGGAGGCACTCTGTAATCTGTGGACTATCAGAGTATTGATGAAACACAGAAATTGCATCGGGATTGAATACAACAGTCACCATTCGCACATTCCTCCATGGGACTAATGTCTCAAACAGTATACGCTTTGATCGTTCCCTGGTAACCAGTAGTAGTTTCCGAAGCCTATCTGGATTCATTCTGTAATCTGTGGACTTTCAGAGTGTTGATGAAACACAGAAATTGCATCGGGATTGAATACTACAGTCATCATGCGCAGTTTCCTCCATGGGAGTAATGTCTCAAACAGTCTACGCTTTGATCGTTCCCTGGAAGACCAGTAGTAGTTTCCCATGCACATCTGGAGGCAGTCTGTAACCTGTGGACTATTAGAGTGTTGATGAAACACAGAAATTGCAACGGGAATGAATACAACAGGCACCATGCAGGCTTTTCTCAATGGGAGTAATGCCCCAAACTGTCTACGCTTTGATCGTTCCCTGGAAGACCTGTAGTAGTTTCCGAGGCCCAACTGGAGTCATTCTGTAATCTGTGGACTTTCAGAGTGTTGATGAAACACTGAAATTGCATCGAGATTGAATACTACAGTCATCATGCGCAGTTTCCTCCATGGGAGTAATGTCTCAAACAGTCTACGCTTTGATCGTTCCCTGGAAGACCAGTAGTAGTTTCCGATGCACGTCTGGAGGCATTCAGTAATATGTTTACTATCACAGTTTTCATAAAACACAGAAATTGCGTCGGGATTGAATACAAGAGTCATCTTGCGCACTTCCCTTAATGGGAGTAATGTCTCTAACAGTCTACGCTTTGATCGGTCCCTGGAAGACCAGTAGTAGTTTCCTATGCACATCTGGAGGCATTCTGTAATCTGTGGACCTTCAAAGTCTTGATGAAACACAGAAATTACAACGGGATTGAATACAACAGTCACCATGCGCTCTTTCCTCCATGTGAGTAATGTCTCAAACAGTCTACGCTTTGATCGTTCCCTGGAAGACCAGTAGTAGTTTCCGATGCACATCTGAAGGCACTCTGTAATCTGTGGACTATCAGAGTGTTGATGAAACACAGAAATGGCATCGGGATGGAATACAACAGTCACCATGCGCACTTTCCTCCATGGGACTAAAGTCTCAAACAGTATACGCTTTGATCGTTCCCTGGAAGACCAGTAGTAGTTTCCGAAGCCCATCTAGAGTCATTCTGTAATCTGTGGACTTTCAGAGTGTTGATGAAACACAGAAATTGCATCGGGATTGAATACTACAGGCACCACGCGGGCTTTTCTCCACGGGAGTAATGTCTCAAATTGTCTACGCTTTGATCGTTCCCTAGAAGACCAGTAGTAGTTTCCGATGCACATTTGGAAGTATTCTGTAATCTGTGGACTATCAGAGTGTTGATGAAACACAGAAATTGCATCGCGATTGAATACAACAGTCACCATGCGCACTTACCTCCGCGGGATTAATGTCTCAAACAGTCTACGCTTTGATCGTTTCCTGAAAGACCAGTAGTAGTTTCCCATGCACATCTGGAGGCATTCTGTAATCTGTGGACCTTCAAAGTGTTGATGAAACACAGAAAGTGCATCGGGATGGAATACAACAGTCACCATGCGCACTTTCCTCCATTTGAGTTATGTCTCAAACAGTCTACGCTTTGATAGTTTTCTGGAAGACCAGTAGTAGTTTCCGATGCACATCTGGAGGCATTCTGTAATCTGTGGACCTTCAAAGTGTTGATGAAACACAGAAATTGCATCGGGATGGAATACAACAGTCACCATGCGCACTTTCCTCCATGGGACTAATGTTTCAAACAGTATACGCTTTGATCGTTCCCTGGAAGACCAGTGGTAGTTTCCGATGCACATCTGGAGGCATTCTGTAATCTGTGGACTATCAGAGTGTTGATGAGACACTGAAATTGCATCGGGATTGAATACAACAGTCATCATGCGCACTTTCCTCCATGGGAGTAATGTCTCAAACAGTCTACGCTTTGATCGTTCCCTGGAAGACCAGTAGTAGTTTCCGATGCACATCTGAAGGCACTCTGTAATCTGTGGACTATCAGAGTGTTGATGAAACACAGAAATGGCATCAGGATTGAATACAACAGTCACCATGCGCACTTTCCTCCATGGGGCTAATGTCTCAAACAGTATACGCTTTGATCGTTCCCTGGAAGACCAGTGGTAGTTTCCGAAGCCCATCTGGAGTCATTCTGTAATCTGTGGACTTTCAGAGTGTTGATGAAACACAGAAATTGCATCGGGATTGAATACAAAAGGCATCATGCGGGCTTTTCTCCACGGGAGTAATGTCTCAAATTGTCTACGATTTGATCGTTCCTGGAAGACCAGTAGTAGTTTCCGATGCACATTTGGAAGTATTCTGTAATCTGTGGACTATCAGAGTGTTGATGAAACACAGAAATTGCATCGGGATTGAATACAACAGTCACCATGCGCACTTACCTCCATGGGATTAATGTCTCAAACAGTCTACGCTTTGATCGTTCCCTGAAAGATCAGTAGTAGTTTCCCATGCACATCTGGAGGCATTCTGTAACCTGTGGACTATTAGAGTGTTGATGAAACACAGAAATTGCAACGGGAATGAATACAACAGGCACCATGCAGGCTTTTCTCAATGGGAGTAATGCCTCAAACTGTCTACGCTTTGATCGTTCCCTGGATGACCTGTAGTAGTTTCCGAGGCCCAACTGGAGTCATTCTGTAATCTGTGGACTTTCAGAGTGTTGATGAAACCCAGAAATTGCATCGGGATTGAATACAACTGTCACCATGCGCACTTACCTCCATGGGATTAATGTCTCGAACAGTCCCTGGAAGACCAGTAGTAGTTTCCGATGGACATCTGGAGGCATTCCGTAATCTGTGGACTTTCAAAGTGTTGATGAAATACTGAAATTGCATCGGGATTGAATACAACAGTCATCATGCGCACTTTCCTCCATGGGAGTAATGTCTCAAACAGTCTACGCTTTGATCGTTCCCTGGAAGACCAGTAGTAGTTTCCGATGCACGTCTGGAGGTATTCAGTAATATGTTTACTATCACAGTTTTCATGAAACACAGAAATTGCATCGGGATTGAATACAAGAATCATCATGGGCACTTCCCTTAATGGGAGTAATGTCTCTAACTGTCTACGCTTTGATCGGTCCCTGGAAGACCGTAGTAGTTTCCCATGCACATCTGGAGGCATTCTGTAATCTGTGGACCTTCAAAGTGTTGATGAAACACAGAAATTACAACGGGATTGAATACAACAGTCACCATGCGCTCTTTCCTCCATGTGAGAAATGTCTCAAAGAGTCTACGCTTTGATCGTTCCCTGGAAGACCAGTAGTAGTTTCCGATGCACATCTGAAGGCACTCTGTAATCTGTGGACCTTCAAAGTGTTGATGAAACACAGAAATTGCATCGGGATTGAATAGAACATTCACCATGCGCACTTTCCTCCATGGGAGTAATGTCTCAAACAGTCTACCATTAGATCGTTCACTGCAAGACCAGTAGTAGTTTTCGATGTACATCTGGAGGCATTCTGTAATCTGTGGACCTTCAAAGTGTTGATGAAACACAGAAATTGCATCGGGATTGAATACAACAGTCACCATGCGCTCTTTCCTCCATGGGACTAATGTCTCAAACAGTATACGCTTTGATCGTTCCCTGGTATACCAGTAGTAGTTTTTGATTCACATCTGGAGGCATTCTGTAATCTGTGGACTATCAGAGTTTTGATGAAACACTGAAATTGCATTGGCATTGAATACAACAGTCACCAAGCGCACTTGCCAACATGTTAGTAATGTCTCAAACAGTCTACTCTTTTATCGTTCCCTGGAAGACCAGTGGTAGCTTCCGATGCACATCTGGAGGCATTCTAAAATCTGTGGGCTATCAGAGTGTTGATGAAAAACAGAAATTGCATTGGGATTGAATACAACAGTCACCATGCGCACTTTCCTCCACAGGAGTAATGTCTCAAACAGTCTACTCTTTGATCGTTCCCTGGAGGACCAGAAGTAGTTTCCGATGCACATCTGGTGGTATTCTGTAATCCGTAAACTATCAGAGTGTTAATGAAACACAGATATTGCATCGGGATTAAATACAACAGTCACCATGCGCACATTCCCCCACAGCAGTAATGTCTCAAACAGTCTACGCTATGATCGTTCCCTGGAAGACGAGTAGTAGTTTCCGATGCACATCTGGAAGAATTCTGCAATCTGTGGAGTATCACAGTGTTGATGAAACACAGATATTGCATCGGGATTGAATACAACAGTCACCATGCCCACTTTCCTCCATGGGAGTAATGTCTCAAACAGTCTACGCTTTGATCTTCCCTGGAAGAACAGTAGTAGTTTCCGATGCACATCTGGAGGCATTCTGAAATCTATGTACTAACTGAGTGTTGATGAAACACATAAATTGCATCGGGATTGAATACAACAGTCACCATGCTCAAATTCCTCCATGGGAGTCATGTCTCAAACAGTGAACGCTTTGAGTTCCCTGGAGGACCAGTAGTAGTTTCCGATACACATCTGGATGCATTGTGTAATCTGTCTACTATCAGAGTGTTGATGGAACACAGAAATTGCATCGGGATTGAATACAACAGTCACCATGCGCACTTTCCTTCACGGGTGCAATGTCTCAAACAGTCTACGTTTTGATCGTTCCCTGGAAGACCAGTAGTAGTTTCCGAAGCACATCTGGTGGCATTCTGTAATATGTGAACTATCAGAGTGTTGATGAAACAGAGAAATTGCATCGGGATTGTATACAACAGTCACCATGCGCACTTTCCTCCACGGGAGTAATGTCTCAAACAGTCTACGCTTTGATCGTTCCCTGGAAGACCAGTAGTAATTTCCGATGCACATCTGGTGGCATTCTGTAATCTGTGGACTAGCAGAGTGCTCATGAAACAGAGAGATTGCATCGGGATTGAATACAACAGTCACCATGCGCACTTTCCTCCATGGGAGTAATGTCTCAAATAGTCTACGTTTTGATCGTTCCCTGGAAGACCAGTAGTAGTTTCCGATGCACATTTTGATGCATATTGTAATCTGTGGACCTTCAAAGTATTAATGAAACAGAAAAATTGCATCGGGATTGAATACAACAGTCACCATGCGCACTTTCCTCCATGGGACTAATGTCTCAAAGAGTATACGCTTTGATCGTTCCCTGGAAGACCAGTAGTAGTTCCCGAAGCCCATCTGGAGTCATTCTGTAATCTGTGGACTTTCAGAGTGTTGATGAAACACAGAAATTGCATCGGGATTGAATACAACAGGCACCATGCGGGATTTTCTCCACGGGAGTAATGTCTCAAATTGTCTACGATTTGATCGTTCCCTGGAAGACCAGTAGTAGTTTCCGATGCACATTTGGAAGTATTCTGTAATCTGTGGACTATCAGAGTGTTGATGAAACACAGAAATTGCATCGGGATTGAATACAACAGTCATCATGCTCACTTTCCTCCATGGGAGTAATGTCTCTAAGAGTCTATGCGTTGATCGTTTTCTGGAAGACCAGTAGTAGTTTCCGATGCACATCTGGAGGCATTCTGTAATCTGTTTAACTTCAAAGTGTTGATGAAACACAGAAATTGCATCGGGATTGAATACAACAGTCACCATGCGCACTTTCCTCCATGTGACTAATGTCTCAAACAGTATAAGCTTTGATCGTTCCCTGGAAGACCAGTGGTAGTTTCCGATGCACATCTGGAGGCATTCTGTAATCTGTGGACTATCAGAGTGTTGATGAAACACTGAAATTGCATCGGGATTGAATACAACAGTCATCATGCGCACTTTCCTCCATGGGAGTAATGTCTCAAACAGTCTACGCTTTGATCGTTCCCTGGAAGACCAGTAGTAGTTTCCGATGCACATCTGGAGGCAGTCTGCAACCTGTGGACTATCAGAGTGTTGGTGAAACACAGGAATTGCATCGGGATTGAATACAACAGTCATCATGCTCATTTTCCTCCATGGGAGTAATGTCTCTAAGAGTCTACGCGTTGATCGTTTTCTGGAAGACCAGTAGTAGTTTCCGATTCACATCTGGAGGCATTCTGTAATCTGTGGACCTTCAAAGTGTTGATGAAACACAGAAATTGCATCGGGATTGAATAGAACATTCACCAAGCGCACTTTCCTCCATGGGAGTAATGTCTCAAACAGTCTACCATTAGATCGTTCACTGGAAGACCAGTAGTAGTTTACGATGTACATCTGGAGGCATTCTGTAATCTGTGGACCTTCAAAGTGTTGGTGAAACACAGAAATTGCATCGGGATTGAATACAACAGTCACCATGCGCACTTTCCTCCACGGGAGTAATGTCTCAAACAGTCTACGCTTTGATCGTTCCCTGGAAGACCAGTAGTAATTTCCGATGCACATCTGGTGGCATTCTGTAATCTGTGGACTAGCAGAGTGCTCATGAAACAGAGAGATTGCATCGGGATTGAATACAACAGTCACCATGCGCACTTTCCTCCATGGGAGTAATGTCTCAAATAGTCTACGATTTGATCGTTCCCTGGAAGACCAGTAGTAGTTTCCGATGCACATTTTGATGCATATTGTAATCTGTGGACCTTCAAAGTATTAATGAAACAGAAAAATTGCATCGGGATTGAATACAACAGTCACCATGCGCACTTTCCTCCATGGGACTTATGTCTCAAAGAGTATACGCTTTGATCGTTCCCTGGAAGACCAGTAGTAGTTCCCGAAGCCCATCTGGAGTCATTCTGTAATCTGTGGACTTTCAGAGTGTTGATGAAACACAGAAATTGCATCGGGATTGAATACAACAGGCACCATGCGGGCTTTTCTCCACGGGAGTAATGTCTCAAATTGTCTACGATTTGATCGTTCCCTGGAAAACCAGTAGTAGTTTCCGATGCACATTTGGAAGTATTCTGTAATCTGTGGACTATCAGAGTGTTGATGAAACACAGAAATTGCATCGGGATTGAATACAACAGTCACCATGCGCACTTACCTCCATGGGATTAATGTCTCAAACAGTCTACGCTTTGATCGTTCCCTGAAAGACCAGTAGTAGTTTCCGATGCACATCTGGAGTCATTCTGTAATCTGTGGACCTTCAAAGTGTTGATGAAACACAGAGATTGCATTGGGATGGTATACAACAGTCACCATGCGCACTTTCCTCCATGGGACTAATGTCTCAAACATTATACGCTTTGATCGTTCCCTGGAAGACCAGTGGTAGTTTCCGATGCACATCTGGAGGCATTCTGTAATCTGTGGACTATCAGAGTGTTGATGAAACACTGAAATTGCATCGGGATTGAATACAACAGGCACCATGCGCACTTACCTGCATGGGATTAATGTCTCAAACAGTCTACGCGTTGATCGTTCCCTGGAAGACCATTAGTAGTTTCCCATGCACATCTGGATGCATTCTGTAATCTGTGGACCATTAGAGTGTTGATGAAACACAGAAATTGCAACGGGAATGAATACAACAGCCACCATGCAGGCTTTTCTCAATGGGAGTATTGCCTCAAAGTGTCTACGCTTTGATCGTTCCCTGGAAGACCTGTAGTAGGTTCCGAGGCCCAACTGGAGTCATTCTGTAATCTGTGGACTTTCAGAGTGTTGATGAAACACAGAAATTGCATCGGGATTGAATACAACTGTCACCATGTGCAATTACCTCCATGGGCTTAATGTCCCAAACAGTCCCTGGAAGACCAGTAGTAGTTTCCGATGCACATCTGGAGGCATTCTGTAATCTGTGGACCTTCAAAGTTTTGATGAAACACAGAAATTGCATCGGGATGGAATACAACAGTCATCATGCGCACTTTCCTCCATGGGAGTAATGTCTCTAAGAGTCTACGCGTTGATCGTTCCCTGGAAGACAAGTAGTAGTTTCCCATGCACATCTGGAGGCATTCTGTAACCTGTGGACTATTAGAGTGTTGATGAAACACAGAAATTGCAACGGGAATGAATACAACAGGCACCATGCAGGCTTTTCTCAATGGGAGTAATGCCTCAAACTGTCTACGCTTTGATCGTTCCCTGGATGACCTGTAGTAGTTTCCGAGGCCCAACTGGAGTCATTCTGTAATCTGTGGACTTTCAGAGTGTTGATGAAACCCAGAAATTGCATCGGGATTGAATACAACTGTCACCATGCGCACTTACCTCCATGGGATTAATGTCTCAAACAGTCCCTGGAAGACCAGTAGTAGTTTCCGATGGACATCTGGAGGCATTCTGTAATCTGTGGACTTTCAAAGTGTTGATGAAATACTGAAATTGCATCGGGATTGAATACAACAGTCATCATGCGCACTTTCCTCCATGGGAGTAATGTCTCAAACAGTCTACGCTTTGATCGTTCCCTGGAAGACCAGTAGTAGTTTCCGATGCACGTCTGGAGGTATTCAGTAATATGTTTACTATCACAGTTTTCATGAAACACAGAAATTGCATCGGGATTGAATACAAGAATCATCATGGGCACTTCCCTTAATGGGAGTAATGTCTCTAACTGTCTACGGTTTGATCGGTCCCTGGAAGACCGTAGTAGTTTCCCATGCACATCTGGAGGCATTCTGTAATCTGTGGACCTCAAAGTGTTGATGAAACACAGAAATTACAACGGGATTGAATACAACAGTCACCATGCGCTCTTTCCTCCATGTGAGAAATGTCTCAAAGAGTCTACGCTTTGATCGTTCCCTGGAAGACCAGTAGTAGTTTCCGATGCACATCTGAAGGCACTCTGTAATCTGTGGACTATCAGAGTGTTGATGAAACACAAAAATGGCATCGGGATTGAATACAACATTCACCATGCGCACTTTCCTCCATGGGACTAATGTCTCAAACAGTATACGCTTTGATCGTTCCCTGGAAGACTAGTAGTAGTTTCCGAAGCCCATCTGGAGTCATTCTGTAATCTGTGGACTTTCAGAGTGTTGATGAAACACAGAAATTGCATCGGGATTGAATACAACAGGCACCATGTGGGCTTTTCTCCACGGGAGTAATGTCTCAAATTGTCTACGATTTGATCGTTCCCTGGAAGACCAGTAGTAGTTTCCGATGCACATTTGGAAGTATTCTGTGATCTGTGGACTATCAGAGTGTTGATGAAACACAGAAATTGCATCGGGATTGAATACAACAGTCACCATGCGCACTTACCTCCATGGGATTAATGTCTCAAACAGTCTACGCTTTGATCGTTCCCTGAAAGACCAGTAGTAGTTTCCGATGCACATCTGGAGGCATTCTGTAATCTGTGGACCTTCAAAGTGTTGATGAAACACAGAAATAGCATCGGGATTGAATAGAACATTCACCATGCGCACTTTCCTCCATGGGAGTAATGTCTCAAACAGTCTACCATTTGATCGTTCACTGGAAGACCAGTAGTAGTTTTCGATGTACATCTGAAGGCATTCTGTAATCTGTGGACCTTCAAAGTGTTGATGAAACACAGAAATTGCATCGGGATTGAATACAACAGTCACCATGCGCACTTTCCTCCATGGGACTAATGTCTCAAACAGTATACGCTTTGATCTTTCCCTGGTATACCAGTAGTAGTTTTTGATTCACATCTGGAGGCATTCTGTAATCTGTGGACTATCAGAGTTTTGATGAAACACTGAAATTGCATTGGCATTGAATACAACAGTCACCAAGCGCACTTGCCAACATGTTAGTAATGTCTCAAACAGTCTACGCTTTTATCCTTCCCTGGAAGACCAGTGGTAGCTTCCGATGCACATCTGGAGGCATTCTAAAATCTGTGGGCTATCAGAGTGTTGATGAAAAACAGAAATTGCAGTGGGATTGAATACAACAGTCACCATGCGCACTTTCCTCCACAGGAGTAATGTTTCAAACAGTCTACTCTTTGATCATTCCCTGGAAGACCAGAAGTAGTTTCCGATGCACATCTGGTGGTATTCTGTAATCTGTGGACTATCAGAGTGTTGATTTAACACAGAAATTGCATCGGGATTGAATACAACAGTCACCATGCGCACTTTCCTCCACGGGAGTAATGTCTCAAACAGTCTACGCTTTGATCGTTCCCTGGAAGACCAGTAGTAGTTTCCGATGCACATCTGGTGGCATTCTGTAATCCGTAAACTATCAGAGTGTTAATGAAACACAGAAATTGCATCGGGATTAAATACAACAGTCACCATGCGCACATTCCCCCACAGGAGTAATGTCTCAAACAGTCTACGCTTTGATCGTTCCCTGGAAGACGAGTAGTAGTATCCTATGCACATCTGGAAGAATTCTGCAATCTGTGGGGTATCAGAGTGTTGATGGAACACAGAAATTGCATCGGGATTGAATACAACAGTCACCATGCCCACTTTCCTCCATGGGAGTAATGTCTCAAACAGTCTACGCTTTGATCTTCCCTGGAAGATCAGTAGTAGTTTTCGATGCACATCTGGAGGCATTCTGAAATCTATGTACTAACTGAGTGTTGATGAAACACATAAATTGCATCGGGATTGAATACAACAGTCACCATGCTCACTTTCCTCCATGGGAGTCATGTCTCAAACAGTGAACGCTTTGAGTTCCGTGGAGGACCAGTAGTAGTTTCCGATACACATCTGGATGCATTGTGTAATCTGTCTACTATCAGAGTGTTGATGGAACACAGAAATTGCATCGGGATTGAATACAACAGTCACCATGCGCACTTTCCTTCACGGGTGCAATGTCTCAAACAGTCTACGTTTTGATCGTTCCCTGGAAGACCAGTAGTAGTTTCCGAAGCACATCTGGTGGCATTCTGTAATATGTGAACTATCAGAGTGTTGATGAAACAGAGAAATTGCATCGGGATTGTATACAACAGTCACCATGCGCACTTTCCTCCACGGGAGTAATGTCTCAAACAGTCTACGCTTTGATCGTTCCCTGGAAGACCAGTAGTAATTTCCGATGCACATCTGGTGGCATTCTGTAATCTGTGGACTAGCAGAGTGCTCATGAAACAGAGAAATTGCATCGGGATTGAATACAACACTCACCATGCGCACTTTCCTCCATGGGAGTAATGTCTCAAATAGTCTACGATTTGATCGTTCCCTGGAAGACCAGTAGTAGTTTCCGATGCACATTTTGATGCATATTGTAATCTGTGGACCTTCAAAGTATTAATGAAACAGAAAAATTGCATCGGGATTGAATACAACAGTCACCATGCGCACTTTCCTTCACGGGTGCAATGTCTCAAACAGTCTACGTTTTGATCGTTCCCTGGAAGACCAGTAGTAGTTTCCGAAGCATATCTGGTGGCATTCTGTAATATGTGAACTATCAGAGTGCTGATGAAACAGAGAAATTGCATCGGGATTGTATACAACAGTCACCATGCGCACTTTCCTCCACGGAGTAATGTCTCAAACAGTCTACGCTTTGATCGTTCCCTGGAAGACCAGTAGTAATTTCCGATGCACATCTGGAGGCATTCTGTAATCTGTGGACTAGCAGAGTGCTCATGAAACAGAGAAATTGCATCGGGATTGAATACAACACTCACCATGCGCACTTTCCTCCATGGGACTAATGTCTCAAACAGTATACGCTTTGATCGTTCCCTGGAAGACCAGTAGTAGTTCCCGAAGCCCATCTGGAGTCATTCTGTAATCTGTGGACTTTCAGAGTGTTGATGAAACACAGAAATTGCATCTTGATGGAATACAACAGTCATCATGCTCATTTTCCTCCATGGGAGTAATGTCTCTAAGAGTCTACGCGTTGATCGTTTTCTGGAAGACCAGTAGTAGTTTCCGATTCACAACTGGAGGCATTCTGTAATCTGTGGACCTTCAAAGTGTTGATGAAACACAGAAATTGCATCGGGATTGAATAGAACAGTCACCATGCGCTCTTTCCTCCATGGGACTAATGTCTCAAACAGTATACGCTTTGATCGTTCCCTGGTATACCAGTAGTAGTTTTTGATTCACATCTGGAGGCATTCTGTAATCTGTGGACTATCAGAGTTTTGATGAAACACTGAAATTGCATTGGCATTGAATACAACAGTCACCAAGCGCACTTGCCAACATGTTAGTAATGTCTCAAACAGTCTACTCTTTTATCGTTCCCTGGAAGACCAGTTGTAGCTTCCGATGCACATCTGGAGGCATTCTAAAATCTGTGGGCTATCAGAGTGTTGATGAAAAACAGAAATTGCATTGGGATTGAATACAACAGTCACCATGCGCACTTTCCTCCACAGGAGTAATGTCTCAAACAGTCTACTCTTTGATCGTTCCCTGGAGGACCAGAAGTAGTTTCCGATGCACATCTGGTGGTATTCTGTAATCCGTAAACTATCAGAGTGTTAATGAAACACAGATATTGCATCGGGATTAAATACAACAGTCACCATGCGCACATTCCCCCACAGGAGTAATGTCTCAAACAGTCTACGCTTTGATCGTTCCCTGGAAGACGAGTAGTAGTTTCCGATGCACATCTGGAAGAATTCTGCAATCTGTGGAGTATCAGAGTGTTGATGAAACACAGATATTGCATCGGGATTGAATACAACAGTCACCATGCCCACTTTCCTCCATGGGAGTAATGTCTCAAACAGTCTACGCTTTGATCTTCCCTGGAAGAACAGTAGTAGTTTCCGATGCACATCTGGAGGCATTCTGAAATCTATGTACTAACTGAGTGTTGATGAAACACATAAATTGCATCGGGATTGAATACAACAGTCACCATGCTCAAATTCCTCCATGGGAGTCATGTCTCAAACAGTGAACGCTTTGAGTTCCCTGGAGGACCAGTAGTAGTTTCCGATACACATCTGGATGCATTGTGTAATCTGTCTACTATCAGAGTGTTGATGGAACACAGAAATTGCATCGGGATTGAATACAACAGTCACCATGCGCACTTTCCTTCACGGGTGCAATGTCTCAAACAGTCTACGTTTTGATCGTTCCCTGGAAGACCAGTAGTAGTTTCCGAAGCACATCTGGTGGCATTCTGTAATATGTGAACTATCAGAGTGTTGATGAAACAGAGAAATTGCATCGGGATTGTATACAACAGTCACCATGCGCACTTTCCTCCACGGGAGTAATGTCTCAAACAGTCTACGCTTTGATCGTTCCCTGGAAGACCAGTAGTAATTTCCGATGCACATCTGGTGGCATTCTGTAGTCTGTGGACTAGCAGAGTGCTCATGAAACAGAGAGATTGCATCGGGATTGAATACAACAGTCACCATGCGCACTTTCCTCCATGGGAGTAATGTCTCAAATAGTCTACGATTTGATCGTTCCCTGGAAGACCAGTAGTAGTTTCCGATGCACATTTTGATGCATATTGTAATCTGTGGACCTTCAAAGTATTAATGAAACAGAAAAATTGCATCGGGATTGAATACAACAGTCACCATGCGCACTTTCCTCCATGGGACTAATGTCTCAAAGAGTATACGCTTTGATCGTTCCCTGGAAGACCAGTAGTAGTTCCCGAAGCCCATCTGGAGTCATTCTGTAATCTGTGGACTTTCAGAGTGTTGATGAAACACAGAAATTGCATCGGGATTGAATACAACAGGCACCATGCGGGCTTTTCTCCACGGGAGTAATGTCTCAAATTGTCTACGATTTGATCGTTCCCTGGAAGACCAGTAGTAGTTTCCGATGCACATTTGGAAGTATTCTGTAATCTGTGGACTATCAGAGTGTTGATGAAACACAGAAATTGCATCGGGATTGAATACAACAGTCATCATGCTCACTTTCCTCCATGGGAGTAATGTCTCTAAGAGTCTACGCGTTGATCGTTTTCTGGAAGACCAGTAGTAGTTTCCGATTCACATCTGGAGGCATTCTGTAATCTGTGGACCTTCAAAGTGTTGATGAAACACAGAAATTGCATCGGGATTGAATAGAACATTCACCATGCGCACTTTCCTCCATGGGAGTAATGTCTCTAAGAGTCTATGCGTTGATCGTTTTCTGGAAGACCAGTAGTAGTTTCCGATGCACATCTGGAGGCATTCTGTAATCTGTTTAACTTCAAAGTGTTGATGAAACACAGAAATTGCATCGGGATTGAATACAACAGTCACCATGCGCACTTTCCTCCATGTGACTAATGTCTCAAACAGTATAAGCTTTGATCGTTCCCTGGAAGACCAGTGGTAGTTTCCGATGCACATCTGGAGGCATTCTGTAATCTGTGGACTATCAGAGTGTTGATGAAACACTGAAATTGCATCGGGATTGAATACAACAGTCATCATGCGCACTTTCCTCCATGGGAGTAATGTCTCAAACAGTCTACGCTTTGATCGTTCCCTGGAAGACCAGTAGTAGTTTCCGATGCACATCTGGAGGCAGTCTGCAACCTGTGGACTATCAGAGTGTTGGGGAAACACAGGAATTGCATCGGGATTGAATACAACAGTCATCATGCTCATTTTCCTCCATGGGAGTAATGTCTCTAAGAGTCAACGCGTTGATCGTTTTCTGGAAGACCAGTAGTAGTTTCCGATTCACATCTGGAGGCATTCTGTAATCTGTGGACCTTCAAAGTGTTGATGAAACACAGAAATTGCATCGGGATTGAATAGAACATTCACCATGCGCACTTTCCTCCATGGGAGTAATGTCTCAAACAGTCTACTACTAGATCGTTCACTGGAAGACCAGTAGTAGTTTTCGATGTACATCTGGAGGCATTCTGTAATCTGTGGACCTTCAAAGTGTTGATGAAACACAGAAATTGCATCGGGATTGAATACAACAGTCACCATGCGCACTTTCCTCCATGGGACTAATGTCTCAAACAGTATACGCTTTGATCGTTCCCTGGTATACCAGTAGTAGTTTTTGATTCACATCTGGAGGCATTCTGTAATCTGTGGACTATCAGAGTTTTGATGAAACACTGAAATTGCATTGGCATTGAATACAACAGTCACCAAGCGCACTTGCCAACATGTTAGTAATGTCTCAAACAGTCTACTCTTTTATCGTTCCCTGGAAGACCAGTGGTAGCTTCCGATGCACATCTGGAGGCATTCTAAAATCTGTGGGCTATCAGAGTGTTGATGAAAAACAGAAATTGCATTGGGATTGAATACAACAGACACCATGCGCACTTTCCTCCACAGGAGTAATGTCTCAAACAGTCTACACTTTGATCGTTCCCTGGTGGACCAGAAGTAGTTTCCGATGCACATTTTGATGCATATTGTAATCTGTGGACCTTCAAAGTATTAATGAAACAGAAAAATTGCATCGGGATTGAATACAACAGTCACCATGCGCACTTTCCTCCATGGGACTAATGTCTCAAAGAGTATACGCTTTGATCGTTCCCTGGAAGACCAGTAGTAGTTCCCGAAGCCCATCTGGAGTCATTCTGTAATCTGTGGACTTTCAGAGTGTTGATGAAACACAGAAATTGCATCGGGATTGAATACAACAGGCACCATGCGGGCTTTTCTCCACGGGAGTAATGTCTCAAATTGTCTACGATTTGATCGTTCCCTGGAAGACCAGTAGTAGTTTCCGATGCACATTTGGAAGTATTCTGTAATCTGTGGACTATCAGAGTGTTGATGAAACACAGAAATTGCATCGGGATTGAATACAACAGTCATCATGCTCACTTTCCTCCATGGGAGTAATGTCTCTAAGAGTCTACGCGTTGATCGTTTTCTGGAAGACCAGTAGTAGTTTCCGATTCACATCTGGAGGCATTCTGTAATCTGTGGACCTTCAAAGTGTTGATGAAACACAGAAATTGCATCGGGATTGAATAGAACATTCACCATGCGCACTTTCCTCCATGGGAGTAATGTCTCAAACAGTCTACCATTAGATCGTTCACTGGAAGACCAGTAGTAGTTTTCGATGTACATCTGGAGGCATTCTGTAATCTGTGGACCTTCAAAGTGTTGATGAAACACAGAAATAGCATCGGGATGGAATACAACAGTCACCATGCGCACTTTCCTCCATGGGAGTAATGTCTCAAACAGTCTACCATTAGATCGTTCACTGGAAGACCAGTAGTAATTTCCGAAGCACATCTGGTGGCATTCTGTAATCTGTGGACTAGCAGAGTGCTCATGAAACAGAGAAATTGCATCGGGATTGAATACAACAGTCACCATGCGCACTTTCCTCCATGGGAGTAATGTCTCAAATAGTCTACGATTTGATCGTTCCCTGGAAGACCAGTAGTAGTTTCCGATGCACATTTTGATGCATATTGTAATCTGTGGACCTTCAAAGTATTAATGAAACAGAAAAATTGCATCGGGATTGAATACAACAGTCACCATGCGCACTTTCCTCCATGGGACTAATGTCTCAAAGAGTATACGCTTTGATCGTTCCCTGGAAGACCAGTAGTAGTTCCCGAAGCCAATCTGGAGTCATTCTGTAATCTGTGGACTTTCAGAGTGTTGATGAAACACAGAAATTGCTCGGGATTGAATACAACAGGCACCATGCGGGCTTTTCTCCACGGGAGTAATGTCTCAAATTGTCTACGATTTGATCGTTCCCTGGAAGACCAGTAGTAGTTTCCGATGCACATTTGGAAGTATTCTGTAATCTGTGGACTATCAGAGTGTTGATGAAACACAGAAATTGCATCGGGATTGAATACAACAGTCATCATGCTCACTTTCCTCCATGGGAGTAATGTCTCTAAGAGTCTACGCGTTGATCGTTTTCTGGAAGACCAGTAGTAGTTTCCGATTCACATCTGGAGGCATTCTGTTATCTGTGGACCTTCAAAGTGTTGATGAAACACAGAAATTGCATCGGGATTGAATAGAACATTCACCATGCGCACTTTCCTCCATGGGAGTAATGTCTCAAACAGTCTACCATTAGATCGTTCACTGGAAGACCAGTAGTAGTTTTCGATGTACATCTGGAGGCATTCTGTAATCTGTGGAACTTCAAAGTGTTGATGAAACACAGAAATAGCATCGGGATGGAATACAACAGTCACCATGCGCACTTTCCTCCATGGGAGTAATGTCTCTAAGAGTCTACGCGTTGATCGTTTTCTGGAAGACCAGTAGTAGTTTCCGATGCACATCTGGAGGCATTCTGTAATCTGTTTAACTTCAAAGTGTTGATGAAACACAGAAATTGCATCAGGATTGAATACAACAGTCACCATGCGCACTTTCCTCCATGGGACTAATGTCTCAAACAGTATAAGCTTTGATCGTTCCCTGGAAGACCAGTGGTAGTTTCCGATGCACATCTGGAGGCATTCTGTAATCTGTGGACTATCAGAGTGTTGATGAAACACTGAAATTGCATCGGGATTGAATACAACAGTCATCATGCGCACTTTCCTCCATGGGAGTAATGTCTCAAACAGTCTACGCTTTGATCGTTCCCTGGAAGACCAGTAGTAGTTTCCGATGCACATCTGGAGGCAGTCTGCAACCTGTGGACTATCAGAGTGTTGGTGAAACACAGGAATTGCATCGGGATTGAATACAACAGTCACCATGCTCATTTTCCTCCATGGGAGTAATGTCTCTAAGAGTCAACGCGTTGATCGTTTTCTGGAAGACCAGTAGTAGTTTCCGATTCACATCTGGAGGCATTCTGTAATCTGTGGACCTTCAAAGTGTTGATGAAACACAGAAATTGCATCGGGATTGAATAGAACATTCACCATGCGCACTTTCCTCCATGGGAGTAATGTCTCAAACAGTCTACCATTAGATCGTTCACTGGAAGACCAGTAGTAGTTTTCGATGTACATCTGGAGGCATTCTGTAATCAGTGGACCTTCAAAGTGTTGATGAAACACAGAAATAGCATCGGGATGGAATACAACAGTCACCATGCGCACTTTCCTCCATGGGAGTAATGTCTCTAAGAGTCTACGCGTTGATCGTTTTCTGGAAGACCAGGAGTAGTTTCCGATGCACATCTGGAGGCATTCTGTAATCTGTTTAACTTCAAAGTGTTGATGAAACACAGAAATTGCATCGGGATTGAATACAACAGCCACCATGCGCACTTTCCTCCATGGGACTAATGTCTCAAACAGTATAAGCTTTGATCGTTCCCTGGAAGACCAGTGGTAGTTTCCGATGCACATCTGGAGGCATTCTGTAATCTGTGGACTATCAGAGTGTTGATGAAACACTGAAATTGCATCGGGATTGAATACAACAGTCATCATGCGCACTTTCCTCCATGGGAGTAATGTCTCAAACAGTCTACGCTTTGATCGTTCCCTGGAAGACCAGTGGTAGTTTCCGATGCACATCTGGAGGCATTCTGTAATCTGTGGACTATCAGAGTGTTGATGAAACACAGAAATTGCATCGGGATTGAATACAACAGTCATCATGCTCATTTTCCTCCATGGGAGTAATGTCTCTAAGAGTCTACGCGTTGATCGTTTTCTGGAAGACCAGTAGTAGTTTCCGATTCACATCTGGAGGCATTCTGTAATCTGTGGACCTTCAAAGTGTTGATGAAACACAGAATTTGCATCGGGATTGAATAGAACATTCACCATGCGCACTTTCCTCCATGGGAGTAATGTCTCAAACAGTCTACCATTAGATCGTTCACTGGAAGACCAGTAGTAATTTCCGATGCACATCTGGTGGCATTCTGTAATCTGTGGACTAGCAGAGTGCTCATGAAACAGAGAAATTGCATCGGGATTGAATACAACAGTCACCATGCGCACTTTCCTCCATGGGAGTAATGTCTCAAATAGTCTACGATTTGATCGTTCCCTGGAAGACCAGTAGTAGTTTCCGATGCACATTTTGATGCATATTGTAATCTGTGGACCTTCAAAGTATTAATGAAACAGAAAAATTGCATTGGGATTGAATACAACAGTCACCATGCGCACTTTCCTCCATGGGACTAATGTCTCAAAGAGTATACGCTTTGATCGTTCCCTGGAAGACCAGTAGTAGTTCCCGAAGCCCATCTGGAGTCATTCTGTAATCTGTGGCCTTTCAGAGTGTTGATGAAACACAGAAATTGCATCGTGATTGAATACAACAGGCACCATGCGGGCTTTTCTCCACGGGAGTAATGTCTCAAATTGTCTACGATTTGATCGTTCCCTGGAAGACCAGTAGTAGTTTCCGATGCACATTTGGAAGTATTCTGTAATCTGTGGACTATCAGAGTGTTGATGAAACACAGAAATTGCATCGGGATTGAATACAACAGTCATCATGCTCACTTTCCTCCATGGGAGTAATGTCTCTAAGAGTCTACGCGTTGATCGTTTTCTGGAAGACCAGTAGTAGTTTCCGATTCACATCTGGAGGCATTCTGTTATCTGTGGACCTTCAAAGTGTTGATGAAACACAGAAATTGCATCGGGATTGAATAGAACATTCACCATGCGCACTTTCCTCCATGGGAGTAATGTCTCAAACAGTCTACCATTAGATCGTTCACTGGAAGACCAGTAGTAGTTTTCGATGTACATCTGGAGCCATTCTGTAATCTGTGGAACTTCAAAGTGTTGATGAAACACAGAAATAGCATCGGGATGGAATACAACAGTCACCATGCGCACTTTCCTCCATGGGAGTAATGTCTCTAAGAGTCTACGCGTTGATCGTTTTCTGGAAGACCAGTAGTAGTTTCCGATGCACATCTGGAGGCATTCTGTAATCTGTTTAACTTCAAAGTGTTGATGAAACACAGAAATTGCATCGGGATTGAATACAACAGTCACCATGCGCACTTTCCTCCATGGGACTAATGTCTCAAACAGTATAAGCATTGATCGTTCCCTGGAAGACCAGTGGTAGTTTCCGATGCACATCTGGAGGCATTCTGTAATCTGTGGACTATCAGAGTGTTGATGAAACACTGAAATTGCATCGGGATTGAATACAACAGTCATCATGCGCACTTTCCTCCATGGGAGTAATGTCTCAAACAGTCTACGCTTTGATCGTTCCCTGGAAGACCAGTAGTAGTTTCCGATGCACATCTGGAGGCAGTCTGCAACCTGTGGACTATCAGAGTGTTGGGGAAACACAGGAATTGCATCGGGATTGAATACAACAGTCATCATGCTCATTTTCCTCCATGGGAGTAATGTCTCTAAGAGTCTACGCGTTGATCGTTTTCTGGAAGACCAGTAGTAGTTTCCGATTCACATCTGGAGGCATTCTGTAATCTGTGGACCTTTAAAGTGTTGATGAAACACAGAAATTGCATCGGGATTGAATAGAACATTCACCATGCGCACTTTCCTCCATGGGAGTAATGTCTCAAACAGTCTACCATTAGATCGTTCACTGGAAGACCAGTAGTAGTTTTCGATGTACATCTGGAGGCATTCTGTAATCTGTGGACCTTCAAAGTGTTGATGAAACACAGAAATTGCATCGGGATTGAATACAACAGTCACCATGCGCTCTTTCCTCCATGGGACTAATGTCTCAAACAGTATACGCTTTGATCGTTCCCTGGTATACCAGTAGTAGTTTTTGATTCACATCTGGAGGCATTCTGTAATCTGTGGACTATCAGAGTTTTGATGAAACACTGAAATTGCATTGGCATTGAATACAACAGTCACCAAGCGCACTTGCCAACATGTTAGTAATGTCTCAAACAGTCTACTCTTTTATCGTTCCCTGGAGGACCAGTGGTAGCTTCCGATGCACATCTGGAGGCATTCTAAAATCTGTGGGCTATCAGAGTGTTGATGAAAAACAGAAATTGCATTGGGATTGAATACAACAGTCACCATGCGCACTTTCCTCCACAGGAGTAATGTCTCAAACAGTCTACTCTTTGATCGTTCCCTGGAGGACCAGAAGTAGTTTCCGATGCACATCTGGTGGTATTCTGTAATCCGTAAACTATCAGAGTGTTAATGAAACACAGAAATTGCATCGGGATTAAATACAACAGTCACCATGCGCACATTCCCCCACAGGAGTAATGTCTCAAACAGTCTACGCTTTGATCGTTCCCTGGAAGACGAGTAGTAGTTTCCGATGCACATCTGGAAGACTTCTGCAATCTGTGGAGTATCAGAGTGTTGATGAAACACAGATATTGCATCGGGATTGAATACAACAGTCACCATGCCCACTTTCCTCCATGGGAGTAATGTCTCAAACAGTCTACGCTTTGATCTTCCCTGGAAGATCAGTAGTAGTTTCCGATGCACATCTGGAGGCATTCTGAAATCTATGTACTAACTGAGTGTTGATGAAACTCATAAATTGCATCGGGATTGAATACAACAGTCACCATGCTCACTTTCCTCCATGGGAGTCATGTCTCAAACAGTGAACGCTTTGAGTTCCCTGGAGGACCAGTAGTAGTTTCCGATACACATCTGGATGCATTGTGTAATCTGTCTACTATCAGAGTGTTGATGGAGCACAGAAATTGCATCGGGATTGAATACAACAGTCACCATGCGAACAGCTGAAACAGCTTGGCTGAAATATGAAATTAGCTCTCTATACTCAAAAAAACAAGAACTGAATGTCAGCTTATACAAATTACACCTAGAATTAGGAAACCACATCTCCAGCTCATCAGTACTGTATGACACAATAGAAAGAATAAACCACCACTCACAGTCAATAATGCAAAAGAAATGGCAGAAACAAGAACAGAAATTAAATAAACTCTTGAACAAAAACTGCTCCAAAACCGAGACACACACACAACACACATTCCACGAACGCTTGGTTAATTTTACTGACATAACACTCACAAAAGAAGAACAACAGCTACTTGAGAAAGGCCCAAAATACAATTTGAACACCCACATAACACATAAGACCATAGAAAATCTTATTACTGAGACTGAATACATCATAGGACAACATGAAAAAACTAACACTCGAGACTTCAACCCAGGCCTAACAAGAGAATTAGTGACAGAGGAAATGAAACAAATCATCAGAAGGAACAAACCATCAATAAACACAAATAAAAAAACAGCTGATGAGAAAACCATTAACAGTATACACAGAAAACTAAAACAACACAATGCTCTCATCACCAAGGCAGACAAAGGGAATGCTCTAGTGTTAATAACTAAGGCAGAATACATTGAAAAAACAGAAAAATTCCTGACAGAGAATAAAATAAGCAAGCTAACCAGTGACCCAACACAAAGATACCAAAGAAATGTAAAGACTCTCTTAAAAAACATCACACACACCTTGACACAGAACCAGACAAAAAGAATGACACAAAAAAACCCTAAAGCTCCACTCTTAACAAGCCTGCCAAAGGTCCATAAACCTCTCATACCAGTCAGACCAGTGGTTGACTTCAGAAAAGCCCCATCTTACTTACTAGGGAGACACATGCACACATTCCTACAGAAAACATACACATACACAAACAACAGAAGCCTCAAAAACACAGGAGACATAATAGAGAAAATTAAGAATATCAACATCCCCCCAACAGCAAAACTGGTATCTTTTGACATCACATCCATGTACACAAACATACCCACAGAAGAAACTATAAACATTATAGAACAACAGCTAAAATGCAAGAAATTCCCAGACATACAAATAAATGAAATCTCGTCCATTCTGAGGCTGATCACAGAACAAAACTACTTCACTTTTAACAACAACTTCTATTCGCAACAAGAGGGGCTACCCATGGGATCCCCCATCAGTGGAACCTTAGCCAACATCTTCTTGGACCATATAGAGAACACAATATTCAATAACATTGTAAAACAAGGGGGGTACAAAATCATCTACTGGTATCGATATGTGGATGACATAATCTGTCTTGTAGATGAAACACATAACAGAATAGAAGAGCTACACAGTAACATCAACACAGTACACCCACAAATCCACTTCACAATGGAAATAGAAAAAAACCAGACACTAAATTTCTTGGATCTTACAATCACAAGAAACAACCACCAACATGAATTCTCCATCTACAGAAAACCCACATCCACAAGCACTGTTATCCATAACACATCCAACCACCCTACAGTACATAAATATGCCAGTTTCACACACATGCTCCACAGGATAAACAGAACACCTCTTAAACCAGAAAACTACACACAGGAACTAAATATAATCAAACAAATTGCTGTTGAAAACAACTACAAAACAGACATCATAAACAAACTCAACAACAAGATAAAACAGAAACAGGCAGTACACACAGACAACACAGCAGACCACACCACTCAAGCAAATAGAGGGAGATGGTACACACTTACATACAATAACAAAATATCACATAGAACAGGAAACATATTGAAAAAACAAGGGATCCCAATAACATTCAGAACAAACAATACTGTTCAGAAAAGACTAAGACCAGACAGAAAAACTGCAGACAAATTCAGCAACGCTGGAATATATCAACTCACCTGCAACTCCTGTCAGGCCCAGTACATAGGACAAACAAGCAGAAACTTCCGAACAAGGTACACAGAGCACATGAGAGCTCTAAAGAGTGACAGCACACATTCAACTTTTGCAGATCATCTAATGAACAAAAACCATAACCCCACTAATATTGAAAACGATCTACACATTCTGAAAAACAGCAACAGTCTATACCAACAATTAACAATAGAAGAAAACTACTATATACAAAAGGCCATAGTCGAAGGGAAAAATGTAATAAACGAATACACAACACTTTGCAATAACACACTCTTCACTGCTCTGAGAGAACTGGCCAAGGACTCAGAACAGACAAGCACACACACGCAATAGAACCACTTCCCCATCACACACACAGACATAAATAAAGAACAGGAGTCGTCGTAATTCGCGCTACGTTTTTCATAGCCTCTCTCGCCACATGCGATACACCTCTCGCGACACGCGCGAACGGCAAGATGGCGTAATACCCGCGAGCCAAAACAAAGTGCCAAAGTTTTGTTTTGTGTATGTAAAAGCGTCTCCACACCATCCAACGAACGTAAGTACACAAATAGCTAAGTAACAGTTTCATTACACTGCATTCCACAACGCTGCTGCAATCCCAAGAGTATATTGCTGACATACACAGTTCACCTTCAGTATTTGTTTACTAACAGCCGCTCATACAGTTTGCAGATGACATGATGTTCGTGAATAAAAACGGTGACATAAGCACGGAGTATACATGTTTGCAGACAGCAAAAATAATGCTCAAAAACATTATGTAACTTGCAATAAATAAGGTAGTATAAAAAAAAAAGTATATTTCAAAAAACGATCAGTAAAAATGTAATAATGTGCCACTGTTTGTGTAACCATGCTATTCTCTGCATGTTCTAGATTAGAAAAGCCCACTGATGATGGTGATATTTGTCGCCGAAACTAGTATGGGAAAATAAAGAAATTAAACATATAACAAGGTGTTTTGCATCAAGGCGGACGCAACTTCTGATATTGTTTTTCTATGCAAACACGGACCAAATGGAAGAGTTCCAAGATAAAATTATTGTTTCTACGCCACGCCAGGCATTTCCAGTAAAGCTCTTCAACAAATTTAAGAAAACGACAGTGAAACTACACCAAACAAACTTGAACCTCAAGTACAACAAAATTTGCTCTGCCAACAACATCATTCCTAATTATATTAAAATTAATGTAAACAACATGTCACCTGCAGCACAGCGTGCTAAACGAACAGCTGAAACAGCTTGGCTGAAATATGAAATTAGCTCTCTATACTCAAAAAAACAAGAACTGAATGTCAGCTTATACAAATTACACCTAGAATTAGGAAACCACATCTCCAGCTCATCAGTACTGTATGACACAATAGAAAGAATAAACCACCACTCACAGTCAATAATGCAAAGGAAATGGCAGAAACAAGAACAGAAATTAAATAAACTCTTGAACAAAAACTGCTCCAAAACCGAGACACACACACAACACACATTCCACGAACGCTTGGTTAATTTTACTGACATAACACTCACAAAAGAAGAACAACAGCTACTTGAGAAAGGCCCAAAATACAATTTGAACACCCACATAACACATAAGACCATAGAAAATCTTATTACTGAGACTGAATACATCATAGGACAACATGAAAAAACTAACACTCGAGACTTCAACCCAGGCCTAACAAGAGAATTAGTGACAGAGGAAATGAAACAAATCATCAGAAGGAACAAACCATCAATAAACACAAATAAAAAAACAGCTGATGAGAAAACCATTAACAGTATACACAGAAAACTAAAACAACACAATGCTCTCATCACCAAGGCAGACAAAGGGAATGCTCTAGTGTTAATAACTAAGGCAGAATACATTGAAAAAACAGAAAAATTCCTGACAGAGAATAAAATAAGCAAGCTAACCAGTGACCCAACACAAAGATACCAAAGAAATGTAAAGACTCTCTTAAAAAACATCACACACACCTTGACACAGAACCAGACAAAAAGAATGACACAAAAAAACCCTAAAGCTCCACTCTTAACAAGCCTGCCAAAGGTCCACAAACCTCTCATACCAGTCAGACCAGTGGTTGACTTCAGAAAAGCCCCATCTTACTTACTAGGGAGACACATGCACACATTCCTACAGAAAACATACACATACACAAACAACAGAAGCCTCAAAAACACAGGAGACATAATAGAGAAAATTAAGAATATCAACATCCCCCCAACAGCAAAACTGGTATCTTTTGACATCACATCCATGTACACAAACATACCCACAGAAGAAACTATAAACATTATAGAACAACAGCTAAAATGCAAGAAATTCCCAGACATACAAATAAATGAAATCTCGTCCATTCTGAGGCTGATCACAGAACAAAACTACTTCACTTTTAACAACAACTTCTATTCGCAACAAGAGGGGCTACCCATGGGATCCCCCATCAGTGGAACCTTAGCCAACATCTTCTTGGACCATATAGAGAACACAATATTCAATAACATTGTAAAACAAGGGGGGTACAAAATCATCTACTGGTATCGATATGTGGATGACATAATCTGTCTTGTAGATGAAACACATAACAGAATAGAAGAGCTACACAGTAACATCAACACAGTACACCCACAAATCCACTTCACAATGGAAATAGAAAAAAACCAGACACTAAATTTCTTGGATCTTACAATCACAAGAAACAACCACCAACATGAATTCTCCATCTACAGAAAACCCACATCCACAAGCACTGTTATCCATAACACATCCAACCACCCTACAGTACATAAATATGCCAGTTTCACACACATGCTCCACAGGATAAACAGAACACCTCTTAAACCAGAAAACTACACACAGGAACTAAATATAATCAAACAAATTGCTGTTGAAAACAACTACAAAACAGACATCATAAACAAACTCAACAACAAGATAAAACGGAAACAGGCAGTACACACAGACAACACAGCAGACCACACCACTCAAGCAAATAGAGGGAGATGGTACACACTTACATACAATAACAAAATATCACATAGAATAGGAAACATATTGAAAAAACAAGGGATCCCAATAACATTCAGAACAAACAATACTGTTCAGAAAAGACTAAGACCAGACAGAAAAACTGCAGACAAATTCAGCAACGCTGGAATATATCAACTCACCTGCAACTCCTGTCAGGCCCAGTACATAGGACAAACAAGCAGAAACTTCCGAACAAGGTACACAGAGCACATGAGAGCTCTAAAGAGTGACAGCACACATTCAACTTTTGCAGATCATCTAATGAACAAAAACCATAACCCCACTAATATTGAAAACGATCTACACATTCTGAAAAACAGCAACAGTCTATACCAACAATTAACAATAGAAGAAAACTACTATATACAAAAGGCCATAGTCGAAGGGAAAAATGTAATAAACGAATACACAACACTTTGCAATAACACACTCTTCACTGCTCTGAGAGAACTGGCCAAGGACTCAGAACAGACAAGCACACACACGCAATAGAACCACTTCCCCATCACACACACAGACATAAATAAAGAACAGGAGTCGTCGTAATTCGCGCTACGTTTTTCATAGCCTCTCTCGCCACATGCGATACACCTCTCGCGACACGCGCGAACGGCAAGATGGCGTAATACCCGCGAGCCAAAACAAAGTGCCAAAGTTTTGTTTTGTGTATGTAAAAGCGTCTCCACACCATCCAACGAACGTAAGTACACAAATAGCTAAGTAACAGTTTCATTACACTGCATTCCACAACGCTGCTGCAATCCCAAGAGTATATTGCTGACATACACAGTTCACCTTCAGTATTTGTTTACTAACAGCCGCTCATACAGTTTGCAGATGACATGATGTTCGTGAATAAAAACGGTGACATAGCACGGAGTATACATGTTGCAGACAGCAAAAATAATGCTCAAAAACATTATGTAACTTGCAATAAATAAGGTAGTATAAAAAAAGTATATTTCAAAAAACGATCAGTAAAAATGTAATAATGTGCCACTGTTTGTGTAACCATGCTATTCTCTGCATGTTCTAGATTAGAAAAGCCCACTGATGATGGTGATATTTGTCGCCGAAACTAGTATGGGAAAATAAAGAAATTAAACATATAACAAGGTGTTTTGCATCAAGGCGGACGCAACTTCTGATATTGTTTTTGATACCAGTCAATATTCCGTTTGATGTACAGCAATTTTTAGTGGACTGTATATATCACGACAGTCTGACACAACTAAAAGTATGCACATGTAATACATTAGAGTAAATGTCTAAGACAATCGAGAAATTTTTTCTGTGGATTACCTATCGAAGTCGCGGGATCCAAACGATACGTTCGAACGTGCGATGGTAAATCGATCATGCGATTCTGGTATCGGGCCTTGTGATCAGTTATTTGTGATCGTCATTTTTATGTTTTCCGTCGTTCCGCGAATTATTTGTGAGTTGCTATGGAATCCGAGACGATTTATGTACTTAGTGAGTGGGATGGCTGGTGTTCTTGACATTTCTTCGGCGGATTCTCTCACAAGGAAAGATGTAATTCCATGTAGCGTAGAAAATAGTTCTACTTTTTGTCGCAAATATGGAGTGCTACCGGACGAGGAACGAAGGGACTGCGTACACTGCCGTGGTGCGAATTGTGTAAATACCGTTTACAATTTCATTGCGGACAGTACGGAAAACGAACGAGTATCAGAAAGAACACGTGGTTCGACTCTTCCAAATTATCCAGCCAGACCACCGTAATGGACTTTCACATGATGACAACACCGACGACGAGAAAGGTAAGTAGTCTCCTTTGCAATTACAAGTATTTTTGTAACGCTCTTCTTTAGTAGTTGCTGTAGCGACAACCGTAAACATACTTATAACGCCTGCCACCAGAGTCGCATGAGTGATTTACCATTGTACGTTCGATATGTATCGTTTGGAGCCCGTGACTTCAATAGGCAATCATTCTTGGAAATTACCGTTTTAATTTCTTCAAGAGCCACCGTTAATCAGTCGTTTTCTGCCTTATGTTGTACCTATAAGGGTTTCTCGAGGTTGTTGGTGTTACGAGTGCAGTTTCATCGATATGCACCTGATGAAGATTTACAGTACTCGTTTATTGTGTGTTTTCTGAACCTGGTGTAGAACCATCTATCTGTTTGCGTCACATACAACCATTCACATTTACCACACTTGTTTTGCAAATCCCTGATTGTGCAAATGGATTTATTTTGTGGCTGATGTGTCTTCTGCCCTACTTTGCCATTCGCGCGGTAGCCGATCCGCACATTAGTTTTAGGAAATTTGCCGGCTATTCAGTCTGATACTGCATCATAATAAGGTAAAGTAATATATTTAGTTTTTTGTTCTGCTTCTCTTGTTAATGGTATTTCGTTATCTATATTCTTTAATTTATTATGTAATTTTTAGTATAGGTACGTTCTGTCTACCATATCAGCATTGTAACCATCACTTGTTGCTATATGTTTTAGTATGCACAACCTTACGGTAATTTCGTTCTGATCTAGTGGCAAGTTCATGCTACTGTTTGCTATGGAGTGAAAAAGGCATTCTTATGTATATCTGGGTGGCATGAACTGTTGTGTACTATTCTGTCAGTGCTGGTTGGTCTTTGAAATGTTCCAAAATTATGGGCGCTATTGTCATTCTTTATTATCAAATAAAAAAAATGAAATTAATAGAGTGTTGTTTTCCTAGTCCCACATTAAAAATAGTTTTTTGATGTACGCTGTGAAATCGAGAAAGCATACTTTCGATTTCAGTAATTGTGCCACTGATTAGAACAAGAGTGTTACAACAAGTCTACATATGAAATGTGAAATATTATTGGTAACATCAGTATATTTTTCACTGAATTTGTTATCTACATGATCTGCGAAAATATCAGCCAGTGTGCTAGCAACGCAAGTGCCCATTGCAACATGTAGTTGTGAATATAACTCATCTTGGAATTTAAAATAACTAAAAAACAAGATTAATTGTAGCAACTTAATTAGTTCATCATTTTCGGCTATTCAAGTTTTTTGTGTTTGTTTCGATTTTTTATAATTTCAGTGGTTTCTATTACAGGCCCCTTGTAAGTACATGATTGTCAACAAACTACGAAATTGCTCTTACATACTGTTAATAATCCAACCATTAAGTTTTGTAGCTGCTTGAAAATGGCACAGATGCCGAAATTGCAATCATAAAATAAAACACTAAGGGCTCAAATCAAAATGACGTTATTTAAAAAATTGTTGAAGCTGCGGGCCATATTATAAGATACAAGCATACTTCTGTGGTAGCAGAGCGCTGTCTAAACCGAAAATTGATGTCGGCCATTTTGCAAGTGACTGCAGTACTGGCATCTCTTGACACAGAAAGTTGCTTCTGCAGTGGACTTCTCAATGTACTCTCTGACCATTTCCACAGTTCTGGCCCACCTTTTAACAATGGTGTGTATTCCAGTGTGGTATAACGCACGGCCCAGTGATACCATTTCACTGACTACCTTTTTAATTCTGGTTAAAAAAAAATGAACAAATGTTTCGCCTCCGGTCACAGTTTTTTTATAGAAATTCCTCCCCCTCTAAGCGATAGCACTGAATGAGTTGTGAGACAACTTTTTGTCTTGCCCCTGTAAACCGGTCGGTTAACATTGTGACAAAGTAACGAAGCTGAAGGAAAAGAACCTTCGCGGAATAGTGCCAAATTCAAAATTATTCTGCATTTACATGTACATTCATACTCCGCAAGATACTTACATGGTGCTTGAAGGAGTGTTCCTTGTACGAAACAAAACCACTTAACAAACTTTATTTAAGAATCAAAAAATGGAAGTTATTATTTTGGTAGCCAAGTTGCACAAACCTTTGAGTATCCCAGTCGTTCAATGGTGGTCATCACACTGTCTTTACTGATGGAGGTAATGCAACACAAATCATCTGCCGTCACCCGTCGGTCACCACGAATGACACCAGCGACTCGCTGAACGTTGTGTGGAGTCACTGCACTCACCAGCCTGCCGCTTCGCGTTTCTTCAGCCAACGGTGTTCGCCCCACTTCGCTTTTACTGAAAATAGCGATCAGCAGCGAACCTTACCATTGGCATACATTCATTCAGAAGAAGAAACACAAGATGTGTTGATTGGAATGGTCTGATTGGTACATTTTTGCACGTTTCTTCTTTGGTCGGTCAACAGAAGTTTTTCATCTGTTACCCACGGTTTCTTCCCAGCTGCCTTCCTCGTACCTGTATTGGTCTGTCCAACTTCTGTGGTCACCCTTTTTAGAAATGTCCACACCTCTTCAACTGGCCTGGCTACAGTGCCATTTACAGGATGTTCCACTCAAACCTCCCTGATTTCAAAGATCTAGGAAATAAACCACAGTAAACCGACAATGAAAAGTGCACCACATTGTAGAGCATCTCAGACAATTTATTCATTTATCATCAATACACCTCTACATGTGAACAATTTGTAGCACGAAGTATATCGAGTCTATATTAAATTTCTTGCCAAGTTCTTTGCAACATTTCTTCTGTTATTGTTGCAACCGCATTAGTGATACGATGTCGCTACATAGGAACATTATCCTCTTTGGTCGCATACACGCAGTCCTTCACGAATCCCCACATGAAAAAATCAAGCGGCGTAATGTCGGGTGAATGTGATGGCCAGGTAATGCGTCCCCCGAATCCCATGTAACGACTGGGAAACTTCCTATCTAGGAGCTTGCGAACAGCCATTGACCAATGCGCGGAGCCCCATCTTGTTGAAAAATGATGTTGGGTTGCAAGTCTTGTATCTGAGGGTACACAAACTGCTCCAACATGTCAAGATACACTCACCCACTCCCTGTTTGTTCCGCGGAGAAGAACGGTCCAACAATCCTGCTGTGCATTAGCCCGCATCAAACGTTTAGTTTAAAGTTATCACGAATATGTTCAATGGTAACGTGCTGATGTTGCGAACCCCAAATCCGAACATTATGCCTATTAACTCTTCCTGATAGATGGACGGTTGTCTAATCTGAGAATAAACATCTTTCCAGGAAGCTGGCATCCATATCAATACGCTGCAGCATATTTGCAGCAAATTGCTGTCGCCGTGGTTTGTCGTTCAGAGTCAGATGCTACAGAATTGGCATTTTGTAAGCATGCATACGAAGACGGAGGTGAATTATACTATACAATGTTGATCGAGGTACATCAAGTTGTCTAGATGCTTGACGAATTGACTTACATGGGCTTCTGAGAAACGTTTGTTTGATGTCGTCCACTGTCCCTTCTGAAACTCCATAACGTGCACTGCCAGAATGTTTCAGGACACTTCCTGTTGCCAGAAACTTCCTATACCAGTCCATAATTGTTTTCACACCAGGTGGATCACATTCATACACATGACGTTAATTTCTTTGAGCAGTAATCGGTGATTTTTTTTCTGCAAACCACACTACTGCTTTCATGCACTACTGTGGAGTCGCCATTTTCACTTCATGCTACCATGCTGTGCTCTGACGACGACACTTGGCACTTCTGACACGGGAATATAAATTCTTTGAGATTTCTACAATGTGGTGCTCCTCTCATTGTCATATTTACTGTGGTTTTTTTTCTCCTGGGTCCTTGAAATCAGGGAGGTTTGAGTGGGACACCCTTGTATTATCTATCACTTCAGGAAATTTCAAAAGCAATTCATTCTTCCTTACTTCTGTATCCCACGTCTTTACACATCGATTCTTGATGACAGTTCTCTTATACTTCAGCTCTTCATCATCGCTAAACTGTGACGTGAGTTGACATCTGCTCATGGGTACCCTTTGCTAACTAATTTATGATTTCAGAATCTCTACCTTAACATGATGTAATCCTGCTGGAATCGTCCTTTTTCCATATATACCTCCTCCTCTCGTAATGTTTCAACACTCTATGAACTGAGTGTAGACTGGTGATAGACAACAGGAATGAGAAAAAGGACTTAGAAAGTGGACTAACACAGGCAAGTTGGGCATTTCTGGAGAGAAGAAATTTAATAGTTAAAGACCATTTTGCAGTGGCGACCTATAAAAAGAGAGCTCTAGGAGTGTACAAAACGACACGATCGAGACTTATATATCTGCAGGCGAGGGAACCCTTCCTCATTAAAAGCCTACGGACAAACCTGATGCTACCAAACAGCAGCACTTTGGAAAGTTTACTTAAAAGATTGAAGAAAAACAGGGAAGACGTACCTTCAGAATTTTACAGCGCAGGCGCTAGGATTGACCGAACATGGACAAAGGAGAGCATAGAAATGAGGCAGGATGCCAAACCATAGTTTCTACAACCTTATTTGCAACAACACTTCATATCATGAACCAAAGGCAATCTCTGAGTGTAAACTGTGTCATCCAATATGCAAACGTTAGCATACAGAACCATACAGAAATCTGTTGCACTCACTGAACAGTCAGCTAATGAAATATTTGTAAGTATCAATGGTTGGTTCAGAGCAAATGGATTGTCACTGAATTTTGACAAGACCCAGTACATACAGTTTAGTAGCTCACAAAGAATACCTGACCCTATAAGTATAACATTCAAACAATGAAATTTTTAGGGCTACAAATTGATCACAACCTAAATAGGAAAACACACACTCTAGGCTTAACGATTCAATAATGAATTATGGAATCATCTTTTGAGGAAACTCCTCTCACAAAGAGAACATTTTCAAAATTCCGAAACGAGTCATTAGAATTATATCTGGTGTCAGTCCTAGATCATCATGCAGAGACCTCTTTAAGAACCTTGGTATGCTAACTACTACTTCTCAGTATGTATATTCATTGATGATCTTTGTAATTTCCAAAATGTGTCTTTTTATACAAAATAGTGCAAACCATGATTATAATACCAGAACCAAAAACAATCTGTATGAGGACTATAAAACCTTAACACTAGTACAAAAAGAAGTCAAATACATGGGTACTCATATATTCAGTAACTTACCAGAGCATGTAAAAGGTATTGTAAGTGATAAAGAGCGGTTTCAGGGTGAATTAAAGAACTTCCTGTTGGCCAACTACTTCTACTCCATCAATAAATATCTTCACAAGGATTATAGCTCATAGCTCTGGCTGCATTAGAATTGTACAACATCCATGTATCTGAGAAAAAAAAAAACTTGGACTCTTTCCTTCCACATCCCAAAGACTTCTCTCCAAGGGATCTATGGAAAAAGATAAATATAATGTAACGTACTGTAATGTACGAAAGGACACGGTCAATAAGTGGCTATGCAAATCACAATATGTAACATTTCTAATTCCGTTTGTTATTATCAATGTGCTTTGAATTTGTATGGCTATTGGGCTGAAATAAACTTATTATTATTGAATATTTGTGTTGGTGTAAGGGAAGTGGGTGTTTTGATCTTTGCATTCTCTTCCCTGTTATAATTGTAATTATTGCTTTTACTGTTATTATTATTAAATATTATTATTAAACATTAGTGTATTGGCACGGTATCTAGCAGTGCAATGCTATCTAGTTTGGAAAGACTTCTCAGTTGGTAGTATCCTTCGCGAATTGGAAGTGGAAACGTGTTTGGTCTGCAACTTTAGAACATAGACTACAGTGAGGAGTGTATTGTAAAACATGTTCTTAACGACTGATTGGGCAGTGTGGAAACATCTCGCATCGCTCAACACCCGACTTCCTTCAAGACGTGCCGGGCTGAACGCCAGA
Source organism: Schistocerca gregaria (assembly GCF_023897955.1). Classification (NCBI taxonomy): domain Eukaryota; kingdom Metazoa; phylum Arthropoda; class Insecta; order Orthoptera; family Acrididae; genus Schistocerca; species Schistocerca gregaria. The sequence goes on from NC_064923.1 coordinate 787,367,752, forward strand.
CTGACGGCGTCATCAGCTCAACGTTGGCGCACTCTGTAGACGATGAGCACGGATTTGAGGTTTGGCGGAGGTAGCTGGCAACCCATCTGCCACTAGGGGAATGTCCGACACTACCCCTACTCTCTCGTCTCTTTTTTTGTTTTAAAGAGTTCTCATTCTTTCGAACGGCATAACATCACCCCCCCCCCCCCCATTTCGTCCTGTTGTTTGAAAAATGTGCCGTCAAGAATTCGTCAGAAAGCTATTGTGTGGTTTTCTTGTTGTCATTCGTAAATATGATGGTATCGTTAATACACATTTTGCAATATGAAACGTTTGTACATTTTTGTTATACAAAAAATTTATTTTAATAGTCGTCAGTAAAATATTAGTCAATATGTCGACTAGATAACATCTCAGAGCATTTCTTCTGATATGTTTCACTTTGGAATGAAAAATAATTGCTGCAAATAATTTATTGCAGTAAGTTACAAAGTAACATTCTGTTTCTTTCCTTGTTTCTAACACTTCATTAAAATTTAGACCATCATTTTCAACCTCTGTGCCAAGTTTTTCACTGGATCTTTATGGGATTAGGTAAATGTTATTTAAATTGAAACATTTTAGTGTTTTTTCTATGTATGTATTCGTTTTATACGATTGCCATGGTATGCGCCTTATTGGCTACAAAAGCTACAGCTATGAGGGAGATTAATCTCTTAATAATAACTTCCAAGATTTCCCTACCGTTGTTCTTATTATTCGTAGTTTCCACATCTCTACTCTGTTAATTTATAATTTTTACAATTCTGTTTGTTATATGACCATGGACAACAACAGACATTTTGAATAGGTCTAGCGTCTTTTTGCCATACGTACTTATAATAATACTATTCTCATAATAAAGATGTGTTTTTTAAAAGTGTAGGTATGTTTGTCCACTGTATCTTTAACACTTAACGCTGCATGGCAACAGATACTTCTCTCTGATTTCTTTTGGTTAACAAGGTCAGTTTGGCTCAAATGTCTCTTGGTACTATGGGACTTAAGATCTGAGGTCATCAGTCCCCTAGAACTCAGAACTACGTAAACCTAACTACCTTAAGAACATCACACACATCCATGCCCGAGGCAGGATTCGAACCTGCTACGGAAGCGGTCGCTCGGTTCCAGATTGAAGCACCTAGAACCGGTCGGTCATATCGCCGGGCAACAAGGTCGGTTTAGTTTCAACAAAATCACTCGAAGAAATACTTTTCTTAGCAACACTTTAGCCAAATTTTTCCTTCTTTAGATTTGATTTTAACTTGAATTCGTCTAATTCCCTCTCTAAGGGGCCAATTTTTACATAATTTTCACAAGTCTGTTAAACTTATTACTTACTTTGATTTTGATTTAGGCTTATTAGTTGTATCTTAATCTGTTAGCTTAATGCTACACTACTGGCCATAAAAATTGCTACACCATGAATATGACGTGCTACAGACGCGAAATTTAACCGACAGGAAGAAGATGCTGTGATAAGCAAGTGATTAGTTTTTCAGAGCATTCACACAAGGTTGGCGCCGGTGGCGACACCTACAACGTGCTGACATGAGGAAAGTTTCCAACCGATTTCACATCCACAAACAGCAGTTGACCGGCGTATGGTGAAACGTTGTTGTGATGCCTCGTTAAGGAGGAGAAATGCCAATGGGGACGTTTGCAAGACAACAACCATCTGCATGAACAGTTCGACGACGTTTCCAGCAGCATGGACTATCAGCTCTGAGACCATGGTTGCGATTACCCTTGACGCTGCATCACAGACAGGAGCACCTGCGATGGTGTACTCAACGACGAACCTGGGTGCACGAATGGTAAAACGTCATTTTTTCGGATGAATCCAGGTTGCGTTTACATCATTACCGTCGCATCCGTGTTTGGCGACATCGGGGTAAACGCACATTGGATGCGTTTATTCGTCATCGCCAGGTGTATTTCTAAAAATAAATATTGCAGCAGTCACTTTTTGAACTAAAATTGAGTGTGGGCATTCCGTGACAGCTTGTCAGCTTTATGCACACGTACGAATTTCGATTTTTCAGGCTCCCTAATCATATTCCCTTTCTGTGTAGTCAAACTATTAGTTTTAGCTGATTTGTGTGTCAGAAACAGTAAAAACCGTGTCTTACTGTGATATAGTATCACTTGATTTTCTATATCCGCGATTGTAATGTCTTGAACTGTGCTGTTTAAGGCATTTGCTCTGTTTTAGGTATTTGCTCTTAACATCCTTCGCTGCCATGTTAGCGCCATCAGCAAGAAGAAATAATATAGATTTCCTGACCGATTTATATAATAATTTCCACAGTGCCTTAATCAAAACTCGGACAGACATAGGAGATATATATCTGTCTGCTCTTAAAGTATGAGAGAAAACCAATTGTGAGCTACTCTTCTTATTCCACAATAAACCAACTTCTGCAGTAACACAGCCTATCGCTTTAGCTAAATCAAAGAAGACTTAATGTTCACAGCTTCCGGTTTAATCCGTCCACTGTCCAACAAGGAAAAAACAGTGTAACTTATACAGTTGTCAAACCACTTCTGACACCACAGCTTCTTTGACAGCATAGTATGTGAAATGAAATGATTAAATACTCTTTCAATAACACCGATGGCATAAAATTAGGTCTACAGTTATCGACATTATCAATTACTCCTTTTTTACACGGTGGTTTCACTGCTGAGTAGTTAATAATTCAGGAAACTGATCATTACTAGTGGAAAAATTACAGATTTGGTTAAATATAGGGTTTACATGCTCAGAAGACTGCTTTAGAATCTCACCGGTTTTTTAAAAACATTTTTCTTACGAACTTAATTTATATCCTCGACCTTGTGCTATTGGTCAGACACTTACTATCCATACAGTTTTAATTTTATCTAGAGTATTGGCTACTGCGTTTGCGTGTTCTTTTGTTGACATTTTAAGCACCTCACACTGCTTTTTGGGATGGACTACAGCAACTTGATTATCATTACTTCTAACGTTTTGGTGTAATTTCCACTTTGTTCTACATGATATCTTTATTCCATTAATCAGCCACCCATGGTGCCTGTTAGTGCTACTACCGTGTTTCAGACAATGTAAAGAAAAGAAACTTTCAAAGCGCATGAGAAAGGATTATGTTTGGTATCTCCCTTAGCAGTACTAGTCCTGCACTCTCATTCTTTAATGAGGCTTAGAAAAGTTTCTGTTGTCACTGGATTAACATTTCTAAATAGTTTGTCATTATACTTAATTTGCGTGTGTGCACAAATTCCTTTAGTGTTAAAGTTTTTACGCCATGGTCTGAATGGCCATTTACCGTTTTAGTAATGGAGTGCCGCTCCAGTAGTGAAGAATAACACAAATGTTGTCTGTAAATGCGCTAATGTTACGCTGCACTCTGGAAAGAATACAGTCTGTATCAGACGCTAAGAATTTAGGATACCTTCCAAGATTCTTTTCGTTTATAATCTCTTATAAAATTAATATTAAAGTGACCACATACGAAACATTTTTGTACTTTTTTATATAGTAAACCAAAAACTCTCTCTAGCTTCAACCTAAATTTGCTGAAATCGGAGTTACGAAACCTACAGATCACTATAATTAAAATTTTAGTTTACCCAAATTCAACGGTCCCTGCACATCATTCATTAACCTGTTTAGTGCAGCGCTTTGATAAGTCATTAGATTCAAATAGAATATCCTTTTTCACATACATAGCCACTCCTCCACTCCACAAAGAGCTGCTTGAAAAGTATCCAGCTAATCTATATGCCAGCATAGGAAGACTCTGAATTATTACATTGTTTAAGCGGTGCTTTGACATACCAGTAAGGACAGGTCAAAATTTGTAAGTATTTCACTAAATATATCTCTAACGTCCCTTAAATTTTGGTAAAATATGCTAATTCCTTTGTTAGAGAGACCTACCTTAAGCAGGGACACCGATCAACTGACTCCAGTCTATAAAAGACGCGACTCTAGCATCAGTTACTATAGAAATTTCTCCATGAGTGATCCCAACACTCCTTACTACCTCCCCTTGCCTTCTCTGTTGTGGAGCAGGTCATGTGAAGTCAAATCCGATCTGACGATACACTTAATTTGCATCACTGCACTATGAGCCATACCCTGTGTTGTCAGGGCTATCTCATGTCCTATGTTAAAATATGTAACAGCTATACTAAGATGAGCCCGATCATGACGCTGAAGTGTACATTTGTATATATATCTCATTTGTATATAAATCTCTTTCAGGTCACCACCTATGTAATAATCCGTTTCCCTGTCAAGACTATTCCCAGCTCTATGCACAATATTTTCCTCTTTTGTAAAATTCCTACATAATTCCCCGATGTTATACGTCATCTAAGTTACCCCTGCACTAGGTTTCACGATGATGATGACCTGGTACTTACTGCTCAACACTTTTTTCGACTGTTGGCCTACGCCTCTACCACGAGAACTACTTAAGAGCAGACCATTTCCTTTTAATTTAATTTACAAAAGACTTAGGCTTAAGGTCTGCTGCATTTTTGCTGCACCTACAGCTAAAAGAGACTCCTCTCCATTTAATTCTGACAGTTGGTCAAATCTAAAGGTGATACACAAAGTGAAACTACCTAGGTATAGCCTTCTCATAGCAGCTTGTGAGCTCCAATTCCTTCTTCCTTCTGAACCTATCTAAAAAAATAATTTACGTTACTTGAGCTATACTGCTACAGTAAAGCGTCTATATGAACTGACTACAGAGTTTTCAAATTTTACTCTCGAGAAAGAATGTAATTTCCAGTAAGACAACTATTCTAATGGTAATACCAATGCCACAAATACTTCACAATCCACTGGTACACGCAGCGAGATTGTTACTACACAGTCAACGAACTTTTCCGAAAGTTTTATCCACAGCTGCTTCCCAAGAAACAGCAAGAAATACCGGTTGAAATTAACAGCTGAAAGCTTTCAGAACCGCTCCAACAGCTAACTGCTCTTCACGAAATCTAAACACACTTAGCTGAGAGACTCCGCTGCAAAAGTAAACATATTCACAGATAACAGACCGTTAAAACTAATAACGGTCCAAGATAATGAGAGATAAATGTAAATCAGCTATTAAATGAATTTTAGAGCAAATATTGTGACAAAAGTTTGTAAAAAGTACTGGAAACCTAAAAATATTTTTAAAAAACTGGAGATCGATGTGAATAGCAATCTTCCACCTGTGACATCACACCAAAGATGAATCACTACTTGTTTCTTTCGACGCATTTAGTTGACATTATCGTCTTACGTTGACTGCAGAAATATTTTCAGCAAAAGGTATTCCATAGCTTTTAAGGCTGGTGTGTTGTCACAAAAGCACCAAACAGTTGCTGCATCATTTTCGTTGATCATACAGCAGCTATCTGATAGTTTCTTGAATACATCTTCAGCTGCTTAAACCCTAACGAGCAGTGTTTACAGAAAAATATTTCTTCCTGTTGTTGTCAGTATCTTCATATATCGATGTGTAATACATTATTCATCTTCGGTAACTTCTTTTAAATATTCTCATTTTGAAGATAGGTTTTCTCATTGCCGTCAGAGACATTTCATTTTTAGGACAGACTATGAGAGAAGTATAGAAATAACTAGATGTAGAGGCTGTCTGTCAGGGACAGAAAATAGAGATCGGTGATGACATGGTCGTGGTCGTTGAAAGTGAACAGGAACTGAGTCGCTTGATTAATGAAATAGAAGGTATGTTTGATCATAGCTATCATAAGCGCATAAAATAGAAGAAAACTAACCGTTAAAAAGTGACAGCAAGTAGAAGTACTGGATAACTAAATGCTAAACAAGGGAAAACAGATTCTTCTAGAGTTTGACGAGGAAAATATAATAAATGATGATGATGAAGATGAGGTCCCATACTCCGAGGAACCAAGGGAACGATGCGGGAGATGCTCACCGCCGATTTGGCAAGGTCCTAGCGGAGGTGGTTTGCCATGGCCTTCCTCCGACCGTAATGGGGATGAATGATGACGATGATGAAGACAACACAACAACACCCAGTCATCTCGAGGCACGAAAATCTCTGACCCCGCTGGGAATCGAACCCGGGACCCCACGCTCAGGAAGATGTGAAAAAAAAGGAAGGAAGAAAAGGCTTTAACGTCCCATCTACGACGAGGTTATTAGAAACGAAGCACAAACTCGTATTGTTGCAAGGATGGAGAAGGAAATGCCCGTACCTTTTCAGAGGAACTGTTCTGGTGTTTGCCTGGAGCGATTTAGAGAAATTACGGAAAACCTAAATCTTGACGGTCGGATGTAGATTTGAAACGTCGACCTCCCGATCGTGTCGTGAATCCCGTGTGATAATCACTGCACCACTTCGATCAGTGGAAGACGTGAGGAAGACGTAGCACCAAGGACTGCATGTAGAGAAATGGCTTTTATAAACACAAGTATCCATTATCGTCCAATAACGTAAAGTTTGGGATTCGAGAGAGATGAAGATTACATTAGGAACACAGTCGTGAATGAATGCAAAATATGGGAAGTGGGGAAGACAGAAATGAAAGCATTAGAAGCTGTTGAATTGAGGCGTTACAGGAGTCTCTTGAAAATGAGGTGGACTGAATGATTAAGAAACGAAGACCTCCCGCAACGAGACTACTAGGAAAAATCCTGATAAACAACATACTGAAACGAAAAAAATATAAGGGTCCGCCACATATTACGACATGACTCGTAGGAAGGACTGCACAAAACAAAGGGATTTCTATAGACAGAAGTTGCTACCCATATCCAAAAAAGAAAAGCACAGAGCCGCATAAAGAATTCTAGAAAAGTTATATTTGGGTCACAGCTCACTTAGGGTGCGGAACGTGAACAATGGGGAAGACAGACCCTTTGAAATAATAGTGAGCATCAGATGAATGTTGCATTATGAGTCATTGGTGAAAACATGGGGTGAAGGGGCAGGATAGGCAAAGATTACAAGGGCAGATCAAAATATGAGGTACACTACCTCTTCAAAAGTGTCTTGATACCTATTAGGGGCATTATGCTAATGTGGATAATGGAATGTAGCCGAATTAAGTCTGGTGATGCTGAGGGAATTAGATTAGGAAATGAGACACTTAAAGTAGTAAAGGAGTTTTGCTATTTGGGGAGCAAAATAACTGATGATGGTCGAAGTAGAGAGGATATAAAATGTAGACTGGCAATGGCAAGGAAAGCGTTTCTGAAGAAGAGAAATTTGTTAACATCGAGTATAGATTTAAGTGTCAGGAAGTCATTTCTAAAAGTATTTGTTTGGAGTGTAGCCATGTATGGAAGTGAAACGTGGACGATAAATAGTTTGGACAAGAAGAGAATAGAAGCTTTCGAAATGTGGTGCTGCAGAAGAATGCTGAAGATTAGATGGGTAGATCACATAACTAATGAGGAAGTATTGAGTAGGGTTGGGGAGAAGAGAAGTTTGTGGCACAACTTGACCAGAAGAAGGGATCGGTTTGTAGGACATGTTCTGAGGCATCAAGGAATCACCAATTTAGTATTGGAGGGTGGTGTGGAGGGTAAAAATCGTAGAGGGAGGATGAATACACTAAGCAGATTCAGAAGGATGTAGGTTGCAGTAGGTACTGGGAGATGAAGAAGCTTGCACAGGATAGAGTAGCATGGAGAGCTGCATCAAACCAGTCTCTGGACTGAAGACCACAACAACAACAACATGCTAATATGAGGTGTGCCTGTAATCCTCCTTTACGACGGCTTGAGCTGTTTTGGGGTCACTTTCACAGAAGTGTCTGAATGACTGTGGAGGGATAACGTCCCAATTACCAAAAATATCCCCATACGGTAACACCCTCTCCTCCATACTTCGCTATTGGCACTACATGTGATGGCAGGCGTCGAGGCATTCGTCAGACCCCAAAAAATTTCAAACCAATTGCCGCAGGATGTACCGTGATTCATCACCCCAAATTGCTCGTTTCGCTGACAAGTGGCGTCGCTTTTTACACCACCTCAAGCGACGCTTAACAAAGATTACAGAAATGTGGCTTACGAGTTGCTGAACCAGCGTTTCATTCTTTTTAACTACCCACGCATATCATTGTGATAACTTCACTGTTGCTATCACTTTGGAACTCACGAGAGATTCCTCCCGCCCATTTCGTGCGATTTTTAGAATCACCTTCCACAGTGCTCTACAGTCTTTGTCCGTCTCTACAGGACATTTGCCTGGCCTTCGTTTAGAGTGTTTGATTTTTCGAGTTAACTCTTCACAGTCTGTTCATCAACACTGCAGCCATAGAATGATTGAAATGTCTCTGATGGATTTGTTACTGATGTGCCACCCAATGAGAAGTTCCACATCCGAAGTCGCTGAGATCTGATGACCGACCCATTTTGCTGTTACTGCCTCTCCACTGATAATACAGTACTCCTAATACCGTGTCGGACTTTCCTTTGCCCGGGGTAGTGCAGCAATCGACTAAACAAGTTGTTGGAAGTCCCCTGCAGAAATATTGAGCGATGCTCCCTGTATAGCCGTCCATAATTGCGAAAGTGTTGCCGGTGCAGGATTTTGCGCACGAACTGATCTCTCGATTATGTCCCATAAATGTTCGATGGCATTCGCGTCGTCCGATCTGTGTGCCCAGATCATTTGCTCGAATTGTCCAGAATGTTCAAAACAGTCGCGAACAGCTGTGGCGTGGTAACATCGCGAATTGTCATCCATATAAAATTCCATCGTTGTTTGGGAACATGAAGTCCATGAATGGCTGCAAATGATATCCAAGTATCAGAACGTAACCATTTCCAGTCAATGATAGGTTCAGATGGACAAGAGGTCCCAGTCCATTCCATGTAAAGACAGCCCACACCATTACGGAGCCACCAGCAGCTTGAAAAGTCCCTTGTTGATAACCTGGGTCCTGTGCTACACTCGAATTCTACCATCAGCTCCTACGAACTGAAATCTGGACTCATTTGAAGAAGCCACGGTTTTCCGGTCGTCTAGGGTCGAACCGAAATAGACACAAGCCCAGGAGAGCCTCTGCAGGCGATTTCGTGCTATTAGCAAAGGCACTTGCGTCAGCCGTCTGTTGTCATAGCCCACTGACGACAAATGTCGCCGCACTCTTCTAACGAATACGTTCGTCATACGTCCTACACTGAATTCTGCGGTAGTTTCACGTTATGTTCCTTGTGTCTTAGCTCTGACAGCTCTACGAAAACGACGCTACTCCTGATCATTAATTGATGGCCGTCGGCTAATGAGTTGTCCGTGGTGAGAGGTAATGCCAGAAATTTTGTATTCTGGGCACACTCTCGACACTGTGGCTCTCAGAATATTGAATTTCCTAACGATTTACGAAATGGAATGACCCATGCTTCTAGCTCCCTGTGCCATTCCGCATTCAAAGTCTGTTTATTCAAATGGTGCCAAGCACTATGGGACTTAACATCTGAGGTCATCAGTCCCCTAGACTTAGAACTATTTGAACCTAACTAATCTAAGGACATCGCACACAGCCATGCCCGAGGCAGGATTCGAACCTGCGACCGTAGCAGCAGCGTGGTTCCGGACTGAAGCGCCGAGTGTCTGTTTATTCCCGTCGTGCGGACAAAATCGCGTCGGAAAACTTTTTACATCAGTCACCTGAGTACAAATGACAGCTCCGTGAATGCACTGTCGTTTTATACACTGAGGCACCAAAGAAATTGGTGCTGGTAGGCGTATTAAAATAGAGAGATATGGAAACAAGTGGAATACGGCGCTGCGGTCGGCAACGCCTGTGTAAGACAAGAAGTCTCTGGCGCAGTTGTTAGATCGGTTACTGCTGCTGCAGAGGCAGGTTATCAAGATTTAAGTGAGTTTGAACGTGGTGTAATAGTCGGCGCACGAACGATTGGACATACCGTTTCCGAGGTAGCGATGAAGTGGAGACTTCCCCGTACGACCATTCCACGAGTGTACTGTGAGTGTCAGGAATCCGGTAAGAAATCAAATCTCCGACACATCTGAGGCCGGAAGAAGATCCGGTAAGGACGGAACCAATGATGACTGAAGAGAATCATTCAGAGTGACAGAAGTGCAAACTGCTGCGGATTTCAGTGTTGGGCCATCAAAAAGCGTCAGCGTGCTAACCATTCAACGAAACATCATCGATAGGGGCTTTCGGAGCCGAGAGCCCACCCGTGCACCCTTGATGACTATACGACACAAAGCTTTAGGCCTCGCCTGGGTCCGGCAACACCGACATTGGACTGTTGATGGCTGGAAACATGTTGCCTGATCAGACGAGTCTCGTTTGAAATTGTATCGTGCGGATGGACGTGTACGGATATGGAGGCAGCCTCATGAATCCATGGACCCTGCATGCAGGGGACTGTTCAAGCTGGTGAAGGCTGTGTAATGGTGTGGGGCGTGCGCAGTTCACTGATGTGGAACCCAAATAACATGTCCAGATAAGCCACAGACAGGTGACACGTACGTAACCATCCTGTCTGATCACCAGCGCCTCACGGTGTGGCCGAGCGGTTCTAGGCGCATCAGTCTGGAACCGCGCGACCGCTACAGTCGCAGGTTCGAATCTTGCCTCCGGCATGGATGTGTGTGATGTCCTTAGGTTAGTTAGATTAAAGTTCTAGGAGACTGATGACCTCAGATGTTAAGTCCCATAGTGCTCAGAGCCATCTGATTTTGGCCACCTGCATCCATTCATTTCCATTCTGAATGGACAATTCCAGCAAGACAATGTGACACCCCACACGTTCAGAATTGCCACAGAATGGCTGCAGAAACATTCTAATTTAAACACTTCCCCTGGCCATCAAACTTCCCAGTCATGAACATCATATCTGGGATGCCTTGCAACGTGCTGTTCAGAAGAGATCTCCGCCCGTCGTACCCTGAAGGATTTATGAACAACCCTTCAGGATTCATGGTGTCAGTTTCCTCTAGCACCAGAGATTAGTCGAGTCCATGCCACGTCGTGTTGCATTTGTGCGTGCTTACGGGACCCTACATGATGTTAGACAGGTGTACCCGTTTCGTTGGTTCTTCGGTGTATCTTATGTACGCGATACTACCGTCATCTGTATATGTACAAATCGCTAGCCAATGACATTTACCACTTGAGTTCACCACTCGTGACATCTAGTGTTCAACTCCGCACTACGTAGGGTTTTCCGGATACTTCTGCTAATTTATAATACAGATGGTCCTCGATGTAGTATGGAGCAGTAGTTAGGCTGCAATGCGGAAGATGATTGCAAAGCGAGTGGAGTGGACCGCTGACGAGCAAAGCAACAAGTATGTAAAAGGCGCTAGTGGAGTGGGATATTGGCAGAGAGCAGGAGTCCCGCGGTCGGAGCCGCGCCGTGTGGTTTCACGGCGGTGCCCGCGGGATGAGTGTGCCCGCGCCGCGCCCGTGTTTGTTTGCGCCAGCCGCGCTGCTGAGCCGTTTGTAAAGGCGTCATTCGCCGCCGCCCGCCCCCAAACAAACACACGACGCGGCGCAGACGCCTCCACACCGCCTCCTCTCATTAAAACGACCGGTCTGCGAGCGAGCGATGAGTCTAGTCTGCGCCACAATGGGCCGCCTCTGTGGCAGCATCAGCTTCTCCAGCACACTCCTGGAGACGGCTGCGTGCGAAGGTAAACTGGAACAGGAGGACAAAGTGACACGGCATTTACTTTACTTGGAGGTCACTTGTCATCAAGAATACACTTCGGCCCACTAAAATTGCAGCACAATTCCCTTTTGAAGCGCAGGCCGCTGCAACAGCTGCAGGAAGAGACAAAGAATTAGTCTAAGGTAGCGATATAGTTGTGGAACCATGTACTGCCCATTTGCGCTAAGTGTCTCTGTCGAGGATCCGTGGAGCGGACAGCCTGTTCGACGTGGTCCCACAGACTCTCGACTGGGTTTAAAACCGGGGAGACTGGTGAGCAGGGAAAGATGGTAAACTCCTTGTGCTCTTTGAACCACGCACACCTGCTGAGAACTACTAATGGCCAGTAGGCCATTAAAATAGCTACACCAAGAAGAAATGCAGATGATAAGCGGGTATTCATTGGACAAATATATTATACTAGAACTGACATGTGATTACATTTTAACGCAATTTGCGTGCATACATCCTGAGAATTCAGTACCCAGAACAACCACCTCTGGCGGTAATAACGGCCTCGATACGCCTGGGCATTGAGTCAAACAGAGCTTGGATGCCTTGTACAGGTACAGCTGCCCATGCAGCTTCAACACGATACCACAGTTCATCCAGAGTAGTGATTGGCGTATTGTGACGAGACAGTTGCTCGACCACCATTGACCAGATGTTTTCAGTTGGTGCCAGATCTGGAGAATGTGCTGGCCAGGGCAGCAGTCGACATTTTCTGTATCCAGAAAGGCCCGTACAGGACCTGCAACATGCGGTCGTCCATCATCCTGCTGAAATGTAGGGTTTCACAGGGATAGAATGAAGGGTAGATCCACGGGTCGTAACATATCTGAAATGTAACGTCCACTGTTCAAAGTGCCGTCAAGGCGATCAAGAGCGGACCGAGACGTGTAACCATTGGCACCCCGTACCATCACGCCGGGTGATACGCCAGTATGGCGATGACGAATACACGCTTCCAATGTGTGTTCACCGCGATGTCGCCAAACAAGGATGCGACCATCATGACGCTGTGAACAGAACGTGGATTAATCCGAAAAAATGACGTTTTACCATTCGTGCATCCAGATTCGTCGTTGAGTACACCATCGCAGGCGCTCCTGTCTGTGATGCAGCGTCAAGGGTAAGCGCAGCCATGGTCTTCGAGCTTATAGTCCATGCTGCTGCATACGTCGTCGAACTGTTCGTGCAGATGATTGTTGTCTTGCAAACGTCCCCATCCGTTGACTCAGGGATCGAGACGTGGCTGCACGATCTGTTACAGCCATGCGGATAAGATGGCTGCATCTCGACTGCTAGTGATACGAGGCCGTTGGGATCCATTACGGCGTTCCGTATTACCCTCCTGAACCCACAGAGTCCATATTCTGCCAACAGTCATTGGATGTTGACCAACGCGAGCAGCAATGTCGCGATACGATAATCGCAATCGCGATAGGCTACAATCCGACCTTTATCAAAGTCGAAAACGTGATGGTACGCATTTCTCCTCCTTACACGAGGCACCACAACAACGTATCACCAGGCAACGCCGAGAAATCGTTGTAGGTGTCGCCACCGGCGCCAACCTTGTGTGAATGCTCTGAAAAGCTAATCATTTGCATATCACAGCATCTTCTTCCTGTCGCTTAAATGTTGCGTCTGTAGCACGTCATCTTCGTGGTGTAGCAATTTTAATGGCCAGTAGTGTATGTGACGCGTTGCATTGCCCTGCTGGTAGATGCCATCCTGCCGAAGAAAAACAAACACCATATAGCGGTGAACATTTTCCCTAAGAATGGATACATACTCGTGTCTATCCACTGTACCTAACAGAGTGACGAGATCACTTAGAGGATATCATACCTCCGGCCTGGATCCTTCTGACTATTGCTTTCAGATGTTTCTCGTCGTACCCGGCCATTCGTCCAAACAGCTCTCCAATGTAATATAAAACGTGATTCATCTGAAAAAGCCACCTGTCGCCCTCAGTGGACGTGTAGTTCCGGTACTGGCGTTCAAATCCCAGCCCCTGTCGCTGACGAGCAACAGTCAACGTGGGAGCAAGAACCAAGCGCCTGCTGCAGAGGCTCATACGTAGCCACGGTCGCTGAATGGCCCTTGGTTCATATGGGCAGGCAGTTATTCAAAAGTTGCGCATCTAATCGCCGGTACACATCTCCGGAGCCGTCGTCACCCCTGTCATCTATGGCGTTCGGCGCAACCCACTTACGTCTGTACCAGTTCTGAATAGCGCCATTTTGCAGTCGACTATATACTTTAGCCACAGCGGCTATAGGACTAACGTGCCGTGAAACACGCTAATGCTACCCTCTTAGACTATTTCGAAGTTCTACCGAGCGTGTGTCTAATAGAAAAGGGTATGGGGCTGTAATTTCGAATTTTGTGAAGTTGACAGTAAAACCAAACGGGCCTTAACCTTGGAAGTTAACTGAAGTAGTAAAATTATAAGTGGATGACAAAAAGTGAACGATCGCCAGCACAATTATACACATTAATTTGCACCTATACAGGGTGCTCCATTGATAGTGACCGGGCCAAATTTCTCACGAAATAAGCATCAAACGAAAAAACTATAAAGAACGAAACTCGTCTAGCTTGAAGGGGGAAACCAGATGGCGCTAAGGTTGTCCCGCTAGATAGCACTGCCATAGGTCAAACGGATTTCAACTGCGTTTTCTCAAATAGGAACCCCCATTTTTTATTACATATTCGTGTAGTACGTAAAGAAATATGAATGTTTTAGTTGGACCACTTTTTCGCTTTGTGATAGATGGCGCTGTAATAGTCACAAACGTGTAAGTATGTGGTATCACGTAAAATTCCGCCAGTGCGGACGGTATTTGCTTCGTGATACATAACCCGTGCTAAAATGGACGCGTCTATCAATAGCGGTAAAGGTCGATATCGTGTTGATGTATGGCTATTGTGATCAAAACACCCAACGGGCGTGTGCTATGTATGCTACTCGGTATCCTGGACGACATCATACAAGTGTCCGGACCGTTCGCCGGATAGTCACGTTATTTAAGGAAACAGGATATGTTCAGTCACATGTGAAACGTCAACCAAGACCTGCAACAAATTATGATGCCCAAGTAGGTGTTTTAGCTGGTGCCGAGGCTAATCCGCACATCAGTAGCAGACAAATTGCGCGAGAACTGGGAATCTCAAAAACGTCGGTGTTGAGAATGCTACATCAACATCGATTGCACCCGTACCATATTTCTATGCACCAAGAATTGCATGGCGACGACTTTGAACGTCGTGTACAGTTCTGCCACTGGGCACAAGAGAAATTACGGGACGATGACAGATTTTTTGCACGCGTTCTATATAGTGACGAAGGGTCATCTACCAACAGCGGTAGCGTAAACCGGCATAATATGCACTATTGGGTAACGGAAAATACACAATGGGTGCGACAAGTGGAATATTAGCGACCTTGGTGCGTTAATGTATGGTGCGGCAGTATGGGAGGAAGAATAATTGGCCCCCGTTTTATCGATGGAAATGTAAATGGTGCGATGTATGCTGATTTACTACGTAATGTTCTATCGATGTTACTACAAGATGTTTCACTGCATGACAGAATGGCGATGTACTTCCAACATGATGGATGTCCGGCACATAGCTCGCGTGCAGTTGAAGCGGTATTGAACAGCATATTTCATGACAGGTGGATTGGTCGCCGAAGCATCATACCATGGCCTGCACGTTCACCGGATCTGACGTCCCCGGGTTTCTTTGTGTGGGGACAGTTGAAGGATATTTGCTATCGTGATCCACCGACAACGCCTGACAACA
Source organism: Schistocerca gregaria (assembly GCF_023897955.1). Lineage (NCBI taxonomy): Eukaryota > Metazoa > Arthropoda > Insecta > Orthoptera > Acrididae > Schistocerca > Schistocerca gregaria. The sequence continues at coordinate 787,383,260 of NC_064923.1, forward strand.
TGCGTCAGCGCATTGTCAATGCATGTGCGAACATTACGCAAGGCGAACTACTCGCTGCTGAGAGGAACGTCGTTACACGTATTTGCCAAATGCATTGAGGTTGACGGACATCATTTTGAACATTTATTGCATTAATGTGGTATTTACAGGGAAACAAGCTGTAACAGCATGCGTCCTCAGAAATGATAAGTTCACAAAGGTACATGCATCACATAGGAACAACCGAAATAAAATGTTCAAACGTACCTACGTTCTGTATTTTAATTTAAAAAACCTACCTGTTACCAACTGTTCGTCTAAAATCGTCAGCCATATGTTGGTGACTATTACAGCGCCATTTATCACAAAGCGAAAATTGTGGTCCAACTAAAACATTCATATTTCTTTACGTACTACACAAATATGCATTAAAAATGGGGGTTCCTATTTAAAAAACGCAATTGATATCCGTTTGATCTATGGCAGCGCCATCTAGCGGGCCAACCATAGCGCCATCTGGTTTCCCCCTTCAAAAATAGACGAATTTCGTTCCTTGTAGTTTTTTCGTTTGACGCTTATTTCGTGAGATATTTGGCCCACTCACGATCATTGGACCACTATGTATATTTGAGAAAATTGAATATTAGTTATTGAAGTTACTTTTGTCGAGATTTTCCTTTGAATAGGAAACAGGATAAAAACTAACACAGCGCACTCTGTATTCTGTGCAGCAGCAGCCACCAATAACACACACACGCACCACTAAATTATGGGGAGACAAATTGCACCGAGCTCATACTAATGACCGCCACAATCATTAATATCACTTAATCAAAGTACTGAAACATCACTGCATGAAGTGCAGAACTAAATTTGGACATGAGATGCTTCTATCTTGACTGACATGAATAACACAAGTAAGACGAATAATGCTATAAATACACTATTTAAGCTCCTCTTCATATTGCAGCGTTCTTTAATAACGTTAACAGTCTTTTTTATATATAGGAGGACAATGTGACGGGGTATAGTTTCACTAGCCAAGGTTGTTTGATTATTAAAAAAAAAATGCTATCTCTAAAAACTAATCATTCACATAAATTACTTGGCTTGGTAATAAAATTCAACACAGGGGTTAATTAACTTTAAAAGGAACCATTCAGGATGGGTACCAAAACTACGATATCTTTGAAAATATGCATAACTTCGCTTCTAATAGTACTACCTCAAATGGGTTCATTAAAGATCTATATGTACTTGTGCTTTAATCGCCAGTGAAGCTGGTATTCTTGGCAATAATATTTACAAAAGCTTCCATTGTAATCCTACAAAACTATATTTTAGAATAAGCACAGGCGTAGCGGTTACGCGGTTCCAGACTAAAGCGCCTAGAGCCGCACGGCTACACCCGCCGGCCCTGCGTAGGTTCGTGATCAGGTTTGAAGTTATGGTTTCGAACATGAATTGACGTTTTATGTGATTATTATTGAAGCAACACACAAATTAACTGGTGCATGCCAACATACATTACGTAACTGGCTGTATGAAGTCTGTGAAGCAGTGGAGAAGATTAGTGCCAGGCGAAATGGCGGGTAACTGTACTCACGGCGCTCGGTGTGCGAATGCTCTATAAACTCTCTTCTTGGCGTCGGATTAACAACATGTTACATCCATTCCATTATTCCATGAATACCAAATAATAGCCAGATCCACATCCGAGGAAAATCCCTTCTAATGCGCCTTCCAGTTGCCTCTCTTAATACCGTCGAGATGTACCGTGCTAAATCTAGTCACACACTGCGTGCCTTTCATACAAAGGAACCGCTTAGTTCGACCGCCAAGCCTACCTTTTACATCGCGCCATGCCACTTCCGTTGCGGAAGGACTTCCCTACACAGTGTACATGTTACAAATACAAGTGCCCTAAGCATGAACCAGCTTTTAACAAACATACTTCTTTCATAAACATATTCATATTATAATAATTTAAAATTTCAACATATACTTTCGCTTCTTTCATATATACATTACAAACTCAAATTTTCCTGCCATACATCAACCAGGTTCAAACAACACGGAATGCACACTTCATAAACTGCGGATACACAGTTACTTAAAATAAACCTACTCCTAATCGATATAAGTGTTACACGCTACGTCAATAGGTTACAAAATTAGACGTTTAGGAAATGCTTCCACCCTTGGTCCGAGAGCCAAATGCCATTTTGGATGTCAGATAAATTGCCCCATTTCCTGATTACGCCAACGATTGCACTGTTGTTCAGATAACGTACGGGAATGCAGCCTGGTGACGTCGTCGACAACAGCCGATATTTCGACAGGAGCGCACCCTGCCATGTAAAACTGCACCAAATAAGTTCTGTGCAAGTGAATTTAACACCTCACAAAAACTCCGTAAAGACAACACACACACCCACACACACTGTAAAAGCTAGCGCTATCATAAACCAATGATGACCGACATCAGAAGTCTGACGTCAGTCATCTCTGGTTTGTGATGGCTGTAGTGTTTGCAGTGTGTGTGTGTGTGTGTGTGTGTGTGTGTGTGTGTGTGTGTGTGTGTGTGTGTGTGTGTGTCATCTTTACGGAGTTTCTGTGAAAATTGAGGTTGCACAGCCCTTATTTGTTGTAGTTTTGCCCTGAAAACGTTAGGGTGTGCTCCTATAGAAATATTAGCTCTTACTGAGGACGTCACCCGGCTGCATTCCCTTAAGTTATCTGAACGTTGTATATGCCGGGTAATTAAGGTCTCAGACTACAGGGTTGTTCGTGTGCACCCGATACGCCTTACACACATCCGATTGCTAGTGCTGCCATATGCTGTCTGCGACTGGTTATTGGACAGGACACAATAATGTGAATGAACTGTGCTTAGTTTTCGGTACAAGCACTTCTGCAGATCAGCTAGGAATAGGAGCAGGTACACGTAACACCGTCCTGTTTATAATAACAGATTACGCAGTACCTTCCTGAATCAGAGATCGTGTTTGAATGTTGATTATAATTGAAAACATCAATTTATGCTTATTGTGAGGAAAATAAACGTTTACCAGCACATGACGGAATTCGACACCAGCAGGATCGTGGGTTTCCAGCAACGTACTTTTGTGTTTTCAATACTGTTGCTCGATCGGGATCCCAAAATTGTCATGTGAATGTGGGAGGGGGGGATGGGGGTACAACGTAATGCTGGATCTCAGTGGCTCCAGTAAGTACCACCCGAGAGGACAGACACTCAGTTCATTCGTCGTATCAGCATCTTACAGCTACGCCACCCGTCAGGAAATGGGCTTGTTTACAGCAATATACGTATATACACAGACAATGCGACAACATGGCGACACTTTTACGGCTTTCACAGGCGCGGCAGCAGAGAGAACCCAACGACAGCACTATGGGCAGGAGTGTCACCACAAGTCTTTTTAGAAAAGTGCCGGCTCTACGTGAAGCACCTCCGTGTTCGCAACAGTGCTTCAAAGTTCCGACTATAAAGAAGTTAGCCAGTTGTCATACGTGCCCAGCACGTCGCCTAATTGTCTGGCGCCACTGGCTATACAACACTATCATCTCTGGTTCACAGTTTATTTCGTGTTAAGGCTGGAGGATGTGCCCTATCTGCGTGGTCTCCGTGACATTGTCGTTCAGCATGTTGATGGGGTTGTCATGACCTAGTTCTGTACAGAGGGTTTTCGACTGGCCAACACATGCTGTCAAGGAGATTGCACGGCACCCCTCGCCAACCAACGCAATTGATAAAATCAGCCACATATATGGAGGAGCATGGAATGACGGACCGGTATCTGTCATCCTAGCTCTGTCAGACATAATGTACTGCCGTGTTTGAGCCACTTTTCAGCTAGAGGTGTCAATTTTATGTACTGTTTTTCGCTTCCTTTGAACCCCAAATCACTGACAAGTCTAGTAACGTGTTCTTCTTGGTATACTGTATGTGTGGGGTTCATAGTCGCACATATTGCAGGTCTCATTTAAAAGATTTCTTACAACAGCCTCACAGTACATTTACTCACTAATGAAATTTGTTGTCAACAACATGGATTAGTTTAAAAACAACAGTGACATTCACGATTATAGTACTAGAAAAAAGAAAGACTTACACTATCCTTTACTCAACCTATCTTTACCACAGAAAGGGGTAAAATATTCTGCTATAACAATTTTCAATAAATTACCACAACAAATAAAATGTGACAGACAGCAGTAATAGCTTCAAAAATAAATTGAAATCATATCTCCCTGACAACTCCTTCTATACCGTAATTGAGTTCTTGAACAGGAATAAATAAATCTATAAATATAGTATATGCATTTTGTGCCATTTAAGGGAATGGGGCAAATAACAGAATTATCAATCTTTAACTCTGTATTGTAAAATCTTGTTTCATGTGTGCATTTCTTGTGCACTTGACACGTTACACATAATAACGGCTACCGTACTGTGCGATTTATCACTGGTACAGGCAACCAGCTAACTAACTAACCACTGTATAAAAGCGAAATTTCATTTGCTATCTTTCTCGGTGTTGCAGTTTTAATGGATAGCATTGCATTTGCGAGGAGCGCAAAACAGCGAATAATATACAAGTTAAAGGTGTCATCATTATTATCAATGTTGGCCATAAGGCCTGTTCTAGTCTCACAGTTCAACTCTTCCTAGATGTTTCACCCTACAGCTTGCACATACTCCTATTTAGCTTTCCCTACGAAATAAACTATAGCCACTTTAGAGTGGCTATAGGAACTAGTGGGCTTCGCAATTGGATATAGTACAATTGAGCGAGATTAGAAGACGTTGAAATGAGTATGAACCACTTCGTTTGTCTATGACTGAATGATTTTCGAAAAGCAATAGACTGCTTTAACTTTTTGTGTACCAACAGATTTGAGAGACAAGCCATTGACTCAGCCTGTATTAGTGTACTGAAAAATACTTACATCGATGCGATATTTTACTTACAAGGAACTCCTTGAGTGTGAGGATGCAGCTTCAATCTTTACTAAGAATCAGTTATGACACGAAAAATATTAGCTGCTAATGACTCACCATGTGCATCAGGAGGGCGACAGAAAATGGGTGTAGAGGTCGACTTTCTATGGGATGTATGCATTACACATCCAAAATCGACACCGTCAGCATTTAAGAAACGTTCAAAACAAACCATTATCTTGCACCATGAACACAAACGTTCGTACAATCAAGATCGAAGGTGACCTCTCTCTCACTCTGTTTTACACACACACACATTCTTTTTTTATTATTATTTGTTTGTTGTGCTTGACTATCGGCAAGGCACGAAAACGCCTGTGAATGAGTTTCATAGTTGTGAGTACACTAACGAAAGGAATATAAAAACAATTATGAGGGTTACTGATTTATGATGCTTAGTTTGCAGTCAATTCTGAGTATTATTAGTAGCTACGCTCCAGTCCCTAAACCTAGTTACAGAAATGCGAATCAGACGCATTACGTATTCCAGGCTGTAGCAGCTGCGACTTGGAGACACTAGCTATGGTCATTTCACAGCCCGCTGTAGGATCACATCGGTTCGTCATCTACCTGTTGGTACTGTAACTGAGATTTGGCAACAAGGCAACGTATGTTTGGCAACTCTGTGATCGACGAGTTACTTCCAGGTGCGCACGCAATTAAGCCTCCAAGTTCACTTGATTTTACCTGTCATTTCCATTTAAAAATCTGAGTTATTATCGCTTGAGGTGTAACAAAAGATTGTAAACTTACGGTTTTCAGCCCAGGAAACTCGTTGCAGGTGGAAATCGCACCTAGTCTCGTCCTTTAAGTAGCGGTTTATGAGGTCTAGCCACTATTGGCCTCGTTAGAGGAAGGTAAGACACGTACCTCTTCGCCAGCTCTGTGGTTACGTGCTGACCTGTGAAAAAGCTACTGTTATGGTTCGCAGTTCCAGTCGCACTGAATGCGAAGTTTTTATCCCTTCTGTGTAAGAGCTACAAGCAGTCAGATCAAACATCAATAAGGAAATCGCAAGAAAATACTTTCGGCTCATAGTGCAATGGTGACAAGCTTACAATGCTGCACAACAGGTAACGCCTCTTTCCGCTGCTGACAAGCAAATTTTGGGTTTCTAGATATACATGACTATACTTATGAAATGCCACATTTGCATACCTCTTGAGTATGACACAGCATACCAATTAGACCCAATCAAAATCTAAGTGAGTAGTATTTTACTAATTCGTGTCGATAGAGGCACGCTTGTGTACAGATACTCAGTTTTATTAAAACAGACTTTCGTCGTAAGATTATCGTTGGTAGTTTTATTTGATTTCTTACAATACAGTGCGCAGTTTTCGTAAGGTTTCCTTTAGTGTTGTTGAAACGATAGTAAACGTGAGAGCGAAATTAGTCATCAACGATATGTGCGAATTCTCTGATGTTATCTATAACAGTCGGACACTGCACACGCAGTTTATTGATTACACACACGTAGAAAACTTGTTCTGAGTTAAGGCTGTCAAACAATGTTTGAAGAAGAATAAAATGCCACTACCACACGACAGCTAATGTACAAACTTAAATTTTTAATGTCATTTTGTGTCAAATAATAAGTACTGTATGTTACTTTGAAGAGGAAATCATGAATACGACGAACTTACTACTTGCATTACCTATCTGACGTAATAATGAGAGTGGTAATATTTCAGGTATGTCATTTATTGTAATAAATGTGAGCTTATAAGCCTTAAGGACAAGTCTTATCTGTGATAAGGTGTTCCCTGATATTTGTAGTATTACTTTACATCTTGAGTTACTGCGATACGGAGCAGTACATTTTCAATATCAAACGACTGTACCAAGGAGCGATTAGAGGACCTGGTAGACACCTGCGTTATGCCGGTTGCATGCGAATCAGGTGAAATGCAATTCAGGTCGTTCCGATACTTTTGAGCATGACTGTACATGGGACACATTTGTCCCACATATAAATCACCTTACTAATTGGACTGTAATCACAGTTGATGTGTTGCAGATGCTCTACTTGAAGGAGAGATGTTTGTTTTCTTTAATATCGTACATCTTTGGTGGCAACAATTACTATAACTAGCATTAGTCGTGATTACTGTTGGTAGTTCTCACTTCGAGTAGACACACAAATTTATGCACTTATTGTGTGTGTATAGTGTTCTCTGCCTTACTGTCAAAGCTTGAAAGTATATTCAAATAAGTTTCTCTTTTACTTTAGACCATTCATTTATTGTATTTCATCAGTGGAAATCTTTATTTTGATTCTGTGGGACATAGTTGTCCCAATGTACCACAATAGTAATTTGTGTTCTTGTTTTTGAATGTCATGAAGTAGTTACTAATACGTAAAAAAACGAGCACAATTGTATTTAAAAGTCTGTTGAAAATATATTATCTTTCATTTTATTAAATAAGCGGAAAAAAATTGTACTGGTATAATTTCAAATCTGCTTTTAGGTCATGTGCTCCAGAAAAGAGAATTTTTCATCACTGATTAAAGTGTTTTGCAGATTTTGGAGGCTTGCAGTAGTGATGACGAAGATAATCAGTTACTGGATGAAGAAGACAAAAATTTTCTTGAAGGAGATATGGAAGATGAAAGAGGAAATGGTATTATAGAAGATCCTGAAAAAGAAACATGTAGCCCACCTAGCAAAAGTAGGCATACAGACGAAATTTCAGAACCAAATGCTGAGGTACCTGATTCCCTTACAGATTTACCAGAATTTGAATGGTCCAGAAGTTACCAACCAAGACAGTTCAGTGATAACATGAATCATGAATTTGGGAAAGTGCTTTTGTTTAGTGTCAGTGAAAATCGTGAAATGTCACAGCCATTTGAAATTTTTTCTTCCACTATTGGCCTAAAAGATTTGGTGCATGATATATCAATTCCTGAAAGTATTTGGTTTGCAGAACAATCAGGCAACGCATTCAGCACAAATGAAGATGAAATCAAGGCATTTATTGGTATGAACCTGGTAATGGGGTACCGTATTTTGCCTACATGTAGAAGCTACTGGGCGACTGAACCTGATTTAGGTATTCCTTATATAACTCAAATTATGCCACTACATCGGTTTGAAGAGATTCGAAAGTACTTACATTTTTCCAACAATGCAGATCAGTCAATAAAGGAAAACCGCATATACAAAGTGAGACCTGTAATTACCCATTTGAACAAAACCTTCCAGGAATCTCTTAGTGCAACTAGGGCTCAATCTGTAGATGAGCATATGATCAGATTCAAAGGACATAAAATTATGCGACAGCATGTCAAAAATAAGCCAGTCAAATAGGATTTCAAAATGTGGTGCAGATGTGATTCGGAAACTGGCTATCTATTTGAGTGTGATTTATACACTGGCAAAAAAAAAAAACCCTCAGGTGCTCAAGTAGGGCTTGGTGAGTCAGTAGGTCTGCAACTGACAAAATCACTATCCAGACTGAGATGTGGAATTTACATAGATAACTTTTTTAACTCTCCAGCTTTGCAGTATTACCTTGGTTTACAAAATATCAGATTATGTGGAACTGTGCGCACCAATCGTAAAAACATCCCAAAGACATCCCCTCCAGACAAGGAAATGAAAAGAGGTGATTCATACAGTCTCAGTAGCAATGGTCTGACAATCCTCAAATGGATGGATAACAAGCCAGTTTTTCTACTCACTAATTATATTTCCCGAATACCATGTACGACAGTGAAGAGGCGTCAGTCTGGTTCTTCTGAAAAGATCAATGTTCAGTGTCCTCTTATGATAAGAAAGTGCAGCAAGTGGATGGGACAGGTGGATCTTATGGACCAGAAGAAAATGACTAATGAGATCGACAGGAAGGAAAAGATTAAGTATTACTTGAGAATTTTCTTTGATCTTCTTGACATTGTTGTAAGCAATGCGTATGTAATATATTCAAAATTGGCAGAAGAATCAGGATTCAAATCAACACTATCATCCCTAGAGTTCAGGCAATGCATAGCGAGAAATCTAATTGGAAATCATTCAAGTCGACAAAGCAATTTATCAACAGTAGTGAAAACATCAAGAAGGTCGCAGACCAGTTGCAATCCAAAGAGTCCAGAGCACCGAATGATAAAATCGGACGTAAGGAAGAGATGTGTTCATTGTGCTTCAAAGTGTGTTGAAAATCGCACTTACAATTATTGCGAACAGTGCGGTGTTAATTTATGCTTTACTTCAAGCAGAAACTGTTTTGCAGAATTTCACATCAAATAGACAACCTACACACAGCCTCTGTAATTTTTCGATGTATTAAGTGTAATGTGTTCTGTAACTGTCCTTTAAGGATCACAGGAACAAATACGTCCCAGTTTTTTTTTAGCAGTACAAATAAAAATGTTTGAAAAAATGGCATGCTGAAGATGTTCATCATTGTCCTTATAATCGGATATTATGGGGTTAATTATCTTTGTTTATAGACACTACAGCATCTTATTTTTAAAGTAAATGCCAGAACCAAATTAACCTTCGTGTCAGATAATTTTAACAAATTTTATTAGGTCGATTCTTGTCTGTTCGGTATAGATTTTCCAATTGATTTTAAACTAATTTCGCGGTGAGCTAGAGACATGAAACTTTCCACGAAGCTCAGAACTCTATGACAAAAAGTATTAACTCGTATGAAATAAACATACTAATTCATTTTCTGGGAAAGTAGAGTGAGTGGATGCAAGTCATGGTACGACAAATAACCCCAAAATATCCCAGAATCGCCTCCGGCCTGAATTACAACCACGACTAACTGCTGCGAGCTAAACGCCTGATCCGATCGTCGGTTCCGTGGACGCCTTAAGTCACTTGAAACGACACAAAATTGCGTCTCATCGAACTATAATACTGACTGTAATCTGTGTTGTTCGGTCCACTGAACGCATGCAACTTTATACGCCGATATGATCATTACTATAATATAGGCCATATAACTGTTTTGTTAGGAATATCGTAAGGAAAACTTTCTGTGTACCCGAGACGAGGTATTTTATTGCGCTACGTACGAACATGTTGTGTATTTCTTGAAGCAGCACCTATTCTTTATTAAAGGCGAAAGTAATCAGAAATTGTTTGTTTGTCTCTGTGTGTGTGAGTGTGTGTGTGTGTGTGTGTGTGTGTGTGTGTGTGTGAGAGAGAGAGAGAGAGAGAGAGAGAGAGAGAGAGAGAGAGAGAACGTTTGGTGGACTGACTACGTTCAACTGAAGATTATTAGCGCCCTTGCTAAGATAGTCCGTGGCGAACAGAGGTTGAGTGAGGCGCTCAATGAAATTCATCCTGTGCTAAGTGACGGCTGCGGAAACTAAGATAGAGACGTAGACTTTGACTCGTACGATATCTCTGCCCTATCAATCCACTGTATCTTCAAAATTTTCCTTGAACACCTCATCTCACAGGCTTTTATCTACTCCTTGTCTTCCCCTTCTCCATTTTTGCTTCCATACATTTCAGTGTGCGGAAAGGCTTGAATAAGAAGTCGATTGCCTGTGGTGGCTTTAGGGAGGGTCGATGAGGGGGAGGGGGGGACCAACGTCCGTGCCGCGTTGTCACCGTGCAAATGAAATTATTTCACACCTAAGTTATCTTCTTTCCGCAGCCGTTACTCAACCATAAGAGTTTCATTTATCAGACAAAATGAAGTGAAAGGCGTTTATTAATGATTTCAGCAGTGAGAACACAGTTGATATTGATCTGCTACTTTAGTTGAAACAGCAGACTTTTAGAGAAAACCTAGAAACAGCACACTGCCCTGCTACAACTAGTTACCCCAACAACCACTGTACCAAGGGCACCTGAATGGAAAGAGATCACCTCATGGAAAAACTGTTGACATGACGTTGATCACGTGGCCCACCATCTGGCCTTGGATACCAACCCAAACGGGGGTTACATGCGAGAGATACCCACGTCTCTAGCTTTACCTACGCCAAGTTCGTTGGTTGATTTGGAGGAGGGAACCAAAAAGCGAAATCATCAGTCCAATCGGAATTAGGGAAGGATGGGGAAGAAAGGCATAGGAATCATCCCGTCATTTGTTTGAAGCGATTTAGGAAAATCACTGAAAACCAAAATCAGGATGGCCGGATGCGAGTTTCAACCGTCGTCCTTCCTAATGCGAGTCCAGTGTGCTAACCACTGCACTACCTCTCCCGGTGCCTAAGCCAAGGACGAGCATCTCACACAGTTGGGAAGACGTGGCCATATAGAGCCGAAAGCAGCGGACGTAGCCCTACATTGCGTGCTGTACATTTGGTGCCAGGGTGTCGAGAATCTGGTATCCCTGAGCCATTTTTCCCGCATAAAAATCTTTCGAGAAAGTTTTCCTGTCTTTATCTGCAACATCAGTGTTAATGTCAATAAGAGTTCCATCGTTGTCGGACCCTGACAATTTACAGTTACAGCGCTTAATTGGTCGATTAAAAACTGGTACTCAGGGGTAAGCAATTCTTAACTAATTATTTCCCATTAATGGATTCGTTATATCACACATAATCAACCCTCCAACTGGCAATACCCTGCTAATTTTTATATTTTTTTCTAAGTGATCGAAACGTAGCTTATTGTGAATATTTTCTGATCTAGTTTTATACGCGTGGATATTACGGACTGTTTCGTTTGATAAAATATCTTTTGATTTCAATCCTTCCTGGTGTGTCCGTGTTTCTTCCCCTTCTATAACTATACTATCTCTGACTTAACAAAATTCGTTCACCTGTAAGTGAGTCTCTTATACGCATGTCGCTACATTAGTTTCTGTTGCCATCAGTTAGCATATGTTGCATTTCATTAAGCACGTCACTCAATTTCTATTCACCACGGACTATTTTAGCAAAGTCTCTAATAATCTTCAGTTGAACATCCGTAGTCCACCAAATTCTCTCTCTCTCTCTCTCTCTCTCTCTCTCTCTCTCTCTCTCTCTCACACACACACACACACACACACACACTCACACTCACTCACACATACATACACATACATACACACACACACAAACACACACAAAAGCACACACACAAACACACACACACAAAATTTCTGTTCGCTTTCGACGACGCCTGTTATAGCCTATGCGAACCGTATCAATTCGTAAGAAAGAACTTCCACATTGAGATATTCCTTTATATCCATCTACAATACACAAATGAAATATTTTTGGTGACAAGCAGCGATCTCAACTTCCACCTTCCTGATTTTTGCATCTCGTGCCATTCCATCTCTATTGATTACTAGAGTGTGCTTCGCGTGAAGAAAATGGATTACACAGGAATGAGTTTACTCTTTCTAAAGTTAATTAAATTCGCTGAAATTCCGACGACGGATCGATGAAGTAGCAGTGACATGAAATGATACGACTGCAAACCGTTCAGATATGCTGAGCCAGCAGTGTAATGAGTATGAGTTTGTGGCGGGAATTGGAAGTTCGTCTCATAACAACAGACGAAGGCCGGCTTGCGGATGCGCTTACATAGCCTAAGTGTTCAGGTGACTATTCGCAGTGGACAGGAAATCCTCTTCGGTTCGAAGTTTGACAAATGACAAAGGTCTTCCGTTGTCTCCCATTACTCTTTAACTCTTTCCATTTGCTACTGTTGTATTTCTATTTGTAACTTCTTGTTCAGCATGTGGAACGTCTATATGGCGATTCCTCATCTGTGAAGAAAATGTCTTCATCAGTTGCACTTTTCTGTTTATTTAAAACCACGACCTATTTCTGCCCCCAAAACCATTAGTTAGTGGTATCCGAATAATGTCAAGCACTAATGTACGAGAGAATTAGTCACATGGCAGCAATAAAAATCGTCAACGACAGTTCAAATACATAAATATTCAAAGGAATGCGTTCACACACTTCTAAAAAACAATAAGCTGACGTAATGGAATGTGAACTCGTCTATTATTAAAATGGATATGAGTTATGGTTCAAAATTGCTCAAATGGCTCTGAGCATTATGGGACTTAACTTCTATGGTCATCAGTCCCCTAAAACTTAGAAGTACTTAAACCTAACTAACCTACGGCCATCACACAACACCCAGTCATCACGAGGCACAGAAAATCCCTGACCCCGCCAGGAATCGAACACGGGAAACCGAGCGTGGGAAGCGAGAACGCTACCGCACGCCCACGAGCTGCGGACGATATGAGTTATTTAAACTAAATAATTCTGAAAAACAACTTGTCAACAAACATCATAAAAACACTATAATAAGATGAATATGATAAGAAGTCGGTTACAAAAAAACAATTGCGTGACTAGGACTAAAAATAATGATGTGTTTACTAACGTTAGAACTAATCATATATACCAATCCTTTAAACTGAGTCGTTTCACGTCATTTCGATTTTAAAAAAATGGATCAAATGATCTCTGGGGCATGTCACTAACTAACAGTCTAATCGGCATAATTACGTCTCTCGTACTTATCCGTCAAGCGTCCTGAGTGATCACAGCACAGAACAGCAAAATATCAGAAGTGTTAGGCCCATGTTACGATACGGACACAGAGACCGACAGCAGCGCTTCGCGTGGCCTGGCGGTGAACTTTGAGTTGGGGAAAATACGGCGCGATAATCGGTGTTCGTGCTTTGCGGAATATGAGCACTAGATGATAATACTTTTCATTTATATTTTATGGGTGGATCTGGTGTTAAAGTTTATTTGTTTGTAGAATTCAATACTGCAGTTTTACAGTGTGGCTAATTTCTAATGGAAATTATGTTCCTGATTACGACCTTCTTGTGTGTACGGCACTCTGTGGATTGCATTGTAAATCTGTTGCTCGTATTCTGCTTGATTTTTTCTATCGTCTGTAATACTGGGTGGAGTAAATTCCATATTTCGTTTTGTCTCATATGAAACAAAAGCTGATTTCGTCACACGCTATTCTGTGGACTCATGTCTACTTGTTACTGCTTACGAACCCGTGTGTCAACTGCTCGATTTAAATGATTTGTAAGCATATTGTTCGTATTCTACGATATTTTTGTTCCCATCCGTTTTTCGTGCTCTCGCATTTAATGGAGGCCACAGAAATTTTCACTAGCTTCTGCTAAAACGTGTTGTTTGTAGTACCAGTTAATAAAGAGTGAAAAAGTTTGCGTAACTCTGTTGCGTTATAGCATTTGCAAGTAATAATTCCGTAATCATCAAGACTACAAAGCACACTCATCTACACCTATATGCATACTCTGCAAGCCACTGAGAAATGAAAGGTACTGTGCGAAGAAGTAACGCCATTCAAAGCATACTCAAGTACTCATTCCATGACAATATGCAATAAAGTTAAATACCAATACTGTCAAAAGTTGCTAACATGGATTCTCAATTAACGAGAAACTATGGAAAAAGGATGCAAATGAAAATAAAGCACAATAAAATGTATTTAAATCAAGCAGTTCATGTACAGATCCGTAAGCGGTAATAATACAATAAAGTCCACAGAACACCACGTAGCGAAACCCGCTTCAGTTTTCTGTGAAACAAAACGAAATAAGGGATAATTTACCCCACCCTGTGTTACGGATGCGAGCAGAACTCCATCAGAATACGAATAACGTATTTACAATCCAAGTGAGGGAGTCAGAAGAAAATGGGTATAAGTATACTTCTTGTAGTTTTGAGGAAATGTTTTCAGTAGTGTCTTGAGATTGCAAAACAGAATATGAATTTTTTTGTGTACATTAGAAGCAAAAATACTTTGTAACATTTTCCGTTTGCATGATGCAATAACAGATTAATACAAATAATCAGTTTTATATCACATTTCGTATAGGTCTGTATGGACTTGCATTCATTTGCTTCCAGAATACTGTGAATTAAGAAGAAAGTGATTTATATTTATTCTATAATGCTTTATTATTGGTTGTTATCCATTCAGTTATCACAAAATATTTAGAGCTATAACAAAGGGTTTTTGTAATTATGCATGGGTACTATGCCTTTTTTGCTGGAAATAGTGAAACACAATAAGAAAGAATATTGTTGAATGCATTATTCCATCATAGAAAATATTTCGCACCACCTGCGTCACTTCCCTCGTCTCGTGTGTCATAAAAGAGGTTATTTAGGTAACACAAAACATTAAAAATGAGTGTATCCTACTTGAATACAACACATTTTGTTGATACAGCGTTAAAATAATGCTACAAAATAAGAAACATTCTATTCATGATCTGTGTCTAGAAAGTCTTTCTCGTCAGTCGGTTTAAGTTCTTTAGGCAGGTCATCCATAGTTGTACTTCCTGGTTGCCCTTCTTCAGGAAGTGAGCGGAAGAATTCTTGATGGATAGGCGGGATAAATGGAAACAAGTCCACAATGCTTATATTTAGAAAGCTTAAGCTTTGGAGGTTAATTTTACAGAGCTGACAAGACGACATTCGTGGGAGTTTTGCCTTGTCTGTCTTGTTTTGTTAGACACACGAGCCTATGTATCTCTTTGGTGCCAGCTGTTTCGTGATATCTTATGACTCAGTTCTTCTCGTACACCGGAGAGCAGCACAGAGTGGAATTTCACTTTTATCTCATTGCCACAACACTTTTACGTGCATCACCATGCACAGGCATTTGCTCAACTGTGTGTGAAATTTTATGGGACTTAACTGCTAAGACCATCAGTCCCTAAGCTTACACACTACTTAACGTAAATTATCCTAAGGACAAACACACACACCCATGCCCGAAGGAGGACTCGAACCTCCGCCGGGACCAGCCGCACAGTCCATGGCTGTAGCGCGTAGACCGCTCGGCTAATCCCGCGCGGCGCTCTACATGCACTTAGATCATTTTTCTGGGGAATGTCGCTTGTACCCCTTTTGCTTCTGACCCCCTCAGCTGAAAAAATACAATACACACGAGAAGTAATCAGAAGCACAGTGTGGTGAAACGTGAAACTGGCTTTTGTCAATTACGAAACGAAAACGAACATGGAAGACTAAAAATCAACAAGTAAGAAACCGAGATGACGGATTGTATATC
This sequence comes from Schistocerca gregaria, assembly GCF_023897955.1. Lineage (NCBI taxonomy): Eukaryota > Metazoa > Arthropoda > Insecta > Orthoptera > Acrididae > Schistocerca > Schistocerca gregaria. The sequence continues at coordinate 787,399,268 of NC_064923.1, forward strand.
TGCAGCGTTGTAAGTGGTCTGGCAGGAAACAAGGTCGTGTTAATGGAAGTCCCCATACGAATTTCATCCTCGTGGGTGCTGAAGAGTGGCAAGCGTGGTAAGTTACAAGTAGGGGCCGTAAGGAGCAGGTAATTAAAGGGGTGATATGGATACATAATTTTAAAAAATTGTAAAAACAATTCAGAACAATAAAGCACTAATACGATACGAAACGACAAAGCACAGCAGTCGACGCTCAGACAGCCTGTGATGAACGAAGGGAAGCAGCAAAGGCTATCTCTGCACATAAATAGGATGTTAATATGACATGTGCCCATAAGGAACTGCGCATGGTCTCTCGTTTACAATAAGTGGGCCTGTTGTGCTTTGTAGAGAGACGTGACAGCGTTATAATTAACTGCAGTCTAATATATCAGACACATTCTGAAAGAAGTCTAAGAAAACAATGTTATTCAGGTTTCTTTGTTCCCTGACAACATCACACTTATCGTGGAGCACATGACTGCAGATCTCAATGACCTCAGAAAATGATCGTGTGCTTGTTACTTCTGGCGAAACTATCTGCTTTATATTTCTTCACTGAATGCTTCAGATATTTGCCTATACCTATCATGTGGTTTAATATTATGTTATGTTAACTGGGACCTAGAAACGACGGAGAGGCTCCTTCCCCGCCGCAGCCGCAGTGGTCCCCAACCCCACGACGACTACCGCAGTCCACTTCACCCCTCCGCCGCCCCGCACCGAACCTAGGGTTATTGTGCGGTTCGGCCCCCGGTGGACCCCCCAGGGAACGTCTCACACCAGACGAGTGTAACCCCCAAGTTTGCGTGGTAGAGTAATGGTGGTGCACGCGTGCGTGGAGAACTTGTTGCCGCAGGAATAAGGGGAACCAGCCCGCATTCGCCGAGGCAGATGGAAAACCGCCTAAAACCATCCGCTGGGCGGATTCGTGCTGGGGACCGGCGCTCCTTCCCGCCCGTAAAGCCGTGCATCAGACCGCACGGCGAACCGGGCAGGCTGGTTTAATATTACTGCCAAACTACAGTGCAAGACAAAAAAAAGTAAGGCATGCCAATGTAACTTCGTACACGGTGCACACCATGGGCCGGTATGTAAATGATTTAGTATTATATCCTCATGTTCAGAAGAAAACAGAGCACCTTGAACAACTAGAGATAGGGCGTTGATATTGACAGGTACATCATGTTCTGTAGAAATGATTAGCTACTGAATCTAGTCGGTCGGTCCGCGGGTTCAAGGTCATCAACGACATCGCGGTGCAACACCACCTACGGGTAAAATATTGCTGCGGCTCTAGTTGTCGCCATAAATCGAAGACAGTAGTCCAGTGTGACTTGTGTAGACGTGCAGGATGGCACGTAGACGTATGCGCGAATCGTGCCGTCAAATCAGTGAGTTTGAAGAGAGCGCTTTATTGGCATGAGCGAATGTGATGCATACCTCCACATGCTGCTCGTGTGGGACTGTGTTTCGGCAGTGCAATGGGTGTGTGAAGAGTGGTTGACGTAAGGCAGTAGAACACGATGAAATGTGTCAGGTCGCATCACCCAGATCATCCACCGAGAAGATCGACACCTCATCCGAATGGCGTTGCAGGACAGATCTGCGTCCTCCTCGGCTCTAGCGCAACAGTAGAATAGTGTAACACATCGTCCATTATTGGGTGTAATAGTCCGTCACCGCCTGTTATGGCGTGGGTTACGTGCGTGTCGTCCACTTCACCGCCTACTTGGACAAATGTGCAGAAACGTGCTACACGACAGCAGTGTATGGAAATACGTCATTGGGGACAGGAATGGCATCAGATAGTGTTTCGGAACGAATTGTAAATTGACCTTTTTCTAATAATATTATGAATATTTATATACATTCCATTATTCTCGTTTTGCTTTTGTTGATGTTCATCTTATATCCTCCTTTCAAGACAGTGTCCATTCCGTTCAACTGCTCTTCCAAGTCCTTTGCTGTCTCTGACAGAATTACAATGTCATCGGCGAACCTTAAAGTTTTTATTTCTTCTCCATGGATTTTAATACCTACTCCGAATTTTTCTTTTGGTGTAGCCATGTATGGCAGTGAAACATGGACGATAAATAGTTTGGACAAGAAAAGAATAGAAGCTTTCGAAATGTGGTGCTACAAAAGAATGCTGAAGATTAGATGGGTAGATCACATAACTAATGAGGAGGTATTGAATAGGATTGGGGAGAAGAGAAGTTTGTGGCACAACTTGACCAGAAGAAAGGATCGGTTGGTAGGACATGTTCTGAGGCATCAAGGGATCACGAATTTCGTATTGGAGGGCAGCGTGGAGGGTAAAAATCGTAGAGGGAGACCAAGAGATGCATACACTAAGCAGATTCAGAAGGATGTAGGTTGCAGTAGGTACTGGGAGATGAAGAAGCTTGCACAGGATAGAGTAGCATGGAGAGCTGCATCAAACCAGTCTCAGGTCTGAAGACAACATCAACAACATATATGTGTTTGGAGAGAGAGAGAGAGAGAGAGAGAGAGAGAGAGAGAGAGAGAGAGAGAGAGATCGATTGTTGATTGAGATTTTTACTTTAAGTCGTAACTGGTACCAGAATTTTGGTTGTTGCCTCCTTCAATGATCAGCTTCTGCACTAATTGTTGACGTAGTGCAGTTTGGAGGAAGTTATTGTTCTTTAAGTTTTAAAATACGACTCTGTTAGTTACTTGGCCGTATTGCGGATAGCTTTGAGCCCAAGTTTTCGTAACTTTTCATACCTAAGGGACTACTGTTGTAAATAAATAAGATCAAACAGCAATCTGCTATTCGTGAGAAAAGGAGATTGCTTGAAACACAAACTTCCTTCAACTGCACGTCCTGCTGCATAAAAGTTGGTCAGTGGAGTTTAGCACCATACTATTGTACAAGAATATAAGCCAATTACTGTAATTAAGAAATTATGAGAGGTTGTTACTTATTGAATGAAAACTATAGAGAATTCTTTTCTTTTCCTGTATTTTAATGAACTTAGTACACTTACAATTCTGTCAGTTAATAGACGGCGACGACAGTGAAGTTCACCTCCTTTTCCGAAAACAAGATATTTCTATTCTTCACTTCCAGAAAATTTGTATACATAAATGTTTGGCAACTCTTACACATACTTCACCCAGTTTTATCACTAATATATCAATTTTCATTAAACGTAACAATACGTTCCGAGCGACGGCCTAGCAACAAATCCTCTTTCCACAAGATACAGATCAACAGTCTTTTTTTAGAGTCCATACTCAAAGATTCTCTAATACTATCGTTGCGGGGATTGCGCTCTAAAGAGTTTCTTGCTGTCCAGCTGCGCTTCACTTCACTTCAAGTACTATTTGAATCACATTTACATTTTCGGTATTTACATACATTACTGAGCTTCACAGAATAAAATCAGGCACAAATTAGTTTTAAAAAAAGCAGTGAGGCACACATAACATTACAGAATGCAAGTTCTGTTTGTTTGAAAATGATGGTCGTATTTTGGTTCGCGGCACACAAGAGGAGCGGCATCACAGTGAATGCATTGCCACAAGACATGCAGCGCCATCTTAAGGCCTTACGGTGTGGGGGGCTATTGGGTACAACACAAATAACAGTTGTGGTGTGTCCTCCAATGTGACCTGCGCGAACGACATGTTGTGACCAACAGTCATACCCTTTCTGCACAACACCCCAGACGCCATTTTTCAGCAAGACAATGCACGACCACACGTTGCTGCACGAATACGTGGCGTCTTGCTGTCATAAGATGTCAGCTTTTTGCCCTAGCCCACCGATCACCAGATTTGTCGTCAATCGAAATTTGTAAGATTTGGTGAAATGAGAGGTGCAGTGTTGTGACCCAATGGCAACCACCACGATAAACTTTGTAACCACGTAAATGCAACGTGGGTGGCTGTACCGCTGGACGCCATTCGCTCCTTACACGAGTCACTGCCATCACACACGGAACAAGTTATCGTGATCCTATGGCTGACCCTGTGCCTAATAGACAAAAGGACACATGCTGAACTGAGGTGACTGACATGCTAATCATTTCTGCAGAACATACTAATGTATATCCCTCGTGAATACGAACGTCGTATCTTTAGACATTCAAGGAGTTCTTTTTTTTTCTGATCATGAGCGTAATTTTCAGTGACAGGTAAAGTGCCCACTGTTGCTCACTTTTAGTATTGTTACCAGGCCTCACGGGGCATGCAAGGTGTGTGGACAGCATCAGATGTTTGATGACTGTGCAGGATGAGACGATGCGGCCTACTCATGTGAGACAGCGTAACCAGTATCAGAGAGTATTTGGAAAGGATCTCATTCAGGGTGACTATTCGGCCGGCTGGTTGAATCGTGCAATATTCAGATATGTGGGTCATTTGTGTGTGACAGTGAGCTGATGTTTGATCACTGTGTAGGACAAGACTATGCGGCCTACCCATGTGAGACAGCGTAATCAGTATCAGAGATTGTTTGGAAATAGTCTCATTCTGGGTGCCTATTCGGCCAGCTGGTCGAATAGTGTAATGTGCAGATACGTGGGTCATTTGTGTGTGACAGTGAGCTGATGTTGGCTGCATGGGAACCGTGAGATTAGCTATACTCGTCGTCATGGTTCCAGTCTCCCCCGTCAGACCACTACGAGGGAGGATCGCCGTATCGTACATCAACGACATCTTAACCCTTCATATGGGCATCTGCCATTCGAGAACAAATGCTGCACTCCCTGCAACGACGTGTCATTCCGCATCATTGGTTAAGGACAAGCAGCAGCCACACTAGGGAATTAACGTCGCAAGTTTAGGCTACCATTAAAACCGCAACACAAATGGATGCGTTTGGAGTGGTGCCTTAACGGGGAAGCATGGGCAGCTGATGGATTGCGTCACATTGAGCCCAGCGATGAACTACAATTCTGCACTACCCAGATGGCTATCATTGAGGAGTATGACGGCGACTGGGGGTGAGGTCACTTTCTTCCAGAGTTTTGGGGGGACAGCAGTGTTGCTACTGACGTCTCGGTGTGGGGTGCCAAGGTTTAGACTTCTGGTCATCGGTGGTAGTGATTGAGGGAACTCTGATGACACAACAGTACACCATGGACAGCCTACGTCCTCATGTGTTAGCTCTCATGTGACAGTGTCGTAGTTCAAATTTCAACATGACAATGCTTGTACACATACCGTACATGTCTGTACCACCTGTCTGTGTGATGTTGAGGTATTCTCATAGCGAGCGACATCCCCAGGTATGTCCCCCATAGGAAATGTGTGGGTCCAGCTTGGACGTAAATCCCGTACCGGTTACACTGCATATCAAGGACCATTTGCAACAGTTGTGGGCCGGCTTGCCCCAGGGGCCCAGTTCTGTATCGTTCATACCAATCGGCGTAGTAGGCTAGTCTCGGTAGTGACGTCATTTTCGGTTCCTCATCGAAATATCCTGTTCAGTAAGCTTCTGAGACTTGTTATCGAATGGTCCTCCCACCGATTTTACGACAATTGTACCGAGAGGATTTGGATTTCGGTCTGGCCCTGTCGATCGGTAACCTGTGGTTTATGTACATCTCTAATTTGTTATTTTAAACGTATTTAGCGGTTTTAGCTTTGGATTTAGTGATTGAGTTACTAAAGAATCACCAGAGGACGTATCCGGTTGGAAAGTGAATTCGTAATAGACTATTTTCTTTTGTTAGAAATATGGTTAGGTTAGATTGTTGCTTTGAATGATTACATTAAAAAGTGTTCGTTCAATATTCTCTCGAAATATGTGTTATTTTTATGTAAATAAGAGTTTAAACATCATTAAATATCAAGACATTGTCTCTGCTTACGTATATTACATGAGTGTGAACTGACGTTACTAGTGCCTTTGTGTACTTTTTCCCGCAAATGGGTTAGTTAGTAATTGTCAAAACCTGTTTACAACTTTCAAGTAACAATGGAAAGCAATTGTGTGAAGACTGATATTGGAAACCTTCCGAACTATCACACATTTATGACTTACGCAGCACCGTTTGGCAACGAAGTCAGCCTACATTCCTCTACAGAACACTACAAGAACTGAGCGCTGCAGGTCCGTTGTTTGGCGTGGCCAAGTGGTTGGTGTGCGGGATTGAGACACGAAAGATCATGGGTTCGCGCATGGGCGTGTGCACCAAAAAAAAATTTCTTATTGAAATATGCAACACGTTCTGAGACATTGTTATTCGTGTAAGTTAAGATTTTTCTGCAATATTCTTTATTACTTAAATGTAAGAGCGCACTTCCTCAGTAATGATTTCCTAATTATTGTGTGTTTAAAATACGAAATATGAAATTGCTGTGAGTGAAACAACCGAAAGTGACCTTTATATTTTTTCTTGTCAGAAATAATTCACCATTTTTTCCGAATATGTAGAGATTTCTTAGTATGTGCTTAGACAGGAATCTAAGAGCACAACTTAAATTACTGGGAATGTAACTAGCAGCAGTCATCTTAATAATCTTGCTTGTCAGAAGTATTTATCTGCGATCGAATCCTCAACAACAGTAGACAGAGACAAAGATCTCTGCCGTAATATTTTTAGACTTAGCACCATATACGAAACATCTTCATTCATGAGATGCATGCTATATACTTTGATGAACTGCAGGAGCTCTCGAAAATGGGTTTTTTTAGTTTTGTTTTTAAGACCCAAATACTTGACGTATCATGTAGGGAAGTCGGCTACTTTATCATTTGGGTCTCTAGGAACGTGTTATAACCACATTCTATTTATCTTCTTATTATTTGAAGCTCTCTGAATCAATTTTTCGGGTGTTTTTATAGACGTACTTGTACAATGTGGTACTACTCAATATTCCTAACTTATTTTCCGAAACGTAAAATCCAAAATACGATGTTAGTGTGAATGAGAATAACATGGCATAATGCGGCATTTGCGACAATCTGCAAAATACAGTCAAATACGCTATCGTTATTAAGCATGCATGGAAAAATGTGGTCAGAGAAACTGTAAAAATTTTTATGCATTTCAGCTGAGAATCATGGAAATGGATATACTGCCCCTGATACTGTTAAGGAGAAGGCAAGGGCGATGAAGGCGGGAACGTCAGCTCGATGGAATGCGGCATCATGCGTTATGGCAAAATGGCTCTGAGCACTATGGGACTCAACTGCTGTGGTCATCAGTCCCCTAGAACTTAGAACTACTTAAACCTAACTAACCTAAGGACATCACACACATCCATGCACGAGGCAGGATTCGAACCTGCGACTGTAGCAATCGCACGGTTCCGGACTGCGCGTCTAGAACCGCGAGAACACCGCGGCCGGCGCGTTATGGCAACGTAAACGCAATTTTCGGTACTTGGAAGAAAAACGCGCCTGTGTCGTCTGATAGCCGCTTTGTGTTCGTGGCGCTGTGCGCGCTGCAGTGCGCATGCGCGGATCTGCGGCCGCTTGCTTTTGATTGGCTTGCGCGAAGCGAACCGACAAGAGCGCTTCGGTTCTCTAGACCCGAAGGGTGTCGCTGCCGAAATGCATACTGAATAATGCAGTGGCTCTAATTCGGGTACTTGACCGTTCGGTGCTATTGAGTACCAAAACGGTCGGCACAGTGGCGGAAAGATACAGAATAGGCACCTAGGAGACAACTTTCCCAACCGAATCAGGGCGTGAGTCCTGGTCAGAAGGTTGTTGTTGTTGTGGTCTTCAGTCCTGAGACTGGTTAGATGCAGCTCTCCATGCTAATCTATCCTATGCAAGCCCCTTCATCTCCCAGTACCTACTGCAACCTACATCCTTCTGAATCTGCTTAGTGTATTCATCTCTTGGTCTCCCTCTACGATTTTTACCCTCCACTCTACCATCCAATGCTAAATTTGTGATCACTTGATGCCTCAGGACATGTCCTAGCAACCGATCCCTTCTTCTAGTCAAGTTGTGCCACAAACTCCTCTTCTCCCCAATCGTATTCAATACCTCCTCATTAGTTACATGATATACCCACCTAAACTTCAGCATTCTTCTCTAGCACCACGTTTCGAAAGCTTCTATTCTCTTCCTGTCCAAACTATTTACCGTCCATGTTTCACTTCCATACATGGCTACACTCCATACAAATACTTTCAGAAACGACTTCCTGACACTTAAATCTATACTCGATGTTAACAAAATTCTCTTCTTCAGAAGCGCTTTCCTTGCCATTGCCAGTCTACAATTTATATCCTCTCTGCTTCGACCATCAGCAGTTATTTTGCTCCCCAAATAGCCAAACTCCTTTACTACTTTAAGTGTCTCATTTCCTAATCTAATTCCCTCAGCATCACCCGACTTAATTCGACTACATTCCATTATCCTCGTTTTGCTTGTGTTGAAGTTCATCTTATATCCTCCTTTCAAGACACTGTCCACTCCGTTCAACTGCTCTTCCAAGTCCTTTGCTGTCTCTGACAGAATTACAATGTCATCGGCGAACCTCAAAGTTTTTATTTCTTCTCCGTGGATTTTAATACCTACTCCAAATTTTTCTTTTGTTTACTTTACAGCTTGCTCAATATACAGGTTGAATAACATCGGGGAAAGGTTACAACCCTGTCTCACTCCCTTCTCAACCACTGCTTCCCTTTCATGCCCCTCGACTCTTATAACTGCCATCTGGTTTCTGTACAAATTGTAAATAGCCTTTCGCTCCCTGTATTTTACCCCTGCCATCTTTAGAATTTGAAAGAGAGTATTCCAGTCAACATTGTCAAAAGCTTTCTCTAAGTTTACAAATGCTAGAAACGTAGGTTTGCCCTTCCTTAATGTTTCTTCTAAGGTATGTCGTAGGGTCAGTATTACCCCACGTGTTCCAACATTTCTACGGAATCCAAACTGATCTTCCCCGAGGTCGGCTTCTACCAGTTTTTAGCGTTACTAGTATGCAGCTGTGACTTATTAAACTGATAGTTCGGTAATTTTCACATCTGTCTACACCTGCTTTCTTTGGGATATCCAACCTCATATTCAGAAGTGGACTCATACTGACTAGATGTTAGTAACTATGGCTCGATTTTGTGATTATTGAATAACATCACATCCCTTTCGACCCATGAAGTTTCGTTTCGTGTCCTCCTCCCGTCTGGATTCTTCGCAATTTTTTTATCGGGTGATGTAAACCACGCCACGTAACTGTTCATTTAAACACCATATTTTTTTTGGAAAGGCTTCCTTGAAATAGAGTGGCGCCACTTGTTTTGGCGCCAGCAGACGTAAAAAGGAGTGGACTGTGGAATTCCTGAGCTCTGAGCCAGCCGGACACTTCAGAGCGGAGCCTCCCCCGCTGCTGGTAGGGTCAGAGAGCGACGGCGCTGCTGGCGTCGGCATCCAAGTCGGCGTCCTGGAAAAAAAGGCACGCCGCACAAAGGCGGGCTCCGGTTACGCACTCCAAAGATAACCTACGGCAGGCGGGCGGCGGCGCACGTGCCTAGCCGCGGTGCGTCTGCAGCGAGCAGGAGAGTGGCGGGGCAGGGGGAGGAGACGACGGGGCAGCGAGCTGCTTTTGTTAGAGGCCGCTCGGCGCGCTGACTTGCCGAATCTCCGGCCGCAGGTGCGTTTCCGTCCTCGGGACGCGAGAAAATCTCGTCGTTACTCTGCTGCCGCTCGCTGGGCAGTCAGCCGATACATCTGCTCTCCTTGATGCTCGCTGCCACTCAGTCATACACAGACACAAGCGTTTCATTTTTTACACCTTTTTAGGTCGTTTTCTTGTCTGTTCCGTACAAATTTTGCGGCTGGTTTTAAACTAACTTCCCGATGTACTAGCTTTCTTGGCTGGTGTGTGGTGGAGGGTACTTTGCTTACCACTGTCGTTTCCTGATGAGATTGACTCGAAATTCCGCACAGCTCAGAACTCGCTTTCTTTGAGCACCGCAGCTATTTGTCTCTATCAGATGCGAATGTTTCATGGTAAGCTTTAGTTCTGCCAATTCCTCGTCTCCTACCTTCCAAATTGTACAGAAGCTCTCCTGCGAATCTTGCAGAACTAGCACTCCTGAAAGAAAGGATATGGCGGAGACATGGCTTAGCCACAGCCTGGGGGATGTTTCCAGAATGAGATTTTCACTCTGCAGCGGAGTGTGCGCTGATATGAAACTTCCTGACAGATTAAAACTGTTTGCCGGACCGAGACTCGAACCGGGGATCTTTGCCTTTCGCGGGCACGTGGTCCGCAGTTCCAATCTCGGTCCGGCACACAGTTTTAATCTGTCAGGAAGTTTCATATCAGCGCACACTCGGCTGCAGAGTGAAAATCTCATTGTGGGCTCCAGTGAAGAGAAACTGATAATCTCAAAATTATTATGTGCATTTACTGCGATCCCACCAAAATGTTTGAAATCGATTGTAAAATTTGACACACACCAGACTAAAAATCAGAAAATAAGGATATGAATAAAAATCTTTTTGATATAATACGTTTTTAAGACAGACTAAATGGTATAAACTTCTCCTTGCCTCATACAGATTCCTAACCATAAACAGATAGTCCCGAAAATTTGTGCTTGTGAATTTTTAAAAGTTATGAAAATACTTACAGAATTTAAAACGACAAACGTGGGGTGCATGCAGTTCATAATTGGTGCATGAATACAATTATCTATTGCATACATCCCACTTTTTTCGGTTCAAATTCTACTAGTATTTTCACAGGCATTAAAAATTCACAACAACAAATTCTCTATGGCGTTAGGAATCTGTAAGAGGCTAGAACAAATTACTTTATACTTTTTAATCCTTTTTAAAAAGATTTAAATTAAAAAGTTTCTTGTTTAAACAATATTTTAATTTATTTAACCTGATCAGATTAAGGGCTTCAGAAACTGGCTTTACCGATATAGCACTCTCTGTATCTTCCGTACTTATTTGAATGTCCGTGATGAATGAGAATGAAAGGACTACTAAGAACTGCCCGCCCAGCTACCCGCGCGTCCTGAGCAGGATGGTTTTTAAGGCAGTTTTCTATCTGCCTCGGTGAATGCCGGCTGGTTCCCCTTATTCTACCTCAGTTACACTATGTCGGCTATTGCTGCGCAAACACTGTCTCCACGTACGCATACATCATAATAACTCTACCACGCAAACATATGGGGTTACACTCGTCTGGTATGAGACGTTCCAGGGAAGGCGGTGGGGTGGGGGGGGGGGGGGGTCGAGTGGGGGCCGAACCGCACAATAACCCTGTGTTCGGTGTGGGGCTGTGGTGGGGTGGGTGGACTGCTGTGGCCTGTTGCGGGGTTGTGAACCACGTAGCGCTACCGCGGGATGAAGCCTCTCCGTGATTTCTAGGTCCCCGGTTTAATACAAACACACTAATAAGAATTAGTACAGTTAATATTACTGTTGTCGTTGTCGTTGTGGTTGAGAATATTTTCTTATTATTTGTCATATGGCTCACATTTATAATTTTTGAATCACAAGAACAGCAATATGCAAAAAGAGATTAATAAACCCCGTTAAGGAACAAGAGTGGCAGGATGTTATAGTGCCGATGACATAGATGGAAAATACAATGCTTTCCATAACACATTTATCATGCTCACTGAAAGTTGGTTTCCATTAGTACATTCTAAACAGTGTAGTAGCAGTAAACGGCAGCCTGGGTGACTGACTAGCGGTATAAAGATATCACGTAGTACAAATTGGGAATTACACTACTGGTAATTGAAATAAGAACACCGTGAATTCATTGTCCCAGGAAGGGGAAACTTTATTGACACATTCCTGGGGTCAGATACATCACATGATCACACTGACAGAACCACAGGCACATAGACACAGGCAACAGAGCATGCACAATGTCGGCACTAGTACAGTGTATATCCACCTTTCGCAGCAATGCAAGCTGCTATTCTCCCATGGAGACGATCGTAGAGATGCTGGATGTAGTCCTGTGGAACGGCTTGCCATGCCATTTCCACCTGGCCCCTCAGTTGGACCAGCGTTCGTGCTGGACGTGCAGACCGCGTGAGACGACGCTTCATCCAGTCCCAAACATGCTCAATGGGGGACAGATCTGGAGATCTTGCTGGCCAGGGTAATTGACTTACACCTTCTAGAGCACGTTGGGTGGCACGGGATACATGCGGACGTGCATTGTCCTGTTGGAACAGCAAGTTCCCTTGCCGGTCTAGGAATGGTAGAACGATGGGTTCGATGACGGTTTGGATGTACCGTGCACTATTCAGTGTCCCCTCGACGATCACCAGAGGTGTACGGCCAGTGTAGGAGATCGCTCCCCACACCATGATGCCGGGTGTTGGCCCTGTGTGCCTCGATCGTATACAGTCCTGATTGTGGCGCTCACCTGCACGGCGCCAAACACGCATACGACCATCATTGGCACCAAGGCAGAAGGGACTCTCATCGCTGAAGACGACACATCTCCATTCGTCCCTCCATTCACGCCTGTCGCGACACCACTGGAGGCGGGCTGCACGATGTTGGGGTGTGAGCGGAAGACGGCCTAACGGTGTGCGGGACCGTAGCCCAGCTTCATGGAGACGGTTGCGAATGGTCCTCGCCGATACCCCAGGAGCAACAGTGTCCTTAATTTGCTGGGAAGTGGCGGTGCGGTCCCCTACGGCACTGTGTAGGATCCTACGGCCTTGGCGTGCATCCGTGCGTCGCTGCGGTGCGGTCCCAGGTCGACGGGTACGTGCACCTTCCGCCGACCACTGGCGACAACATCGATGTACTGTGGAGACCTCACGCCCCACGTGTTGAGCAATTCGGCGGTACGTCCACCCGGCCTCCCGCATGCCCACTATACGCCCTCGCTCAAAGTCCGTCAAATGCACATACGGTTCACGTCCACGCTGTCGCGGCATGCTACCAGTGTTAAAGACTGCGATGGAGCTCCGTATGCCACGGCAAACTGGCTGACACTGACGGCGGCGGTGCACAAATGCTGCGCAGCTAGCGCCATTCGACGGCCAACACCGCGGTTCCTGGTGTGTCCGCTGTGCCGTGCGTGTGATCATTGCTTGTACAGCCCTCTCGCAGTGTCCGGAGCAAGTATGGTGAGTCTGACACACCGGTGTCAATGTGTTCTTTTTTCCATTTCCAGGAGTGTATATCAGAATGTTAGAAGTAGTCACAATCGAGCTAAGTAGCCCATTACAAACGATATTATAAGGTGCTTAAAAATGTGAATAGGAAGGCAAAGACTATGTGGTACCCAAATTGAATAGCTAATTAACAGGATAAAATTAAAAACATATTGTCAGTTGTGAAGGAAGTGTCTGGTCAGCAGCACAATATCGACGATATAAAGTCAGTTCATAGCAAAAATGTACGGTTACTAATAAGTCAGATACATGCACTGTATTAAACAATCACTTTCTCAGCATTGTTGGTGAATTAAATAAAACCTTATGAAGATGGTATCTGTTCTTTCGGACATGTCTGAAAGAACAGATACTATCGGTGACCATGCAGCTCTCTTAGAATGAAATGATAATTAAATCAAGACCCTAAGCTGCCAACAGGGGTTGATATATATCAACGGAGACAGTTGAAAACGTGTGCTCCGACCTCGACTCAAACCGGGATCTCCTGCTTACATGGCGGACGCTCTATCGATCTGAGCCACCGAGGGCACAGAGGATAGTGCGACTGCAGGGTTTTATCCCTTACACGCTCCCCGTGAGACCCACATTCCCAACTTAATGTCCACACACTACATTCGAAGTGCCACTGCCCATTACACTCATTAATCGCGGCAGACAATCTTACCGAGTCCCGCAAGACTTCGGGCAAAGCGTGTGCATCCAGCACAGAAGAAGAAGGTCAATGGCCGGTTAGCCTTAACTATATGAAGATGGTATCAGATACCATCTTCGTATGGTTAAGGCTAACCGGCCATTGGCCTTCTTCTATCAACGCCTGTCGACAGCTTAGGGTTTTGATTTAATTATCATTTCAAATAAAAGCTTAGTTTCTACAGGAAATTTGGAATTTCCGAGAATGATGTCTGAAATGCTTCCCTGTGATACTGACAACGGAGCTCTTGAGTCAATAATTAAATTACTAAAGACTAAGGACTCTCAAGGATATGATGGAGTGCCTAGCAGGATATTAAAGTACTGTGCTGTACATATTGAGCATGTACTTCGCCAGATTTGTAATTTTTCGTTTCAGAATGTTGAAACTTAAATAGCTATTATGGACTGTAAAGGTTTTTTTTTCATAATATGTATCAAAATACTTCGCAGTGCATAATAGCTTTTTAAGTTTCTATATGTGCTACATCCTTGCACTTGCTATGGCTAAGTTCTTTGACCATAACCTACATGTTTCTGTATGAGCAACATCTTTACACATGCTACGTCTAAGTTCTTTGACCATAGCCCATTTGTATGTAAACACAGTGTATTTCACGAGTACACGTCGTAATAGTGAAATAGGCAGCTAAACTTTATAAAACTGAAATATGGACGTGAAAAAGATAACAATTGTGCAACGAAGTGGAAAAACTGTCACCACAGCGTAACTACAATAATGATGCTTCATCTTTATGTAAGTACAGATATATTTTCGGTAAATGCTGCCTTGCCACTTACAATTGTCCCACTTGTATCTGTATAGTCACCAGCAAGTATCTTTTTGTATTTACACAGTGATCTCCAGCAATATAAACATGTACATAAATGTATAATCACCTTACGATGGTCACAAGTACGAAACCGGTCGTGTGACATATAAATAACCTGTTATTCTGACTGGTGGCAGAAATTTTTCTACACCCTACAAAGGAACAGCCACGGAGTTCAGCAGCATCCACTATGGATGAAATTCATTTCATATTATCACTATTTTAACAGTCTCATTTTAAGTATGTACACTTTTCCCACGTTCTGGCCATTCGGAAACCACTCCAAAAAGTAGTAACTGTCAAGAGCAATAAGGAGAAGCCAAATCGAGACGAGACAGTGGGAAAAGATTAAGTAGACTGATAATTATTCCAGAAGTAATCACCGTAATTGTTAATACATTTGTTTCAAGACGAAACAGATGGCCAAGCCTTCACTAAAAGATGTTTAAGGTTGCCTATGGAACTGCACCCAGGCGTCCACGTCTTCGTCTGACGCTAATCCGTGGCCACGAATGTCTATGGAAATCGCATGGAGAGAGATCTGGACTGTATGAAGGATGTGTAAGGGTTTCCCAGTAAAACTTTTGCATCGTAGTCGGAACAACTTTGGTAAGCTGTTGGTCCGGCTAAGCTGCAAAAGTTTCACTGGGAAGCCCTTACACATCCTTTATACAGTCGAATCTCTCCCCATGGGATTTCCATGTTTCTTGGTGCACTGAAGAAAGATATTCATGCCCATCGATTTGCTTCAGACGAAGAGGTGCACACCTGGGCACAATCGTAGTTCCGTAGACAACCGCAAACATTTTTCCATGAAGGCGTTGACCATCTTGCCTCACATTAGCATAAATGTAATAACAGTTGTAGCGGTTACTTTTGAAATGAGAAACAGATTACTTACTTTTTTCCATGTGTCTTGTTTTCAGTTGGCCGCTCATTATGTGTCTCACTATTTTTGGGTACAAAATGAAATAGCAGGGGGTCAGTCAGTGTCGGTTACATATGGGGGGAGGGCAGGGGGGAGCGACCCCCCCCCTCCTCCACCCCCCACCCTTGTGGGGCCGCCAGCATTGCCACTCACACCGCCCCCGCCAGTCAGCCCGCAAGCCATTCGTTCGTTTCTTTCCTCAGTCGAGTCGACTGAATCGAGTTATCGAGTAATTGTACTTCCCTATAGCACGCACGTCCGCGTCATCGTATTTTACACGTTTCTGTGTGGCACATAGATAGCTAACACATACCTGCGAGAAAAGTCACTGCCATTCTAGTGATCTCGATACGTCATTCCGTCTGACATTTGTTCGAGAGAAAAATAGCGAATATTTTGCTGTTTTGTGACGTAAAAGAGGCTAATAGGAGAGATTTTTTAATACAAACATGTATAAACGCCCTTAATGATCGTGATTACTATGCACACGCTGTACAAAATATTTGCTTGGCTACCTGAATCTATTGCTACAGTAGAAAGAGGTTTTTCAACACTGCGGAGTACAAAGACATGGCTGTGGTTGACAATGAAGGAAGATCGACTTAATGGTTTAGCTCTGTTGAATACTCACCCTGACAATGATTGTTCTGTTGAAGTAATTAAACAATTTTCCAGAAAGAATAGGCGCATAGAATTCGTCATTTAAGGAAGAGCAGCACAATTGTAACTTTTTTATATCATAAGATGGCACTGTCTTGTATATTGAGTAATCAGTATAAATAAAACTTTCTTAAACTTTGCATGTGACTTGATTACTTTTTATTATGGTAAAAGTAAATGTAGCTCATCACTAGCGGCCCCTCCTTGAGGTTTTTCTGTACCCGCCACTGGAGTCAGCTCAGGCGAATATAGGGGGTACCGCTGCACTTTGTGGGTCAGTTCTTGCAGTTTTGAAGCGATCACTTCAGATGAATGAGATAGTGCTTTGTCGCAATGAAACAGCACTTCCTAACGTCTCGAGTGGAACTGTATTTCGTTCATTTAGTTGCCACAGACTTTTAATGAAACTTCCTGGCAGATTAAAACTGTGTGCGGGCCAGGGACTCGAACTTGGAGCCTTAGCCCTTTTTTTTTAAAATCTAATGGATAAATTCGATAATTATCGTTCGTGGCATTTGGTCTGGGCGGACGTCATGAGACATCCGTTCAAGTTCACCGCCAGTACCCCGTCTCCTACCTTCCACACTTCACAGAAGCTCTCCTGCGAAACTTGCAGAACTAGCACTCCTGGAAGAAAGGATCCTTTCTTCCAAGACTCTGGAAGTTTCGCAGGAGAGCTTTTGTGAATTTTGGAATTTAGGAGACGGGGGTACTGGCGGAAGTACGGCTGTCAGGAGGCGTGCTGATTCGTTCTCGGGTAGCTCAGCCAGTAGAACACTTGCCCACGAAAGGCAAAGGTTCCGAGTTCGAGTCTCGGTCTTGCTCACAGTTCTAATATTCCAAGAAGGTTCACATCAGCGCACACTCCGCTGCAGAGTGAAAATTTCATTCTATAGACTCTTAATATTTCATTGCGTATAGTCCAATTACTGTTTCCCTTTTTCTAAGAAGTCTACGAGTATGGGCCCTGTGAATTCCAAATTGTCATTCCAAACACTGATCAGACAGTTTATAATTAAAACGCGCAAGTTTCTTTAAAGAACATGTCTCTCTGACCCATCTCTGTCAGTACTTATTGTAATTGCAAGATATCTAGTATTATTTTTAAACTCCTAATACTAAGTTACTATTACTGAAAGCAGAACAGATACCTCAGGATCGTAGGAAGAATATGGTATTTATATTAATCAGAAGGAATTTGAGTAGAATGATACGGAATAAGCGGGCGTGTATTATATATATTATGGTAATGTATTGTTTTTACGTTGCCCATCAGAAGTGATAGAGCATGAGTTGATTTTTATGTAGAACCATACCATAATTGATTATACAGGCATTATTTAACTCAGACAGTTGTCTCCAAGAATTATACAAGAGATACGCCCACACAAGTTGAAGGTTAAAAGGTAGTCGCTGCTAGAAGATATGCGCTGCAGCTGTAGCAATTCGAGAAGAGCTACCCTTTATGTTTCTCGTTTTCCCAGTCAAATATTTCTGGCGCACAGTACACAAACAATAGTTAAAGCAGCGAGGCAATACCGTGTCTTTTGTCACCGGACGAATGAACCGCTTCCTGCGTCGAGACAGAAACGTATAGCAGCACACGTGGCAGCGTTGGGCGTTTGGTACGGCATCTGTAAAATGTGATGCGCCAGGCGCTTTGCTTGCGCGCTAACATCGCCAGCTGAAATAAAGAATATTGAATGGGCAATCAAATCAAGCTGTTATAATTAAGGATTCGATAAATGTTATTATTCTATAAATGTTATTCTTGGAAAATTGAATGTTTTCCTTAATGTTTTGCGCAGAGACTGAAAGTTTGGCACTGTATGTATGTCTTCCAGCCATGTAGGCACTTTATCGCGTTCTTTTATTCCTCCGAGCTTCATTTAATCATCCTGTTATCAAACTAAACATTCAGTTACAGTTTACTGCGAAGACTGTACAGTTACAATTACTGTACACTTTTAGCAACGATGCAATTTCTTCGCCCACTAAACTTACCAGCATGGTTCTTCATATCTGTAGCTTTTTCATTGAATTTCAGAAAAGGCTCAGACGGTGGGGACTACAGGATAATTTTTTATCTTGGAGAAGTATTTTCGATCCACTTGATGATGATGATGATGATGATGATGATGATGATTATGATTATGATGTTTGGTTTGTGGGGCGCTGAACTGCTCGGTCATCAGCGCCCGTACAAAGTCCCAATTTTTACACAGTCCCTTTTTTTTTTTACTCTGTCCACTGTCACGAATAATGATGATGACAACACTAACACCCTGTCCCCGGGCAGGAGACACATACGACCAGAATCTCTTTGGATTTTCTGAAAGGTTTCGAGACAAAGTTTCATCGTGGAAACTATTATACGCATCTATCATTGAAGTATGCGTTAAATTTCAAGCTTCTGTAAAAGATAGCCAATCTTGGGTGTTTTACGTCCGTTTAAATGTGGCGTGCTTTTCTCCCTCGTTTCTGCAAATGTTCTGACCCGTTTTGTGTATCAAGAATGATCAACCACATATGGTGTAGCGTTACAGGAGTGGAGATTGTCCCTCAGGAATGCGTCAAGTGAATTTTTATCTGCTTTTTTTGAAAAGGTGTATTTTTCGTTTATTTTTGAAGGTTTTGGAGTTACATATTCAGTCTCGTTACAGCACTGTGTTTGCTAATCCCTGGACCCGTTTTGATGCTTTTATTAACTCAAGATTATTGTGTTTTCACAACCGTTTGATATTCAAATGTGTGTGAATTCCTAATGAACGAAACTGTTGAGGTCATCGGTCCCTTAACTTACACACTACTTTAACGTATACTGTGAACAACACACACACACACACACACACACACACACACACCACACACACTCATACCACACACACCCATACCCAAGGGCGGACTTGAACTTCCGACGGGAGGGGGCCGTTTAGCATTCGTATGGGATTATGAACTTGCTGCTCGAAATAATTTTCAGAGAATGTGCATAAACTAAGCAGTGGACCGGTTCAGGTGAACTAACGATGCTGTTACCTGCATGAAATTATTATTGAGTAATAGTAAATACAGAACGATGTGGATATAGTTTTGCACAATGGCAGCTCTAAGTGAGAATAAATGCAAGATAATGTCCGTAAGATGGTGAAATTACCAGAATCACCCGATTACAAGATTAATGGTTACTTCTTGGACCATGTATCGGATTTTTGTTTATTTGTTTATTTTAAGATGCTAGTCTTCCGACTAATTTGAAGCGGCCCAACACGGTTTCTCTCTTGCGACAAATTCTTTATATCAGAGTAGCAATTGCACTCTATGTCCTCAATTATTTGTCAGATGTACTCAAATCTCAGTCTCCCCCTCTAGTTGTACAGTTTGCAGCTCCCTCAAGTATCATGGCAGTTATTCCACAATGTCTTAACATATATCCTATCATCCTTTCCATTTCTCTTGTCGGTGTCTAACATACGAGTATACTTGTTTCCTAGTCGATTCGGTGGGGAACTTCCTCATTCCTCATCCTATCAGTCCACCTAATTTTTAACATCCTTTTGTAGTATCACATTTCAACCGTTTCGATACTCTTTCACTTCCATTTTCCTACAGGCCTTTATTCACTACTACCACCACTGCTATACTCATTTTCAGTAATATCTTCCTCGAATTAGTTCTGTCCAGGAATGCCATCTCTGCACGTGTCAGTCTGCTTTTTATGTCTCCCTTCCCCACACATCATGTGTTATGTTGATAGCAGATGAGCAACGCTTCGTTTACTTAGCTATCCCCTATTTTAATGTTAAGTTTCTGACTAATCTTATTTCTGCTACTCTCCATTATTCCCGTCCTTCTTCGGCTTATCCTCAATCTATGTTCTGAACTCATTAGACTATGTATTCCATTCAAGATATCTTCCTCGCTTTCAGTGAGGGTAGTACTTCATTCTTGGTCTTCCCTCCTTATTGTTCTCTCTCGAGTGCTGTATGTAATGCACACTTCCCTTCTTACGCTTAAGCTTAATCCCTGTATGTCTAAGAATTTTGAGGCTCTTGCACCTTTGCACATTGTCAAAAGAGTTTTGTAGGCCGAAGAATCCTACGAACATGTCTTAAGCCTTGTTTCCATCGTCTGCCCCTCTCATGCCTTTTGCTTATTATACTACGAACAAATACCTTATGATACGAACAATTAAAGTAAGTAGTTATAAAGCGTCAAACTGACGACGTAGAGTTTTTGGAATGGTTCTACGAAGCAGTATTACAGCATTTGCAGTCCTTATTGTTTGGGTACTATCTGTTACACATGGCTGCATTCGCGTGTCAGAATATTTCTTATGATGAGCGATGGTGAGTAAGTAAGCTACTGTAAGTGCAATAACACCAGTTGTCCTCACATGTTCGCCTCTTCCAGTAAGGCTAATAGCTCGTGATGTGCTCTCCGCTCTCGTCCCCCTCCCACCTGCAACGCTGGTTCAACGCATGATGTGTCGACATGTACAATGTCACTACCGAGCATTGTGTAGAGCCGACCGCCGTGGCCGAGCGGTTCTAGGCACTACAGTCTGGAACCGCGTGGCCGCTACGGTCACAGGTTAGAATCATGCCTCGGGCATGGATGTGTGTGATGTCCTTAGGTTAGTTAGGTTTAAGTAGTTCTAAGTTATAGGGGACTGATGACCGCAGAAGTTAAGTCCGATAGTGCTCAGAGCCGTTTGAACCATTTTTTAGCATTGTGCAGAGAGAGCAATGGGCAGGACCGCTAATTCATGAATCTACATCTACATCTACATCTACATGATTGCTCTGCAATTCACATTTAAGTGCTTGGCAGAGGGTTCATCGAACCGCAATCATACTATCTCCCTACCATACCACTCCCGAACAGCGCGCGGAAAAAACGAACACCTAAACCTTTCTGTTAGAGCTCTGATTTCTCTTATTTTATTTTGATGATCATTCCTACCTATGTAGGTTGGGCTCAACAAAATATTTTCGCATTCGGAAGAGAAAGTTGGTGACTGAAATTTCGTAAATAGATCTCGCCGGACAAAAAACGTCTTTGCTGTAATGACTTCCATCCCAATTCGCGTATCATATCTGCCACACCCTCTCCCCTATTACGTGATAATACAAAACAAGCTGCCCTTTTTTGCACCGTTTCGATGTCCTCCGTCAATCCCACCTGGTAAGGATCCCACACCGCGCAGCAATATTCTAACAGAGGACGAACGAGTGTAGTGTAAGCTGTCTCTTTAGTGGACTTGTTGCATCTTCTAAGTGTCCTGCCAATGAAACGCAACCTTTGGCTCGCCTTCCTCACAATATTATCTATGTGGTCTTTCCAATTGAAGTTGTTCGTAATTTTTACACCCAGGTACGTAGTTGAATTGACAGCCTTGAGAATTGTACTATTTATCGAGTAATCGAATTCCAATGGATTTCTTTTGGAACTCATGTGGATCACCTCACACTTTTCGTTATTTAGCGTCAACTGCCACCTGACACACCATACAGCAATCTTTTCTAAATCGCTTTGCAACTGATACTGGTCTTCGGATGACCTTACTACACGGTTAATTACAGCATCATCTGCGAACAACCTAAGAGAACTGCTCAGATTGTCACCCAGGTCATTTACATAGATCAGGAACAGCAGAGGTCCCAGGACGCTTTCCTGGGGAATACCTGAGATCACTTCAGTTTCACTCGATGATTTGCCGTCTATTACTACTATTACTGCTATTGAAGTAGCTGTACGTTTTACAACGTGTACATCATGCAAAAAATAGCGTGGAAGTATGACTGACCCAGCTAAGCATGTAACCATTATTTTGAATAGTATCACATAGCTCATATCAATCAATGAAAGCATTTTCACAAATACGATAAGGATTAAAAGGTGAAGAGTAAATTGCTTTTGTAAGGATGAATATGTTTCCATAATTCGAGTCATCTTCTTCAAATCAATAAGCATCTTATACTACATACTTTGTATAATAGGCTACGTTCTTCCCCAGAGCTCAAGCTACTCCATACCAAATTTCATCGAAAACGTTTCAGTGGGTTAGTCATGAAAGCGTAACAGAGAGAGCTACTTTCGTATTTATAATACAAGTAAGGATAAAACTTCCAATTATGATATTTTTTCGTCATTCTATTCTTATGAAATAATGCCTGTACGGTGCTCCAAGCTATACTCAGGTTACCTCTGAAAACGCTATGAGAAAAGTCGTCTAGTAATTTTGGAAATTACCGTGCTCAAACAGAGGAACAGGCAGATACGACGGTTTAACATAAAACCAAATGATGATATCTTTTTTCCGTTGTCCGAATTTGATGAAATAAAGCCTATATAATGCCCCAAGCTATACTAACGTTACCTGCGAAAACGCGATGAAAATTCGTCTCGTAGTTTTGGAGAAGCGCGTTCAAACATGCAAACAGACAGACTCGACAGTCTAAAAGGTGTATTATTAGTGCAGATAACAGTAGACATCAGTCAAATCTTGAGATGCACTGCTGAGGTCGTAATAGGTCGCTATAGCCATAGGAAAATGCAAGGAAAACTCTCCGATAACTTGATTTAGAATGTTTTGAGGAAAGATTTTTGTGCATAAAATGTTAGATAAATGTAGAGAATAGGTATTACAGGAAGACTGTAACATTTTAGCCGGCAGCTCACTTCATGGTATGCCTCGCATAGCGTCATGAGAATGGGATAAGAGAGTTTAGAGAACGTTCAGTTACGCAAATTAAATTGATCAGAAAATCGCTCAATATTTATAAGAAGTGCCCTCAGTCATGTATGGTATAGTTCCTTGTGGTGTACATGTATAGAAATAGACGTAAATTGTTTTGTATGTTTCGCAGACCTGATAACGTGTAGCTTGAAGACACAAGTTACAGACGTGTTGAAATTATTGGGCGAAAGACATTTTTTTCCAAAACTTTATATTTATTACACATTTCCATCCACATGCAGATTATATTTGTGCATTCAATACTTTGTATGCATGCCTTTGTTCCTAATCAACATTTTCATCATTTTTGGAATAGTTTTTCTTAACTTTTCACATGAAATTTTGATATCATTGACATGGTACCAGATTTCCTCAAGTTTCTCCATGAGATATTGTTTGGCGGTTATTGCAAATTTCGTCACTCTCTGTGTCGCAGTAGACCATATTTTTTCAATCTATCAAGGCTATTCCCTGGCCAGGGCAACACTTTCAGTTGATTTTCTTCCAAGTAGTTGGAAATACTTTTGGCTTTGTGGCAAGGTGCCCCATCATGCATGAAAATAGCATTTTTATTAAGAAACCACTCATTTATTTGGGGGAAAAGTTTCTTTCCAAGGATTTATTTATACTGCTTTTACCTCATTGTCCCTTCAACAATGTGTGATCTGTCACAACCTTTCATGGACATCACACTCCAGGCCATAATAGAAGTTGGATGCTTCACACATTTCTGCACACACTCAGCTTCCAACTGTTGTCTAGGTCTGCGACGAGCATAATAGCTGATTTCTTCCATCACAATGAATACTGAAGCATGTGTACAAAATTGCAAGTTAGTGAAGTTGGGAATGGTAGCATAGGAGACCTCAACAGTCTCAAAATTCAAATGTGCATTTCTTCAGAATCAATAAAACATCACAATTTCAAGCCAAAACTCCTAACTTTAGAGATCAGACAAACTTAATTTACAATATAATTCCACATACCTTAGCCAAGTCCTCTCTTGTCCACTTCTGAACTTGTTTAGCCTACGGCAATCTTTTGGGTTTCATGGCAGGTGTGATTTCCTTGGCCGGCATGCCTTTAAACCACATTCAAATAGCCTCCTCCTCGCTGTCACAGGTGAAATTTCAACATCCAAATCTTTCAGCTGATGGCTCACGTCTGTAGAAGTAAGTTTACGGTTCATTGTTGTCATGTTTGTGAGTCTTCTCATTGTTCTAGGACTGATTTTTCTTTTACGTCCACATTTTCCTGTCCTGTTTGGCTCGTATTCACCACCCTTCTACACTGAAAGTTTGATTCTGCTGACAGTTTTCTGCGATATTGTCATTCTGTCAGCAATTTCTTGCTGTGTATTACGATTTTAAAGAAGTTGTACCACAACTGAAACTTTCCGAGGCGAAACATATTTTGTCTTCCCCATAACCTCACTTTCTTTGGAAATTCCACGATTTATTACTACAGCTAAAAACATGCAGGTCCACAAGCTATATAATGTCTTGTTAATGTAGCAAGAAGTTGACAAAATAATTAAGAAGCTGAAGTATAGGACAGAAATATTACTGTAAATGCAGTTTCAAAGCATGTGGACAGACAACTAGCAACAACACCATTTGGAGGGAAAATGATAAATGTTACCAACCGTGAAAAATTCAATGGTTTGTTAGTTGCTTGGAACGGAAATTTCGTGGCATCATCAGACCATTAAAACAAATAAATTGTTACACTCTCCTCTCCTATTTTTACACCAGAAAACTTAAGAGTATCACAAATAATAGTTTAGTCTAATAATTTGAACACGTCTGTACATCTCATGTGTTGTGCGTTTACCTACAAATACGAAGTTAGTGGTTTGTGTATCAGAGGGAACTTCCTGTGTTTTCTAACGATACTAAATAAAAGTACGTGTTGAAATAGCTTGTTTGGTGCCTTCAAAAGCTTATGAAATATTGTGTGTTGTCACATACGTATACAATAATTAATTTATTTATTTGTCTCGAAGAAAGCAGTTAATTACACTATTCACAGCAATTTTTCCGTTGCATGTGTGACATTCCACATGTCTTTCCAAATTATTTCATATGGTACTGCTCACGCAGCTATTACAGAGCAGCGTAACCAACGCAGAATAGCCGTTGCGGAGCGATATGGATAAATTTAACGATTCCTGCATTCAATGCGGTTTATACGGGGCGGCGTCGGCGGGTGTGTTTTGAGAACGAGCCGAATATACTGCTTCGAAGATTACACGCCATCTGGGCACTTGGCAACCTTGTACCAATTGTTTGCTGTTAGTATCGGAGATGACACCGTGTTTTCAGTAGCCACTTGTTTTGAAAAATCGACTGCTATAGTCCCAGTTAAATCAACCGATTCAGAAGAAGATGAAGTACAGCACTTTATCGTCGGCCAGTCGCGTATAAGCCCACTCTGCTGGCGGCCTGTGAGATCAAGGGGAAGTACTGTTTATCACTTCTGCAGGTTTCGTAAATCATTTCTCTCTTTACACTTCGCTAACTACTACTAAGGTATATTCACGTCTGTTTCACAAATTGGGAAATACTAAAATGATACTTGTTTGACTGAGATATTGTGCTTACAAAAGGTATACCGGGTGAGTCACCTAACGTTAACGCTGGATATATTTCGTAAACAACATCAAATACTGACGATCGATTCCACAGACAGTACGTGAGGAGACGGGCTAGTGTAATTGGTTAATACAAACCATAAAAAAATGCACGGAAGTATGTTTTTTAGCACAAACCTACGTATTCTTAAATGGAACGCCGTTAGTTTTGTTAGCACATCTGAACATATAAACAAATACGTAATCAGTGCCGTTTGTTGCATTGTAAAATGTTAATTACATCCGGAGATAATGAACCTAAAGTTGACGCTTGAGTACCACTCCTCCGCTGTTCGATCTTGTGTATCGGAGAGCACCGAATTACGTAGGGATCCAAAGGAAACGGTGATGGACCTTAGGTACAGAAGAGACAGCACATTACGTCCACATGCTAACACCTTTTTATTGGTCTTCTTCACTAACGCACATGTACATTACCAAGAGGGGTCAGGTAAACGTACACACGTGGTTTCCGTTTTCAGTTACGAAGTGGAATAGAGTGTGTCCCACTGGAACCTCGTCGACTTATGTGGTATCAGCATGATGGTGCACCTGCACATTTCGCAATTAGCACTAGGCTGACCCTTGACAGGATGTTCCACGGGCATTTCATAGGACGTGGAGGACGCATAAATTGGCCAGCCCGTTCTCCTGATCTTACACCTCTGGACTTCTTTCTGTGGGGTACGTTAAAGGATAATGTGTACCGTTCTGTGCCTACAACCCCAGAGGATATGAAACAACGTATTGTGGCAGCCTGCGGCGACATTACACCAGATGTACTGCGGCGTGTACGACATTCATTACGCCAGAGATTGCAATTGTGTGCAGCAAATGATGGCCACCACATTGAACATCTATTGGCCTTACATGTAGGGACACACTCTATTCCACTCCGTAATTGAAAATGGAAACCACGTGTGTATGTGTACCTCACCCCTCATGATAATGTACATGAGCGTCACTGAAAAAGACCAATAAAAAGGTGTTAGCATGTGGACGTAATGTGCTTTTCCAGTCTCTTCTGTAACTAAGGTCTATCACCGTTCCCTTTGGATCCCTACGTAGTTCGGTGCTCTCCGATACACATGATCGAACAGCGGAGGAATGGTACTCAAGCGTCAACTTTAGGTTACAATATCTCCGGATGTAATTAACATTTTACAATGCAACAAACGGCACTGATTACGTATTTGTTTATATGTTCAGAGGTGCTAACAAAACTAACGGGGTTCCATTAAAAAAACGTAGGTTTGTGTTAAAAAACATACTTTCGTGCATTTTTTTGTGGATTGTTATAACCAATCCCACTAGCCCCTCTCGTCTCGTTCTGTCTGTGGAATCGATTCGTCAGTATTTGATGTTGTTTACGAAATATATCCAGCGGTAATGTTAGGCGACTCAGCCTGTATACTTTTCCTAGTCTGAAACACGGGTGATAGTTAAACGATTTGGTGAACTTAGCTTTCAGGTAATTAGTTTCGTGCATTTTCACGAGACTTCTTATGAAACGGAAAGCATTCTATATATATGGGGTATCAAATAGGTAATGGCACCAACGTTTGGATAGTGTTCTCGAGAGCAGTTGTGATCGACAGATAGACTAGCTGGTCAAAAGTATCCGGACACCTTGCTGAAAATGAAGTGGCGCCCTTCATCGATAATGCTGGAATTCAGTATGGTGTTGGCTCACTCTTAGCCTTGTTGACAGCTTCCACTCTTGCAGGCATACGTTCGATCAGGTGCTGGCCGGTTTCTTGGGGAATGGCAGCCCATTCCTCACGGAGTGCTGCGCTGAGGAGAGGTATCGATGTCGGTCTCTGAGGCCTGGCGCGCGCGGCGTTGCAAAACATCCCACAGGTGTTCTGTAGGATTCAGGTCAGGACTCTGTGCAGGCCAGTCCATTACAGGGATGTTATTGTCGTGTAGCCACTCCGCCACAGGCCGTGTGTTATGAACAGGTGCTCGATCGTGCTGAAAGATGCAATCGCCATACCTGAATTGTTCTTCAACACTGGGAAGCAAGAAGGTGCTTAAAACATCAGTGTAGGCCTGTGCTGTGATAGTGCTACGCAAAACAACAAGGGGTGTAAGCCCTTTCCATGAAAAACACGACCACACCATAATACCACCGCTCCCAAAGTTTGCTGTTGGCACTACACAAGCTGGCAGATGACGTTCACCTGGCATTCGCCACACCCACACCCTGCCATCGGATCGCCACATTGGGTACCGTGATTCGTCACTCCACACAAAGTTTTTACATTGTTCAATCGTCCAATATTTACGCTCCTCACACGAAGCGAGGCGTCGTTTGGCATTTCCCGGCGTGATGTGTGGCTTATGAGCAGCCGCTCGACCATAAAATTCAAGTTTTCTCACCTTCCACCTAACTATCATAGTACTTGCAGTCGATCCTGATGCATTTTGGAATTCCTGTGTGATGATCTGCATAAGCGTCTGCCTATTACACATTACGACCCTCTTCTGCTATCGGCGGTCTCTGTCAACAGACGAGGTAGGCCTGACGCTTTTGTGCTGCACGCGTCCCTTCACGTTTCCACTTCACTATCACATCGGAAACAGTAGACCAAGGGATGTTTAGGAGTGTGGAAATCTCGAGTACAGACGTATGACACTAGTGACACCCAATCACCTGACCACGTTCGAAGTCTGCGAGTTCAGCGGAGCGCCCCATTCCGCTCTCTCACGATGTCTAATGACTTTTGAGGCCGCCGATTTGGAGTACCTGGCAGTATGTGGCAGTACAATGCACGTAATATGAGAAACGTATGTTGTTCGGGGTGCCCGGATACTTTTGATCACATAGTGTATGTTTCTTATGTGCTAGAAATGGCTTGACGTCCGCAGTGAATTATGAGAACCAGTGGGAAGACAGGTGCTGCAAAACCTAATCTTAAATAGCTGTTTTGCCTACCCGGCCGTAACCTAGTGTCTTTTTTTGGCGAAACTTGTCCAGCGAACAGTGCGGATGTAATGCTAAATCGGATTTGACCTGATGAGTTTAACATGATTTATATTCTAGTTGTGAATTTGACATGTATAACTGCAGTACCATTTCGAGAGGTGTATTAGAAAGAATAGAATGGTTATAAATGATAGACAAAAATGATTGTAAAGGTCGAATGTCAATATCATGTTTCAATCAAGGACTATTTTCCTGAAATAGACGATGGGGGGAGGGTGTTAATTGTTTACATAGGCCTCTTTTTTCCGTTGTCTTCTGAGCAATTCATCAGGGGTCTTGTAAAATTATTCATTTGACACTTATACTACGACGGTATGGTGAAAAGTAATACCTCCGAATTATTAATGTGAAAACTGTTAGACTGTTTCAAAGAATAGAAAACTTATTAACATCCTTATTCTTTATGTGTACATACACTCCTGGAAATTGAAATAAGAACACCGTGAATTCATTGTCCCAGGAAGGGGAAACTTTATTGACACATTCCTGGGGTCAGATACATCACATGATCACACTGACAGAACCACAGGCACATAGACACAGGCAACAGAGCATGCACAATGTCGGTACTAGTACAGTGTATATCCACCTTTCGCAGCAATGCAGGCTGCTGTTCTCCCATGGAGACGATCGTACAGATGCTGGATGTAGTCCTGTGGAACAGCTTGCCATGCCATTTCCATCTGGCGCCTCAGTTGGACCAGCGTTCGTGCTGGACGTGCAGACCGCGTGAGACGACGCTTCATCCAGTCCTAAACATGCTCAATGGGGGACAGATCCGCAGATCTTGCTGGCTAGGGTAGTTGACTTACACCTTCTAGAGCACGTTGGGTGGCACGGGATACATGCGGACGTGCATTGTCCTGTTGGAACAGCAAGTTCCCTTGCCGGTCTAGGAATGGTAGAACGATGGGTTCGATGACGGTTTGGATGTACCGTGCACTATTCAGTGTCCCCTCGACGATCACCAGAGGTGTACGGCCAGTGTAGGAGATCGCTCCCCACACCATGATGCCGGGTGTTGGCCCTGTGTGCCTCGGTCGTATGCAGTCCTGATTGTGGCGCTCACCTGCACGGCGCCAAACACGCATACGACCATCATTGGCACCAAGGCAGAAGCGACTCTCATCGCTGAAGACGACACGTCTCCATTCGTCCCTCCATTCATGCCTGTCGCGACACCACAGGAGGCGGGCTGCACGATGTTGGGGCGTGAGCGGAAGACGGCCTAACGGTGTGCGGGACCGTGGCCCAGCTTCATGGAGACGGTTGCGAATGGTCCTCGCCGATACTCCAGGAGCAACAGTGTCCGTAATTTGCTGGGAAGTGTAACTGCATGTTGACGTCGAACATAAGCGGTAGTCACAATAATGTTACTGAACTGTGTATTTTGTTGACTGCAACCTACACTGGAAGAAATGACCATCGTAATAGAAGAAGAAAAATGAGTGCTTGCAGGGAAAGGTTCACGTGTACATTTTTCCCACATACCTGAAAGTGGTTCTGTAAACCCTCTGCCTAGCACTTGGCTGTGAACTGCAAAAAAAGAAAAATGGCTCTAATCACTATGGGACTTAACATCTGAGGTCATCAGTCCCCTTGACTTAGAACTACTCAAACCTAACTAACGCAAGGACATCATACACATCCATGCCCAAGGCAGGATTCGAACCTGCGACCGTAGCAGCAGCGTGGTTCCGGACTGAAGCGCCTAGAACCGCTCGGTCACCACGGCCGGCTGTCAACTGCAGACCAGTTATGTAAATGTAGATGAAGATGAAGATGTAGAGGCGCAGGGAAGTGGGGTAGTAATAGCGTACACCGCAGTATTTTTACAAGCGTAGCACAATCACATGCTGCACGTCTTGCGCTCTACTGAATGACGTGGTCTTTACACCAAGAGCAGAAAACGGACGTGCAGTATATCGCATACTTGCCACTCACGACCGAGGAGCTGAAGTCTCTACGTTGCTTGGCTGTGTGCGTCGACTGGGACCGCTACTTTCTTACAACCTTATAACGTCACAGAAGCATAAGCAGGCTGACCTAGCGTGTTTGGTTACTGTCGTGGAGGTCGCGGGTTCGATTCACAGCCACCACCTCTGCTTTATCTGTGGTGTAATAATGTGGATGGTTCACTCAGCCTCGCTACATCGTATGACAATCAGCCTGACTGCGAAAGCAGCGAAACTGATCAGCAAGTTGCCGAAGAAGCATCACATTTAAATACTTGCAGAAAGCTGGGATGACACACGACGTTTATTTGCTAACATCAGTTGCTACTTTTTCCAGCTTCAAGAGCAAGGTGCATGACGTAATTCGACTTTACAAGAGTGCAGACCATGGGATCTAGGTCTAGATGGTATGGCAACTGTAGGAGGAGAGCCATTTTCTAATAAAAGTTTGTGAATCCATTTAAGGGAACACGGTCGGTGCTCCTCAATTAACGGCAAAAGTTCCGCTTTCTATGCATATCTAAGGAGAAGTTTCTGTCCATTTGAGACCGAAAATCTGTTTTAAGTAGGCAGATTCTGATGGCCTGCTAAAAGTATTGCAGCGACCAGTCAAATGATTGGTGGAAGAGCTGTTCAAATGTTGTGTGAGAATGTGTAGGGTCTCCCTCATGCTGGAAGTACATTGCACTTTTTGTGACTAGGGGAACTTCAGAACTTCCTTTGGTACATACAATCGATTGCATTTTGTATTTATTCCTTACTAACTAAGAAGTAGTGCCAACGGCAGAGAAGATATCCAAAGGCTTAACGATTCATTTATTTTTAATTTCATTAATCATAATCGACATTTTCAGAAAGCCTTCAACATTGTCGTTCATTATTTAAAGGAAAAAACA
The DNA here is from genome assembly GCF_023897955.1 of Schistocerca gregaria. Lineage (NCBI taxonomy): Eukaryota > Metazoa > Arthropoda > Insecta > Orthoptera > Acrididae > Schistocerca > Schistocerca gregaria. The sequence continues at coordinate 787,430,718 of NC_064923.1, forward strand.
CTTCGTAACAACACCGGAAAAAACACAAAACACTGTGGACCACATTCGAAAACATACAGTGCGTGAAGAAAAATATGGAAACAAAAATACAACACATTACCATGCCTAACATGAAAACCCGTAGGAAACCCGTCGCATTCAAAACAGCTTCCAGTCGTCTCGGAACGGTTAAATGCAGGTCCTCTATGGATTTTAAGGGAATCTTATACAATTTTTTCTGCACAAGCGTTCCATTACATAGATATCTGGCGATTGTGGTGGCAAGGGAAGATTCGAAAATTCATCCCGGTGCTCACAAAACCTGTTCTGGAGAATCCGGGTCGAAAGAACACAGGCCCAGTCCGCTTGGAACATAGCGTCACCATTGCGGAACAAACACTGTACCATGGGATGTACCCGATCAGCGAAAACAGTCACATCAATCTTGGCAATGCGATCTTGCAGAGTAGCCATGGAGCCCCTGGAATACCACGATATGGCACTCCAAATTATCACCCAATCCCCATCATGTTTCACTACTGTTACGTAAACATGGCGGGAACTACGAAAGTGTGCAGCAAGACTCATCCGAATAAATAATTTTCTTCCATTGCTCCATCGTCTAGGTTTTATGGCTTCGGTATCGTGTTTTCCTGTTGCTGGCATTCACATCACTGTTAAACGGTTGTGTAATTCCATCTCGCCCTGCAATGCCCTGCTTAAGGAACTTCATTCGGCCTGCTCTAGTGCTGGGCGATTGTGACATTCAGTTTTGCATTGACTTTGTGAAGGGTCCACTGGTAGGTGGAGCCCAATTTTGTAATATAGTTAATGAAAAATGGCCTGAAACGATTGTCATATGTAGAAGAGATTTATTTTGACACCACTGAACCACAGATGTTGCCTGAGTGGCAGAATCGATTGCAAGTAGGGGTAAGAAGGGGCGCGCGGAGCGCAGTGGCAGTTGCCATTGCACTCTGTCGTGGACAAACCTAGTGGCTAGCTGTAAGAACTTAGTTGGTAGTCTATGGACGCAGCATAATACAGTTTTTATAAAATGAAGTGATGAATGCTACTGGAACTCAAAGATAAAGCAACTGGAACATATTTGTAAGGTAATAAAATTTTGTATATTTAGTTTTAAATGGGCAGCAACGCAATGTGGATTTTGCTAATTCTAACAGTACCGACCCTTGAATGTAGGAACCAAGTACCTGCCATCAGATTTAATGCACAGGTTGATTAGGTATACCCGATTTGTAAGATTTTGTGTATTTTGTAAACATTATCCAGTAAAGTTAAATTTCGGAATCTATTTTGTCAAACGATTTCAGACCTTTTTTCATGTAACGATCCAAGTGTTTTTGATTACGACAGTAAGTGATTAACTGTAGAACTGTTGAGAACTTCACTGATTTTGAAGTTGATGTAGAATGTTCCATATCATATTTTGTGATGGTGTAACCTTATTTTGAATACAGTTTTCAAACTGAAGCATTCGGTCTTAGCATACCCCCTTAGCACTGCGTCATCCTCTTTCACGTCGTGTTTATTTAAATCTAATGAATATTTATTTATAGAAATCAGTTTTCAATCAGAGTCAGAAAAATATTAATGTGCTGTAATCAGAAAAGTAATTATGTTTTTAACAACTTCAATACGGGCAGCATTGCACAACGCTGAGCCAGTATCAAAAATTATCACTGAACATTTGCAAGGTTATTCATTTGCCAACCAATCTACTGATATTAATTGTGTGAAGCTATTTTACGCCCGCCATTTCACTTCGCTGTGCCAATATTGAATATTTTCTATGCTCACTGTGGGGAGAACAGAATACAAAGATTACATCTGTTGCGATTCTAGAGCTAAGGAAAATTTATTTCATTGTTTATTTGTACAGGGAATTTTATCAGTTTATTGCAAAGCGCCATAGAACTGGGTGCTCGTGAGACTGAGTAAATTTCAGAGGGACTGATTTCATTATAGGCATTGCATACTGGTTTTTCAGATTAAGGTTTTTTTTATTACAGTAATATGATTAAGCACCCCATCTGCTCAATAACACATCACACAGTAAGTTTGCATAACACAAACATTACGCATTCCATATTCATTAACAAACAAAAACAAACCAGAATCTATTTTTTAAATGAGCGTTACAACTTTTACAGCTTTATTCGCATTATTTTTCATCACAGACCTTTTCCAAGAACCGTCTGCCACAATTACTCATCTCGCACTTTCTTCTACGTTGTCACTCAGAGGATAATGTATTTGTGCTTGATGCGTATGAGCTATAAATATTTGATACGATGCCTCTTGTAACATCGAACAAGTCAGCTACCTCGGTTATGGAAGAACATACCCTACAATCATCAACTATTCACCCACGTTCGAAGTCACTTAGCTCCGACGTAATGTCCTCAAAATCACACAGAACACGTTTCGCATCGTGACTGAAGTTTGCGACGTATTGAGGACATTGCATAAGTGCCGTTCGTTGTCAAACACGACAGCGCTATCTGTTACTTTGGCTAGAATCTGTATTTATTCCCAAGCATGCATTTCGCGCTGTGTTTCCGTATTTTATCCAGCCCTTACAGAATAAGATATTAAGATACTTCATCGCTTACCGAAATCACATGCAGTGGATTTAATGGAAGCGCTGGAAATTTGTATAGACCACCAAAAGCAAGGAGAAATGTCTCAGTGACAAACAATACAGTGAATCGACTAATTTCTTCAAATGTATTTAAAGCCATAATTGTGTTCATTGCTACATAGACTCCACTCAGTATTAGCAACAAAATAGTATAAAATAGAATATAAAGCATACCCAATAATTTAAATAATCAGCAGCGTTGGAATATAAGTGACAGCTTGAGTTAAGCCATGTAATCCACGTAAAATTGAGCGCCTCTTACTGTAGCTGGACTCTTCGGGAAATCACACTGACATAATATCTTTGTCCGTTTTTTGATTTCACGTATATAACAGTGTGAGAGTTGGTTTGCATTTGTGTGGACTTGCACAATGAAAGAGGCACAGTACTGTAAGCAGACAGACAAAAAATACTGTTTTTCTAACGTTAGCACGTAAAAAATCACAAGATTTATCTTTTTGGATTTATGTTTGCAGTAAAACCACAGAAAGACGACTGCAGAGCAAGAGAGGCAAAACAACACACATGCGCACATCACAGAAAATACCAATGTGTTTATTTTTACTTGATAATGAGAATAAAATTTCGAAACTATGCGTGAAAAAACACAACTGTTGCAGGCTTTTATTTTATATATCGCCTACTTATTTATTTTACAAAAAATATCGTCCGCAGGTCGCTGTCACAACGTTTACATGCGATTCAACTACTGCAAGATGAAAACAGCTTTTCGGAACTCATTTGTTGTGTCGCCAGCGCACATTAAGCCCGAATCGGTTTTACTACCCCTATCAAATATGTTTTCAAGCGTCAGTCGTTTCAAACGACATGGATCATGCCATAACGCGAACAGTGAAAAACAAAATTTTGGAGAGCCTGAATGCATTTAAAATTTGTTAGTGAGCGTTCTTATTCAAACATTTAGGTGACTTCGAATGGCAAAAACATCACAGTGACTAAAGAAAGGTTCCTACTTTTGGTCACGGAAATAGCAGATGTTTTGTTATGAGCCATCTGTGGTCACTAACAGAGAAGAAAAATAAAATGAAAAAAAGAGAGACAGAGATAGATAAAGAAAGGGACAGAGAGAGAGGCAATGAATACAGTAGTGTATACATTAGTCGATTAAGCTGTGCAGTGTGGAGTCAGTTAGTTAGACTTTGTTAATTCAGCAAATGCAATCGATTTACGTTCGTGTCTCTTTCCACCTAATACAGAAAAATGCTCGTGTCTTCTATTAAGGAAAACGCACACTGTTGAAAGATGTACCAAATTCACATTTTTGAAGACATGACAATGTAATTTTATACCATGTTTTACATGAAATTAACCTATTTAGTATTAAGTTTCTTTGAGTATACATATTCAACAATTTTATGGGATTAAAAATTTATTTTCAAAAATAATGTTTGCACCTTTTTCTCTGAAACTATTCAAGAAATTTCTCCAAAATTTTCTTTGTTTAATCTCTTTACAAATATTAACCTTCTATCAAGGGGTATTTTTTGAATATGTCGAATAGCAGAACTGCAATATTTTTAAATTATAATTATGTAAATATCATACGAAATTCATGCATAATTCCAAGCAGTTTGCTATACATCTCAGCTTACACTCAGAATTTGAAAATTTACTCTGACAACATATATTGGATCTGTAGCAATATGTGTACAAAATATCATAATTCTATCCTTCATAGCTTCTTTGAAGCTTAAAAAAAAAACATAATTTTGAAGAAATGCAATTTAAAGTTCAACCTAACGCTTTTTCTTGTCATCTCTTCAGAAGGTTCCAGATTTGTATTCAGAGTCCTATTTGCCTTCAAGGGTTCTCTTCTGGTTTCTTTTCCTTCTTACCTTTACCAGATCTTCAGCTGACTTTTTAGCTGCAGAAAGGCGTTTTAAATCTTCATTTCTCAAGATATCTTAAGTGAAATGCCTATTCTCTAAGTTCATTGCCTATAATACTTTCATCTTCCCTACGTTCCCCTCATTAAATACATGAATTGCATCAAAAGTTGCAATTTTGACAACTGTAGCAGATGAAAATGTAGTTTTAGAGCGTCGTTTTCATATGAGTCAATTTAGAGACTTACTTGAACCCTAGGTTTTGGCATGAACACACACACTATTTTGGAAGTTCAGGATCGACCAGAAATCTGTAAGTGGACTTGAAAACATCCAGAATACTTCGCGGAAGCCTGCCCTTCGGAAAGTAGGGTTGATATCCCTCAGAGCCTGAAGATACTTGCACCAGCTAATACGACACAGATGATGACTGTGAGGAAATTGTAGCCAACACTACACCTTTAATAGCATTAACACTGGAAGGGTTCTGTCTTATACCCTTGCCATAATATACCTGTAGAGTGTCTATCATCTTCTTTGTGGGTCTGTAGTGTCCACTATCGCCCTTTCCGTCTTCAAACTTTTTTCAGATGTAAACGAAGGCTTCTGCGGCCGTTGTCACAGTCAATAAAATTCTTCTGTGTTTTAGGCCGCATTGTCAACTATAAAGTTCCAACGTTTCGCGCGACTGTTGCAAGGCGCCTTCCCCAGGGTGTATTGCTAACTGCTGAATCAGCACTAGTTAGGTTACTTACATACTACTGCTGAATGAGCACTGGTTAGGTTACTTATATACTTTAAGTAAACAAACTAGTGATCATTCAGCAGCTAGCAATACACCCAGAGGAAGGCGCCTCGCAACAGTCGCCGAAACGTCGGAATTTTATAGTTGACAATGCGGTCTCAAACCCAGAAGAATTTTATTGACTTTTTGCAGATGGTTTGTTGTTGTTTCTAGGATAGGGAATACGGTCACAGATGATCTGTAAAACCCAATAGTATATATTACAGCCTTCTACATGTATCCCGTGCAAGCAGTCCACATAATGGTTGTTCACTGAGCTAGTACTGAAATATTGTTTCAAAAACTGAACCTGTCAGGGAGATCGCGACACACTTCGGATGCGATTTCACCACTGAAACTTTGGAAACTTATTGTCAATATGTTCTACTAATAAATAAAAAAATAAATTGAAAATTGACGCTTTCCTCCCATTTCATGAACATCCTCCCATAAATAAAGGAAATTAATAGATTTGTCGTAAGTCTAATCCTGTTCCTTTTCCTTCAGACAAAATAACTTCGTCAACATTAACCACCATTTTAAAACGTAAGTACCAGCGTGAGAACCCAGTCAGAAATACAACACACAGCGTGTTTACATGGTGCGAATTCTGATTCTGGAAATTGAAATACGATAGTCAAATCCCATTTTCAGATTTGATATTGGTGTGTCTACTTGACTTACCAGAAAGCGCTACTGGGAAGTTCGTTTCTGGAATACTAGATTTGAGATTCCATCTTAACAAATTGCACGTGTCCTCGAAGGGCAAGAATGTCATCGTTAAAGCTTCTTGCTGCAAGAGTGCGAAGCGAATTCGAAACGTTGCTGCACGGACGTGGTGTTGGTGGTGGTATGTGTATGTATGTGTGTGTTTGTGTGTGTGTGAGGGTGAGTGACAGGTTAGGGGGGCGAGGAGTATCAAGAGAGGGGGAGGGGAAGCAAAGAGGAAGACACTGTAACACACATGGTCAGATAGTTCCATTGTCGTAATACGTGCGGTATGGCATCGAACTGTGTATCATAATCGCAGCCGTTATTTACTGCAAAAAAGGGGCTATGACTGCTGTTGAAACTAGTTGTGGACTTGATACGAACACAGGAATGAAGAGTTCGCGTTATGAGCAGTTAGATTTTATACGTGGCCATCTGCGGATGTATGATGGGGAGTTGACGTACTGCGCATCGCAGTTTCCGTGTCCCTATCATGAGATCAGATAATTTGTTATGGAGCTCTTCCTGCTGTTTGGAATTTTGTGGTCGCTGCCTTCAGCTTTCCGCACACGGATGTGAAACATACACAGTACCTGCTCTGTTCGAGTACTGTGTTCTGCAGCTAGCATCGCTGTTTGCAGAACGGTCCAGAAATAGCAGTATGAATGTTGATGCGAACAGTGAATGTTATCGCGAATCTAATGGTCCGTAACGGCATTACCGTAATAGATGCCAGGGCGCGTTTACTGGTGTGGCTGACGGTGTAATTATCAGCAATTTTTATGCCTTCATGGAAGCAATTATTGGTGGGAGTTGCCCTACATATTAGCGTAGTGTTCTACTAATAAAATTTTGGAAGTTAAAGTGATTTTGAAAGCGTAATTTTTCATTTTGAACACTGGTATATTTTAGTATGTCTTCCTATAACGTATTGAAAACACACGTAATAAGCTTACCAATAAATAATGAGTCAGAACGCACGTGACACAATATTTTTGAATTCGTTTCACGCCAATCACAGATGTATAGGCATTAAAGAGAATGAATGCAGGTGTCATGCTACATTGAGCTATCCCTGTTGTCTGTCTTCAGTCTCTAATGGTGATTTATACATCGACGATGCCACGTAAGCGCATAGGAAAAACTCGCCATACCACAGCCGATCGTGTACTGTTAACGTCATCAACGTTGTACTGAAACATATGCTGCTATTAAACGTGTACCACACGCGCATTTTCTATTCACGTACTCGACCAAGTAAAATATTAATTCACTTCCATTCGTTCCTTATATCACAATACTCACTTGAGTGTACCCTGCTGTTTGTATAATTTTTAGCCTAAGAGTTAGGGTTCTTGTATTAATATGACTTATCTTACATTAAAAAAGAACGTGTCCTATCATCCGACCCCTTCTTTTAGTCAAACATTCTTCCGTAGCTGCATATCTCAGAATCTTCTACTCTGATGTCTGCACTGTTTATGGTCGAGGTTTCACTGTCGCACAAGACGACATTCACTGATAAGTAATTTCAGAGAACACTTTCATAACATTCTTTCCTTTCTCAGAAAATCTTTATTTGCTATTGCACGTTCGTATTTTATACCCTCATAATCTTTGCCATCGTTAGTTTTTTTTTCTCCCTAAACAGCAAAGTTGTTCTATGAATTTTAGTGCTTCATTTTCCCATTCAAATTCCCTCAGCTTTAGTTCGACTACGTTACTTACCCTTACTTTAGTTTACATTCATTTCATTTCTCTGTTCAATAGTGTATAGTTTTATAGAGTAGAGCAAGGTTTTGGTGGACAGAAGCTACTAGCCTCAGAAGCGAGATTCACTATAACGCCCATACGCTGTGGTCTTCGACTCGGCGAAAGCCATTTCAAATCCTAGGAATGGAAGGAACTCCGTAATTCTTAAGTAGTGAGTGCTCTATTCGTGATGATCCGACCGTCAGGAGCGGATATTAAGCCTCAGGGCCCTCAAGGTGTTATTCGAGAGTAGTAGACTAGTTGCTGGGACCGAGTTTCACCCTCTCTTTTCCTTCGCCATCATAAAAGACAGAACGTGACACCACACTACAAACACATTCGTCACAGTGACCTTCATACAACGGGCACACTTACGATACAAATCTCACATACGCTGTGGAAAGGGGCGTGTGTGCTCTAAACTTGTCCTCGGGATCTTCCAGCCAACTAAACCATCCATTCTATCTCTTCCTGAAAAGGAGCTACAGAGACAATACTAAGCAGGAATGCTCTACCAACTGAGCATACACTCCGCTATAATTCCGTCATGCTGGGGACTGCTTCTAGCGTGCTACTAAGTGCTTCTTTAATAAACTGTTGCGGGGAGGCTTCCGTGTTCGGAAACGTTGTCAGATGGGAGCTTTTTGTCGTTCCATAAGGAGAGTTCGGGTTGTTTCACACACACAGAACAGTGCAGGTGAAAGATATGTACCGGATTTCGACGGCTGGTCGGACATCTACAAGGTTTTAATCTATCAGGAAAGTTCCCATAACAGTATTCTCCGCTGCAGAATAGATGAAAGCTTAATTTTCTAGTTCAATTTATTCGACTTCAGTCGCTACCTTAATTCCACAGAAATCTTATAATAAAAGACTAAATCACATAACTAAGCAGAAACGTCACTCCGAATGAGTTACACAATGCTTGTATATACACTCCTGGAAATGGAAAAAAAGAACACATTGACACCGGTGTGTCTCACCCACCATACTTGCTCCGGACACTGCGAGAGGGCTCTACAAGCAATGATCACACGCACGGCACAGCGGACACACCAGGAACCGCGGTGTAGGCCGTCGAATGGCGCTAGCTGCGCAGCATTTGTGCACCGCCGCCGTCAGTGTCAGCCAGTTTGCCGTGGCATACGGAGCTCCATCGCAGTCTTTAACACTGGTAGCATGCCGCGACAGCGTGGACGTGAACCGTATGTGCAGTTGACGGACTTTGAGCGAGGGCGTATAGTGGGCATGCGGGAGGCCGGGTGGACGTACCGCCGAATTGCTCAACACGTGGGGCGTGAGGTCTCCACAGTACATCGATGTTGTCGCCAGTGGTCGGCGGAAGGTGCCCGTCGACCTGGGACCGGACCACAGCGACGCACAGATGCACGCCAAGACCGTAGGATCCTACGCAGTGCCGTAGGGGACCGCAGCGCCATTTCCCAGCAAATTAGGGACACTGTTGCTCCTGGGGTATCGGCGAGGACCATTCGCAACCGTCTCCATGAAGCTGGGCTACGGTCCCGCACACCGTTAGGCCGTCTTCCACTCACGCCCCAACATCGTGCAGCCCGCCTCCAGTGGTGTCGCGACAGGCATGAATGGAGGGACGAATGGAGACGTGTCGTCTTCAGCGATGAGAGTCGCTTCTGCCTTGGTGCCAATGATGGTCGTATGCGTGTTTGGCGCCGTGCAGGTGAGCGCCACAATCAGGACTGCATACGACCGAGGCACACAGGGCCAACACCCGGCATCAAGGTGTGGGGAGCGATCTCCTACACTGGCCGTACACCTCTGATGATCGTCGAGGGGACACTGAATAGAGCACGGTACATCCAAACCGTCATCGAACCCATCGTTCTACCATTCCTAGACTGGCAACGGAACTTGCTGTTCCAACAGGACAATGCACGTCCTCATGTATCCCGTGCCACCCAACGTGCTCTAGAAGGTGTAAGTCAACTACCCTGGCCAACAAGATCTGCGGATCTGTCCCCCATTGAGCATGTTTGGGACTGGATGAAGCGTCGTCTCACGCGGTCTGCACGTCCAGCACGAACGCTGGTCCAACTGAGGCGCCAGGTGGAAATGGCATGGCAAGCCGTTCCACAGGACTACATCCAGCGTCTCTACGATCGTCTCCATGGGAGAATAGCAGCCTGCATTGCTGCGAAATGTGGATATACACTGTACTAGTGCCGACATTGTGCATGCTCTGTTGCCTGTATCTATGTGCCTGTGGTTCTGTCAGTGTGATCATGTGATGTATCTGACCCCAGGAATGTGTCAATAAAGTTTCCCTTTCCTGGGACAATGAATTCACGGTGTTCTTATTTCAATTTCCAGGAGTATATATATATATATATATATATATATATATATATATATATATATATATAATAGACAAACGAGTGATAAGTATTTCAGGAATATTTGATGATATATTCAAAAGATATACCTTCAAAAATGAATAAGTTAATAACACGTTTATCCTGAAACGTCCCCTTAGAAAAATTTAAAAATGACAGTGATGGAAAACCTCTTACGTTATTTGATTTTCAAAAAGCTGAGAAAAACTGAACGTACTTTACGTATTCTGATCATCACTAAATTGACCCACAATATCTTTAGCGCAACGCAATCTGACTTTCAATAAGAATGGCCCTGACTAACAATAACCTATACCTTTCATGAATCACTTACCTCACAAAAATCTTCGTTACTCGAACTACTGCAATACAGCGAGCGCCAATACTGCCATCTAAATAAAGGATTCTAACTACTGAAAGCACTAACTACCGATAGGCATAGTTAGCAAACGAAAGATTTTGATTGAGAACGAACAATGCATTTACCTTAATAATGTTCAAAAGTCATCATGTATATATCTATGAATTCATGACATGCATCTTCACAAATTTCCTTTTTCTGGCGAACACACGTCCAGGTCGTCCGCTTATAGCAACATCTCACAAAAAAAAAACAAAAAAAAACTGTGGCATCTCTCTGTCAACATCCACCACTGCTGGTGGCTCACCTGCAACTGCGCAACGCTACGTGATGTTCACAACCAACTGCTCAACACTACACAAGCGAATATTCCAACAATACCAACCAGCCACAGACTGCACACAGCACAGTCAGTGATTTTCATACAGAGCGCTACGTGGCGTTGCCAACATAAAAACCTAAACAGCCGACTTACAGTCCACTCTGCCCCTTACGGAAGCAGTTACTGGGCTTGGCATTGATTGATAGAGTTGTTAGATGTCCTTTTGAGAAATATTGTACCAAATCGAGGACATATACGGTGGCCTTGTTGGCCAAGGTAGTATTTGGCAAGCACGAGGACAAGCAGTAGAAACGCCGTGTGCGGGCTGGCATTATCTTGCTGAAATGTAAGCCCAGGATGGATTGCAGTGAAGCGTAACACGTTGGGGTGTAGAATACCATCGACTAGAATATCGTCGACATACTGCTGTGTGTAAGGGTGCTGCGGATGACAACCAAAGAAGTCTTGCCATGAAAAGAAATGGCAGGTCAGACCATAACTTCTGGCCGTCGTGTTGCGAGCTACAGTCAAAGTGACATCCCACCACTGTCCGAGATGTCTCCAAACACTTCTTCGGCTTGGACTCTCGTTGACGGGAGTAGAATGTCCCCGATGACCAGCGAGGACGTGTCTGAAGACTCTCCGGAGAGTGTGACTGCCACCCGCCATAAGGTCGACACCCATGAGTGGTGGTCTGGGGTGCCATTTATTATCACAGCAGGACGCCTTTGGTTGTCATCTGCGGCGCACGTATGGCACAGTGGTACGTCGACGTGTTGCCCTTCATGGCAAGCCATTCAGGACTTACGTTTCAACAACATAATGCCAGCCAGCACAGTATGGGGAGTTTCTACCGCTTGTCTTGGTGCTTGCCAAGTCTTAATTTGGTCGTCAAAGTCACAGATTCTCTCCCCAAATGAGAACGTTTGGAGCATTACGGGCAAGGCTCTGCAACCAGCTCGGGATTTTGGTGATCCAACACGCCAATTGGACAGAATTTGGACGATATCTGAGGGTGGGCAACCAATACTCTATCAACCACCCAAGCCGAATAACTACATCCATAAGGGCCGAAGGTGGACCAACGAGTTACTGACTTGCTCTATTTGTGAAATTCTTTCTCCTGAATAAATCATCCAATTTTTCCGAAATTGTAATCCCTTGTTTGTCTGTAGACGCAAATCACATCTACAGATTTCCGTTCCGTTCGGATTTTGTCTTAGAGTGTATGGTGATATTTTTTCTGTAGAGCAGTCTCTCAGTATCTGTCCCCGATCATATCTTCTGATCGATACAACTACAAATCGGCTATCGTTGAACGAGTAAAGGTTAACATTGCTACAATAGAATAAAGGCTACAGTATTTCAGCTTAACTCATTTAACAGTGACACCAATATCTGAAAATGAGTACTTAGATTTCTGAAATGGCTGGCCCTTTGTGGCCGAGCGGTACTAGGCGCTTCAGTCTGGAACTGCACGACCGCTACGGTCGCAGGTTCGTATCCTGCCTCGGGCATGGATGTGTGTGATGTCCTTAGGTGAGTTAGGCTTAGGTAGTTCTAAGTTCTAGGGGACTGATGACCTCAGATGTTAAGTCCCATAGTGCTCAGAGCCATTTGAACCATTTCTGGAATGGAATGATTAAATCATGTTCTCAGGACTGCCTTTACACAGACGGCAGTGGAAATAGACAGTATAGCAATTCGCTGACAGGCTCGTATGAGATTTTTCCCACTTTTGAGGAGCAGGCGTATTGAGTAAAAACTACCAGAAGCCATTCGTCAGCTGAAATGGACGTCCAACGAAATTAGACCCTCCTTCAGCGACAATTTATCGCACAGGGCTAAAATAGAAAATGGTTGCCGCAAATAGGAAGGGGCACAAATCATGTCAGGAAGAATAACAGCAGAGATCCGTAAGTTAAGTCGCGGATTTATTTGCAGCAGGATGGGCCGTGTGTGAACTGCAGTAATAATTTGCAGCGTACAGGGCTAGTCACGTACTTTGTAGCAACTCTAAATCACTGAGGGAACACTGATCACGCGAGATATTCCTCTACGCACATTAAGTGACTGTTTGATAATTAAAGTAATTTACTGCTTAAGATCGGAAATGTTTTTCAAATTGCATTATTATTGATTAGCTCGCTTGACGAATCGGTTTTGGTCGAAGATAGACGAATGTGACTTGCCGTTGTTTCTTAGTAGCGATATGAAGAGGACACGTAGTGTAGGAGATCTAAAAGCGAGTGTAATTCTGTGTTTAATCATTTTCGTTACAAGAATTCGACAACTGCCCAGATCGCAACTGAAGTGGATGTAAATTTCCGAGTTCAACATCCGCACTGGAATCTATTTATACATGAAGTAATAAGTTAAGGCGTTGTAGTTGAACTAGGGAAGATACTGAAGACGAAGTGCTCTCAGACATAAAAACCGAGTTCGCTAAACAGGGACAGAGCTCTTGATATATGTGTCTTTTGATTGATCATCGACAGGGGACATCAGCTGGTGAAGTAATTATCAATTAATTTCGCCAACAGCCGGGTAATTGAGATGTTATTTTATTTTATTTTGACTGCTAGTTTCGGCTTTCCACTATGTCATTTTTAGGCCCCATGCCTGTTGGCGAATTTCATTAATAATTTCTTGATATCTTGCTGGAATGTCGTTGCATGAAAGAGCACGAGTCTGTTAATATGTTAGGCTATGAAAATGAACGAAAACACTACATCCTGCAAGAGAAACGGAAGAATTTAGATGAACAGTTGCTAACTTTTTAACAAACACCGGACGGGGAAGGTGTTTTCATCTAAGAACCTGGTTACAGTTAGGGATACTGCATGGGAGTTTCTCAGATAGAAAATGGATGAAACCTGTCCTCTTCATGAAACACCTGAACAGAAGCAACAAACAAAACAACGAATGATGGCTGGGTAAGAGCACTCTAAACCAAAGACAGTTTGCACAGCTGGGAAGCCTGTTGGTTTACTTGGTCGTACGAAAACCTAAACAATATTTTATTATTGTTTTTTACTGAGCTGCTGTAAACTGTCTTTGACTGAGGAACGACTAAACTCTAAATCTGGTAAGTATTCCTACACTCAGTAGACGGCTCCAGCCCTTGCAGTAGCAGTTAACAATGGTCAAAGAACATCGGCTGCGCTAGTATTCGGATTGGTTTCTCATTTTCCCTACTATCCTCATGCAACGGTAACAGATTTATTTCCATTCCCACTTAGACTGTGAACGGACATCATTTAGCTCCAATATGGCGAATGTAGAAGAGCTATGGGCAAAGTCGCAACTGACTGTAAACCTCTCTCTGGAGACGTACGACTATGTGCCAAATAAGTGGATTACGGATGGAAAGTACCCTCCGTGGTTAAATGATTAAATGTGGTAACTGCTGAGGAAACAGAGATTGTTGCATTCTCACTTCATAAAAGAACGCGTAAATGTCGAAAGAAAATCAGTAGGCGAAGCATACAAAAACTTCGAACGTCATACCTTAGTGAGACATCTTACCGAGAACCCGAGACAATTCTGGTTATAAGTAGATTACTACGCGGGTCTAGGACTTGTATCCAGTCATTCGTCAACCAGGCTGGCGTGGCAATGGAAGACACCAAAAAGAAAATGAAAGTTTTAAAATTCACTTTTCATAAATCATTCACGGAGGAGGATCGTACAAACATATAATTGACTGTCGCACGGATCCCCGCATAGAGGCCTTAAAAAATCGGCACTTGTGGCGTAAGGAAGCAACTGAATGGGTCGAAAACAAAAATACATCGCCAGGCTCGGACGGAATCGAAGTTTGGCTTTTGACTGAAAAAAAGGCGCAGGGGACTCTTCTATATGCTAAAAGTAAAGGAGCAGATCCGCATAATTACAGACCAATATCCTTAATATCGGTTTGCTAAAGAATTATTGAACACGTTCTCAGCTCGAATATAATAAATTTCCTTGAGATAGAAAAGCTTCTGTCCACAATCACCATGGATTTAGCAAGTCCCTTTTTAAATTATATTCTACAAACCATGGATGGAGGACAGCATGCTGTTTCCTTATTACTGGAGTTCCAGAAAGCATTTGACACGGTGCCCCACTGCAGACAGGATACGGTTTAAGTTCCCAGATACATAAGTGACTCGAAGACTTTTTAAGTACTAGAACAAAGTATATTGTCCTTGTCGGGCAATGTTCATTATAGTCAGGGGTATCGTCAGAGAACTGTGATGGGACACTCTTACACTCATTATACGTAAGTGATCTGACGGACAGTGTGAGCAACAATTTGCGGCTGTTTACTGATGACGCTGTGGTATACAGGAAGGCGTCGTCGTTGAATGGCTGTAGGAGTGTACAAGATGACTTGGACAGAACTTCTAGTTGGTATATGAACGGCAGCTTGCTCTGAATGTAGAAAAATGTAAGTTAATGCATAAGAGTACAAATAACAATCGTGTAACGTTACAGCATTAGCAGGGTGCTGCTTGGGAGAGTCACATCGGATACATATGTAGGCGTTACCTTGAAAAGAGATATGAAATATGACGAGCATGTAAGGATTGTAGTGGGGAAGGCGAATGGTTATCTTCGGTTTATTGGGAGGATTTTAGGAAAGTGTAGTTCTTCCGTAAAGGGAAGTGCACATAGAACAGTAGTGTGACCCATTCTTGAGTACTGCTCAAGTGCTTCGGATCCCCGCTGGATAGGGTTAAACGAAGGCATGAAAACAATTCAGAGGCGTGCTGCTAGATTTCTTACCGGTAGTTTCGATCAGTACGCAATTATTATGGAGATGCTTCATGAACACAATCGGAATCTCTGGAGATAAAATGACGCTCTTTTCGGGGAACAGTGTTGGGGAAATTTAGAGAACCGGCATTTGTGGGCGACTGCAGAACGATTCTTCTGCCGCTAACGTACATTTCGCTTAAGGACCATCAAGATAAGGTACGAGAAATCAGGGCTAGCTAACGTTAAGACCTTAAGAGAGCACTTTTCATGGTCAGTAACTATCAAAAATACTTACAAAGACAGTGCTTTGTTAAGTTGTGTTAATTATAATAGACGTTGGCGAATTCGGCCTTTTATCTCAGCGACACAGGCGTAAGTGGCGCGTTCACTGCAGGCTTAGAGGATGTCAGAAGGGAACTGTTCTAATGTTTGTCTTCTTCTTGTGGCAACTCACGGCCGTGATGACTCGTACCGATCAAGTGCTGCGCTAAACTTTTTGCCAAGTAAGTAACATAGATTCGATTGATGAGCATTGCAGAGATGGTCATCTACAAATGAGGCACATATCTGTAGTACGGAATAAGAAATTAAGTTAAGGCTGTTACTATACCACGCAATGAGCAGTGAAACTGGTTCGTAATTATTTTGCAATTTTTATTTGTTCTGATGAAAGACATAAGAAAATATGTGACATTCAGTCTCTAACAGTAATCGAATTCAGAATGGGAATAAACAAAACGGAAACTGCGCAGGCTTGCTACGAATTGTAAATATCAACTTATCTGACTACGAGTTTTAAAATACTCTCTAACGTCTCCTAACAACTGTTTTGCAACACTCCTGAACGCAACAGACAAGTTACCTCATCTTGCCGCCGCAACTGCGTAATGAACAAAATGCTAAAATATTTCAAAAACATTACTGCGATTCATGCAGAGCGCAATGCATGGACTAATTGCAGCAGTTACTGCCATATTTTTATGTATAGAAGTTGAATGATCCCTGGGGGTTTAGTCAACTAGCCTTAAACGATGTAGAGAAAAATTAAAGAAACCAATAAAGTCTATATAGCATTATTTTTGCAATATATTATTTAAACACTGACGAACTTCACACCGACTCAGGGCATTCATTCAGAAGGTAAAGAAACTAAAACTTGCACCAGACGACATCCTGGTCAGCTTTGATGTTTCTTTGTTTACGAAAGTGCCACTGAGTGGGTCTCTGGAACACATCGGTTCCATTTTCCCGCAAGACATCACAAAGCACATTCATGTTTCACCACGAGCTATTTCACGTGGAATGATAACTTCTGCGAAAGCTGGATGACGTTTCAATGGGTACCTCTCCTAGTGCAGTGGTCGCCAAGTTGTTCGTGAAACATTTTGAAGCGCAGGCACAGGATTTGGCACCTTTTAGGCCTAAGGTGTGGTACAGATATGTCGATTATACCTTCGTTGTGTGGAGCCATCTTGAAGAACAGCTCGGTGACTGCTTAAGACACTTGAAGAGCCTCCACGCCAACATAAAATTTACCCTGGAAGTAGAAAAGGATAGACAAACTACTATTTCTAGATGTGCTGGTCATAGGGGATGGTGAAAACATGGGACACAGCGTGTATCGAAAACGAACACACACGCACCGATACATACACAAACTATCAAATCACCACCCGAGCCAGAAAAGAGGCATGATTAATACGCTCGTAACGTGAGGAAGACGAATATGTGAGCCACACCACCTCAGATGCGAAATGCAACATTTGCAAAAATAGACATAATGTCTGACGGGATACCGCAGTCACTGGTTATACAATGTTACTTATAATCCGTTTCGATTGCAAAAATGTTTATTCACATGAGAGGTTTCGGTTCCTCTACAACCATCTTCAGATCTGAAATGACAATGATACTAATTTACTATTTCAGGAGTGCAAACATATTTCATCCTATCCGATCAGCATCAAATGTGCCAGAACGTACCTGCAGTTTCGGGTACAGGAGTAACCGACCCACATACAGCAACCTCCCCATGCTGCGTAACATTAAATTGGTTGGCAGAATGCACGTCATTTATATTAATTATAAAACTCTTACCGATCGTGCAAAAATGATAATTTTTCTATGTATTTTATTTCTGACAAGTACAGATTTCAATCTTGACAACTACAGATTTTAACTAAGTATTTTTAGAGATAAAAGCGAATGAGAAAAATCTACTTAATACCGTATCTGTATATGTAATGTAACAAATGTACCAGAATCCATCTGTCGGTAAGAGTTTGATAATTAATGTAAATGACGTGCATTCTACCAAGCAATTTAATGTGACGCAGCATGTGAAGATTGCTGTGTATGGACGGGTTACTCCTGTAGCCGAAATTGCAGGTACGTTCTGGTATATTTGATGCTGATCGCACAGGAAGAAATAGGTTTGCATTTGTGAAATAATAAATTAGTATCATTGTCATTTCAGATCTGAAGATGTTTCTAGAGGAACCGAAAGCGGTCATGTAAGTAAACGTTTTTGCAATCAAGACGGATTACAAGTAACATCGAAACACAGCACTTGGAAAGTCTTCTGAGCAGCAATGGGTATTCCACAAATTATATTAGAAGTACAACAGAGCCAAACACTCGGTGAAGTGACAAACAGAAAAAGAAACGTCGCATACGTCATTTCTGCCATACATCCCCAGAGTGACGGAAAGAATCGGTCGTATATCGCGCAAACGCGGTGCCAAGATTATTTACAAACCGGCAAAGAAGATCAAAGAGTGTCTCAGATCGGCAAAAGAGAAAATGGACCCACTTGCAATGTCGGGAATACACCGCATATCATGCACACGCGGAAAAGTTTATGTTGTAATGAGTGGACGATTAGTCAACACTAGGATCGCTGAACATAAGGCGACATTGCAGGTTGGCAGAGGTGGAGAAATCTGCTGTGGCAGAGCACGCACTGTGTGAGACGGACCACGTAGTAAAATTCTCCGACGTGGAAGTTCTGGCTGTAGAGAAGAACTATCACACCCGCTTGTTCAGAGAAGCTGCAGAAATACACAAAGATTGGAATAACTTTAACAGGAAAGAAGAGAGTCTCAAGGTAAACGGATCCTGGCTTCCCGTGCTGCAGCGAACGACCATCACAGGTAGCAAGAGAACTGCACCGGAAGTGACTACAGAGAAGTCCTTGGACGTTGGCACGTCAGGTACATCTAGTCTACGGTCGCGAGCTCGGCTCCAATCCAACACCAGCAATATAGACACTCGTGGTGGCGAAACGTCAGAAGAATCATCATGCTAACGTCTGTCGAAGAACATTAGACAGAATCAAATAGGCAGTTTATCAACAAATGGCCACGAAAGCCTTAATACTTTTGTAGACTTTCAATTATTCCACAATGTCTATACTTTACAAACACGTTTATCCCCCCCCCCCCCCCAAAAAAAAGGTTCAAATTGCTCTGAGCACTATGGGACTTAATATCTGAGGTCATCAGTCCCCTAGAACGTACAACTACTTAAACCTAACTAACCTAAGGCCAAAGGACATCACACACATCCATGCCCGAGGCAGGATTCGAACCTGCGAGCGTGTCGGCAGCGCGGTTCCAGACTGAAGCGCCTAGACCCACTCGGCCACTTCGGCCGGCCCCACAACAAAGATACGAATATTACTCTCAAAGTAAGCCAACACAAATCTGACAAAATCCCTCTACTGCGCAAGCAACCAACAACTACATGCAGCAAAGACGCAAATTACCAAAGATCCTCAGTTAATGCCAAAGTCTCCTGTGGTGCTTCTAGCACGACCATGGCAGGCTGCGACCTCTCATGTTGCGCGGCCTCCCTCCACCGCCCGCTGCGTCCCACCTCTTCCGACTCGCGATAATAATATCTCAGACTTGCAGTTTGTGAATGAATGCACACGGCAGAATCATAGACGTCCAACTTTCAGTAGAATAAAATAACATTCGAAACATTTAGCAAACATTACATAATGCACTTAAATCTACGAGGGCGTACTGATGCCTTTCAGTACGTATGCCGCACTGGTTGAAGCACCAAAATTGGCTCTTAGGCCTTAGAACATTCATAATAGGCGGTACATGATTAAAGCGACTATCAAGCATTTCGTGTCTGGTAAAACAGATTCATAATGTACACTTACGTGCTGAACGAGTTTGCACGTCCTACATTCTTAGCACAAGAGATTGCCATAAAGTTTTGATTAACAACTCGAAAAAAACTGATTAATGATTTGTTTAGTTGCAGGTAAAATGTCTGCAAGTTTGGTACGCGGTGAAATTCCTGTAGCACCTGCTAATTAAACTATAGAACGAAAGACTTTTTATGGAACACTTTTATTTTTAAATTGATGAAAGATTAATGATATTTAGTTAGTTGGTTAGTTAGTGTGTGTGTGTGTGTGTGTGTGTGTGTGTGTGTGTGTGTGTGTGTGTGTGTGTGTGTGTGTTCGAATGAGGAAGGACTTCGTGGTACATCGCAACTCCTATCCACAACTCCTCCTCACATAAGAAAGCTAACTCTTGACACTGAGGGCAGACACTTGTTACAAAACGTACTTCCCCTGCACTGTTCCCCTCCATTGCGGCACTTGCTTGATCTGCACACTGCAACCCCATTTAAAATCAAACAAAATGGTGCAGTATACTTACTCTTTGTAAATCAAATGATTGCTGTACTCCTTACTTCTGAGATGGCAGAAATTTAACGGCATCAGGCTGTAAATGATCTATGTCTGACCACAATCACTAATAGTAATAATAACAATAATAATAATAATACTGTGTACAACACTATACTAGCCCTTATGTCGTTACTGCTGTGTCACGCTGTCAATCCATTTATCTGTTTCGAAGCGAATAATGGACCAGTTTCTGGACTACTGCATCTACATCTACATGGATACTCTGCAAATCAAATTTAAGAGCCTGGCAGAGGGTTCATAGAACTACCTTCACATTCTCTATTATTCCAATCTCGTATAGCGCGCGGAAAGAATGAACACCTATATCTTTCCGTACGAGCTCTGATTTCCCTTATTTTATCTTTGTGATCGTTCCGCCCTATGTAGGTCGGTGTCAACAAAATATTGTCGCAGTCGGAGGAGAAAGTTGGGTTTGGAAGTTCGTGAGAAGATTCCGTCGCAACGAAAAACGCCTTTCTTTTAATGATTTCCAGTCAAAATCCCGTATCATTTCTGTGACACTCTCTCCCATATTTCGAGATAATACAAAACGTACTGCCTTTCTTTGAATGTTTTCGATGTACTCCGTCAGTTCTTCCTGGTAAGGATCCCACACCGCGCAGCAGTATTCTAAAAGAGGACGCACAAGCGTAGTGTAGGCAGTCTCCTTAGTAGGTCTGTTACATTTTCTAAGTGTCCTTCCAATTAAACGCAGCCTTTGGTTGACCTTCCCCACAACATTTTCTATGTATTCTTTCCAATTTAAGTTGTTCGTAATTGTAATACCTAGGTATTTAGTTGAATTTACGCCTTTTAGATTAGACTGATTTATCGTGTAACCGAAGTTTAACGAGTTTCTTTTAGTTCTCATGTAGATGACCTCATACTTTTCGTTATTTAGTGTCAACTGCCACTTTTCGCACCATTCAGATATTTTTTCTAAATCGTTTTGCAGTTTGTTTTGATCTTCTGATGACTTTATTAGTCGATAAACGACAGCGTCATCTGCAAACAACCGAAGACGGCTGTTCAGATTGTCTCCCAAATCGTTTATATACATAAGGAACAGCAAAGGGCCTATAACACTACCTTGGGGAACGCCTGATATCACTTCCGTTTTACTCGATGACTTTCCGTCAATTACTACGAACTGTGACCTCTCTGACAGTCACATAACTGAGACGATATTGCATAAGCACGCAATTTCACCGTATCACACTTGTCTGATACAGTGTCAAAAGCCTTCCGGAAATCCAGAAATACGGAATCTATCTGAAATCCCTTGTCAATGGCACTCAGCACTCCATGTGAATAAACAGCTAGTTGTGTTTCACAGGAACGATGTTTTCTAAACCCATGTTGACTGTGTGCCAATAGATCGTTAAAAAAAAAAAAATGTTTCAAATGGCTCTGAGCACTATGGGACTTAACATCTGTGGTCATCAGTCCCCTAGAACTTAGAATTACTTAAACCTAACTAACCTAAGGACATCACACACATCCATGCCCGAGGCAGGATTCGAACCTGCGACCGTAGCAATCGTGCGGTTCCAGACTGTAGTGCGTAGACCGTTTCCTTCGAGATAATTCATAATGTTCGAACACAATATATGTTCTAAAATCCTTCTGCATATAGAAGTTAACGATATGGGCCTGTAATTTAGTGGATTACTCCTACTACCTTTCTTGAATATTGGTGCTATGTACAACATGGAGAAGGCATTTTCTTGAGATCTTAAGCATTTGTTACGTATATGTCTCACTTTTATCATTAGTGATGTACAGCACAAGGCACAACAAATGAATGTGGTGGGTGGACTATGTGAGGAACTTGTAATCCCGACTGCATTAATGTTACTAATTTAGAAAAAGTAATATTAGTCTTACAATATTGTGATAATAGTAATGACCTTTGAAAAATAATTTAGTTTCGGGTTTTTACCCCTCAGAAAATTTCATTTTACTCCTCAAGGGGTAATTACCCCAGGTTGGGAACCACTGCGCTACGGGAACCAATCAGATGCATGGTTATTAATGAATCTGACTTGTTTGGCGCCATCTATGAACTATTTAGTAAATATGACGAACAATACACTTATTATGTTTTAATAAAGGGAGATATAAAAATAAATATATTTAAGCCATATCGATTAATAGATGCATACAGCACGTATCTTCTAATGTTTTATAAGTTTAAAAAATGTTTTTAAAAATTAAAAAAGTCTTACCCACCTGACGTTATTTAAATGTTTTTATAATAATAACCGACTCACAAGGAGAGAACATGGAAATTCTATTGCCTGATGATAAATATGAAATAATTCGAACGATGATGTAAGAATTTTACTTATGTTGCATTTTATGTAGTTAAATTTGAAGCGGCTTATTTCCCTCGAAGTTTTATATTTGCAATATCGCAGAAGGAACATCCAGCTTCTCATAGCCTTATTACACGACTTAGTTCAGACTCAGTGAGGTACTGATAATGGCGTCTTTGTCGCAGTAAAGGCATAATTGACTAACATGAACTCCAAACGACCAACCTCAAAGGTAACTAAAGTGCACGACCGTTATAGCGCGTATTTGTAGCATACCTGATTAATATCCTCATAGTTGTGCTATTAGCGGCACTCTTATGCGACTATCGCGAAATTTGAACTGATATTATCTTTCAGATGCAGAAACATGCCTACCAACTATCATTTATGTCGCACAAGTCCTTTGGTACTGAGATTTTTTTTTCCATCAATGCATATACAGGGCCAGTCGAGAACATTTTAGCGCACGAGAGACTTAGCATTCGGTATGACCTGTACAAGTTTCCATTCTCCTGGTTCTACTTTTAGGAACATCGTAGCCCGGTTAGACTGCTTGCGGATGATGCTATCATTTATCGTCTACATCAAAAGATCAAAATCCTTTGCAAAATGATATAGATACGATATCTGCATGATGCGAAAAGTGGGAATTTCTCTGAGTAAGGAGAAGTGTAGGTCATAAACATCAGTACGAAAAAGAAACCCGCTAAACATCGGTTACACGATGAGTCACACAATTTTAAAGGTTGTCAATTCAACTCTATACTTACGAATAACAATTACGAGCAACTTCAATTGGGACGATAAAATAGATAATATTGTGAGAAAGACAAGACAACGGTTAAAGAACACTTATACACTATGTGATAAAAAGTATCCGGACACCCCCAAATACATATGTTTTTCATATTAGGTGCATTGTGCTGCCACATACTGCCCTGTACTCCATATCAGCGACCTCTGTAGTCATTAGACATCGTGAGAGAGCAGAATGGGGCGCTCCGCGGAACTCGCGGATTTCGAACGCAGTCAGGTGATTGAGTGTCGGTTGTGTCGTACGTCTGTACGCCAGATTTCCACACTCCTAAACATCCCTAGGTCCACTGCTTCCGATGTGATAGGGAAGTGGAAACGTGAAAGGATACGCACAGCACGAAAGCGTACAGGCCGACATTGCCTGTTGATTGACAGAGACAGCCGATAGTTGAAGAGGATCATAATGTGTAATAGGCAGACATCTATCCAGACCATCACACAGGAATTCCAAACTGCATCAGGATGCACTGCAAGTACTATGACAGTTAGGCGGGTGCTGAGAAAACTTTTGATTTCATGATCGAGCGGCTGCTCATAAGCCGCACATCACGCGGGTAAATGCCAAACAACGTCTCGCTTGGTGTAAAGATCGTAAACATTGGACGATTTAACAGAGGAAAAACGTTGTGTGAAGTGACGAACCACGGTACACAATGTGGCGATCGGATGGCAGGGTGTGTGTATGGCGAATGCCTGGTGAAAGTCATCTGCCAGCGTGTGTAGTGCCAACAGTAAAATTCGGAGGCGATGGCGTTATGGTGTGGTCGTGTTTTTCATGGAGGGGGGCTTGCACCCTTTGTTGTTTTGCGTGGCACTATTACAGCACAGGCCTACATTGATGTTTTGAGCACTTTCTTGCTTCCCGCTGTTGAGCAATACGGGGATGACGACAGCATCTTTCAACACTATCGAGTACCTTTTCATAATGTACGACCTGTGGCGGAGTGGTTACGCGAGAATAAGATCTCTGTAATGGACTGCTCTGCGCAGAGTCCTGACCTGAATCCTACAGAACACATTTGGGATGCTCTGGAAGCCGACTTCCTGCCAGAAGTCACCGACCGACATCGATACCTGTCCTCAGTGCAACACTCTGTGAAGAATGGGCTGCCATTCCCTAAGAAAGCTTCCAGCACCTTATGGAACAAATGCCTGCGAGAGTGGAAGCTGTCATCATGGCTAAGGGTGGGCCAACACCATATTGAATTCCGGCATTACCGATGGAGGGTGCCACGAATTTGTAAGTCATTTACAGCCAGGTACATAGTGTAGTGTGCCTGCACTAATTACTTCTGAATACGTTGTGGGAGTATGCAGTGATCAGTGTTATTACAAATATTCGCTATCAAAAACAGTCTTGATAACAAATTATTTATTCCGGTGACTGGTTTCGACTACAACTGTGGTCATCTTCAGACCAATGAGTAAGAACCTTCTTCTGGTGGTAAATCACTCCACAAATTATTTATCCCAGTGACCGATTCCGACCACAACTGTGGTCATCTTCAGACCAATGAGTAAGAACACCTTTCTGGTGGTCAGTCACTCCACAAATTATTTATTCCGGTGATCGGTTTCGATCACAACTGTGGTCATCTTTAGACCAATGAGTAAGAACCTCCTTCTGGTGGTAAATCACTGGTCTAAAGATGACCGCATTTGTGGTCGAAACTGGTCACCGGAATAAATGATTTGTGATCAAGACTATTTTTGATAGAAAATATTTGCCTGCGCTAAGCTTCTCCGTTCTTTGCTAGAATATTGCTGTGCGGTATGGAATTCTTACTATATGGGAATGGCGGGGGACATCGAAAAAGTTTAAAGAAGGGCAGCTCGTTTTATATTATCGCGAACCAGGTTAGAGTGTATCGTGGACACGATACATGAGTTGAGAGGACAATTATTAATACAATGACTTTTTCGTTGTTTTCAAGAAATTTTTAAACACTGCATTTCTCCTCTGAATGCGGAAATATTTTGTTGATCTCTGTCTATAAGTGGCAGTCAATTTAAAAGGGAGACAGATGGCAATAATGTAAGTCAACTGTTTATTCTTTAAAAAATAATCGCTATAACGGGGTCAATACATTTAACCCACTGTGAGACAAGACCGTCAACGCCTTCATGGTAAAATGTGTACGGTTGCTTACGGAACCATGTCGCCAAGGTTTCTTAGACTACGTTGCAGAACTTTCGCTGGGAAGCCCTTACACATCCTCCATACAGTCCCGATCTCATCGCACGTGTCTGAAGAAATACATTCGTGGCCATCGGTGTGCTTCGGACGTAGAGATGCACTTCTGGGTACAGTCACTGTTCCGCAGACAACAGCGAACGTTTTTCCATGAAGGCACTGAGCACTTTGTGTCACAGCACGTATTAAAGGTTTTGACTGTTATTTTTGAAGTAATAAACAGTTTGATTACTTTTTGCCATCTGACCCTTTCACGTGACTGGTCCTTCTTACATAGGGAGAAACGATCAATGGAATAAAATAAGTGAAATCAAAATTCGCTCAGAAAGATGAAAGTGTTCGTTTCTGCCGCGCAGTGTACCCGATTGTCGACTGGAGGTTCGATGAACCCTCCAATGCTTAGAGACCACAGAGAGCAATCATGCAGTCGTAGATGTTAGATGTAAATAGTTCTTACTAATTACGTATATAGTAATTGCATTGCAGTTAACTATTTATAATCTAATTACACTGAAGTGACAAAAGAAATGGGGCAGCGATATGCACATACACAGATGGCGATAGAATCGCGTACGCAAGGTATAAAACGGTAGCACATTGTCGGAGCTGTCGTCCCTTCACAGGTGATCCATGTGTAAAGGTTTCCGATGATTATGGCCGCGCGACGGAAATTAAAAGGTTTTGAGCTCGAAATTGTAGCTATAGCTGGACGTATGACACATTCCGTTTGGGAATTCCTTAGGGAATGCAGTATTCCGAAAGCCACAGTATCAACACTGTGTCGAAAATTCCAAACGTCAGGCCTTACCTCTTATCAAGGGAAGCGCAGTGCCCGACTACCTTCACTTAAAGACTGAGAGCAGCGGCATGTTGACGGACAAGCGACGTTACATGAAAGAACCTCAGAAATCTATGTGAGACGTACGACGAACGTACCCGTTAGGACAGTGCCGCCAAATTTCGCGTTAATGGTCTATGGAAGCAGACTTCCGATGCGAGTACCTTTCCTGATATCACGACATCGCCGGCATCGCCTGTCCGGGGCTCGTGACGATATCGGTTGAACCCTTGACAATTGGAAAACCGTGTCCTGATTAGATGATTCTGGATTTCAGTGGTAAGACCTGATGGTAGGGTTCGAT
This sequence comes from Schistocerca gregaria, assembly GCF_023897955.1. Lineage (NCBI taxonomy): Eukaryota > Metazoa > Arthropoda > Insecta > Orthoptera > Acrididae > Schistocerca > Schistocerca gregaria. The sequence continues at coordinate 787,457,438 of NC_064923.1, forward strand.
TGTGGCGCAGACGCAACGAAGCCATGGACCCCAGTTGTCAACAAGGCACTGTGCGAGCTGGTGGTAGTTCCATAACAGTGCGGGCTGTGTTTACAGGGAATGGAATGGATATTGTGATCCAACTGAACCTATCATTGACTGAAAATGGTTATGGTTCAAATGGCTCTGAACACTGACTTAACTGCTGAGGCCATTAGTCCCTTAGAACTTAAAACTACTTAAAACTAAATAACCTAAGGACAGCAAACACATCCATGTTCGAGGCAGGATTCGAACATGCGACCGTAGCGGTCGCGCGGTTCCAGACTGTAGCGCCTAGAACCGCTCTACCACTCCGGCCGGCGGAAATGGGTTATATTCGGCTACTTGGAGATCATTTGCAGCCATTCGTGGCTAGAATTTTTATGGATGGCATTGCGCTATGACACCAAGCCACAATTGTTCGCGACTTATTTGAAGAACATTTTGGACAGTTCGAGCGAATGGTTTCACCCAGACCGCACGACATGAATTCTATCGAACATTTGTGGAACATAATCGAGAGGACAGTTCTTCTACAAACTCCCGCACTGGCAACACTTTCGGAATTATGGACGGCATAGAGTGTGCACTATGAGGGCAGAAGGAGGTCGGCTACTATATTAAAAGGTATACCATGACATTTATGACTACAGTGTATTTTCATTAGTTTTTGCAGTGATGAGGTGAGCAGCAAAATTCTACATCTACATGGAAAGTCTGCAAATCACATTTAAGTGCCTTGCAGAAGGTTAATCGAACCACCTTCACAATTTTCTGTTGTTCCTATCTCGTACAGCGCGCGGAAAGAACAAACACCTATATCTTTCCGCAAGAGCTCTGATGTTGCTTATTTTATCATGCTGATCGTTTCTCTCTATGTAGGTCGGCGTCAACAAAATATCTTCGCATTCGATTCAAATGGCTCTGAGCACTATAGGACACAGCTTCTGAGGCCATCAGTCCCCTAGAACTTAGAACTACTTAAACCTAACTAACCTAAGGACATCACACACGTCCATGCCCGAGGCAGGACTCGAACCTGCGACCGTAGTGGTCTCGCGGTTCCGGACTGTACCGCCTAGAACCGCTCGGCCACTCCGGCCGGCCTTCGCATTCGGAGGAGAGAGTTGGTGATCGTAATTTCGAGAGAAGATTCCGCCGCAACCCGAAAAACGCCTTTATTTTAATGATGTCCACCCCAAACCCTGTATCATTTCAGTGAGATCCTCTCCCCTACGTAGCGATAATACAAAACGTGTTGCCCTTATTGGAACTTTTTCAATGTACTCCGTCAATCCTATCTGGTAAGGATCCCACATTGCGCAGCAGTATTCTAAAAGACGACGGAGAAGCGTAGTGTAGGCAGTCTCCTTAGGAGATTTGTTACATTTTCTAAGCGTCCTGCCAATAAAACGCAGTTTTTGGTTAGCCTTGCCCACGACATTTTCTGTGTGTTCCTTCCAATTTAAATAGTTCGTAATTGTAATTCAAAAGTATTTAGTTGAATTTAGATTTGACTGATTTAACGTGTACCCGAAGTTTAACGGATTCCTTTTAGCCCTCATGTAGATGACATCACACTTTTCGTGATATGGGGTCAATTAACAATTTTCCCACGATACATCTTTCCGTCATTGGCCATTGCATGGATTACTTTTTGAATATCACTCCTGTCAAATGATGCCCCGTCTGCACAACATTCATCTCGGCGGCGTTGGAAGCTTTCCATGACTCGGCGTAACGTACTCCCTGGGACATTGCCGACGGCAGTTCTGATGCGATCCTTCAACTAAGGAATGGTGGCACAACGTGCTGGGAACGTTTCTTGCTTCCGGTAGCTCCAAAGGAAAAAGTCTGCACATGAAAGGTCAGGCGAGCGAGGCGGAAATGTCACCATAACGGGAAATTACTCTACCGGGAAATGTCTGTCGCAAGAAACCCATGCAAATTCTGGCAACCATTCCTGAGTTGAAGGATCGCATCAGAACTGCCGTCGTCAGTGTCCCAGGGAATACGTTACACCGAGTTATGGAAAGCTTCCAACACCGCCTAGATGAATGTGTTGTGCAGAGGAGCATCATTTGACAGGAGTCATATTCAAAAAGTAATCCACACAATGGAGAATGACTTACACATTAGTAAATGGCATATCTTTAATTATTAATTCACATAAGAGGTAATTAATAAATAACAGTTACTGCCTGATAGTGTGTGTTGTGTACATAGTTCCGCGTAGTCAGCGCATACACAACTTTCGCACTAGAGCGCGACCCGCTAAGCACAACAGCGCAGGCGCAGCGCTCGTCCGTCTCTGCACTACGAGATGGCGCTGCCTTAGAAACGGACGAAATTCTGCTTCTGCCGATCCGCGTATTAATATGTAACGCAGCCAATGAGATTGCTGCTAATGTAGAACCTTTTCTCCTCACGGATCACACTCGCGCAGTGATACCTGAACGCGCGAGGAATTATAACGAGTGAACAGACCTCCGATCAGCCAGTCTGCATTAGTCTGCACCAGTCTGTACCAGCCTATAGTCAAGTTTCAGTCAGCACCTAATAAGATTATCATATTCCTGTACATAGCCATGAAGATAAATGTGTAGACACTTTGTCAAGTATCAGAGATATGTGAGAATGAGATTAACATACCAAGACCAAAGGAACTTCAGATTGTCAATTGTAAATAGCATCCAGAATCAAGTTACGTAATGTTTATGCTTGTTATTATTTTAATAAATGTGTGTGAAATTAATCAAGTTCTGTTTAAAGTTGGTCACCGTCAATCTGCTACTCTAAGTGTGCAAGTGGCATCTATATCGTCTGACCTAACGGCAGAAGATAAACACGCCACAATAAGACCACAAGATACACTCCTGGAAATGGAAAAAAGAACACATTGACACCGGTGTGTCAGACCCACCATACTTGCTCCGGACACTGCGAGAGGGCTCTACAAGCAATGATCAAACGCACGGCACAGCGGACACACCAGGAACCGTGGTGTTGGCCGTCGAATGGCGCTAGCTGCGCAGCATTTGTGCACCGCCGCCGTCAGTGTCAGCCAGTTTTCCGTGGCATACGGAGCTCCATCGCAGTCTTTAACACTTGTAGCATGCCGCGACAGCGTGGGCGTGAACCGTATGTGCAGTTGACGGACTTTGAGCGAGGGCGTATAGTGGGCATGCGGGAGGCCGGGTGGACGTACCGCCGAATTGCTCAACACGTGGGGCGTGAGGTCTCCACAGTACATCGATGTTGTCGCCAGTGGTCGGCGGAAGGTGCACGTGCCCGTCGACCTGGGACCGGACCGCAGCAACGCACGGATGCACGCCAAGACCGTAGGATCCTACGCAGTGCCGTAGGGGACCGCACCCCCACTTCCCAGCAAATTAGGGACACTGTTGCTCCTGGGGTATCGGCGAGGACCATTCGCAACCGTCTCCATGAAGCTGGGCTACGGTCCCGCACACCGTTAGGCCGTCTTCCGCTCACGCCCCAACATCGTGCAGCCTGCCTCCAGTGGTGTCGCGACAGGCGTGAATGGAGGGACGAATGGAGACGTGTCGTCTTCAGCGATGAGAGTCGCTTCTGCCTTGGTGCCAATGATGGTCGTATGCGTGTTTGGCGCCGTGCAGGTGAGCGCCACAATCAGGACTGCATACGACCGAGGCACACAGGGCCAACACCCGGCATCATGGTGTGGGGAGCGATCTCCTACACTGGCCGTACACCTCTGGTGATCGTCGAGGGGACACTGAATAGTGCACGTTACATCCAAACCGTCATCGAATCCATCGTTCTACCATTCCTAGACCGGCAAGGGAACTTGCTGTTCCAACAGGACAATGCACGTCCGCATGTATCCCGTGCCACCAAACGTGCTCTAGAAGGTATAAGTCAACTACCCTGGCCAGCAAGATCTCCGGATCTGTCCCCCATTGAGCATGTTTGGGACTGGATGAAGCGTCGTCTCACGCGGTCTGCACGTCCAGCACGAACGCTGGTCCAACTGAGGCACCAGGTGGAAATGGCATGGCAAGCCGTTCCACAGGACTACATCCAGCATCTCTACGATCGTCTCCATGGGAGAATAGCAGCCTGGATTGCTGCGAAAGGTGGATATACACTGTACTAGTGCCGACATTGTGCATGCTCTGTTGCCTGTGTCTATGTGCCTGTGGTTCTGTCAGTGTGATCATGTGATGTATCTGACCCCAGGAACGTGTCAATAAAGTTTCCCCTTCCTGGGACAATGAATTCAAGGTGTTCTTATTTCAATTTCCAGGAGTGTATATTGCTGTCATTCGCCTACTTCGTTAGAGCGACAAGTCAAATAATCTGACGGTGTGTGTACCGAAGGTCTTAACAGTACGCACACCACAGTATGCTTTTAATATCCTACTATGAACGCTGCCGCACCCTGTACAACAACCTTTTTTATCGTCGTGACTTTCAACTTAATGTTGTCGTTTTGTCAAAATGATGCAGTTGCGCATCACTTCTTTATGTTTTCACCGTCGTGACGGAGAGAAGGTGAACATTTCCTGTCGGTCGGTAGGCCAGGGCAGCCGTTTGGCCCTGCAGCTGGGCAGAAGTGGGCCCTGGAGTTCTGAGTACGGGGAGCTCCTAACGAGTCGGGCGAGCTGCCGTGACGGGCTCGCGTAAAATGATTTAAATATACGCCCGAGGTGGACCCGTCAAAGCCGGGGCCGGCTGCAGCGAATTTCGCATGCAGATGCCGGTGGCTCAAAGGCAGCGGCCGAAGGGCCCGGCCAGTCACGAGCCGTGGCAGATCCGCCCTTCAAAAGCGCGCTTACGGCCGGCTCCACTCACAACGCCGTTTCTCCACAGCTGGTGTCAGCTCCCATAGTTACTTGATCCACGTCCGTCTAGACTTTGCCAATTCTTGCCCTACACGCACATCTCCTCCGTCATTCTCGAAGTTTTGTAGCTGAAGGTGAAAAACAGAATAACGACCATCCCAATTTTGCGCCCTTCAAAAGCGCGCTTACGGCCGGCTCCACTCACAACGCCGTTTCTCCACAGCTGGTGTCAGCTCCCATAGTTACTGGATCCACGTCCATCTAGACTTGCCCTACACGCATATCTCCTCCGTCATTCTCGAAGTTTTGTAGCTGAAGGTGAAAAACAGAATAAAGACCATCCCAATTTTGCGCCCTTCAAAAGCGCGCTTACGGCCGGCTCCACTCACAACGCCGTTTCTCCACAGCTGATGTCAGCTCCCATAGTTACTTGATCCACGTCCATCTAGACTTTGCCAATTCTTGCCCTACACGCACATCTCCTCCGTCATTCTCGAAGTTTTGTAGCTGAAGGTGAAAAACAGAATAACGACCACCCCAATTTTGCGCCCTTCAAAAGCGCGCTTACGGCCGGCTCCACTCACAACGCCGTTTCTCCACAGCTGGTGTGAGCTCCCACAGTTACTGGATCCACGTCCATCTAGACTTTGCCAATTCTTGCCCTACACGCACATCTCCTCCGTCATTCTCGAAGTTTTTTAACTGAAGGTGAAAAACAGAACATTTTGCTATGTTAAGGTGAAGCTTGATCACAAAACGGTGAAAATAACGTGAATGACCATTTCAAAACTACTAATTAGAAGCAAATGTTGACTCTGGGCTGCCTCGTTATTCCATCTTGCTTATATGCTTCCAAGTGATCTTTGCTTTTCATCTAAATACCAACACCACTTACACATACATCATCCAACTAACACATAAGTAAAAATGCTTCAGTACTGATAGCTAATTGGTTCAATAAACATCTTCGCCACCAGTCAAGAGGCAAACAATATTACATGTTACACTATATATTAGACTGCGAGAGAAATTTCTCTGGTTATACTACACAATGACAATTGGATGTTGCGAACTTGTATCTACTTTCTAAGGTTTTCGCAATGCAATTTCAATTAAACTTTTTATTATTTAATGTCTAGACTGTTTTTGAATTTTTGTTAATTGACTGAAATGCACTGTCGTATTGTACGTTGCATTGTATTACGCTATTGTGAATATTGTCTCATTGTTGTTATCGATCTGATAGTTGCCAGAGAGGTACGTCTCCGATGATCTTACCTCCTACGGAAGTAAAAAAAGGAGATGACCCTTTAGACTTGGCTGTACGTTGTTTTGAAGCCAGACTGGTCGGGTCCTGCTGCCATTTTAGTAGCCGAAAACATTAGCAGGCTGCTGTTTACGATTGCTCTGTTGTGTGCATTCAACAACTGTTTTAAATACTGAAATTTACACAGCTTGCTTGAATAACATAGTGTCAAGAAGGCAATTTCGAACTTTTTTCTGTTCTTGAATGCGTATTTGCTCTAATAATACGACACATTTAGCCTTGTTAACGTAATTTCTTTCTGTTGATGCATTTCGAATAAGGAAGAAGAGAAGGGTGTGATGTGGAAAGGATTCTTTTGTAATTCATTTTATTCCACTTTTAGTATATTTGTAGTGATAGCAAATGAAACTGGAGCACCGAAACCAATGCTTGTTTGCTTAGTGGTATCGCTTCTTGTTCGTCACATGTTCAGCTATCATCTAGTATGCAAAACATTTTCCGTGTTCATGTTTCCAAAAAATTTACCTGCGTGTTCTTTGTAAGCCCATAAATATGTGCAATGAGGAAAGGAGCAAGGCGTGCTATAGTATCTTGGGCGTGTTAACAAAGTGATCGATTATTGAAATGTTAAAGAAACAGAACTGCACACAGGTATACCTTCATTATAACATTACTGGTATTTTTTTAAAAATAGTGTAATGTTATATTTATTGCTTTTGTTGGTGGCAAAGCTTCCGAAATGGTGAAATTGTGCATAGAAAATTACTTGTTGATAATCCATTATATTCCGCCGAACAGCATCAGATTCCAGTCAGGCCGAGGAGAACGTTGACCAACTGCATTATTTAGAGGCCAGTGACTGATCTCAAAATTACGCCGTTTGCGTGATTACATTACCTGGATACTGATAGAAACGACCAGTAAAACAGATCTCAGGGACGTTGAAACAAAAGTTTGATAAAGTAATAGATGATTGAACACTAGTAGCGTTCGGTTGTGCCCACCAAACAATTCGTCAGCAACTCTCCTTCGATGTAGCCTATAAAAGTACTAAAGTGCAGCATAATAATTTGATATGTGGAATTAATGAAAAGCAAAGTAGATTCTTAATTTAAACACGGCTGATTTAATTAAATTAGCGTAATTATCGAATCAAAAGTTATAGATACGAGAGCGACTCTTACATTTTGTGAAATAGCGATCGAAAACCAACGAAAGAGTGGGAGAGCTCACAGCTCCTGCTTTTATATAATCCAAAAACAAATTACGGCGACTGTCTTCAATTTGCTTTACAGTTTCGATCATAAACATTTCTCTGGATGATTTTTTTATCTGAACAGCAAATGAACACATTCCTTACATTTAATCGTGACCTTTTCTCCTTACTTTACAGATTTATTTGCATACAGAAAATTAATTTTTAATGTATTTAGCCTTAATTAAGCGATTGGAGCATATTCTATTAATTAAACAAAAAAAATTCACCATGCAGAATAGAGTTCTTGTTTTATTAGATTGTCAGTGCGTTAGTTTCACTATAGTTTACACATATTCTCACTTTGACATCTTACCTACGATGCACCATTCGCTGTGTGGTGAGTAATAGCAATTTACAGGGTAAAAAGCGAGTTTTGAACATTTTCAAGTATTGTAGGATGCTATAAATGTGATTAAGGGAATGGTCTCAAACGCTTAAGACCCCTTAAAATTGATATTATGCTAAATAGCGTAACCTGTGCAAGATGTAGGCATGCATACCTTTCCAACAGTAGCCTATTTCCTTTTTTTACAGAACATTTCCCACCAGTAGCTGTGTAAGTTTTTCAGAAATAGCCAAAGAAGTACCTTAGAATATACATCTACTTGATCTTACTTCTGAATTTAATTTTGAGGTTTTCAAAGTATATTTGCTTTGTTATATACCAATAGATATATACACTCCTGGAAATAGAAAAAAGAACACATTGACACCGGTGTGTCAGACCCACCATACTTGCTCCGGACACTGCGAGAGGGCTGTACAAGCAATGATCACACGCACGGCACAGCGGACACACCAGGAACCGCGGTGTTGGCCGTCGAATGGCTCTAGCTGCGCAGCATTTGTGCACCGCCGCCGTCAGTGTCAGCCAGTTTGCCGTGGCATACGGAGCTCCATCGCAGTCTTGAACACTGGTAGCATGCCGCGACAGCGTGTACGTGAACCGTATGTGCAGTTGACGGACTTTGAGCGAGGGCGTATAGTGGGCAAGCGGGACGCCGGGTGGACGTACCGCCGAATTGCTCCACACGTGGGGCGTGAGGTCTCCACAGTACATCGATGTTGTCGCCAGTGGTCGGCGGAAGGTGCACGTGCCCGTCGACCTGGGACCGGACCGCAGCGACGCACGGATGCACGCCAAGACCGTAGGATTCTACACAGTGCCGTAGGGGACCGCACCGCCACTTCCCAGCAAATTAGGGACACTGTTGCTCCTGGGGTATCGGCGAGGACCATTCGCAACCGTCTCCATGAAGCTGGGCTACGGTCCCGCACACCGTTAGGCCGTCTTCCGCTCACGCCCCAACATCGTGCAGCCCGCCTTCAGTGGTGTAGCGACAGGCGTGAATGGAGGGACGAATGGAGACGTGTCGTCTTCAGCGATGAGAGTCGCTTCTGCCTTGGTGCCAATGATGGTCGTATGCGTGTTTGGCGCCGTGCAGGTGAGCGCCACAATCAGGACTGCATACGACCGAGGCACACAGGGCCAACACCCGGCATCATGGTGTGGGGAGCGATCTCCTACACTGGCCGTACACCTCTGGTGATCGTCGAGGGGACACTGAATAGTGCACGGTACATCCAAACCGTCATCGAACCCATCGTTCTACCATTCCTAGACCGGCAAGGGAACTTGCTGTTCCAACAGGACAATGCACGTCCGCATGTATCCCGTGCCACCCAACGTGCTCTAGAAGGTGTAAGTCAACTACCCTGGCCAGCAAGATCTCCGGATCTGTCCCCCATTGAGCATGTTTGGGACTGGATGAAGCGTCGTCTCACACAGTCTGCACGTCCAGCACGAACGCTGGTCCAACTGAGGCGCCAGGTGGAAATGGCATGGCAAGCCGTTCCACAGGACTACATCCAGCATCTCTACGATCGTCTCCATGGGAGAATAGCAGCCTGCATTGCTGCTAAAGGTGGATATACACTGTACTAGTGCCGACATTGTGCATGCTCTGTTGCCTGTGTCTATGTGCCTGTGGTTCTGTCAGTGTGATCATGTGATGTATCTGACCCCAGGAATGTGTCAATAAAGTTTCCCCTTCCTGGGACAATGAATTCACGGTGTTCTTATTTCAATTTCCATGAGTGTACTTAGTTTCATGTTCCGTGTATCATTTGCGCGATAAATCGTAATGATATGGAACGAGTCATTATACAGGGTGTTACAAAAAGGTACGGCCAAACTTTCAGGAAACATTCCTCATACACAAATAAAGAAAAGATGTTATGTGGACATGTGTATGGAAACGCTTTCCATGTTAGAGCTCATTTTAGTTTCGTCAGTATGTACTGTACTTCCTCGATTCACCGCCAGTTGGCCCAATTGAAGGGAGGTAAGGTTGACTTCGGTACTTGTGTTGACATGCGACTTACTGTTCTACAGTACTAGCATCAATCACATCAGTACGTAGCATCAACAGGTTAGTGTTAATGGCGAACGTGGTTTTGCAGTCAGTGCAATGTTTAAAAGCACGGGGCAAGAGCCGTGGCGCGGTACGTTTATATCGAAACACACACCGTTGGGTGGCTTGCGGAGTATGAATGTAGATTTCCAGAACGAAGGTGTCCCTACAGGAAGACGTTCGAAGCAATAGATCGGCGTCTTAGGGAGCACGGAACATTCCAGCCTATGACTCGCGACTGGGGAAGACCTAGAACGACGAGGACACCTGCAATGGACGAGGCAATTCTTCGTGCAGTTGACGATAACCCTAATGTCAGCGTCAGAGAAGTTGCTGTTGACCACGTCACTGTATGGAGAGTGCTACGGGAGAACCAGTTGTTTCCCTACCATGTACAGCGTGTGCAGGCACTATCAGCAGCTGATTGGCCTCCACGGGTACACTTCTGCGAATGGTTCATCCAACAATGTGTCAATGCTCATTTCAGTGCAAATGTTCTCTTTACAGATGAGGCTTCATTCCAACGTGATAAAATTGTAAATTTTCACAATCAACATGTGTGGGCTGACGAGAATCCGCACGCAATTGTGCAATCAGGTCATCAACACAGATTTCTGTGAACGTTAGAGCAGGCATTGTTGGCGATGTCTTGATTGTGTTGTTCTACCTACGCTCAATGTAGCACATTATCATGATTTCATACGGGATACTCTACCTGTGCTGCTAGAACATGTGCCATTACAAGTACGACACAACATGTGGTTCATGCACGATGGAGCTCCGCACATTTCAGTCGAACTGTTCGTACGCTTCTCAACAACAGATTTGGTGACCGATGGATTGGTGGAGGCGGAACAATTCCATTGCCTCCACGCTCTCTTGACCTCAACCCTCTTGACTTTCATTTATGGGGGTATATGAAAGCTCTTGTTTACGCCACCCCGATACGAAATGTAGAGACTCTTCGTGCTCGTATTGTGGACGGCTGTGATACAATACGCCATTCTCCAGGGCTGCATCAACCCATCAGGGTTTCCGTGCGACGGAGGGTGGATGCATGTATCCTCGATAACGGAGGACATTGTGAACATTTCCTGTAACAAAGTGTTTGAAGTCACGCTGGTACGTTCTGTTGCTGTGTGTTTCCATTATATGATTAATGCGATTTGAAGAGAAGTAATAAAATGACCTCTAACATGGAAAGTAAGCGTTTCCGGACACATGTCCACATAACATATTTTCTTTGTGTGTGAGGAATGTTTCCTGAGTTTGGCAGTACCTTTTTGTAACACCCTGTATATTGGCATCAATTATTTTTGTAAATATGTCTCCATGCAGTTCATTTATTAGTTTTTATGTTTTTTTTAAATTAAAGACAGACATATGTTAGGCAGTAATTCCTACACATCATCATTTACACATTACAGTAACAAATAATCTTCCGAGGAATGGAAATTGTAGTTAAAGATCAACGTTTTCGGCTTATTTTCAAATTTTAGTTTGCTGTATATCAGGTATTTTGTATCAATGGGTAAGTGAGCAAAACGTGTAGCTGCTGCATTCTAAACCCCTGTTTCTGCTACAGACAACTTTAATGTGACGCAATGAATTTCATTTTTTGTTCTGGTATTATAATTATGTACATCATTATCCCTGTTGAGGTACAGAGGATTACCTACGACAAACGTCATGAGGGAATAACTTTACTGTGAAATGGATAGAATGCTACTCACACCCGTGTGGTTCTAGGCGCTACAGTCTGGAACCGAGCGACCACTCTGGTCTCAGGTTCTAATCCTGCCTCGGGCATGGATGTGTGTGATGTCCTTAGGTTAGTTAGGTTTAATTAGTTGTAAGTTCTAGGGGACTGATGACCATAGATGTTAAGTCCCATAGTGCTCAGAGCCATCTAGGCGACTGATGACCTCAGAAGTTAAGTCGCATAGTGTTCAGAGCCATTTTACTACTCATACGCCGAGCAAAAACAGTTTTATGCCCATATGAAGGGAATTAAAAGACTTTGAACGTGGAATGGTAGTTGGAGTTAGACACATGGAACATTCCGTTTCTCAGTATTTCGAGATCCACAGTGTCAATCATATGCCGAAAATACCAAATTTCATGCATTACTCTCATCACAGTCAACGCAGTGGTCGACGGCCTTCACTTAACGACGGAGAGCAGCGGCGTTTGTGTAGAGTAGTCAGTGCTAACAGACAAGCAACATTGCTTGAAATGACGCAGAAATCAATGTGGGACTTACGAGTAACGTATCCGTTACGACATTCCTGAGAAACCGACGTTAATGGGTTATGGTAGCAGATGACCGACGCGATTGCCTTTGCCAACAGCACGACATCGCTTGGAGCGCCTCTCCTGGACTCGAGACCGTATCGGTTGGATCCTAGACGACTGGAAAACTGTGATCTGGTCAGTTGGTAAGAGCTAACAGTAGAGTTCGAGCGTGGAGCAGATGCCATGAAACCAAGGGCCAAAGTTGTCAACAAGGCACCGTGAAAGCTGGTAGTAGCCTCAAAATGATGTGGGATGTATTTACATGGAATGGCCAACTGAACCGATCACTGACTGGAAATGGTTATGTTCGGCTACTTGAAAGCCATTTGCAGCCGTTCATGTACTTCATGTTCTCAAACAACGATGGAATTTTTGTGGATGACAGTGCAACATATCACCAGACCATATTTATACGCGATTGCTTTGAAGAAAAATTCTGGACTGTTAGAGTGAATGATTTGTCCACCCAGGTCTCCCAACATGAATCGCATCGAAAATTTATGGGATATAATTAAGAGGTGACTTCGTGCACAAAAGTATGCACCGGCAGCACTTTCGCAACTGTGGACGGCTGTTGAGGAAGTGACTCAATATTTGTGCAGGGACTTACAGCAGCGTTTGAGTCCATGCCACGTCGAGTTCCTGCACTACACTGGACATAAATAGTTCATACACGATATTAGGAGGTATTCCAGGACTTTTGCCATATCATTATACCGGGTGATAAAAAACAGTATAAATTTGAAAACTGAATAAATCACGGAATAATGCAGATAGAGAGGTTGTAAGTAGGCTGTATAGGTTTTTTTAATTGGTAACGCCACGTAGCGCTGGCTGTGCTGTGTGCAGTCTGTGGCTAGTTTGCATTGTTGTCTGCCATTGTAGTGTTGGGCTGTTGGCTGTTTTGCGCGTAGCGTTGCGCAGTTGGAGGTGAGCCGCCAGCAGTAGTGGACGTGCGGAGAGAGATAGCGGAGTTTTGAAATTTGTAAGAATTGGTGTCATGAACTGAGATATATATATATATATATATATATATATATATATATATATATATATTATGACTATTAAGGTAAATACATTGTTTGTTCTCTATTAAAATCTTTCATTTGCTGATTCTGCTTATCAGTAGTTAGTGCCTTCAATAGTTTGAATCTTTTAGTTAGCTGGCAGTAGTGGCGCTCGCTGTATTGCAGTAGTTCGAGTAATGAAGATTTTTGTGAGGTAAGTGATTTGTGAAACATATAGGTTAATGTTAGTCAGAGCCATTCTCTTGTAGGGATTACTGAAAGTCAGATTGCGTTGCGCTAAAAAATATTGTGTGTCAGTTTAAGCACAGTCTTGTATAATTTTTCTAAGGGGACGTTTCATAAAGTACAAATTGACATACATACTTGGAATAACATGGGGTTTTATTAGAACCAAAAAAATACAAAAGTTCAAAAAATTTCTGACAGATGGCGCTTCATCTGATCAGAATAGCAATAATTAGCATAACAAAGTAAGACAAAGCAAAGACGATGTGCTTTACAGGAAACGCTCAATATGTCCACCATCATTCATCAACAATAGCTGTAGTCGAGAAATAATGTTGTGAACAGCTGAGCGGTAGTGAGCCAAAATATCTTAGTCTTTCATATTCGTTTGCATAGAAACAACGTGCCGAATATGAACTGAATATGCTGGCTGTGTTTGAGGCCATGCCCTGGTTAGGTAAAGCGACAGAGGATGCTATATGACGTGACAGAACATGACAGCTTGCGGCTGCCGTAACGTAAGGGACCAAACCCACAGCAAAATTGTTGACACGTCTAACGGAAAATACTTATCTGCGTTGAAAGCGAGGGAAGGTATGTGTTTAAATATTCCTCAGCTGAACACGGCACTTATTTGCCCTCCGGTAACACGGCTGACACGCGGCTGACATTTCGCACTGCACACACACCACTAATGAATTCCCGCTTCAGGCATTTAGCGCACGCGCCGGTCGCAGCTTTATATTCGCGGGGCGCGCCCAACTTTTACACGTATCGCTCCAGCCGCGCATGACTTCTCAATTTATTTCCTCGTTAGGGCGTCTGGCCGCTGCACACGTCAAGCCGGGTTATTGACGACTGTAGCTGCGCGTTGGCGGCGGCCTTCCATTTTTTACTTTTATGGCACCACAGATGGTGTGACACCTCTCCCTCCCCTCCTCTCTCTTTACTCACTCTCTCCTGCACTCTCCCTCTCTTTTCTTTCCCTCTCGATACCGCTGTCATGTTTACCGCATCAGAGAGCAACATCGCACGTTTATTAAATTGTAGTGTGCCGTACCGTGAATTTCCAAGATGTGTTTGTTTCATTGCACACAAAATCTGAAGTTGTAGAATTAGCATTAGTCGTATTTGCTTTGTTACAAATATTTCTCATGTCATACAGTTTCCTATACGCCTCCGCATGTTTGTGTGCCTTTTCAGTGTACCGTAAATTTAAAATAATGGTTGAAGACGAATATCATGTTAGACAAGGCTTAATATCACTGTGAAGTGGCGCACTCAAATGCCGAGTTGATTCTGGGAGACTTTTCTTTGCTCTTACGCTTCTGTGTGGCGTATCAGACTACAGCTGTTCATGGAAAAATTTGGTGTCATCTCTCTTTCAACCTTTCCGTCTGGTCAGCCGACAGACTTTTAATGTCAGAATGCAGAGTCTTGCGGCCGTAATACTGAACAAAAACTTGTCGGGTTTCCAGCTGCGTCAGGTGATTAAAATTACGCGAGCTTTGGGCCAAGCAGTCCTTGGCCGTTGTGAAGTGCTATGACGCCAGTTATATACACTAGGTGCCGGCTGTGGCTCACTGGTGCCAGAGTCATCGCCATATACGGGCACACGTTGAATCGGCTTTCGATGGACCCTCTTAAGCAAAAACGACTGTAAAGTCCATCAAATAAATGAAGGGGTTTCAGGCAAAACTCATAACAAGACCACCGACGAGGAACAAGAAAAGAAACTTGCTTTCTTGCCGTTCTGTGGCTCCGTGTCGGGCAAATAAGGCGCTTGGTGAAATGACACAAGATGGAATCGATTCTCAGATATCCGACAAAAATTAGTCAATTACCACTTAAAGACGCAGCAACTCTCAGAACACCTGGCGTCTACAAGATAATTTCCGAGTGTGGTCACTCTTAAGCCGGACAAATTGTACGCACTGTGGAACAACGAGAGGTTTTATCGCCCGCGCTTCCTCGAGACATTTGCTTTGGCTGACCATGCTGTAGAAAACGAACACCGGATAACAGTTAACAAAACACCGTCATAGCTCGCACAAACGTCTTTTGGGATTATGTAATTAAAGAAGCCATTAAAATGAAAAACACCGGTGACACCCTAAATAGAGACGGTGGGCTGCAGCTTCGCAATGAGTGGGATACAACGATCGTACAGTTGAAACGGGTACATCAAACGTCGAATCAACGTATGCCCATATATGGCAAAGCCGCTGGCACAAGTGACGTCACAGTCGACAGATTGTGTATATAAGGGACGTCCCAGTGGCCTATTGGTAGTCATACCACTTGGCAATGGCCAAGGAACGCTTGGCTGAAAGCGTTAATCATTTGACGCGGCTGGAAACCAAGGAACTTTTTATTCTTTACATTTTACAATTCTTGGATTAGACGATCGTTTAGGCCGTAACCCAACTATGTCCATCCGACGGGCTGTACTGTTCAATAGACACTGGGGTGCACAACTTATGAATGAAAGTAACTTTTGCATGATCTGTCACTGCCCAAGTCATGTAGTTCGATGAAACGTGGACTGTCCGTAGAAAAACGGGTACAAATTGTACAGAAGGTAACTAGAGGAACTTCAAACTGAAAGGAACAGAAATTACACTTTCATTTAAAGACAATAATTACGTTAAAGTTACTTCAATTTGTGATGGACCCCTGGACGTCACCAAAAGTTGGCATTGGTTCTTAATATGCTGTGTGTTCACCACCGATGGCAATATAAGCTCTGCAGCATGCTCCCACAATGTTCGCGATATTACTCTCTCACCTGTTTTCCGCATACGGAAAATTATTAAAGATTTTATTACAACCTGATGCAACTTGAGTGAGACATTGATGGAACCTGGTAGGGCGCTAAAAGCATGAGGTATTTTTATGATTCTTAGCTCGCAGAAACGGCGTGTTGGAGTTGAAAAGAATTCACGAGACAGGCCCACAGCACACAGCCGTTCATCGAGACAGGTCTCCAGCAGAACAACGCCGCGATACCTGTTGCTGTGCCAGCAGAAAGCCTGGGTTGGGGCGACAGTCTAAAGGAATGCATCTACACAGTGGAGTCGTAAAACAGGCATTGTGTGCAGAGCCATGCATAGTAAAAATTCACAAGTTTTCGTGTTTGCCGAATGTGCAAATTCCTCTGGCTACCTCAGTTATATAAGAAAAATCCGGTGTCTGGGGAACATTTGGAGATATTTATTACACCTTATAGGTTTGACTAACAAGCTCCAAGGCACAAGCGATTTAGATAAGTTTGAGATTGTATCTGTTTGCTTGTTGCTGTGGGAAGCAACACAACTTTGGAGAAAAACACCTGTTCGTCTCTGTGAAAACTTAAAAAAAGCTTGTAATTGGTGGTTTCTTTTTTTTCAGAGTCGCAGGTTTCTCAACTCTTGCCCTAGTTCCACATGAGTTTGTGCTGTCGTGTAGGAGGGGAGATTTAACGCCTCTAGAGCCCTGTCATTGGCTCAAGACGGTGTGAAGGTGGCGTTGTTTGCGCACTTTGCGGGAAAACAGAATTTTTTCTGGGGGAGGAGCGAAGCACTCAGGTGCGGGACTTTGGCCTGGTAAGCACTTCTGCTCGAAGCTCAGGCATGTGTGGTTGGTACTTGGGACCTGTCCTGAGACTGACTTTACTTGCGAGTAGTTCAGATGGGGGAGCCTGTGGTGAAGTTCTTACTCTGCCTTTAAACATCTCGGACTACGCATTGCCTAGGGAACACTTATTCGTTTTTGGTTTACCAGGCTTGACGTTTGGTATCCTTATCCGCTCTTTTGTATAAATGAGCCAAAATGGTTCTTGCTACGACCAGTAGACGGGTGTGACACACACTGAAATCTACCGTGATTTCAGGGCTCTGGTAGAGAGTAAACTGCGATCTGCTTGCCTGATTGCTAGACTGTGAGATTTTGCATTTATTTCGTGGCTGCCATCGATTCAAAGGTGCCGCCTCCACGTCTCACCTCTGCCACACACATCTCGCCAGCTGCAAGTTACATCGCTGCACGAAGCAAACAGGGTAACGTACTGCCGCACCGGAATTGTCAGGGCGTACAGATCTCAGTCGCCACTTGCTGTCAGCTGCATTTATGTAGAGAAACTACAGTAGATTTGATCAGTCAACGTCTGCTCAGCGTAAGATCAATTCAGGTTGCGTTATCCACATTTTTAGAGCCAGAGTACTTGACTCACTCCACTAGTTATACTGTCTCTGCCACCCACGATCCTTATCCAGCGTAGTCTTGAATCACTTGTCAGTTGTTTACGCTATTCAGACAATAACTTGTTTAGCATAATTTATGTCTGTTTTAAACAAAAAAATAAATGTTGTTAGAACACTAAAATTATGCCAGCATTCTCAATCAATTTATGTAATCCCATTAGGGTTGCCTTTCATTGTGGCGTCCCAGGCGAGGATCTCGGATTGATGACACCTTCTGTGACTGCCCGATCGCGTTGTCTACCGTAGTCATACAATTTGACGTCCCTTGCGCAGAATTTTGAATTGATGGCACGTCCTGTGACCGTCAGATAGTAGATCGTTTTGTCTAGTGAGGTTTCTGCTTCCCATGTTTAATGTGGTGAGCTGGGTAGAGTACATTCGCGTTGCTGGCGCCTAGACATAAGATTTTCGTTTGTTAGCATAGACAATTGTACTGTTATCTGAATTCGTTGTCAGCAACTAGGAGTCAGTAGCTCATGGGAGCGTAATTTAGAGTAGAATCTCAGTGGCATAGGAATGTGTAGTGTTTAAATTCGTTTGGGTCAGAATTAGAGTGCATGCTTACAAGAAGCAAGGCACGTTTGCTACAGAGTGGCGGAAGTAATTGTGTTTTGTTAACCATGGATCTACGTCAGCTTATTAGCCGTGGCCAGGCTGATATTACACGGGATTCTCAAGTAATTGCAGTTGCAGACCGGGCACAAATGTCAAACGTAGAACCTGCAGAATATGACGACATGTCCCAGTCTAATGACGAAAGTGAACGGGAGACCTCAGCAGAACGATATGTAGGCTCTGCTGGTACGAGACGCACCATCAGTGAGACTCGCAGACCAGAATCACGAACGTCACAGAATGATGGAATCTCGTTCATCTAGTCCTGGGGATATTAGCGGTGTATCTCAGTTTGACGCTCTCATGCAATTCATGAAAGAGAGATAAAGGAAGAGACAAGAGGCAGCGACCGGAGGAACAGGAGGAAAGACACAAATTAATCATAAGAACGGTCACAGACGGTATAGATGGAATCTAGAATGAGATCCCAGGAATCCAAGAAGAGCTATAGAATGTCAAGAAAACGACAGCAGTAACGCGTGAGATTGTGGACCAGGCGAAATGCAATGCCAAAACAGCGCGATTGGTAGCGCAGGTAGCACGAAAGGACACAACAGTGGCCACAGAAGAAGTTTAACTGGCAAGAACTGAGGTGTGTAAGACAAAAAAAGGCATTCGCAACTCTCCAAAAGCAAGGCAAAAAGATATTTGAAGAAACGCAGGAAAAATGAGTGAGGCTGCGAAGCGACTCGAACAGGTAGAAATCAAACCTGAAGTTAAGGATCGGTAGACCCGAGTCGCCGCGCAACAAAACAAGTTGGCTAAGGACGTTCGGCAGGCACATGAGCTAGCCGCGCAGTTGCAAACACAATCTCTTCCGGCAGAGCGCCATAGAAAGCATCGCAGAAGTGACGAAAATGGTTTGCGACTCTCGGACCCTCTACATAAGGACGTACCCCTGCACAGGGGCGAATGCAGCAGGAATATGCTCCATCCGCGCCGAAACGCGTGGTAGAACACTCTCCGTCGGTAATACGCAGCTTGTCAGAGACCGAGCCGGAAAACAACTGTACACATTTGCGGAAGTCAGAAACATTATTACGTGAATCTGAGATACCATAACAGTGCACGAGGATCGTTTGGGCACGGAGACATACAATCACGCGCTGCAGACGAGAGGGAAAATTCGTACGGTGGATACGTTGATCCTTTCGGCCACAAATTTTTCTTGACCATCCAGAAATTTTCAATTCTACAAGGAAGCAAACCACGCCGCATGAAGCAAACAGGGTATCGTTCTGCCGCTCCGGAATTGTCAGGGGGTACAGATCTGAATCGCCGCTTCCTCTCAGCTGCACCTATGTAGAGAAACTACAGTAGATTTGATCAGTCAAAGTCTGCTTAGCGTCAGATCAATTCAGCTTGCGTTATCTACATTTTTAGGGTCAGAGTACTTAACTTACTCCACTAGTTATACTGTCTCTGCCATCCAGGATCTCTGTCCAGTGTAGTCTTAAATCACCAGTTAGTTGTTTACGGTATTCAATCAATATCTTGTTTAGCATAATTTATGTCTGTTTTTTTTTTTTTAGTTTGGACAAGAAGAGAATAGAAGCTTTCGAAATGTGGTACTACAGAAGAATGCTGAAGATTAGATGGGTAGATCACATAACTAATGAAGTATTGAATCGGATTGGAGAGAGGAGAAGTTTGTGGCACAACTTGATCACAAGAAGGGATCGGTTGGTAGGACATGTTCTGAGGCATCAAGGGATCACCAATTTCGTATTGGAGGGCAGCGTGGAGGGTAAAAATCGTAGAGGGAGACCAAAAGATGAATACACTAAGCAGATTCAGAAGGATGTAGGCTGCAGTAGGTACTGGGAGATGAAGAGGCTTGCGCAGGGTAGAGTAGCATGGAGAGCTGCATTAAACCAGTCTCAGGACTGAAGACCACAACAACAACAACAACAACATGTCTGTTTTAAAGAAAAAATAAATGTTGTTAGAAAACTAAAATTATGCCAACATTCTCAATCAATATATATAGCCCCACTAGGATTATCCTTTGAGGGAGTTCTAGCGGTAGGGTTTTCAAGTCCTCCACCACTGCGGATCACAGCTGCTGGATGGCCGCTGGTGCATTGTGGATGTGCTGCGATACGTGTCTCCAACGCATCAGACACGTACTCGATTGGATTAAGTCGGAGGAATGGGCAGTCCATTCCATTCGCCGACTATTCTTTCGTTTCAAGAGCTGATCCGCCCCCACTGATCAATGCAACCGCATTTTCTGTCATCCGTAAAAATCCTGGCCGAATGCAAACCCTTAACAGATGCAGACAGGGACGGATTTAAGGAAACTGGTTCTTTACTTCCCTTTTAAATAATAAAACATTACCTACACATGGAATGTGATTACCCCTGTTGGTCACGGACGAAAAAAAAAATGACATAGTCTTTGTCAGAACGTGCAGAATCTTATGTGAGGCAAATAAGACGCCAACTTTAATCTAAATAAGGTATGCAAATGTTTATGTAGTAAAAAAAATAAATTAGGTAATTCAGTACAATTATTACATAGATGCGATAAATCAATTTAACGGGGGCCAAATGAACAATTAAAGTCAATATAATCCCAGTAAACTTGCAAAAGTAAAAACAAATTGTTGTAGGGGCCTACATAGATATCGCGCATACTCTAGATGCCCACGATATACGTGATTTTGTTTTGAAGCTGACAGCCAACGAGAAAATAGGTGCAATTTTCAAGCAGTAATGGCGGACAGCATCAGCTGGTAATATATGTAATTTTATGGTAGCTAATTTTACTTAAAAAAAAATGTACTCCCACCAAAAGAAGTTACACACAAACATTAATAAAATTATAATGAGCAGCAAAATGTCTGAGAAGAATTCCGAAAGAAAATTATTAATTGAACTTTAATTTGGTGGGTTTTAAACACTGTCAACAAGACGAAATAATGGAAAGAATATTTATTGTAACTAAACAAAATTGAGATATTGTGACACTATTTTAAAATAGTTAATTTAACTGCAATTGGCTTTAATTTTGAAATAGAGAGCGTAATAATTTTCTTTTAATGTCTTAACTGTTGCTGCAGGCAGTGCGATGACGTCAGCGATGGTCCGCGCGGATGGTGTGTGAAGTGAATCCTGGTTCGTGGCCTGAAGAGTATAATGGATCCACCTGTTTCATTAATATTCCAGTTACGGCGGTGGTCCACGTCTCCGTTGTAGTCGAATCAGCTGGCAGCACTGGTGCGATAATAATAGTTCCAGTATGTGCGTTGTCGTTGCGCGCGCGTCGTTTTATTATTAAAAGTTTATTAATCATGCGATGTGGGTAGGTTGGAATTATGCAATGTCTTTAGCATTTAAGATATATATCCGGTTAATGCCAATACTTCGTACAGTTCTTTCACCGTGTTGTCACAGGAAAAGTCACATGTGGTTTTCACTATAACAGTCCGTTAAACATCAGTTCGATTACGTCGTCGTCTTTAAGACAGTTTGGACGATATAATAAATGTTTCTTGGTGAAATCACAGCACTGTTCTTTTACTTAACATTTTGGTTTGGTCCACTTTCACCCAATTCTAACAGTTAGTGTCTCCACACGACAATGGTATCTGGCTCATGGCTAATTGTCACAAGTTCACACAGTTTGCAAAAATCGTCACCGCAAACACTCGATATACTTTTAACATTTTTCTGTTCACTTAATAATGCACGATCTCCTATTAACACAGCGGACGCACTGTAATTAATTGTTCCTCCGCCTATCACCGTCTTTCACGCCGATCTTTGCAACGTTTCTCCACCCGCGAACCGTCCACGATACCACAACAACTCGGACGCTCTCTATCGATAGTCGTTCGCTCTCTCTCTCTCTCTCTCTCTCTGACACAGTACTTCTCCTAGCCTAACCAAAGATTTACAAAGCATATAAAACCAGAACATTCATATTCGCACAATATAAAATATAAAACAATAGTAAAATGAATGAAGAAACAATGTGACGTATTAACAAATAATGGTTCAAATGGATCTGAGAACCATGGGACTCAACATCTGAGATCATCAGTCGCCTAGAACTTAGAACTACTTAAACCTAATTAACGTAAGGACCTCACACACATCCATGCCCAAGGCAGGATTCGAACCTGCGACAGTAGCAGGACTGAAGAGCCTAGAAACGCACGGCCACCGCGGCCGGCAACAAATAAAGAATAGTTGAAATAAATGATACATACGTACTACGACAAGGTAATGCACAAAAGAAAAAAAAATATTATCGACTTTCGGGGAAAGCAATATCTTTACAACGAGTACATTCTTACAGTAACATTGACCCGTCAGTGTACCTTGTTCTAAGAGCTGGAGGCCAGTACGCCAGTGAAAAACTATGCTTTTCCACACAAGAAATTTGGGCCACCAAAAGAATCGTGTTAAAGAATTCTGATCGTACTGTCATAGGTGGAGAGGCGGGAACACGTAATGCACCGGGCAACTATGTCGTATGTGATCGATTTGTTGATCCGGCCGTTATGGTGTGCGGAGGCTTAATGTTGCGTAGGCGTACTGTACTCCAAATCTTTGAACTCGGTACACACATCGACCATTGTTAATATGGTACTATAATCGTTCCCCATGTGCGTCTTCACTTTTAGAGTTACGATACGGGACCTCATCGAACTGCTTACGTGGAGGAGTCTTGGAACGAGAGGATATTCGCCAAACGGAGTGGTCTGGTAATTCTCCCACTGAAATCCCATCAAGTAGATGTGAGATATGTGGGGGAGACGTTTCGCAGCTCATCCACATGCAGCAACAGGCATCATGACTGTGCTGCTGGAAAATAGAATGCCCTACCACAAGAACTTACCAGCCTTGTGGCCATCATGGAAGCATGATGCAAAGGATGTACTTCGTTTTGTAAAGTTTCCCTCCCCCCCCCCCCCCCCCCCCGCCTCCAACTTTACAAAAGGAAGGACATTATAAATCGCAGACTTCATGGTAATTATCGTCTTTGAATAAAAGTGTCATCTCTGTTCGTCCCATTATGTATTTCCTTGTTACGTTTTGAACAGTAATGTAGCAATTATTTTTAAGTACGGTCCATGTTTCATAGAGCTTGTTACTTGGCAGTGACACATGTACGGAAGTTACTTTCATCCGTAAATTTAGTACACCAGTGTATTATACCCAACTGAAACATTGCAGTAGCGGTGACCGAAAAATAAAAAATTTACTTTACATTTGAGAATGAAGATAAAGAAGCCACCAATTATCTTGATTTACGGGAACAAGAGAGGCGGTCAGTCATCGCATTAGCATGCACAGAAAACCTACCTGTGCAGATATTTTGATTCAAAGTCTTAACATCTTGGTAGGCTCAAGATGATTAGTACGTTATTAAATTGCCTTTAAGGTAGAGAGGAATTGTGAAATCGCTATTTCAAGGAAAGTAGCAGATAGCAACGAATATTCGACTTCAGTAGTAACGAAGTAGATACAGAAAATCAAAAGGCAGCTTGAAACTAAAGTCAACGCTAGTACGCTAATTGGTGCCCAGTACTTGCTCATGAGCTATGTAGGGCGAATGACAAAAATAACTGCTAGGCCGTCTCGTGATACCAATATTCGTATGGGATTTAACACTGGCGAAATTCTTTGCTTCGTCTGATTAAATGTGGTTCGAATGTCTCACATCGGGTGGTATATCAAATAAATTGTTATAGGCATGCGCATTCAAGTTCAGAGATTTGTAAACAGGTAGAATACGGCGCTGCCGTCGGCAACTCTTATATAAGACAAGTGTATGGAGCAGTTGTTAGATCGGTTATTGCTGCTGCAACGGCAGGTTATCAAGATTGAAGTGAGTTTTAACGTGGTGTTAAAGTCGCCGCACGAGCGATGGAACACTGCTTCTTCGGGGTAGCGACGAAGTGGGGTTTTTCACGTACAACCATTACACGAGTGTATCATGAAAATCAGGAAACCGGTAAAACACCAAATCTCCGACATCGCTGCGGGTGGGAAAATATCCTGCAAGAACGGACCCAAAGACGACTGAGTAGAATCGTTCAACGTGAAAAAAGTGAAATTCTTCCGCTAATGGCTGCAGATTTGAATGCTGGGGCATCAACAAGTGTCAGCGTGCGAACCTCATCGATATGGGCTTTCGGAGCCTAAGGCTCACTCATGTACCTTTGATGACTCCACACAAAGCTTTACGCCTCGCTTGGGCCCGTCAACACCGACATTGGACTGTAGATGATTGGTGACGTGTTAGCTGGTCGGACGAGTCTCGCTTCAAATTGTATTGAGCGGATGGACGTGTACGGGTAAGGAGACAACCTCATGAATCCATGGACCCTGCATGTCAGCAGGGGACTGTTCAAGCTGGTGGAAGCTCTGTAAAGCTGTGGGGCGTGTGGAGATGGAGTGATATGGGACTCCTGATACGTCCAGATACGTCTTTGACAAGTGACATGTACGTAAGCTTGCTGTCTCATCACTTGCATCTATTCATGTCCATTGTGCCTTCCGATGAACTTCGGTAATTCTAGCAGGACACTGGGACATTCCGCGAGTCCAGAATTGCTACAGAATGGCCCCAGGAACACTGTTCTGAGTTTAAACACTTCCGTGGGCCGCCAGACTCCCCAGACATGAACATGATAGAGCATATCTGGGATGCCTTGCAACTTGCTGTTCAGAAGGGTTCTACTTCCCCTCGTACTCTTACAGATTTGTGGACAGCCCTGCAGGATTCATAGCGTCATTTACATTAGTGGAGTCCATGCCATGTCGTGTTGCGGCACACGATATGAGGCAAGTGTACTAGTTTCTTTGGCCCTTAGTGTAGAAACTGAAGTGTGGAACTTGTCCAACAACTTATGTAGGTCCACTGATTCAAAGAGCACGGTTCAGTAAGCAATGGTACAACATCGTTTGGTGAACATCTTCAGTATCGAAGAACTCTGTTAAAAACATTGATTCGTATTTGGAAGTATTATGCAATAAATTATCCTAGGTGACAGCTACTGAGAATGTTGAAATTAGCTGAGATTTTTAAACGCAGATTAGAACAGCCTCACTGTATATCAAATGATCGGAATTCAGTAGACTTTTAGCGACTTTGGAGGTTTCTACGAGTCGTCTGTCTCAGCACAAAGCTCATGTACTCTACAGTCCGCCCACTGAGAGAAGACTGCGACGACGCGTCAGCTCGCGCTCCGTACTAGCAAGACGACGGCGTCCAGAATGGTTTCCACAAGTACCACAAGACATGCGCGCCTTACAACACCGCTACGCAGACACAAATGCATTTAACAAGAAAACCCAGGAACTGTTTTCTGTAATTTGAGTTACTTCCACTTTTATGATTTTACTCTTCTAAACTTTCTTAACCCCTTATACTTCCCCAGGTTTTCGCTTTCAGTATCTTAGCGTTAATTTTATTTAACACAATTTTCACATTTAACAATATCCGCTAAGGCTATCCCTTCTACACAATTCACATGTCAATATAGTGTTCTTACTACGGCAAACGATGGCCTTCTGGTATGTAGTTCCATACGAACACGACAGGTTGCTTACGTAACTACGTAGGTAACTGCAATAATTATCTTAATAGTTTTTGGCCTCTTGTGAAGGAGGGAAAAGTTGATACTTTCATTTCTACATTTTAGTTCTGAGGATCAAATATTGATCCAAACTAGTCATAGAAAATAAAAAGCAAATGTGTAACTGGGACGGTAAAGTAAAGGATACATTTTAGATTTCATCACAGTTGGGGATCTCTCGGGACGAATATGTCAGCAATAGTGAAAATGGAATGATACTTTAATCTATCCAAGAACAGTCAGAGCAGAAGACGGTTACTGTTTATACTGCCGTCACGCTACTAGTGGGCGATGGGAACCAAACGTGATTGGTATTCATCTGCACTGTGTCTCTAGTCTATACCCTGTCACACCATGTTTAAGTGTTAACTACATACACTTGATTTCTTTCCTTTTTTCTTGTTTTGAAGTCATTAATCTTCTGAGTGGTTCGGTGCGGCCTGTCACGAATTTTCCTCTTGTGCTAAAATTTTTCTCTCATAGTATCACTTGCAGCCTACATCCTGAATTATTTGATGGACGTATTCCAATCATTTCTGCTTTCTCCTAGAGTGTTTACCCTCACCCCTCCATCTAGTACCAAGAAAGTTATTCCCTAATGTCTTAACAGGTGTCCTGTCATCCTGTCCCTTCACCTTGTCAGTATTTTCCATGTATTTCTTTCATCGCCGATTCTACAGAAAGGCTCCTCATCTTGTCCTCCAATCTCATTTCTTAACATCCATGTGTAGCGCCACATCGCAAACATTTCGATTCTCTTCTTTTCAGGTTTTCCCACAACCCATGATCCAATGCCATACAATGATTTGCTCCAAACGTACATTCTCAGAAATCTAGTCGTACCTTTCTCTCCATAGATACTACCAAATGGAGCCCGATATTTGTATCCATACGCATTTTCCCCCTCTCCGATTGCTTCTTCCTTTTCAGTGCAGTTCGCTCGGCATTTTCATGAAAGTGCAGTCCTATTTTTTGAAAGAACGCAGTCATTTTCTGCAACATCTTATAGATTTAAAAAAATGTCTAATATTTTATTCGTCTTTCAATGCTAATTGTCGCTTCTTCATTAATATTTTTGAAGCTTCTGGCAGAAAAAATGTAATGTTCTACCGCTGGAATCCCACTCTCTGGTGATATGGGGCGAGGGGGATAAAATAAAAATAAAGATAAAGAAAGTCCGCTGCTCGTGGTCGTGCGGTAGCGGACTCGCTTCCCGCGCCCGAGTTCCCGGGTTCGATTCCCGGCGGGGTCAGGGGTTTTTCTTTGCCTCTTAATGACTAGGTGTTGTGTGATGTCCTTAGGTTAGTTAGCTTTAAGCAGTTCTCAGTTCTAGGCGACTGATGACCATAGATGTTAAGTCTCATAGTGCTCACTGCCATTTGAACCAAAGATAAAGAAAGATTACGTGACGTGATCATTCAATGCAGGAGGCGACCTATAATTTTGTATTGTCAGGCAGTGCAGACCGCCAGCTGGTGGTACCTCTCAGCACTAACTTCCGTTATTGACCGAATCCAGTCGTCGATTTCTCTGCCGCAGCCAATAAGGCACCATGCCACAAAATAGCAAGCTCTGTCTTGTTTCAGCCATTTGTACTTGGGATTCTGCATACTTTATGGTAGAACGCCTGGCACGTCATTGTAAAGCCTCGACTGCTTTGTCATACGATTTATTTTTAAAAAAATTACTTATTAGAGACATTCATTATTATATGTTGACTTTTGATTGTATCCGTCCATATCAGCAGCATGTTATGAGAGGTGTTATTTTACAGCACGTTGTATAGTCCTCATGTGACAGAGTGGTGTTAGCATTGTATGATATATCAGTTCCCGGTTTCATGAACATGTAATTTTTTTCGTTGAAAATGTTAGACTTTTCCCGGCGAATCGAATCTTCAAATAACTTACGGGTTTGCTGCCGGGTGACGTCGTCCAACGCCGCCGATATTTCGACAGCAGCAGATCCTGCCATTCTCAAGGCACAAATGCAAGGAAGAAGACTTGTGCTAGGAAATTTAATACCTCGGTTCACAGAGGAGAAACAAGGAAGATGCCACACACAGAGCAAGTGTCAACACAAACAGAGATAACCAACATCAGAAATATCGATAGTTACTATTAATCAACAGGTGAGGTAGCACTAATTCTGTCCCTCTTTTTTTTATGAGAGACAGAGCCAGATTCCAAACAGCATTTAAACAAAATCCATCATCTCTGTTAATAAGGTTGCTTGATAGTCTGATTTCAACAGCTTCCTTAATAACACTATCCCAATAGCTGGACGTGCAAGCCAGAATCTTCGTGTTGTATTCCATAGGATGACCGGTGTCAAGGCAATGTTCTGCAATAGCGGATTTGCTCGGCTGTTGTGAGAGTTTGTGACGCATATGTTCAATACACCGGTCTTCCACAGTCCTGATTGTCTGACCAATATATGACATGCCACAACTGCAAGGAATACGATAGACCCCAGCCTTACGCCAACCAAGATCATCGTTCAAGGACGCCAACAGGGTCTTAATCTTAGAAGGTGGTCGAAAAACACATTTCACATCATATTTCCGCAAAATACGCCCAGTCCTGTTGGAAATGCTTCCTGCGTAAGGCAAAAAGGCCGTAGACTTAGGTGCCACTTCGTTGCTATCGTCACTCACCCGTTGCAGAGAAGGCAGAAAGTTTGGCAGCTGAGCTATCACATCTCGAAGTCACCTTTCGTCAGAATGGTTACAGCGAGGGGCAGATCAAACGTGCGTTGCGCCATCACCTAGACGGAAAGTTTATAGATTTCTTTCAACTGTAGGACTCCTAATTGTTAGGCTTTTATTATTACTGGGTACGTGATTTGAGATTTAGGTAGTTACATTGCTCTTTCCTTTCTGAACTTCAATCAAGTGTAACGAATGTCATTTTTTCTACTCCTATTGTGATCATGGTTGTCATTATTCGTTTTGAATTTTTAAGGAGTACTTACAACAAATTCCTTGAGAGAAAATATAATCTGTGATACTGTGGTTAAAATACCTGCCTCCTTAAACAATCTACAAGACGATAGTAAGTGAGTTGTTCTTATGCAGCGCTTTTGCTGAATGAAAAGCTTTTCCCATAAATGACGTATCCGAGAATGATGTTACTCAACGAAAATAATTACCAGAGAAAAATTGTACCAGGAACACACTGGTCGTCCCAACACCAGCTTCTGTGGATAACTAAGCTACAATCGTTAACTGGATAGTCGATTTTGTTTCCCTTGTAATACGGAAACGATAGTTTCTGGACAATTTATTCCTATCTGATACTGTATCTGCCAATATACCTCGTCATCCTCTGTAAGTGTTTGTAGTAACAAAAACTGTATGAAATGACCAACCAGTCGCATTGTAACATTTTCAGTGATTCATTGTTCCATTAATTTGCTTTCGAGTTTTTACGATTTACTAACGGATGTCAACAGGAATGTCTACATTCTGTCTTTTGAACTATGTACACCCGAAACCCGTCTCCCCCCTGGAGAAATTTTTACTATCAAGGTGCATGGCGTGCCGCAAAAGCCTCCAAGCGCCGACGCCACACGGCAACAGAGCCCCGTGCGGTTGGTCGCCAGCTCAGCCCCCTGAGACTACACGACTTCCCGGCTCCGTCGTTTGCAGCGCGACCTGCAGCGGGCCTTAGAGGCTGTGTAAATCGGTAAGCGAGGTCCCGCATACCACGAACCTTTTGCTACATCTGCCAATGTCACGGGCAGTCAATCAGGAAGGAGTGTACCTCGCCAGGCGCGACCTCTGCAGTTACGACGCAGCCAGCCAATAGGAGAACTCTTCTCCCGATCCACCATCGGCGCCTGCACGCCGCCGTCGTCGCCAAGGGGCCTCGGAACCAGCTCGCGGCACTGTTGGTACTCTCTCAGACTCACTTGGCAAGACTGTAGAGACTGTGAACTGTTAGAGAACGTAACTTAGGTGTTCATCTGTTCCACTGTGCTTCGCTCAAGGAGAGCGACGACTTTAATAGTGGGGTATTGAGGACTAACTCGGCTGTGGAGGCCTTCCTTCGTTCTGCTCGAGACTTCCCCGACGTAGCAAGTTTTACAGTGGCTCACAGGCGTCACGTCGGATAATGTTGTGGAAGCTGCACAATATTTCAACGAGATAGCTGCTCGTCATTTTCAGGTAATGACTGACGTATTGCTGCAATGGCTCGCAAATATATATGCCTACTCGAATCATAGAACATGTTGACATCCTGTACCCAATCCGTAGAAACGAGCCACAATCTTATTATTCACGACTTTGGAAAAGCGCAGGCAGAGGGCACTGGATGATCCTTCTACGATGACGTTATAAAAAAAGGTTCAAATGGCTCTGAGCACGATGGGACTTAACATATGAGGTCATTAGTCCCCTAGAACTTAGGACTACACTACCGGCCATTTAATTATTACACCACGAATATGACGTGCTACAGACGCGAAATTTGACCGACAGGAAAAAGATGCTGTGATATTCAAGTGATTAGCTTTTGAGAGTATTCACGCAAGGTTGGCGCACGTTAGCGACATCTACAACATGGTGACATGCGGAAAGTTTCCAACCGATATCTCATACACAAACAGCAGTTGACCTGTGTTTGTGGCCATGCGGTTCTAGGCGCTTCAGTCTGGAACGGCACGGCCGCTACGGTTGCAGGTACTAATCCCGCCTCGGGCATGGATGTCTGTGATGTCCATAGGTTAGTTAGGTTTAAGTAGTTCTAAGTTCTAGGGGACTGATGACCTCAGATGTTAAGTCCCATAGTGCTCAGAGCCGTTTGAACCATTTTTTTATTGACCGGTGTTGCCTGGTGAAACGTTGTTGTGATGCCTCGTGTAAGGAAGAGAAATGCATACCACCACGTTTCCGACTTTGATAAAGGTCGGATTGTAGCCTATCGCGATTGCGGTTTTTCGTATCGCGACATTGCTGCTCGCGTTGGTCGAGATCCAATGACTGTTAGCAGAATATGGAATCGTGGGTTCAGGAGGGTCATACGTAACGCCGTGCTGGATCCCAACGGCCTCGTATCACTAGCAGTCGAGATGACAGGCATCTTATCCGCACGGCTGTAATGAATCGTGCAGCCACGTCTCGATCCCTGAGTCAACAGATGGGAACGTCTGCAAGACAACAACCATCTCCTCGAACAGTTCGATGACGTTTGCAGCAGGATGGACTATCTGCTCGGAGACAATGGCTGAGGTTATCCTTGACGCTGCATCAGAGACAGGGGCGCCTGCGATGGTGTACTCGACGACGAAGCTGGGTGCACGAATGGCAAAACGTCATTTTTTCGGATGAATCCAGGTTCTGTTTACAGCATCATGATGGTCGCATCCTTGTTTGGCGACATCGCGGTGAATACACATTGGAAGCGTGTATTCGTCATAGCCATACTGGAGTATCACCCAGCGTGATGGTATGGGGTGCCATTGGTTACACGTCTCGGTCACCTCTTGTTCGCATTGACAGCACTTTGAACAGTGGACGTTACATTTCAGATATGTTACGACGCGTTGCTCTAACCTTCACTCGATCCCTGCGAAATCCTACATTTCAGCAGGATAATGCACGACCGCATGTTGCAGGTCTTGTACGGGCCTTTCTGGATACAGAAAATGTTCGACTGCTGTCCTGGCCAGCACATTCTCCTCCCACCAATTGAAAACGTGTGGTCAATGGTGGCCGAGCAATTGGCTCGTCACAATACGCCAGTAACTACTCTTTATGAACTGTGGTATCGTGTTGAGGCTGCATGGGCAGCTGTACCTGTACAAGCCATCCAATCTCTCTTTGATTCAGTGGCCTGCCGTATCAAGGCCGTTATTACGGCCAGAGGTGGTTGTTCTGGGTACTGATTCCTCGGGATCTATGCTCCCAAACTGCGTGAAAATGTAGTCACATGTCAGTTCTAGTATAATATATTTGTCCAATGAATACCCTTTTATCATCTGCATTTCTTGTTGGTGTAGCAATTTTAATGGCCAGTAGTGTACTTCTGTCAATAAAGTCATTTCAGAGAAAAAATAGTTCTAGCCCTTGCGCTGCTTGTTTTCGGAAGAATGTTTCATTCTGAAAAGAATCATTTCTACTGTAGCTATTCTAAATTGTAATTCAGGACATGACCATTCGGCAAATATTGGTTTCAAGTGGATGTTTCGCTCGTAAACATTCTTTGAAGTATGTTTGTTCTAGAACTATGTTTTGACTACATACTGTTCCCACAAGACGATCGGTCATCAAGAATACAAAGTTTGAAAGACGGGTTTGGTTATGTATGGGTATGTAAATTGTCTTCATAGTACATTGTACTCTGTTCAACACCGTGGAGTACATACCTTCAATCACAGAGAAAAAGCAATCAGTCTGTTGATCGATTTTCCAACGAAATGTAAGAACCGCGGCTGCTCGTATCGATTTTGTTTTCGATAGGAGTCGGCGCTCTTTGGTTTCGCGCGGTCCGCGTCGGCTAGGTGCGGCGCTGCGGCGGCAAGAGTGTCGTGGCGAGTTCGGGCGGCTAGTGAGAGAGTGGACGTGAAGTGGTTCTTGGTATGTCCGGACAGCGGCTTGGCATCTGTTTGGCCGTAGTGTGGTGGACCCGGGATCGCCATGCACTCCGCCTCGCCTTCCGTATATGCCTCCCGTCCACCACGCGGATCCTCTACGACCTGAATCCTTTCCTCCTCCTGCTCCTTTTCTCGAACATATGCTTGTCGTCTACACCTCCCGCTGCCTTGATGCCCCTCATCCCATGGTTGCTCCTGTCCTCTCCAACCCTCATCCTCTGCCACGCCTTCACCGTTGTGTCCCCCCTACCCTCCACCTCTACACTCTTGGTGCCGTTTCCCAAGGTGGCTTCTGACAACTCCCCCTTACAGATGATGCCCTCTCTCCCTCCATTTATCCTTCCTATCAACTCTGATCCTCATCTCCTGTTCCCTTTCTCTGTCCTTTCCCCGGTCTCCCTCCCCCCACCCCCAAATCCCATCCAGTTTCTCCCTCATCCCTGCCTACACTCTCTTTGACTCCCTTCTCTCCCCAGAGTCCTTTTGCAATCCCCTCCTCTTTCTTTCCCCACTCCCTCTCGCGTCTGCCCTGCCCCCCCTTATGAGTCCCTTCGTCAGCTCCTCCCCCCCTCCCACTTCGTTTTTCCTCTCCTCCCCCCTTTTACGCCTCATCTCTCCAGCCCCCCCCCCCCATCTGCCCCTGGCTGAGGTGTGCGACCTTCATGCTAACTTTTTAGTGAGTGTTAAATGTTGTGCGCCTTTCTGAAGTGTTTAGAATAGAAATCGTGCTGTCGCTGGGTGTGATTTTTTCATATCTCTTGCGAGCAGAAACCAGACTGTCGCCATGTTTTTTAATTGTCTGTCTACTATTTTACCTGTCTGCTTCCTGCGTATTTTATTCGCATCGCCAACTCTTTGTTTTATGTTTTAACTTCCACAATTTTCCGCCATTTTACAATTTAAGTCACCGTTTTTATCGCCTGCTTTTATTGCTTATTATGTTCTTCTTATGTTTTAAAAATTCTCTAGGCTGAAGAGCGGCGTACTAAGCTGCTGCCAGCCCGCCCCCTTCAGGGGGAATCGAAACTCGATAAAGAGAGAAAAGAAAATTGGCAGATTATATGCGAGTAATCTCCCACTCTACGCTTCGCTCTTGCCTCTGCTTTTACTTGCGGCGGTGTTCATTACGTTGTTAGAAAGTGCATTTTAAGCTGTTACATGAGGTTCAAGCCTCAATATATTGTATGTTACCTCCTTTATTTAAAAAAGAAAAAGAAGAGAAGAAAAACCTCATCTGATTTCCTTATGAGATTTAAGCTGCTTGTCGAGCTGGTGTAAACTTGATCTTGCTAAGAGCGGAGCTCTTTCTACGATATTAAGAGTAAACTCAGGCTACCGTCCTCCTTTTTCCCTAATATTAAAACTTTAGTGTGTTTTAGTTGTTTTCCCTCAAGAACAGCTAACGTTCGGCGCGTGTTGGGACACGGTCAGATTGCGGCGTCTAACGTCTTGGCCAAGTTTGTATTTACCCACCCGTGTATTGTATGATGGACAGCAGGCTGAAAACTGTATGCAATTTTGGTGTTCAAATTAACACGTCTCTATGTTCCTTTGGCTATTTAAGTGCCGCTTATTTCAATTTCGATGTTAGTTCCTCTGAAGGATAATGCTACTTCGTAACACTAATGTTATTAGAGGTGTTCGATGCCTACCGTTTGATTAACAAGCCCTCACAGGATGCACAGATATGTTAAATGAAATCTCTCTCATTGGTTCAATGTGCTGCTAAGGCAACGAATTTTAGAGTACAATACTGTTATGTACATTATTTGCTGATAAGTGTCATTAATGGCTGCTTCAAGGTGAAACTCGTATTTAGGTCAACCCTAATTGATGAATTTTCTCTTAATTCTGCCATTAAGGTTGGTAATGAACTACTGTCACAGTGGCGATTAAGGTTAGGAAGTAAATTTTGAAGTTGCTTTATTTCCATTGCTTTTATATTGCTTTGACTTTCTTGAAACATGTCCATTCTACTCTCTCCGCTTCGTTTCGATTCTGGTACTGAATAATTATATCTTAACTAATAATCTTTTGTCTGTACTACAGATGCACCTAGGCACACATTTTGTATTTAGAGACTTTTCTTCTTTTTGACATATCCCAGTACTGGATTTTGTTTTGCAATCAATTTGCACCTTGATGTTCGGGCACAGGCAGCACATGTATTATAGGGGTCAGGCATTATTTCAGGTTGCTTGCACTGCCTGTATTGTGCACTTTTTTTTCTGCCCTGTTTTCACGACTAGAGAAGTTGAATAGTTTTTCTAATTTTAA
The DNA here is from genome assembly GCF_023897955.1 of Schistocerca gregaria. Classification (NCBI taxonomy): domain Eukaryota; kingdom Metazoa; phylum Arthropoda; class Insecta; order Orthoptera; family Acrididae; genus Schistocerca; species Schistocerca gregaria. Next base: position 787,492,097 of record NC_064923.1, read on the forward strand.
AACTGTTTAAATTTTACGACTGTTTCTGTGGTTCTTTCATTTGTTTGGAACTTAAAGGCTGATTTCCTCCGTGGATTAGTATTTTGACGGTTGAATACTGTTAATTGATTATTTGTGGGTTTTCTTTGGTCGCCCTTATTGTCTTATATAGGCCTAATTTCGTGCTTTTATGAATTTGAGGTCGTCTGTTCATTTGCACATATAAAAGCTTGATGATGTAATTCCAAGCTGCAAAAATTTGAGTCCACTTACTGTTTTCTTGGACAGTAAAGCAAAAAGAAAAATTTCCACTCTGTTAAAGCCCGAAATGGTTGTTCTCAATCGTTTTAAATTCTGAGTAGGGGATAAAGGTGTTTTGTTTTAATGGTGAATGATGTTTAATATTAACCGAGGTTCAGTCCTTATGTTTGGTAATAGCATGATACTTGCTTTTCACGAAGGCTTGGCAGACATCGTCAATTTGAAAACGGCTTCTGTGTCGTTTGCGAAAGACTCCTATGACGGTTTGCATGAGCAAGCATAATTACACAAAACATCTGCTTATGGGTTAACTTTTAAGTTGAAAGTTTTAATTACGTAATTCGAATGGTAACGGAAATATGGCGTTGCTGTGAGAAATGGTTCAAATGGCTCCGAGCGCTATGGGATTTAACTTCTAAGGTCATCAATCCCCTAGTGCCCGTCCCCAGTAGCTGACTGGTCAGCGCGACAGAATGTCGATCCTAAGGGCCCGGGTTCGATTCCCGGCTGGGTCGGACATTTTGTCCACTCAGGGACTGGGAGTTGTGCTGTACAAATCGTAATCACTTCATCCCCATCGACACGCAAGTCGCAGAAGTGGCGTCAAATTGAAAGACTTGCACCCGGCGAATGGTCTACCCGACGGGAGGCCCTAGTTACACGACATATATATGTTAGTCCCCTAGAACCTAGAAATACTTAAACCTAACTAACCTAAGGACATCACACACATCCATGCCCGAGGCAGGATTCGAACCTGCGACTGTAGCGCCTAGAACCTCTCGGCCTGCTGTGAGAAACCAAGCTAAGAATTTTGTGCTAAAGATTTATTCCTAAAAATTATAAAAAATACTCCTTAATCACTCACTTTATTCAATAGTACGATTATCTAGAATACTGGCCCATGGTCAGTAATACAAAATAAAAATAGCAATTTTACCAAATGGTTCAAATAGCTCTGAGCACTATGCGACTTAACTTCTGAGGTCATCAGTCGCCTATAACTTAGAACCACTTAAACCTAACTAACCTAAGGACATCACACACACCCATGCCCGAGGCAGGATTCGAACCTGCGACCGTAGCGGTCGCTCGGCTCCAGACTGTAGCGCTTAGAACCGCAAGCCCACAGCAATTTTATCCAACATAACTATCTCTCCTAAGTAAGATGACTATAGAAGCCACCACGCAGAGCGTCCGTGTCCACCAGAGTCTCAACAGGGAATGCCTGCTTGTCTCTCCTCGTCCGGGGTCCACACACGGTTGCCGGAAGGGCTCAGAGAGTCTTAACAGCGGCTATTTGCCAACCTAACGGGACGTGCTGACGCCTGGGGTACTTATGTCTCTCTGGTCCAGTGCAGTCACACTCTACTTAATACTGGTTGGCTAAACTGCATCTCCACATTCACTGAACCCACAGCAGACAGCTCACGCACACATTGACAGACGACCCGCATTCGCACTTTCAGACAATACTAAGAGTGGTAACATTGATCTTCTCTGAGTGTCGGAAGGGCACCCAGGTGTGTTTTGAGTGTATAACTATGGTGTCAAGCCATGTAGCGGCTCACACGGAGCTGCTATGTAATTTCTACATGACATGATATGAGGCACAATATATGATTAACTTGAAAAGTTTGAAACAGAAATGCCAGTAGACCTAAGTTATAGCTTCGTTTAATCCCGCTGCAGTAGTATATTCGTGGTGGATGTAATGTTTTACGAGCGAGCTACAGTGAGTGGAAAATACACAGGTATGACGATGTACGGCGCAGCTGTACGTCAGAAGGGACTGGATGAACTAAAGTCGTGGCAGTGAGATGAATTTGGCACACGTTGACACTGCGACGCTACAGGTATACACGAAACGCGTGACAGAAACGCTACGGTTCTCTTTTAAGCACAGAAGCCATTAATTAATCTGCGGCTGACAGGCGGGTCAACGATCGGGCCTGCTGACGTATTTGCAAAGCGCTCTGTAAACAACTGCCACTGAAAGAATGTCGGCTATTGATCTGGCGGCGAGCAGCGAGTCAGTACAGTTCGGTCAGCAGGTACCAAAGGCTGTGAACCCACAACGTGGTGATCCACAAACACTTGCTGTCCGTTGAGAACTTTATTTTTTTACTTGTTGAAAGTTATTCTAAGAGGGTTGATCAATAAGTAATGCAACACGTTTTTCTTCTTGGCCAGTTTTGGTTGGATAATGCAGAATTAGTTGTGCGACTTCATAGAATATTCCCGCTTCAGCCCCTATAGTTTCTTGAAGTACAGATAGTTGGCGGGGCTATACGTAGCTTGGAAAATGGCATCTGAAACGGAGGTGCGTTCCAAGCAGACAACTTCTTTTGGTGGAAAACCAGAGCATCGCAGTTATTGACAGGCGCTTGCACAATGTCTACGGAATCCTGGTTTTGACAAAAGCACGGTGAGTCGTTGGGCGAGGTGGCGATCACAGCAACAAGATCGAGCAAACCTGCCCGATTTCCAGCATGCGTGCCAGAGCTGTGACTCCTGAAATGTTGGAAATTGGGGACTCTCTCATTCGACGTTATCTGCAGATCGCAACCACCACCTCACTGCACAACTTGGTTTACCTGCTGGAAGGCTTGACAGACTCGACCATCTATTGGGGTTCTCAGTGATGTGTGCTCGCTCTGTACCTCGCCGCCTAGCAGAGGACCATAAAAACGAACGAGTTTGGCCTAATAAAGGATGCAATCCGCCGGGAACAGTATGTGGATGATCGGGAGGTTATTGATGCGACAAGCCGTTGGGTCTTATTTGAACCAGTGGAGTAAGGTGGTGTAAGACCTTCCCGTTGAGTGGAGATATGTTGAAAAATAGGGTTTTGTAGCCAAAAGAGCTGGGAATAATATTTGTATTTGGAATCCTGAATAAAACCCACCTGATTTTAGAAAAGAATGACATTACTTAGTGAACCCCCTCGTAGCTTAGTTCCTGACTGATACTTGGCAACTCATCTTACCGATAATGGACATCGCCTTTACTGGTGGCTGATTAACAGTCCATCTTATTCAACATTGCCATGAAATTAATCAACACACAATAGTCAATAATTTGTTCAACGGAATCTCTCCCTCCACCTGTCCCACATCTTGTAGACTCATACAGCGTTGAACTTACGTAATATGCTGAAACAAAACATCTATATATCTGAGTTGTGTAGTGCACACAGACCGTGACCATGTGTTCAAATGGCTCTGAGCACTATGGGACTTAACATCTGAGGTCATCAGTCCCCTAGAACTTAGAACTACTTAAACCTAAGTAACCTAAGGACATGACACACATCCATGCCCGAGGCAGGATTCGAACCTGTGACCGTAGCAGTCGCACGGTTCCGGACAGAGCGTCTGAACCGCTAGACCACCGCGGCCGGCGTGACCATGTGCACGATAGACTGAGGAATAAGGATTATTACGCAGAGGGTGTTTAAATTCAGTAACATTATCGAATAAATCTAGAGTATACATGAAATGTATTCGTAGTTGCTTATACGAATCACTATCAGCTGTATAAGGGAATTACGAGAGTGAAAAATTGTGCCGCACCGGGACTCGAACCCGGATCTCCTGTTAGACACGAGTTTTCGCTTTCACTGCTTTGGCTCTCCTTACACGATTCACAGACAAAACCAGACTTCCAGTAGTCGTCGTTCACCCGTCACAACTTGCACTCGTACGCATTATGTAATTCTCGAGCGAATACACGTCACGCATTTCATGACGGCTATAGTGGCTGTAGTCCCTGTTCCATCGGATATTCATTTATGTTCGAAGGAACATTTAATCGTTCTTCTTAACAAGACAGGCGCAGCAGTCTCGTAAATCTATAATGAGCTGGAAGAAAAAACAATGACGGGTTTTCAGTCACAATGTTAGCCAAACACAACAGGTCACATTATGCGCGACCACCTGTAACCGAAAGTACAAGCTTTACGAGTCCTTAGAATAGTTATGATTATAAAAAGCATTAAAAAACATATTGATCTTGTGCATGAGAGAATGATGATGATGAGGTCGCATACTCCGAGGAGCGTAGAGGACGATGTAGGAGACCCGCACCGCCGTACTAGGCAAGATCCTAGTGGAGGTGGATTGCCATTGCCTTCCTCCAACCGTAATGGGGATGAATCATGATGATGAAGACGACACAACAACGCGCAGTCATCTCAAGGCAGGGAAAACCCCTAACCCCGCCGAGAATCGAATCCGGGACCCTGTGCGCAGGAAGCGAGAACGCTACCGCTAGACGACGATCTGCGGAACAGAAGAGAATACAGAGAGAGAATATGGCTAGTAAGAACTTTCATGTAGTCCAGAACACCCGCCGAATTCCAACTGGTCGTTATGCAAGGTAAGATTTGGGGAAACCACATACTCAAAATTTTAAGACCATAATACGCCCAGAATGTTCAAATGACTGAACACTATGGGACCTAAGTTCTGAGGCCATCAGTCCTCTAGAACTTAGAACTACTTAAACCTAACTAACCTAAGGACTTCACACACATCCATGCCTGAGGCAAGATTCGAACCTGCGACCGTAGCGGTCGTGCAGTTCCAGACTGTAGTGCCTAGAACCGCTCGCCCACTACGGCTGGCACGCCCAGAATGTGACTTAAATTTTGATTACTCACAGCAGCAAAACAAAATAAAAGATTTTTTCCGAGGGGAAACGGATGCACCTGATTGGCTCAACAATGTAGGCATCTATCAAGTGACATTTGGCTGTGGCAAAGTGTACATAGGCGAAACGGGAAGAACTGTTAAAGAACGCATTAAGGAACACGAACGGCACATGCGGCTAAAACAAAGTTCAAAATCGTCAGCAGTGGAATATCATGAGAACTGTGGCACTGACATCAATTTTAATAACGTACCTGTAAGGAAACAAATATTTATAGAAGAAAGGTCCGAGAAGCGGTTGAAATTTCTAAGAGTGCATCTACTTTCAATTGAGAGGACTGCTGTAGGCTTCTGCCATCGTGGCTCCCCGCCATCAAGGAAGTAAATACACGGCCGCGGTGTGAGAGCGGCATAAACAACGGGCTGCAAGTCACCTCGGATGCTAATAATATTTAGGGTAAACATTCCCCCTCTCTTGCTGTGTCCGTTTCGAATCTAGCCAGTGATGACGACCAACCAATAGCGGTAGCAGGAATTTCAACCAATAACCCTACCTCCAGCGTAAGTGTGAGATAGTGCCTTTCTATCCAATGACCATGGGCCGCCAATGGTATCCACTGGAGATTAGCTAACAACGCCCCTTCTTCTGCGTCAGAATGGGAATATTAGCCTATGACGTTCTTTTCTTTCTTTTGCTACCGCCTTTATTCCGCATTGCGCGCAGGGTCAAGTACGGAATTGGTCGCACCCCATACACTCCCCCCCCCCCCCCCCGCCCTTGAACGGTAGTAGTGTACCCCAGCTCTCTGCGTCTAGTGTAAATCGTGAAATATTGTGAATGTGTTTCAAATGTTTGCGAGTTGTGAACCTGAGGCGGGACACGGCGACCAGCCCGGTATTCACCTAGGAGAATGTGGAAAACCGCCTAAAAACTACATACAGTCTGGCCAGCACACCGGCCGTCGTCGTTAATCCGCCGGGCGGATTGGATCCGGGGCCGGCGCTCCTCCCCGAGACCAGGAAGCAGCGCGTTAGCGCTCTCGGCTATCCTGGCGGGTCAATATTAGCATATGACTATGTCTCACCAAAGGTAGCCATTTGAATTTTACCAATACTATCACTTCTCGAGCACGAACGCCTGAAAACTCCCTCTTTATAAGAGGACGCGACACTCGCCGCTGACAGTGTTCTAACAGTAGTGGACACCAGAAGATCCTGAGGAAGATACCAGCAGAGGGGTCGAAATGTCGATCATTTTTGAAGAAACATGGTGCGGCCTAATAACCCAGAAGATTTTAACTTAAGTAAAAACGACCACGAAAGCCTACAGACTTACATATTAATGATTTCGTTATCCATAACTTGTAGTACAGTCTGTTCTCGATAGGTCCTCCCTGTCTCGCGTTCACCACGAAAGTGCGGCCTCGCACTGAGCTATACCTGCGTTTTCGTGCAACGGGAAGTTACCGTTAGTTTCTCTGGTCAACCTTCAGAAAACAAAATAACGAACGGCTACTTGTGTCCAAAGAGATTCCTGCTTCCGGAAAATCATTAGACAGCTTCAGCAGATGTATTTCATCTGCTGAAGACTGATGAAATATTACAATTAATGTTTATTATATTTATTACCTTACGTATCGGCTACGCTCTCAACATTCGTGGTGTTTCATCACAGTTCTATGGCTATAGTCAATTTCTATGTTTTACAGTTATTGACCTATGTGGTATTGTTTGCTGTACCCGCATAAGCGAAAATTGGTAAAGCTACGTGACACACTCCTCTTCAGAGTTGCCACGGTTTGTATTTTTGTAGCGGTTATCTTATTGTTTCCGTGTTCACGGCTAAAATGACGCCGTAGCAAGGTTACGCTATCATCATGAGCGTTTTAGTGGGAAATCCAGAATTAAACGAATATGTGTTTGTTGCAGCCCGGGATTAGCCGAGCGGTATGAGGCACGGCAGTCATGGACTGTGCGGCTGGTCCCGGCGGAGGTTCGAGTCCTCCCTGGGGCATGGGTGTGTGTGTTTGTCCTTAGGATAATTTAGGTTTAGTAGTGTGCAAGCTTAGGGACTGATGACCTTAGCAGTTAAGTCCCATAATTTTTCACACACTTTTGAACATTTTTTTTGTGTTCCTTAATGTTGTGAGTGTATTTTTATAAATAATACATTTAACGCGTTTTTATTATACTGATACCCGTCGGAAACAACTCCTAAATGTAGTCAGATTCTTCATTAAAGCAATATTTTTAAAGTAGAATATGGGCAGGAACCCTAACTTTTATTCATGTTTTAAAAATAAAATTGTCCATGGCGATGTTAATAAATCCTGCTGAATGCCTTAACGATTTCAGTTGTTCTTTTTAAATTACAGCATTTCACTAGGCTATAAACTGTGTAGCAAAATTTAATACAATTAAGTAATAAACATTAAATATGAACTTTCCTCAACATGCTGTGTCAGTCGTTGTCAGCAAAGTTTTCAGTATAATTGTGAGCGCATTATGTCGCAGTTAAGAGAATTAGAATGTGGCTGAATGCTTGGTGCTCGTATGTTGGGTGCTTACATAACCAAGCTAGGAAGTGTAAAGACATCGCCCTCTAAAGTCACAATGCAGAGCGACCAATCCCGAGTACGCGCAGACCCTAAATTTTACCTGCTCTGGAAGCGGTCAACTGCGGCGCGGTCACTTTTCGAAGTGAATCATTGTGCGTGGTGATCAGTTTTTGAGTAAAGTCAACGGCACGCGGAGGAAAACACAAGTTAAGTTAGCACAACAGCATTTTCCTTCCCATATCTAGACACCTCGGACTCCTCATGAACAGTCAGAGGTATCGTTAAAAGTGCTTGATAAAATACTCAGGCCTATACTCGTCACGGTATGTAAAAAGATACGGAAACAATTTTATTTCCTTACGTTAGTAAGAGACGATTTTTAAAAATTGGAATGTGTCATAGCTTCGCATCCGCGCTTTAAAATCAGTTCCCCTGCATACTACACATCGTATTGTGCTTATGTTAGATCAGTGTGGTCCACCCGTATCATTCATTTCAACGCAGCTGGTTGTCTAAGTTGGAACTATAACATCAAAAAATGATATAAAGGGTGATTATAATTAAATTTAGCCTTTCAAACCGCTGTAAAAATAACACCACTGATCATAATGACGTCAAATTGCAAAGGGATATTACTGGATAAGGGGAAAACGTATGGCAGAAGAAAAATAAATAGTTACAAAAAGTAGCAATAGATTGCGCTGTAAGCATAGTAATTTAATAGTGGTGAACTACAAATGACAAATGACTCGTAAAACAATGCCTAAGGTGTACGTCTGACGTTAAACAACTTGTACTACTCAATGTGCACAGGTGTCCAGGTGTGATACTGTTATTGGTTCAAAACAGTTTTGATTGCAATTTTAGTTTTTTATTTTTCAACGACGCGTCTCGCCTTATTTAGGCATCTTCAGGTTATCTTTTCAAGATGGACACGAGAGACACCAAGATCTGCATAACGCGTTCGCTTTTCTCTCCCGTAGCGATGTCAGAGATTTGGTGTTCTACCGTATTCCTGATACTCATGGTACACTCGTGAAATGGTTGTACAGGGAAAGCCCCACTTCATCGCTTCCTTGGAAATGTTGTGTACCATCGCTCGTGCGCCGACTACAACACCACGATCAAATTCACTTAAAACTTGATTACCTGCCATTGTAGCAACAGTAACCGATCTGACAACTGAGCCAGACACTTGTCTTATATAGGCGTCGCCGACTGCAGCTCCGTATTCTGCCTGTTTATATATCTCTATATTTGAATACGCGTGCCTATACCAGTTTCTTTGGCGCTTCAGTGCATTTGTGACGATGTTTTGTACCTACGACCGACTTTGAACACGCATAGGACTTAAAGGTCCCAACTTTTGTGTTCCCAAGTACCTTTCAGTGATGTAAGTATATAAACATATATGTGAAACCTTACCTAACCTGTCACCCCACAAGAATAAATCTTGAAAGCCATCACTCTTCGGCCCACACCAGAGGAAAAAAGGTATGAATCGGTTCCCGCGAGATAAAGAAACAGCGTTCTCACCGAAAGATGTCGGCCAGCTGGGTCGCGGAGGTTGTGTGTCTAGCTGACTGCATGGCTCCGCTGCAGACGCGACAAGAATATCACCAGCTATGTAAATTTCTTCAGCCTTCATTACAGACATTCCCATTACAGTTCCCTGAACATCTCCGTTATTTTCGCGTGGGATCTACCAACCTGAAAGGATCCCAGCAGTACGCCTTTGATCTCGTCCAGTGTTCTCTATGTTGTTTAGTTCGTAAGAATTGCCCGCATCTCGTGGTCGTGCGGTAGCGTTCTCGCTTCCCGCACACGGGTTCCCGGGTTCGATTCCCGGCGGGGTCAGGGATTTTCTCTGCCTCGTGATGGCTGGGTGTTGTGTGTTGTCCTTAGGTTAGTTAGGTTTAAGTCGTTCTAAGTTCTGGGGGACTGATGACCATAGATGTTAAGTCCGATAGTGCTCAGAGGCAGTTTGTAAGAATTCCAAATACTGGAACAATGTTCTAACACCGGTCGCATTAGCGTCTTGCTTGCGGTTTCCTTTACGCATGCGCTGCAGTTTGCTGGGGCTCTTCTAACAAATCTGTCTTTCGTCCTTGCTACCACTGACTACAAGCGATCGTTCTATTTTTACTCGTTTCTTGGTGTTACCAGGAAATATATTTTACGTTTTGACTGGCTCCAGAAGTTTACTGCTTGTCATGTAGTCGGATCTATAAGCTGGCTCTCACCTCCGCTCGCTAAATGTATGCGTAAGCTGTACGACGTAAATGTCCCAGATTAGTGTTCGGGGCAGCGCGACTGAAGATGTGGACCGATGGAATTTCGCAGTGTAAATTGCACATCACGATCTGGTAATCACCCTCTGCTGTGCAATTAGCGGAAATTCTTGGACTTCTCCGTACGACTGCAGGCTGAGATTGTACAACAAACGAAGAAAGATCCTGAAAATTAGAACAAGGTCACCCCAACGGCTGATCGCTGCCGCGTCTTTCGTACACTTGGCCAAAGGTGAAATTTTTAATCCATTGGTAGCTAGCGCAGATATGGGCTTGATGTACTTCGTTATATAGAGGTACAGGAAACGATGCAGGATGGCAAAAGACAAAAGCGAACGGCCAGGCGCCTCGCAACTGCCCTTTAAAAATTGAAAGTGACACCTTCGTTGATATTGAGATATAGCTTCTATGGTCCGGAATCATTATACAAAAATTTTAGAAAAAAAGTGGTTTTTGAAAGAGGGGTTAGAAATCCTATCGGTTTCTTTCTTTTTATTACGCTCATTGTCTTCCATTTATCGACATTTAATGAAAACATCCATCGTTACACCCATTAGAAATTATATCACAGTTTTTCCGCATTTTATAACTATCGACCAGTGATGATAGTTTCCCGAAGACAAAAGCGAACTATCTGGTGGTGCTGCCGTTGCTGATAGATAAATCCTTTGTGCATAACGATAACATCAATGTTAAGCGCTAATGACCACATCATTCAATTTTTAAGCATGAATTACTACAATGCTATACAATTTTTATGATATTTCCTTTAAAGAAACCACTCCGTCTACAGGCCACAAGTGGCCCGTCGGGACCATCCTACCACCGTATCATCCTCAGGGACGGATGCGGATAGGAGGGGCGTGTGGTCAGCACATCGCTCTCCCATCGTAAGATGGTATTCTTGACCGAAGCGCTACTATTCGGTCGAGTAGCTCCTCAATTGGCATCAAGAGGCTGAGTGCACCCCGAAAAATGGCAAAAGCGCATGGCGGCCTGGATGGTCACCCATCCAAGTGCCGACCATGCCCGACAGCGCTTAACTGCGGTGATCTCACGTGAACCGGTGTATCCACTGCCCCAAGGCCGTTGCCCGTGATATTTCCTTTACTTCAGTCAATTTGTAACCTTGTGTATAGGAATAATTTAATTTGTTTGACCGGATCCTGAGACTGCTTTTGAGAAGAGTAATCTTGTTACTTAAATAGACTAGTAGTACGTCACTACGTATTGTTAACTGGAAGCAGTTACGCTAATAGAACGACATCCGTTGCACTCCAAACCAGTAACTCGTTTTTGTTATCTAAGCGCTGTTTACTGCAGCACCGGCGGTGCAATTCACAGATTTATCTTCCGTTGTGATCGGGTTTAGCGGTGAAAATTTTATTGAAGAGGAACAATACGTACTCAGTTCAGTAGCTATCTCGTCCGTTCAGATAATTTTTAAATTAGCTATTTTAATGGATTCATCAGTTGCTGCGTGATAGAACACACTCGTATGTGTGAATTCAAAGATAAACTGTAATTTGTGTTTCAGTTTACAGTATAAGAAAGTGAGTGTGTGTGTGTGTGTGTGTGTGTGTGTGTGTGTGTGTGTGTGTGTGTGTGTGTGTGTGAGTGTGTGTGTGTGTGTGTGTGTGTGTGTGTGTGTGTGTGTGTGTGTGTGAGAGAGAGAGAGAGAGAGAGAGAGAGAGGGAGACAGAGAGACAGAGAGAGAGTGAGAGAGAGATGAAATTCTGTGTAAAGAAATATATAAATTACAAATATTAGGAAAAGTTTATATACAAAGAAACTAATAAGGTATTCTGATGGTAAACTATAGTAAATTTAAAAAAAAATTCCGAGGTTCGCGAGAAGGGCGTGTTCTGAACTGATAAAATGTATTCTTTAAATGTACCTTCTGTGTTAGTGTCCTTTTTTTTTAATAAAAACTGATTAAGATTAGATAGTTTTTAGCTAAATTCACAAGGATGAGGTTTTTTTCTTTCCAATGTATTCATTTTCGTGAGAACAGTGTCTATTAAAAGATTCATTAAAATCTTGACTGCGTTGTTCAAAAAGCCGTTTTTTTATTTAAAGTGTCGCCTTCAAATTTCCATTTAAAGTAACGCCTTCAAATTTCCATTTAAAGTAACGCCTTCAAATTTCTTCCATTACCCGTGGTGGGAAAATGTTCAAACTCTACTTCCCTTGAGTTTCTTCTAGTCGACTTTGGAACTCAAGCCCCCCAACCCCTTCTACCCCCCCCCCCCCCCCCCAACCATCCCCTCCTCTGTCGATCTGTTCGGAGGTTCCGTTCTGCCTCCGTTACTATTCTCTACGCACCTTTGTCCCTCCGTCATGTTTTCCGTCGTTAGTTCCAGTTCCTCCATCTTCATTCATCCATATCGTGGTGGTCGTGCAATTCTCAGTGTTTTATTAATTTCTCGGTGTTCTCCCAGATCCTTTTCTGATCATACAATGAATATGCCCGTCAAACTTCTACCATCTTTTTCTCATTTAGTCGATAAGTTTTTATCCAAATCTGATCCCTTCTGAGAGTCCAATATCGCTGCTTAGATTTTCTTTCTATCTTTCTCATCTCCTCAGTTGCTGTTTTCCTGTTTCGAATTAAGTATTTGGATGCAAGTACTATCCAATCACTATACAAAATTATTGCACTTGGCCTCCCGCGACCGTTATTTGAACACACGGTACGTTACGGTAACAGAGTACAGCAAGGAAAACGCATCACACTGTGAACGCTTTCAAGATAGTTGTGTAAAAACCTGTTATGAGGCTCAGCGTGACTTCCTGTAATATCTCGATAAAAATCTCTCGATAAGCTGACCGGAGTGCACTCGTTCGCAGGTGCAACAATATTGTGGCCAGATAACAGTGCTACTGGCTGCATCAAAGTTTTGTATTTTCACTGTGACAGATATTTATCTCTTGTATTAATTTTGAACTTGTAACCTACCTTCATTTTACTAAGCTTACTCTTAATCTCTGTTTTGTTATGTTCAGTCGACTGTATTTCCTTTCCGCGCTGTGAAATTTTCTGCCTTTTTAATTATTCCGTACATTATTTTTCAGTTGTCTTTTCATACATAAGTTTCATGCCTGTTTTATGGGTTATTTCGTGTAGCTTTTTAGCATCATAGATACTTTTCCAGTGCCATAATTCAAAGACGATTACAGACATCTTGCTAATTGCGCTTGTCGTTCGATGTCATGGGGTGGCCCGCATTAGGATGTCTCATGTCTTCATCTCGAGATTTCCGTAGTTTTGTTCACTCTGTAAACCCATAACCACTACTCACACGTAGGTGTGGCCCTATCATTCAAGAAAATTTAACGATCAAGTAAATGTAATATCTCGTTTTCAGAATTTGAAATATGCAAATTGGAGTATGTCAGTACTACTGTGTCATTCGTTAGGGCAAACAGCATTAATTGGCAATGATAGTTCATTATCTGCTCATGATTGTGTTCTGAACGATACACTAATTACAAAGAAAAAGATATTGCAGAAGGTTCACAATTTCATTTCATTCCTATGGTTTAATTAGTCACTTGTTTATAGTAGTCAACGATGACTCTTCAAAGTAGAATGTAGATTAGTAACTACGGGTACAACGTTGTCCTTCCATTTTTTGTATTTTTGTGCCGCATATTTTTGTAACGTGAAGGAAATTTTATAATCTATAACGAATTTCATAAGAGAATATTACGCAACTGTCCTACTTTCTCTTGAAAAAGGGAACGTGTAAAAGAAATAACTTCATTTAGACTAGCATGTTCAGTTTCTATGCAGGCGTTTGCCGTTAAAAATCTAATTTTGATGGATAGGAAGAGCTACCCTTTGTTACCGAGCACAAATAAATAAAAATCCAGACAACAGGAAGCTGATACTCTCTATCCGTTTATTAATAGCCTTGCGAGAAAAACATACTGAGCGTTGCCGAAGGCGAAAATGTGTGAAATAATTTAGAATCACAGGGATCGTTTTCTGAGTGGTGGGAGGTGATGCTTGAGGGAATCAAATTCGAAGCGATAGTACGAAATGAAATTGCAAGGTGGAAGTGACGCTCTATAAACCGTAAATTTACGGACCCATGAAACAAAATTGAATTGGACGAGTAAGGAAACTTTCGCTGAAGAAGGAGAAGGTAGGCAGGACTTCATTTCGGCAAAATGGCGCGAAAAAAAGTGTGGGATGGTAAGTGAAGTGTTATCGACTAAAGGTGAAAACTAACTGGGCCCTCAATTTCAGAACAGTGGCCACGACAGTATTCCAAACGATCTTAGTTCTGACGGAGGAGTGAACCGAAGAGGAACGACGGTATATCTACACCTAAGTGATTACTCTGCTATTCACAATAAAGTGCCTGGCAGAGGCTTCAATGAACCACCTTTAAGCTGTCTCTCTGCCGTTCCACTCTCGAACGACACACAGCATAAACGAGCACTTAAATTTTTCTGTACAAGCCTTAATTTCTCTTATGTCATCATGATGATCATCCATTTCTCCCTATGTAGGTGAGTGCCAACAGAATGTTTTTGCAATCGGAGGAGAAAACTGGTGAATGGAATTTTATGAGAAGATCCCGTCGCAACGAAAAAGCCTATGTTTTAATGATTGCCACTCCAATTCACGTGTCATGTCTGTGACACTATCTCCCCTATTTCGCGATAATACAAAACGAGCAGCCATTCTTTGTACTTTTTCGATGTCATCCGTCCGTCCCACCTGATGAAGATCCCACACCGCACAGCAATACTCTACAACAGGGCGGACAAGCGTGGCCTAAGCAGTCTCTTTGGTAGACCTGTTGCATCTTCTAAGTGTTCTGTCTATGAATCGCAGTCACTGGTTTGCTCTACCCACAATATTATCTATGTGATCGTTCCGATTTACGTTATTTGTAATAGTAATTCCTAAGTATTTAGCTGAATTTACAGCCTTCAGATTTGTGTGACTTATCAAGTAATCGAAATTTTCTTTATTCAGGGACAATTTCCAGTTTTCACACCATACAGATACTTTATCTAAATCATTGTGCAAGTCGTTTTGATCATCTGATGACTTTACGAGACGGTAAATGACAGCATTATCTGCAAACAATCTAAGACAGCTACTCAGATTGTCTCTTATGTCGTTAATATAGATCAGGAACAATAGAGGGCCTACAACACTTCCTTGGGGTACGCCGGATATTAATTATGTTTTACTCGATGACTTTCCGTCTATTACTACGAACCGTGACCTTTCTGACAGGAAATCACGAATCCAGTCGCACAACTGAGGCGATACTCCGTAGGCAAGCAGTTTGGTTAGAAGAAGCTTGTGAGGAACGGTGTCGAAAGCCTTCTGTAAATCTAAAAATATGGAATCAATTTGACATCCCCAGTCGATAGCACTTATTACTTCATGAGTGTAAAGAGCTAGTTGTGATCACAAGAACGATATTTTCTGAATTCGTGCCGACTATGTGTCCGTAAATCGTTTTCCTCTAGGTATTTCATAATGTTCGAATACAGTGCATGTTCCAAAACCGTATTGCAAATAAGAATATTGCAGCGCACAACGGAATGTTGATGAAGAGTTTGGGACAGGGTACTGGAGATAGTACTTTGAATATATAAAATTCTCGGCGTCGCCGAATTTTGTGGTCTTCTTCTTCGTAATTTATGACAATATTTCTAATATTAGTTCTGTAGGCGGAATGAGGTACATGTGGCTGCATTAAAGATGAGACACGTGTAATTTGGCCTGCTACAAAAGTAAAATATTAAACATTGTAGCGAAACAGGATCACCTGGTAAATTAATCTTCCTACCGGAAGTGACCGTGTTGATGTAAAATACATCAAAATTCAACTGATCTGTTGAATAACACCGGTACCTGGTAAATAACGTTAAATAAAGGGGAAGAAACATGATTCATCTTTAATGAAGCGAGTACTGTATCCGTTGTCAGTAATTTTGAAATAACTAAAAGAAATTTTTAAGTTTGATAGTTCTTAGAGTTTAGCAACAGTGGTTGCAAGTGAACTTAAATGTACCACTCATCACAAGTACGCAAGTTCTCACAGTACCATGTGACAAGGTTTAAATGTAAATTAATCTTGTTCAGCACGGAACCGTGCAACTTAAAGCTTACCCGCTGTCTGAACGCTTTAACGATGAAAATCTACCTAAACTGCTCTGACTGGTCAAAGCTAATTGGCTTACTGGCGAACACTTCGCGATATACAAATTTTACTAACATTCCGAATGAAATATGGTATAATCCCTTGCAAAATATTGCCAACTACAAAAAAGAAAGAGCAACACTCAAAAATACTGCTGATACTAATTTATGTATAAGACAAAATAAAAAATAAAATATCGGTAAAACAGTTTTTATTGCTGCAGAACATTAATACTGTGTTTTGCAAGCAAGTGCTAAAAGAGTTCAAAAATGAGGGAAATTTGTGGTAAGTTCTATGGGACCAAACTGCTAAGATCATCGGTCCCTAGGCTTGCGGGCTAATTAATCTTACTTAAACTAATTTACGCTAACGGCAAAACACACACACACACACACACACACACACACACACACACACACACACACACACATGCCCAGTACAGGACTCGAACCTCCAACGGGGGCAGCCACGCGAACCGTGGCAAGGCGCCAAGGCCGCACGGCTACCCCGCGGGGCAAAAAGACCTCAGACTTCGAGAAGAATATAATAATTCCAATTCCAAAGATAGCTGGTGTTGACAGATGTGAAAATTACCGAACTATCAGTTTAATAAGTCACAGCTGCAAATTACTAACGCGAATTCTATACAGACAAAAGGAAAAACTGATGGAAGCCGACCTCGGGGAAGATCAGTTTGGATTCCGTAGAAATGTTGGAACACGTGAGGCAATACTGACCCTACGACTTACCTTAGAAGAAAGATTATGGAAAGGCAAACCTACCTTTCTAGCATTTGTAGACTTAGAGAAAGCTTTTGACAATGTTGATTGGAATACTCTCTTTCAAATTCTGAAGGTGGCAGGGGTAAAATACAGGGATCGAAAGGCCATTTACAATTTGTACAGAAACCAGATGGCAGTTACAAGAGTTGAGGGGCATGAAACGGAAGCAGTGGTTGGGAAGGGAGTGAGACAGGGTTGTAGCCTATCTACGATGTTATTCAATCTGTATATTGAGCAAGCAATAAAGGAAACAAAAGAAAAGTTCGGAGTAGGAATTAAAATCCACGTTGAAGAAATAAAAACTTTGAGGTTCGCTGATGACATTGTAATTCTGTCAGAAACAGCAAAGGACTTGGAAGAGCAGTTGAACGGAATGGACAGTGCAATGGAAGGAGGGTATACGATGAACATCAACAAAAGCAAAACGAGGATAATGGAATGTAGTCGAATTAAGTCGGGTGATGCCGAGGGAATTAGATTAGTAAATGAGACACTTAAAGCAGTAAAGGAGTTTTGTTATTTGAGGAGCAAAATAACTGATGATGGTCGAAGTAGAGAGGATATAAAATGTTGACTGGCAATGGCAAGGAAAGCGTTTCTGAAGAAGAAAAATTTGTTAACATCGAGTGTAGATTTAAGTGTCAGGAAGTCGTTTCTGAAAGTATTTGTACGGAGTGTAGCTATGTATGGAAGTGAAACGTGGACGATAAATAGTTTAGACAAGAAGAGAATAGAAGGTTTCTAAATGTGGTGCTACAGAAGAATGCTGAAGATTAGATGGGTAGATCACATAACTAATGATGAAGTATTGAATAGAATTGGGGAGGAGCTTGTGGCACAACCTGACTAGAAGAAGGGATCGGTTGGTAGGACATGTCCTGAGGCATCAAGGGATCACCAATTTAGTATTGGAGGTCAGCGTGGTGGGTAAAAATCGTAGGGGGAGACCAAGAGATGAATACACTAAGCAGATTCAGAAGGATGTAGGCTGCAGTAGGTACTGGGAGATGAAGACCACAACAACAACAACAACAATAACAACAACAACAACTAAATAATGCCACCGTAGTTTTCTTGTTGAAGGGATGGTGTGAAGATGCGGTAAAAATGCGTACCGTCGTGTTATCGGTTGAAGCATTGGCAGTCGACGATGTAGAATTATTGTAATCCGTTTCAATATGTACTGTATTTACTAATATCTCTGCGTGTAATACGTAAGCAATTGTAACCGGTTTTCGAACTTTGTAGTGTTTCTTTTGTATCTGGTACATAGTTCAGAGTACATGCTCAGTACTCAAGCCATTTTAGCCGTTAAACCCGTCTTTCTACAGCCCCGCTTCTATATTACTACTACTACTACTACTACTACTACTACTACTACTACTACTACTACTACGATGTGATCATGCCCAGTGGACCGCACGCATCTACAAGTTTCCTCCTCCACTATATTCTGTCCATTGCTGCTATCCGCCAGCCGTTCACATCTATTGACACTTGGTTTAAATCTTCATGGAGTCCATCCCTCCAACGCTTCTGGCGGTCTGTTTCCTGTAGGTGTGAAATCCCGGAGCTTCCGAGGCCATCTGCTGATCCTCCATCCGGGCCACATGGCCGGCCCACTGCATTCGTTTGGCTTTGACAGTTCCTGCTATGTTGGGCTACTGGTATAGTTCCTCAAGCTCTTGGTTGTATCTGATCCTCCATTCCCCTGTATCTGAATCCAGAACTGGACCGAAGATCTTCGGAAGAACTTTTCTCTCTGCTTATGGAAGTCCTGTTCCGGATACTCCATGTCTCACAGCCATGTAGAACAACAGGCTGGATCAGGGTTTTGTACAGTCGAATCTTGAACTGTCTGGAGAGATATCTGGACCGAAGCAGTTGTGCTAGGCTGTGGTGAGATCGGCTTCCTGCTTGTATTCTGACATTGATCTCTGCTTCACATGACGAGCTCTCAGTGAAAAGTGCCCCTAGGTATTTGAATTCTTGCACTCTAGGACTGTTCCTCAACCTGCAGTGATTGTAGATGATCAGCAGTCTGAAAATGACCACGCGTCAGAACGAGGTACTCTGTCTTGGCTTCGTTTATGTTTAGCCCAAATTTGCTGGCAGCCTCCTTTAGTGCTTTGGTCATTTGCTCCAGCTCCTCTTCCGACCTAGAGAGTAAACAGATGTCGTCTGCATAGGCTAAGTATGCCAGTCTCTTTCCTTCGATTTCAATCCCTTCGTTCTGTTGGAAGGTCTCCCGTACGATCTTCTCGAGGGAAAAGTAGAACAAGATAGGGGACAGACCATCTTGACTGAGTCCTGTCACAATTTCAAACTCCTCAGTTACGCGATTTCCCATCTTCACCTTTGCGCGATATTTTTTGTTCACGATAACAGGCACATCGACACACTGGAACTTTAACCTGGCACGCCATATTGTGCGTCGTAAACCGTGCTGTTAATAGAAGTGCCTCAACACAGTTCGTATATCGCAGCCTTTATATTGCGATGAAAATTAATCCAGGATGCGTTCCATCTAAATACACTTCGTATATTATTTTCACAGTCCACAATACACGAGAAAACACTGTATGGTTGCAGTTACAAATTCCCATACATATCTGTCCACCGACCAACAACCAACCTCCAGTCATTGTAGTCTTCAGATTTTCCAATCACAAGTAGCTACTTATCGATAAACAACCAAACTTTCACTCTCGCAGAATATTATCGCAGTTAAATCTTGTTAAACATGTTCAATTTGGACATATAATAATGATTTCAATATCAATAAAAAAACATCAAATCAAAATACAAGTGTCAGGGAAGACAGAAAACTGAAGCCTTTGTCGTAAAACGGAAACAGAGCGGGTTATGTGACGCCCAAGACATTGGCTTTCGGGTCAAGAGTGGAAACCGCTAACTTTATAATCTGCTCGTGTGGCGCCGTGGTTAAAGCATAACTTGCATGGTGAATTGGTGCTATCGAAAACCGCCGCCGAGATAATTGTGGTGCAAAACCGGCCATAGATGACGGCGGTAAACGACGTCTGCTGAGTTGAGCAGCCTACCGCCCAGATGAACCACGAGGCTACCAACACTGGCTCCTCAAAGACAAGAGGCTTTTTCAGATGAGTTACGTTTTATGACCCATCGGTCAGATGACGGTTTCCATTTATGGCTCTGTAACAATAGTCGTAAGTGTCCAGCTCAGAGGACAGGGAGTTACAGTCTGCGGAATGTTTTCATAGTACTTTCGTAGGTGATCTCGTTATTGTGGAAGGCGCAATGGATCAACATAAGTATGTATCTATCCTTGAGGCCATGTCCATCTCTACATGCATTTTGTTAAACCTGGGATTGATGTCGTCGATCCATAGGACAATGCAACGTCTGACAACTTGCAGTGTATCTCTGTGGTTCGGAGAGCACCAGAACCAGTTTACCGTACTCCCTTCGCCACCAAACTCCCCGGATTTAAACCCAGAACAGAATCTGTGAGACCACACAGATCAGGCTGTTCGTGCAGTGGATCAGTCGAGAAACCTAGCGCAGCTGGACCCGGCACTGCACTCGATGTGGCTCAACGCCCCTGTCGGTACCTTCCAGAACCTCACTGACTTTCACCCTGCACGTTCGTGCTGCAAAAGGTGGTTATTGTTGAGGATTTTGACAGGTGGTTATTTGAACGAACTATAGACGGTGGTCCATTGATAGTTACCGGGCCAAATATCTCACGAAATAAGTATCAAACGAAAAAAATGCAAAGAACGAAACTCGTCTAGCTTGAAAGGGGAAACCAGATAGCGCTATGGTTGGCCCGCTAGATGGCGCTGCCATAGGTCAAACAGATATCAACTGCGTTTTTTTTTTTAAAAAAAGGAACCCCCATTTTTATTACGTATTCGTGTAGTAAAGAAATATGAATGTTTCAGTTGGACCACTGTTTTCGCTTTGTGATAGATGGCGCTGCAATAGTCACAAACATATGGCTCACAATTTTAGACGAACAGTTGGTAACAGGTAGGTTTTTAAATTAAAATACAGAACGTAGGTACATTTGAACATTTTATTTCGATTGTTCGAATGTGATACATGTACCTTTTTGAACTTATCATTTCTGAACGCGCATGCTGTTACAGCGTGATTACCTGTAAATACCACATTAATGTAATACATGCTCAAAATGATGTCCGTCAACCTCAATGCATTTGGCAAATACGTGTAACGACGTTCCTCTCAGCAGCGAGTAGTTCGCCTTGCGTAATGTTCACACATGCATTGACAATGCGCTGACGCATGTTGTCAGGCATTGTCGGTGGATCACGATAGCAAATATCCTTCAACTATCCCCACACAAAGAAACCCGGGGACGTCAGATCCGGTGAACGTGCGGGCCATGGTATAGTGCTTCGACGACCAATCCACCTGTCATGAAATATGCTATTCAAAACCGCTTCAACCGCACGCGAGCTATGTGCCGGACATCCATCATGCTGGAAGTACTTCCCATTCTGTCGTGAAGTGCAACATCTTGTAGTAACATCGGTAGAACATTACGTAGGAAATCAGCATAAATTGCACCATTTAGATTGCCATCGATAAAATGGGGCCCAATTATCCTTCCTCCCATAATGCCGCACCATACATTAACGCGCCAAGGTCACTGATGTTCCACTTGTCGCAGCCATCGTGGATTTTGCGTTGCCCAATAGTGCATATTATGCCGGTTTACGTTACCGCTGTTGCTGAATGACGCTTCGTCGCTAAATAGAACGCATGCAAAAAATCTGTCATCGTCTCGTAATTTCTCTTGTGCCCAGTGGCAGAACTGTACACGACGTTCAAAGTCGTCGCCATGCAATTCCTGGTGCAGAGAAATATGGTACGGGTGCAATCGATGTTGATGTAGCATTCTCAACACCGACATTTTTGAGATTCCCGATTCTCGCGCAATTTGTCTGCTACTGATGTGCGCATTAGGTGCGACAGGAACCAAAACACCTACTTGGGCATTATAGTTTCTTGCAGGTCGTGGTTGACGGTTTATATGTGTCTGAACACTTCCTGTTTCCTTAAACAACGTAACTATCCGAAGAACGGTCCGGACACTTGGATGATGTCGTCCACGATACCGAGCAGCATACATAGCACACGCCCGTTGGGCATTTTGATCACGAAAGCCATACATCAACACGATATCGATTTTTTCCGCAAATGATAAACTGTCCATTTTAACACGGGTAATGTATCACGAAGCAAATACCGTCCGCACTGTCGGAATGTTACGTGATACAACGTACTTATACGTTTGTGACTATTACAGCGCCATCAATCACAAAGTGAAAAAAGTGGTCCAACTAAAACATTCATATTTCTTTACGTACTACACGAATATGTAATAAAAAAATGGGGGTTTCTATTTTAAAAAGCGCAGTTGATATCCGTTTGACCTATGGCAGCGCCATCCAGCGGGCCAACCGTGATAGCGCCATTTGGTTTCCCTATTCAAGCTAGACAAGTTTCGTTCTTTGTAGTGTTTTTCGTTTGACGCTTATTTCGTGAGATATTCGGCCCAGTCACGATCAATGAACCACCCTGTATATTTATAATTTTCACAATGCCTCACGGAAGGTGGAGTTGCGCCAGGAAGCATTCAGCCACCCTCTTCCACTACAATGCCAAGACGAGGTGAACATCCTCATTCCGTGGAGGGAAAAACCAGGAAAAAGAGTAAGTAGTCAAGATAGTAGCGAAGATACACTATTCACTGTATTTTCAATAACAACACAAAAACAAGTATGATAGTCTAACATAAGCTTATGAAAAGCGTGTTGATTTCTTCTTTAAGTTAAAGAATTAAGATCATAGCAAAGTTCGATAATATGCGTGAAGTAGCGGATAATATTCAGCAGATTTCCCAGTTAAATCAGCTACTTTAAATGAAAAACGAGAAGTGGCGACTACCCGTTACCATAAATGTTTAACAGTATTGCTAAATTCATTGTTCATTAAAGTTTATCATGAAATACAGAAACGCCCTCGCTAAGCTGAAGTTCTCCGGGTACAAAAGCGTACATTACTCGAAGGCAGCCTGAATTCGTCTATGTTCCCATGCGTTGCTCAAACTCTACTGCCTGTAAATCGGGTGGAAAAATAAGAAAATCAACGAACGTTTGTGTTTATCACATAGAGTTTTGTAGCTGGATCACCATAGTGTGATTTAGGTTGATAAATGTTCCTTTATAAGCTTTAGGAAAAATTATAGTTTTGAAAAGGGTTACATGTCCGATAGTGTCTGACCTATCCCTGACTGATACAAATAACGGAAGAAAATGACACGAAGGAGATAAATCACCGCACACTACTTGATTAGAAACTGAGTTTTAGGGTACCTGTGCTCCTGTTGTAGCATTCTTCCGAGAATATTACCTGTTTTGGATACGTGAAATCGAAGTATTAGCCTTTCGCCCATTGAAAAAAAATTCGTACACGTGAACGTAACGTTTATAACGATACAGTGTACATTTTTTCTTTTTATAAAACAGCCTGAATTGCACAAACAAAGACATGAGTTAGTTGTACGGCAGCCGAAGACACTTCTAAAAGATATACTATCAATCTTTTTTTTTAACAAGAGGAACACTCTGAAATTTTTCTTTTCGTATGTTTGCTCCTTTTTCTGACGTGCACTGAACTGTACTCACGTAAAAAGAAGTTCCTGTTACTGAAATGAAATGTATCAAATGTTAATCTTCATGCTTATTGTGCTTATTTCAATGCATTTATCGTCCACGATTCCTTCCCAGGGAATACCATTTTATTTGTATTTTTACTGTTTCAGTGGCCACACGGATTGTTCGGCGATATTTCGACGGACTCTACTTTCTTTCGTTACCTGTTCGTTCTTACAAAGTATATCCACCCTGAGATTTATTTAACGATCATTTCCATGTTACTGTGTACATTTTCACGTAAGACCTCGGTTGAACCCATCGGCCATCTATCACTAGACAATGACGTCGACAGCACCTCACTGGCCTGTTGTCGTGGTCCCACCATTTAAATAAGACGATGAACCATCACATCAACCATCGCTGGCTTGTAATTATCCCGAATATCCATCGTACTATTTAGAAAGATTAATTTTTCTGCTCATTATTGGCACTCTCTATTTCTCGTCGCGGTGTTGATGTTACGCAGAAATTTTCTGCTCCCGTAGCCTTTCTATATCGTGCCTCTATGAGAAATTTTTTTAATCAGTTATCTAAGTCTCTTGAGAGAGGAGGAGGAACACTTCACCCCACTGCTGTTCGCTGTTCAGTTTACAGCGAACGTCCCGCCGCCTACGTATAGATCGACTTCTTTGCACCAATTGACCACTAGAAACAATTGTGTTTACTGAAGCGCTCCTGTCGTTTTAGTTCCGTATTGAGCCTCGTCTGCTTTGAGTGGTGATTTTCGTCAGCGCGTAAGTAGGCTGTTTAGTTTTTTATGTTGGTAACGTCACGTAGCGCTCTGTACGAAAATCACTGGCTGTGCTGTGTGCAGTGTAGCTGGTTGGCATTGTTGGAATATTTGCTATTGTAGTGTTGGGCATTTGGATGTGAATAGCGCGTAGCGTTGCGCAGTTGGAGGTGAGCTGCCAGCAGTGGTAGATGTGGGGAGAGAGATAGCTGAATTTTGAGTGCGCATGATCTGGACGTGTGTCCATCAGAGAGAGTAAATTTGTAGTACTGAATATCATGACCTGATATATATATATATACTTTTGAACATTATTAAGGTAAAGCCCGGGTTGTTGTGTGGTGTCCTTAGGTTAGTTAGGTTTAAGTAGTTCTAAGTTGTAGGGGACTGATTACCATAGATGTTAAGTCCCATAGTACTCAGATCCATTTGAACCATTTATTAAGGTAAATACGTTGTTTGTTCTCTAGCAAAATCTTTCATTTGCTAACTATGCCTATCAGTAGTTAGTGCCTTCAGTAGTTAGAATCTTTTATTCGGCTGGAGTATTTGCGCACGCTGTAGTGCAGTAGTTTGTGTATCGAAGGTTATTGTGAGTCGGGGCTATTCTTTTATAAGGATTATTGAAATCAGATTGCGTTGCGCTGAAAATAAATATATAAATAAACAAAATAATTGTGTGTCAGTTTAGTGATTATCAGAATAAGTAAAGAGAGAAATGTCTGAGTACGTTCAGGTTTGTTCAGCTGTTTGAAAATCAAATAACGTAAGAGGTTTATCAGCACAGTAATTCATTAAGTTTTCAGAGGGGATGTTTCACATGTCGACCCTCAGCCAAGGACACCTCACTGGAATCTTCTGATTTTTTCTTGTAATTTAAGTAATTAGTGTAGCTATTGTTTATTGCTAGAGCGAAATTGTAGAGAGAATTTCCTTTGTAGATTTAGTTTTTCATTGTTTAGTAAAACAGTTGTGGCATGCATGTAGATTTGCACCATGTATTCCGCAGCTGCGCTTGCAATTGATGAGATATTATTTTCAGTGCTTATGCTAATGTGTTTTCTTGTTTTTGCTCTTCAGATTGTGCTTTTCTTGTTATCGTGCGAAATACGTGATAATTATGGCGTATGAAAAACGTAACACGAGGCTCCATAGTAAATTGAGAAATGATAGTGACGACGCTTGTAGCTTATTAGCAACACCGTGTAATGAATTAACAGACATTCAACGTAGTAATTTGGTAATTGTGCGTAGGGAAATGGTGCGGGTGGCAAATAATGGTGTAGACAGTGAAACAATTAGTGAACAGGAAGCATTATCGATCGATCGGTCGGCAACAGCTCGTCTCAGGAATCCGAAATGACAGGACACAATCCTGCAAATACTGTAGATTCAGGTTTTGGGTCCTCACCATTTTCTCAAATAAGTCAAGACACATTTTCTGCTTGGCAAAATGTGAATATTGACGGTGCAAATGCACTGCCGAAAGCATAGAGGAACAGATTGAAGACACTAATACATTATTATTGCAATTAATGCAACAAATAAAACAAAATCTGAGACAAACACAGCAACAGTTAGACACAATGGAACAAAATCAGAGATAGCAACAGCTTCAAAAGTTAGACTGCATGGAACAAACGCTTAAAATCGAATACAAATGTGGAAAAGTCTGTAATGACGTAAAACACAAAATTGTGAGCATTTTTAACCTACTTTTCGCGTCATTAAAACGCGTTACATGTAATTATGAAAAAATTTATCAAATCATTATTGGCCACTGCCCAAAAATGAATGCTAATGAATCGCAGTCTTTAGTTTGCTCTGCCAATAATATTATCTATGTGGTCGTTCCAATTTAGGTTATTTGTAATTCTAATCCCTAAGTATTTAGTTGCATTTACAGCCCTCAGATTTGTGTGACTTATCGCGTAATCGAAATTTAGCTGATTTCTTTTAGTACTCATTTGAATAACTTCGCACTTTTCTTTATTCAGGGTCAATTTCCACTTTTCGCTCCATAGAGATATCTATATCATTTTGCGTGTCCTTTTGATAATCTGATGCATTTACAAGACTGTAAGTGACAGCATCGTCTGCAAGCAATCCTAAGACAGTTACTCAGATTGTCTCCTATGTCGTTAATATAGATCAGGAGCAATAGAGGGCCAATAACACTTCCTTGGGGAATGCCGGATATTGCTTCTGTTTTACTCGACGACTTTCCGTCTATTACTACGAATTGTGACTTTTCTGAAATTACAATGAAATGAACAACCTTAGCTGCTTGCAGGTGTTGACATAAGTCTACAGGGACAGATGAAAATGTGTGCCACGACCGGGACTCGAACCCGGGATCCCCTGCTTACATGGCAGACGCTCTATCCATCTGAACCTGTGCGAATGCACAAACAGTACCCGACCTCTTACGGGAATCGGCAACGCACCACGAGTAATAATGGGCGGGGGCACTACGTATGTAGTGCGGGACAATACGTTGAGAATGTGGGTTTCGCGGGAGGCGTGCCAGAGATAAATCCCTGCAGTCGCGCTCTCCTCTGTGTCCTCGCTGGCTCAGATGGATAGAGCGTCTGCCATGTAAGCTGGAGATCCCGGGTTCGAGTCCCGGTCGGGGCACACATTTTCATCTGTCCCCGATGACGTATGTCAACGCCTGTAAGCAGCTAAGGATGTTGATTTCATTGTAATTTCAATCTAACGAGCTGCTTGGTCACCGATGGTATCTGTTCTTTCGGAAATCACGAATCCAGTCGCACAACTGAGGCGATACTCCGTAGGCACGCAGTTTGGTTAGAAGACACTTGTGAGGAACGGTGTCGAAAGCCTTAGAGCGACGAGAAAGTCGCTCGTGTAAGACAGGCATTGTTTATTGTTTCTCGCGTTGGACGACGAGAATAAAATAAGAATGCTTAGACCGTGCACAAAGGCACGCAGACTGCCACGTTTCCCCACTTCGTAGCGGATCTGATTAGTGCGGAGTGTAGATAATACTGGTGCGTCCTGCGTTTAAATTATCGTCATACCGTAGACATTCCATAGGAGCGCCATACTTGCAACCCTGGCGCCCGTAACGGGTGGGCGTGTGTGCGTCATGTAGACTAGGCGTGGCCAGAGGCGCAGGAGGGGAGTAGCGGAAGGGGAGGGGGATGGGGGGGGGGAGGAGAGTCTGACTCCCAACTGTGGGAAGTTGGCCAGGCGGCGCGGCGGGCGCCACAGCGCTCAAACCTGATTATCCCAACTCTGGCGCCCGGTGAATGAGCCGACCCGACCCTGTGGAATGCGCGCAGGTGCCGTAATCCGGCGACTCAGAAAGCCAGAGCTACCCCACCTGCTCTTGCTGCTGTTGCGTTGAAAGCCGCCCCGTCGCCGGGATTAAATGCCGATTGGTTCTTACTGATATTACCGAGCCCGCGTGCCCTAATCTCTCCGCTCTTATTCTGCTTCGCGAGTTCTCTTCTCCACGCGCCGAAGTTCTAGGCAGTCTCTATACTTCTCTTTTAACTTGTAACACACACGAGGGTTACTCGGGAATAAAGGTCTGATCCGTCGCGAAATGGACACCACAGTGAAAATCCGATGTAGCTTCACACCGATGTTTTCATTGGTGTCTCTAGTATGCCAGCTGATCGCGTCACGCCGCTATTTTAGGTTTTGAGCCCACAGCGAGCACATGAAGAAGCCTAGTAGAGCAGCAAAACTAGAGACTTCTACGATAAGTAACCGTAGACTACGGTAGTCTCGGTCAGTTAAGACAGTACTTGCAAGCCGGCAAAAGTGGCCGAGCGGTTCTTGGCGCTACAGACTGCAGCCGCGCGACCGCTATTGTGCAGGTTCGAAATCTCCCTTGGACATGGATGTGTGTGATGTCCTTAGGTTAGCTAGGTTTAAGTAGTCTAAGTTCTAGGGGACTGATGACATCAGAAGTTAAGTCCCATAGTGCTCAGAGCCATTTGAACCATTGTTTTGAACAGTACTTGCATTACCTGTACATTAGGTGTGTTGCCTACCTACCGGGCGTTGCATCATATCGATCGCTTTGTTTACACCTGTGGTCAATGCTTACTATTTGTAGATTTAATGAGGGTCTGTAAGTGCTGCACTTGAAACTGAGTGCAAGAGGATATACAAAGGCCTGGAGTATTTTATCCTACACATCTTCCTGTCTGATATTTAAAGATAAACAGCACTTACAGCAAAACTGAAATTGTCAAACTGTAATTCAGGTTTTGGTTCAAAAAATGGTTCAAATGTCTCTGAGCACTGTGGGATTTAACATCTGAGGTCATCATTCCCCTAGAACTTAAAACTACTTAAACCTAACTAACCTAAGGACATCACACACATCTGTGCTCTGGGCAGGATTCAAACCTGCGACCGTAGCAGTCTTGCGGTTCCAGACTGAAGCGCCTAGAACTGCTCGGCCACAACAGCCGGCAATTCAAGTTTTATTCGGAAATTGTTGATTTGTGACATGAAACAGAATTATATTGCAGTAAAAATAAAATCAACAGTACAAATTTATCATATTGTGCTAGAAAAGGCAATTTCCTCCAGAAAAAGGTAAAAAAAAGCAAGGCAATAATATATCAAACATCTCTTCAACTCCCCATGTGTTACTCATAAACAAGGTTCACATGTAAAAATAAGAGGAAATTCTTGCATTGTCCATGATGAAGTACATTCAGCTGAGTACAAAATAACAGCAATCATTACGTGGATTGGTTATGCTTATTCATGTAAACTGATTAATTTCCTTGATTTTGTAAAAGTGATCAACTAATTTTAATTACTTATAAAATGTAATTTATATTCTGTAAAGATATAAAATACACATTTGACTAACACTGAAAGATGTGTGGTTTTAATTACATGCAAAACAAACAGCCATTTTGTTTATTTCTGTAACAAATGCAACCAGTACTACCGGTATCCTACCATTTACTACGTCATTTATGAACCTACCAAAACTACCAAAGTGCATTTTCGGACTGCAACACTTAGGTCTAGTAAATAGTGTCTCCTACCAAGTATATGTGCTTTCTGAGATACTTCCCCTGATTTCGTGGAACCCGACATAGCTGTCATCCTATTCCTTGTACATAACAACACTCACTTGCTCACGGAGGAGAGTGTAAACAAAATAAATTATGTGTGCAACAGAATGAAAGCGGTTTCTATTTTGCCATGTTATGCGCGGACAAGCGTTAATAGTGCTGAAGGCATAAAATCAGCCTCCGCATCAGCAACGTCAACATACACTGTGAATATCGTAACAAAACATAAAAAGAAGCTGCCTGTCCCACAACACTTCTAAGTACAATGAAAAACTGCAGAAGTAAAATTTTTGTGTGTGAGTAAAATATGTATCTAGTTCCAGCCATTGAAAATGATTGAATAAACTGAAACGAAATGGCTCACTAGCACACACTTCAGACAGGCATGTGCCGAGCAAAGTTGTGAGGGATAGAACAGACCCACCACGGCTGGACAGGTATTTTAGAAAGCAGCCACGAAGGCAAAGGAAACTTCACAGAAAAGTTAAACGTAGCCAAAGCCTCACAGACAAACAAATTATACCAAGCGTAAGGGGTTTTCTAACACAGAAATTTGCAAACTGCCTTGCAATTAAGAAGTTACTTTATGTTGTTTTCACTTCCAATTTCGGCAGTTCTTTATGCCATCTTCATGCCCCATAAGCACCTCCAAAAATAAATCGATTTGGCATACTGGGCCATATGTTTCTGGATGTCGAGAATTCGCATGTCTTCGAAGGAAGCCCTTGAGAATTCACGACATTCAGAGACATATATCTCCAGTACGCCAATACCAATTATTTTTTTAGAGAAGCATATCGGTCCTGAAGATGGCGCAATGAATTGCCGAAAATGATAGCAAAAACAAAATAGAGAATATCTCAGTTTGACGGACTTCGTTGTTAAATATTTGATTTGCCGCTGTCCCAAGTCCATAGTGGATCAACAGAGACTAAGGAGAGTCATGTGTGAAGCGTTCACAAATTCGAAAGCAAAATTCTGTCTACCTACCGAATTGACAAAAAATCCAAAGAAGTTTTGATCTCATATGGAATCAGTAAACGGACCGAAGGCATTTGACCGCATTGGCATTGAAGCGGAGGACGACACAGAAAATGCTCAAATACTAAAAGTAGTTTTCCACAAGTATTTATCAGACGAAGGTCGCATTGTAGTATGTCTCATAAATCATCGAACGACAAAATGACTGTTAAATAAGTAGCCATGGAATAGAAAATTTACTGAAATTGCTCAACAGAGCTGCGGCCATCGGAGCTGATGGGATTCCAACACGATTCAACACACAGTAAGAGAAAGAAGTTCCTTATCTTCTGTCAGCAGTGTAACGTAGGTCTTTGGAGCAGCGGGGTGTGCCTCTTGATTGGAAAAAAGCACAGGTCATACCCGTTTTTAAAAATGGTCGTCGAACACACACACAAAACTATATCTCTGACGTCGACCAGCTGTAGAACTTTGTAACATGTTTTGTAACCACGTATTATGGCATTTTTAGGAAGCGGAGATCTCCTCTGCAGAAATCTTCATGGATACCAGACACAGCGATCCTGAGAGATCCAGCTCGCTGTGTTCCCTGCGCGAGACTCAGAAGACGGTAGACAACGGCGCCCAACTTGGTGCTCTGTTCCTTGACTTGCTTCAGGCATTTGATACAGTTCCGTACTGCTGTCTGGTGAAAATACTACATGCTTACGGAATATCAGACAAACTGCGTGATTGGACTGAAGATTTTCTAACAAACAGAACACGGAATGTCACTCATAAGTGGAGAGGAGTCTTCAGGTGTAAAGTAAGTTCGGACATACTCCAGGGAGAGCTATAAGTTCCATTACTTTTCACAATAGGAATGAATGATACAGTAGACAACATCGAAAGTATTATGAGACTTCTCGCTGTTCATACTGTCATAGATAGAGATACTGCAACGCTAGAAACTAGCAACGAGATGCAAGATGATCTGTTGAGCGTCGACGCTTGGTGCAGGGGAATAGCAGCTGACCTTCGACATAAACACGCGTAACCTATTGCGTGAACATAGAAAAACTCATTATTGGATGATTACGTAATTGAAGAACAGTCACTGAAAGCAGTAACATCCATAAAAATCTAAAATTATGCGTCTGGAGCGATTTAAAAGTGGAACGAATACATGAAACTGATCGCAGGACAGGCGGAAGCCTGAGATTGACTAGAAGAATCCTCAGGAACTTTTGTCCATCAACAAAGGAGATAGTTTGCAATGCTCTTATTCAACAAATACTTGAATACTGCTTGTGGGGTATGAGTTATAGAGAAAATAGTGAAGATCCAAAGAGCAGTAGCCCGTTTCGTCACAGGTCGTTTAGTAAGCACGAAAGCGCCACAGAGATGATAAACCAACTCCTGTGCGAAACGCCGCTAGAGAGGCGTTCTGCATCACGGTGTGGTTTGCTGTTAATTTTCTGAGAGCGGACGTTCCTGGAAGAATCAACAGATATAACGCTTACTCTACGTATATCTCGCGGGAAGATCGTGAAATGAAATTACGTTAGAGCCCACACGGAGGCATATCTATAATTGCTCTTCCTGTCAACTAATCCAACTGGAACAGGAAAGGGGAGAGTGACAATAGTACAGAGCACCCACCGTCAACTATTACAACATGACTTTATGAATACAGATATAGACGTAAAGGAGAAGTCCAACGATCCACGTTCTCAAAAACTGTTAGCCATCGGACAGACACTATGTGAGCAAAAGTATTCGGACACCTCGTCGAAAATGACTTAAAAGTTCGTGCCGCCCTCCATCGGTACTGCTGGGATTCATTATGATGTTGCCTCACCCTTAGCCTTGATGACAGCTTCCACTCTCGCAGGCATACGTTCAGTCAGGTGCTGAAAGGTTTATTGCGGAAAGGCAGCCCATTCTTCATGGAGTGCTGCACTGAGGAAAGGTGTCGATATCTGTCGGAAGCCTGGGACGAAGTCGGAGTTCCAAAACATCCCAAAGGTGTTCTGTAGGCTTCGGGTCAGTACTCTGAGGTGGCCAGTTCACTACAGGGACGTTGTTTGTCGTGCAACTACTCCGTCACAGACCGTGCATTATGAATAGGTGTTACTTCTTGTTGGAAGTTGCAATCGTCATCCCCGAATTGCTCTTGAACAATGGGAAGCAAGAAGGTACTTAAAACATCAATGTAGGCCTGTGCTGTGATTGTGCCACGCAAAACAACAAGGGGTACAAACCCCCTCTATGACGCCACATCGTAACACCACCGCCTCCGAATTTTACTCTGCCTCGTGATGACTGGGTGTTGTGTGATGTCCTTAGGCTAGTTAGGTTTAAGTAGTTATAAGTTCTAGGGGACTGATGACCTCAGAAGTTAGCTCTCATAGTGCTCAGAGCCATTTGAACCATTTGAATTTTACTGCCGACACTACACACGCTGGCAGATGACGTTCATCGGGCATTCGCCATACCCACACCCTGCCATCGGATCGCCACATTGTGTACCGTGATTCGTCACTCCACACAACGTTTTTCCACTGTTCAATCGTCCAATGGCTACGCTCCTTACACCAAGCGAGGCGTCGTTTGGCATTTACGTGCGTGATGTTTGGCGTATGAGTAGCCGGTCGACCTTAAAACACAAGTTTTCTCACCTCCCGCCAGTCATTGTACTTGCAGTGGAGCCTAATGTAGTCTGGAATTCCTGTGTTATGGTCTAGTTAGATGTCTGACTATTACATGTAACGACTCTCTTCAGCTGTCGACAGTGTCTGTCTGTGAACAGACGAGGTCGGCCTGTGAACTTTTCTACTCACGTGAGGTTTCACGTTTCCACTTCACTATCATATCGGAAACAGTGGACCAAAGGTTGTTTAGGAGTGTGGAAATCTCGCGTACAGACTTATGACATAAGTGACACCCAATCACCTGACCACGTTCGCAGTCCGTCCCGCGGAGCGCCCCATTCTGCTCTGTCAAGATTTCTAATGACTACTGAGTTCACTGATATGGAGTACCTGGCAGTAGGTGGCAGCACAATGCACCTAATTTGGAAAATGTATGGTTTTGGGGGTGTCAGGATACTTTTGATCACATAGTGTACGTTATACAGACAGCTCAGAACATCTCTAAGCAAACGTAAGTATCAGGCACAGCTAATTACCATTATCAGCATATAACAATACAACAGCAAGGGGGAATGCAAGTTATACAACACCATTAAATGAAAATAAAAGATGACTGCAAAAAATTAAAACCAGTCCACACCAACAGGATGGCGCAAATAAAAGTCGGCAGACGAGTGAATACCATTTGTGGCAGCATTAACTGTGGAGGAAAAGATCTAGAGTTACTTCCAATAGGCTGGAGCAACTGCTCATACAGCCGCCCGAAACTTGGAGCTCATTTACACAGTCTTCACGCCTAACAGTCAGCAGAGGTCAGCCTGGTCGCTGCCCTAGCTGGCTACCCACGTCACTTGATCTGTCTGTGAGCGATTACTTTGTGTGGGGAACCCTCAAGTCTAATGTGTATCGCAACAACCCTCATGGACTTCTAGAACTGCAGCAGAACATTTAGAATGAGACAGCAATAATTCCAGCAGCCCAGCTTCGATCCAACTTCAGCAACTTACTAGCCAAGGTCCAAAAGTGCCACGAGATGAATGGTCAGTCTCAACATCTGCTATAGTTAGGTTAGTACTGTTTCCTTTCCATTGCTGTGTTTCTTTGTACCGTGGGTGTCTGTTCTCTTGGCCGCTTTCATTTGGCCCACTCTGTACTAACACACAACGCTAACATCATAAATCTCATTCCACAACACGAACAGAAAACAGTATACATTTCATATCATAACGATGTCACACATGAATTTAGGAAGGTCTTCAAAGAAAATTTAATTAAAATGACCTTCAGAACATGCAACATAATAAAAAAGAAATTATAAACAGTAACCGAAAAAGAAAGATAATACAATGTCACTAATATACAGTATGAATTAAAATATATGAGTGTCTCTGCATACTTTAAGATGGCTGCAGGAAATTTTAATTCCAAGTCATTGAAGAGCGACTGTATCCACTGCTCTTACACAGAACGTCTAAGAGAAGAAAGGTACCACCACACTGGAATAAAAACAGACATAGCAGTTGTATGCTACAATAATAAAAAAGAAAGGGGGTGCCTTCTCTCTCTCTCTCTCTCTCTCTCTCTCTCTCTCTCTCTCTCTCTCTCTTTCTCTCTAGGAAGAGTATTTTATACAGAACGTCGTAATTGATAATGGAAATATGCTCAAAGACGGTAAAAATAACAGCAGTATACCACAAAAAATTTAAAACAATGTTAAAAAATAAATAAATGTGCAAGTACGGATAGGACTAGCGCTTTTAAGCTTCCTTACAAACTTGATGAAGCATTTAGACAGTTCATCTCTGGGTTTTGATGAGTGAGTTTTCGGCTATCAAAATATGTGACATAAATGGGTGCGTCTTTTGATTGCCCTGACTTAGAATCTTAAATTTTCTACACCATCAAACAACCGTGAACGTCAGTATTTGACTTAAATTTCAAAGTTACCTTTAGTCGATCCTGAGAAAAAAAGTCTGAACCAATCGAGTAGGCAGACGGAAAACAAATAGCAAAAAGTTTTTATGTAGTATAATTACAAATTAACAATTTTCCGATTGTTCCTTTACTTGTACTGTCCAATTTTGGGTGTTGCCATATTTTATAACTCTAGGTCTGCGGGTAGTATTGTATGAATTTCAATGAGTATTATATGAGCCTGGGGTAGTCTGGAAAAATCTTCGTTTAGTCCCACTGACACTTAAACACGCAGGACGCGATTTCTAAAGCGAGCACTTGAATGTGCCGACCGCAGATAAATTATACAGAACGGTGACAGCGGGTGTGCTCCGATGGAATTGTAATACGCGTATTTCAGTATACATTTTTGCTGTCACTCTGATGGCGTGTATTTTGGTCCGAAATCAATGTATTTTGATTCTTGATTTAGTCACCAGTTTCGTCTGCAAATCAATAAATCCAGCTTTTCAGTTGGTGCAACTGTTACATATAATCATCATCGTCGTCGTCGTAGTTCAACGTTTGACTTGATCCGGTGCCCATCACCAACACCGACTCAAAGGAAGGCCTCGGCGCTTGTCGGTGACGTCACGTCAGCTAGGCACGGCGGACGCCAGGCCTGTTGCAGGGAGAAACCCCTGGGCGTGCTTATCACTATATATCTCATATTTTTGTACAAAGTATATGGTATTAATTTGGATTCTGAAGTTTTATTTAGATGAAAGATTTTCTTACTATTGTAAAGCTACAAATGAAGATCATAGTTCTGTATTACTGAATCCTGTCGAAACAAACGTAGATCCATATGGGAAGATGCTTTGCCCCATTGCTAGCTTCGGTAATTTTACATTCTAGTAACCATATTTACTTGATCCATTTTGCTATTAAAACTTACCCCAACCCCCTTACAATTAACTCGTTTCTTTTATTTATTTATTTTCGTTTGACATCGTCACTGGAAATGTGAACTAATTTACATGTGTAAATGTCCAACTGTTGCCAGTCATTAGAAAGAAATTCTAAACAGGAAACAAAATAGCTTCATACATCGAAAATACAGCTGAGCTTAAACTTTTTTAAACATGCACATTAGAAAAGATAAATATTCTTGCAACTGAAAGGAGAAACTTTATGAGATAAAAAATTTTATTTGATAAAACAAGTATCTCTCTTTTGCTCTTCTTCTGTCCCCCACCCCCTCCCCCAACGTGCACAATCGCAAGATATTTCATCAACATTCAGTGCTCCTCACCCCATAGTCAACCAATATACCTAAAGAAGAGCATCAATATGTTAACAGTTTCCTGTAAAAGCAACCCAGTACAAACGTAACTTCCTCAGATTTACAAATAAGGTAAAGAAGCACGAATTCTGTTGCTGCTGGACCGTGAAGTTGTTTTTGTATGTCAATCCTTAAAACAGGTGGAAATTTAAGTTCAGGAGTACACTATGTGTTAAGAAGTCTAATGAACTGCACAATTAATTGTTTGCAGAAATCTCTCATAACAATGTGTGTTGGTCAACTACCGCCAATAGTTTCACATTTTCCTGTGTCAGAGAGGGAGACACCACCATTATGAGTATGCCTGCAACAGACCTGGCGTTCGCCGTGCCTAGCTGATGTGACGTCACCAACAATCGCCGAGGCCTTCCTTTGAGTCGGTGTTGCCATCACTCCCTCCATCATTCAGAGCGTCTGACGTTATTACGACACTTCCACCTCTGCAGAAGGAGCCAGTATGGCGACATGTGTGTAACTCGATATGTCTTATTTCAGAATGATGAAGATTTTTTTATGAAATTTATATAATCAACCACCGGTTCAGATCATGAGGTATTGTATATAACAACGGAGAGAAGCAATGAGAAACGTTTATTATTGAGCCGTGCACGGCTATTGTTCGTGCCGTTTATTGCTTGACATCTTGTCTTTGCGGTACTGCCGTCTCGCTTCTAATTCGATTTACTGGCGTCACTAAGTTGCTGGCTTGCCTGCCCGTGAACGGCAGCAGCAGTGCTTATCGATGAGAGCACTGTCGTACTATCTTCGGAGCGACCGCTAGTACTTCCGGGTCGTCGTGTGTCGGGAGTTCAGTCGGGTTGAAGCAGCAGTGAGGTCCGGACAGCTACGACTAGCCCAACCGTTGCCGACACTCGTGACTGAGTGAGGACGACCTCGGTTGGTCATTCGTCTCATCGGACGACCTGTAATTGGTCGGCGACACTTCTAGGTTTCACGTGTGTGTCGACTTCTGATTCGTCCTTGCTGTTCCACAGTTGCTGGTTTTAGTAGGGTTCGACTTGTTTGTGGAAGTGTTTTCGTGGAACCGTGTGTAACTTGTGTGGTTTTGACTGAGCTGTCAGCGTGCTGCACGTCGTGAGTCGCTTGGGATGGAGCAGCGAGCAAGTCTCCGTAGCGGGAGGCCAGGCCAGGACCTCTGGGCTCACGGCGTGCACTTGAATGCCGTATATTTGCCACGCCGGGCATTTGCCATACTCGCCCGTTCGCCAGGTAGCAATCCCTCAGGTAAGGGACGCCCTTCCTCGTACTACTTCTGTCCGCTTTCAAACCGCCGCCTCCACATCTTACTCGATACAACCAGTACGTAAGGGACCTTCTTCTTCGACATCTTGGCGAAATACAGAGCTTATTTTCCGAAATCGAAATATTTGCAACTTTTCAGGAACGAAAGCAATACCGACGATGATGTCAGTATGTAATTAGTTCTGCCTAATGTAACTATAGATCCCTCTGTCTGTAGGGTAGCTTCCTCTCACGTTTACTGATTGCGATAGAAACAGTCCATCGGCATGGGTGCAACAAGAAAGGAACGATGTAAAGAGAATGCGAATGTAAGCTAATCATTTCTTTTTTATCACTGCATTTGTGCCTACTTTAATTACTACAACTCCATGCCCGAAAGACAAGGAAAGAGGAAATCAATAGGTAAATGATTGAAAAGAAGAACGACATACTCCATATTAATTTACTCTCTAAAATGCTATATCCCTTGCGGCGAAACATTAGTTAATAAAGTGTAGCGGAACAATGTTCGAAACATGACTGAAAATACGTTCACTAAATAGAGATAAGAATATCTATGACTGACATGTCATCTAAAGACGACCTACAATTTTAAAATGTTAGAAATAGAGAAATGAAGTAATATTGAGTGCTATTCTTGTAACGTACGTCGTTGTTCTACATTGTTTAGCTCTGGTATTTACAGGGTCGCAGAGGAAGCATCCTAGGTTTTGGAGGGAAAAGCCGTAATTATAGTGATCTGCACTACAACAGAAACAAGAAGCGCAACTTAAGGAAAAATAATGTAATGTGTGTTCCAGCTCACAAGCGACATTGAAGCAAATAGTAACTGTGACTTAGTATGGACAGAGGTTATATTCGACAACCGGAATAAATTAGTAACTGGCTTCTTGGATCCTTTTACCGACCCCCGGTCTCAGGTCAAACAGTTGCTGAACAGTTCAAAGAAAACTTGAGTCTCATCACAAATATGTACCCTCCTCATACAATTACAGTTGGCAGTGCTTCAATTTACCTTCCGTATGTTGACAAAAATACATTTTCAGACCCTATTGTAGTTAGAAAACAACTTCCGTAATTCTTCTAAATGTTGTTTTTAAAATTATTTTGAAGAGTTAGTTCACGAGGCCATTCAGATTGTAAATGGTTACGAAAACACACTTGGCCTCTTAGCCACAAATAATCCTGAGCATCACGACGGATACAGGAATTAGGGAACACACAGTCGTAACGAGGCTCAATTCCGTAACAAATTAATTCACCAAATCTAATCGCGAAATATATCTATTTATAAACGCAACTAAAAATTCGGTTGACGTATTTCTAAGAGACAGTCTACAATCCATCAAAAATATGCAAGTGAAGACCATATGTGGATTAAGTTCAAAGAAATAGTATCAACAGCACTCGAGAGATTCATACCCAATAAATTAATAAGAGACGGAACTGATACCCCATGGTACACACAACACGACACAAAGCTGCTGCAGGAGCACCGAAAAAGGCACGTATAATTTAGACGAAAGCAAAATCTCCAAGATTGGCGAAGTTTTACTGAGGCTTGAAATTTGGTGCGGATTTCAATGCGAGATGCATTTAATAATTCCCACAACAAAACTCTCTCTGGACACGTGGCGGAAAATCCAGAGAGATTCTGGTTCTATGTTAAACCAGCGGAAAGTTTCAGTAAGCATTGGGGGGGGGGGGGGGGAGGAGGAGGAGGAGGAGGAGGAGGAGGAGGAGGAGGAGGGGGGGGGGGAGGAGAGAGACAAGGGACCCAACCCTTCAGAGCAGGTAAGATCGTGACAAATGTCGGGCGTGGGCAAATATCCGGCGTGGCAAATGTCTGCACACCCGTGCACTTGCTGTCGGATCGTGAGGCGCTAGCTGCTAGATAAGCTAGAATGGCAAAGTTCGTTGCCCACCGAACGTGGACACTGAAGTTGAGTGATCAGTTAACCTGTTACGAAACCTCGGCTATTGTGACATCTCTTCGTTCATTTGCGCGTTGTTGCTCCCTGGGCCGTTTGGGCTAGCAGCAATGTATGATGTCTTGGAGACAGTGAAATCTTGCAGCCGTCTTCCTATATTGTAATTAATTATTAAATTGACTATTACTTAACAGTGAAGTGCACCAGCGGTATTTTCTGCCCTGTTGCTGTTAACGCCCCATTTACCTGCCCTGGTCGTTGGCGTAGTTTTCTGGTAGTGTGCCTTTCCTCGTCCTGTTGCTGTCCAGCACAGCGTTCAGTTCGACAGCCCTTTAAGTTGTTCTGTTCATATTTGCTTATAGTGGTTATTGTTCCTTTGGCTGCTTTTGGATGCCAATTTCTGAAGACACAGTGTTGTTCGTATCCTCGTCCTCAGCCGATATTTTCCATCTTTGTGGCGTTGGTTGGACGGAAGGGAATTGGTTAAATTGTTGGTCAGCCCTTGGGCCGTCCCTAGTTTGGGTTGTCATCCTATTATTTAACTTCAACTCTTGGCTGCCTGTCTCACTTTACCTTACGTTTGAGCTATCTTCTCAGGCCGACTCATGGAACACTCCTGATCACCACTTGTTCTGTTTGTTTTAGATTGTCATTTACATTTTAGTTTGAAATATTGTGCGA
Source organism: Schistocerca gregaria (assembly GCF_023897955.1). Lineage (NCBI taxonomy): Eukaryota > Metazoa > Arthropoda > Insecta > Orthoptera > Acrididae > Schistocerca > Schistocerca gregaria. Next base: position 787,532,056 of record NC_064923.1, read on the forward strand.
GGTTTTCGGCTGTGTATTAATTCAGTTCCTTTGAAATTTTTCATAAAGCCCTTCAGCCATGTTACATTAAAACTTTTGAAAATTGATTTCATTTTAAAAAAGAAAAAAGTTTCTTTATGACTGGTTCTGTCTGAAATTGTTTGTAACCCAGACCATAAGCCGTTAGTTGTTCGATGTGTTACGTGTGGCCATCAGCCGCGGATTTACGTGAACCCCTTTCAATGAGGCCTTCAACCGTGTGTATTCTTTAAAGGAAAAATTTTTATAAGAAGGAAGGGGTTTATTTTAAATTCTTTGTCTGACTTGTTGTTCAGGCCTTCAGCCGTTGTTTCAAATTTGTTTGTGGCCTTGACCCATGCAATAAGTTAATATTTCTTTAATTAGGCTTTCGGCAGTTCTGAGGTAAGATTTAAGAGAAATTTCATGGCTGGAAAAATTGTTTATTAAGGTATTTTAATTATAGTTGTCCTTCAGACATCTAGTGTAGGCTTTCAGGTGCTAATTGATTTCAATTGCACGTTTTTTAATTGCTTTTGATTTCTAAGCCAGGGCTTCAGCTGTTCTTGTTTTGGTGTGGTTTTGGGCCTTCAGCCCAAAAAGTATCTCAAGTTCTTTCATCTACATCTACATACATACTCTGCAGTCCACCATACGGTGCGTGGCAGAGGGTACCTCGTACCACAACTAGCATCTTCTCTCCCTGTTCCACTCCCAAACAGAACGAGGGAAAAATGACTGCCTATATGCCTCTGTACGAGCCCTAATCTCTCCTATCTTATCTTTGTGGTTTTTCCGCCAAATGTAAGTTGGTGGCAGTAAAATTGTACTGCAGTCAGCCTCAAATGCCGGTTCTCGAAATTTCCTCAGTAGCGATTCTCAAAAAGAACACCTCCTTTCCTCCAGAGACTCCCATCCGAATTCCTGAAGCATTTTCGTGAAATGGGCCTTTTCTGTTGAAACTGTAATTTACTATCGCAGTGGTTCCTAAAAGACGTCAAAATTATTATTTAACTGTCATTGCCCTGACGTGTGGTGAACACGCTCGCGTATACAACGTTCTCACATGAAATTAGCTTCACCTACCAATATGACAACGATTTTATTGTGGCACCAAAAAAAAACTGTCCCTCTTCGATGATATTAAGGAACAAAGTACAAAGTAATGAAACTGGCAGTGTTCATACATGTAATAGAAACACTCGAATACAATACATATACACACTGTTAACTGCTATTAGTGTACCGTTGACGGCAGTTAACACTGTCGGGGTATGTCTGATCCTTTAACGATGGCTGTCATGAAATTAAGTATATCACTTCGCCAATGTGAGCTACATTTCTGCGTACATCTACACTAAATTCCAGTAAAGTTATCAGGAGTTCAGAAAAAGTAAATTTTAATTTCACCACACAGCAACGGACAAGATTAACGCAGGGTTCACAAAATTGTACGCATCTATAAATACGATGACCGCACAGCGACACTGCGCTGTCTGTTAGCCGGAAGCGTGAAAACAAATGCGCGTTTTAAAGGTGTACCGCAAAAACACCACTGGACGATTGATTAATTTATATGCCAACGGGAAATAATTAGTAAAAGTCAGCCAACATGAATCGCTACCGCAGTACATATTTTCCGCGTGACCACATTTTGTTATTAAATAGCACTCTGTTTATTTTTCGTACAACCGAATAAATGGTCTGAGGCGTATTCGAAATGGGGCTACATTTTTGTAGGAATGCCCCTCTCATTAAAACCGTGAAAAGTTTTTATATTACGTTGACAATTCGTAAAGAATATCAGATTTTAATTTGTAATGCAATTATTGATTTTCTCAAATCAGGTTACTGTAGGAGGAACAGGTGAAAAGTTGTAGACTGGAACAATGACTATGTGCAGGGTGATGAAAAAGTCAGTATAAATTTGAAAACTTAATAAACCAGTGAATAATGTAGATAGAGAGGTAAAAATTAACACACATGCTTTGAATGACATGGGGTTTGACAAAATGTCCGACAGGTGGCGCTGGACAGCAAAACTGCTACCTTCACGGGTGAGAGGTACGTCGATATGTTACAGAATCCCATCATCCCCATACTGGCTGTAAAACACCTGCTGGAACGTACGATGTTTATGCAGGATGGCGCTCCACCCCATTTTGCTAGACGCGTGAAAGATCTCTTGCACGCGTCGTTTGGTGATGATCGTGTGCTCAGCCACCACACTCGTCATGCTTGGCCTGGCAGGTCCCCAGACCTCAGTCCGTGCGATTATTGGCTTTTGGGTTACCTGAAGTTGTAAGTGTATCGTGATCGACCGACATCTCTAGGGATGCTGAAAGACAACATCCGACGCCAATACCTCACCATAACTCCGGACATGTTTTACAGTGCTGTTCACAACATTATTCCTCGACTACGGCTATTGTTGAGGAATGATGGTGGACATATTGAGCATTTTCTGTAAAGAACATCGTCTTTGCTTTAACTTACTTTGTTATGCTATTTATTGCTATTCTGATCAGATGAAGCGCCATCTGTCGGACAATTTTTGAACGTTTGTATTTTTTGGTTCTAATAAAACTCCATGTCACTCCAAGCATGCGTGTCAATTTGTACGTCTCTACCTACATTATTCCCTGATTTATTCAGTTTTAAAATTAATACTGACTTTTTTATCACCCAGTATTTGCACTTTTTCTGAGGTTCATAGATTTCGTAAAAGTTCTAGACTGAGTCTAAACAAAATCTACGCTAACGCACTAATCACATTGTGAAGCGAGGCACTTAGTCAACTTACTTAAGTGTTCTAAATAACAAATGAGTCACTGTTACTGTTTCTAAATGACTAATTAGTCAATACTACTGCTTCCGTCATGCTTTCCCTTTATGGCATGCACCTGAACGTATCAATTTAATAAACCGCTGCGTATTTTCTGGGGATTTAATTATTAGGGTATTGTTGAGGATAGTTCCATCTGAGCCGAAGAGTTTTTTATTTTCATGACTGAGTCAGGATTGGTGGTGTGTGAACAGATAGTTTTATATATTCCCACGCAAGTCCTGATACGACAGACGGAACAGACCTGTTGATACTACGTACTTTTCGCCGTTAGGGTACAGCCACGCAAAGTGGCAATCGGGATCCTGGGCGTTATAAGGTTCCAGCTTGCCACATGGAATGCTTTAACTTACTCTACATGGAGAACCCAGTCACCCAGTAAAGTATATCATGTCTGCTATGCCGTTTTGTGGATTTCAGTTATACTCACGTAAGGTAAGCGGTCAGTCAGTGTATTTATTGTGGAGAAAGCATGTGACATAAGGTTTTTTTAAAGGAAATTGTGTTGAAAGTGTCATATCTTGACTGCACAGTGCTACTTTAGCTATTGAAAGTACGCTCATTTTGCTACGGAACATACGGCTTTCGTGTAATCGTGTAAAGGCGTCAATGCGAGCGATGCGGCCTTCTCGGTGGTGGCTTCTGACCACTTTGTGTTTGGGGGTGGGGGGGGGGGTGGGGGGGGGGGACGTAAAGGCAGCGGCCGCAAGGGCTCCGCGGTGATACAGCAAGTCCTTATAAGAATGACCTAGAAGCGGCAAATAGAGAAAGCGAGGAAAAGGAAAGTAAAAATAAGGAAAAACGGAAAGCAGCGGACGAGAAGAAAGGCAGTAAAAAGAAAATTGCGAAGAGCAGGAAACTAGACACTAGAAGAGCCCATTTTGACGACAACGATGAAGGAAGTGTGTGCATGTTTTGCGAAGAAAACTTTTTAAATTCAAAGCCAGAAGAGCACTGGATTTAGTGCCCTGTACAGCAGTTGAGGAACACAGTTTGCCTTCTGCTTGCGAGAAGTGTACTTCGAATCACATTTCATAATAAAATGCAGTTAGTTCTTTGTTAAAACAGTTGTTGTCCCTTAGTTTTGACTATAAGGTGAGTGGTCACTTTTACCGCTCATATCCGGTAATGTGGTTATTTGGCCGCTACGTGATAACTGAATTGTTTAAAACTCTTAATTCGACCCTAAGGTAATTAAACTATTCGATGTTATACTTGAAGAGTTGCAGATTATAATGTCTCATTTCTATATATTTCCGTCCTTCGTGGCTCAGTTTAAAAACAGAAATAGACTGACCACTTTGACCGTGTCTCCCCTACACTATTTTTTTCTCCATTTTGTATTGTTTCATTCATTTCATTCGAGTGAACCGTATTCTGCCAGCTCTGGCAAAATTAGTCACCGTTACTGACAGATGACATTAAACTTAACAACACAAAGCGCCTTGCTGATGAAAAGGGCCGGCCATTGTGGCCGAACGGTTCAAGGCACTTCAGTCCGGAACCGCGCAGCTCCTACGGTCGCAGGTTCGCCTGCTGCCTCGGACATGGATGTGTGGTGTCCTTAGGTTAGTTAGGTTTCAGTAGTTCTAAGTTCTAGGGGACTGATGACCTCAGATGTTAGGACCAATAGTGCTCATAGCCATTTGTACCATTTGATGACAGGGTGGACTCCACGCACCGATCATATTGTGTCTTGAGTCTCGTGGATTGTAAACATTGTAAAGATGCTACGACGGCATCGACAAAACTTGCAATCAGCTGAATTTCTCGAAGATCTCTTGTAGTTCTGCGGCAGGCAGAATGGACTCTGAGGATAATTCCACATTGAACATCAGGTGTAGTTAAGTGTAGTCTACATGCACATCCTAGCTATCGTGGGTTTCGTCGTCTACAGCGTTATGCCTGCAGCAAAGCTTCGAACGAGTAGCATTTACTGATAGTACGACGGTCGCAGAAAAAATTAGAACCAATACTGCAAGCTATGTTGGTCAGCTAATGCCATAAGGAGACGTCGGTTGGAAGCTCAGCAACCAAGGCTGCCAGGTAGGTCCTGGACTAGTGCCGGCCTCTGTGGCCGAGCGGTTCTAGGCGCTTCAGTCCGGATCCGCGCTGCTGCTACGGTCGCATGTTCGAATCCTGCCTCGAGCATGGATATGTGTGATTACATTAGATTGGATTAGATTTACTTTCATTCCAATTGATTCCTAGTTAGAAGGTCCTCCAGGTTGTAGAACATGTGAGAAGAACATCAATACAGGGCAAATATTTACAACTAAAACCACCCGTAGGACGACACATACGGGTTATGAGGTATATGATACACATATTTCAAAATGTAAAGTAAATGGTAATATTAACATATCACTTCCTATTAATATGGGGATGTTTTAACACTAATTTTTTCGTATTACAGACACGAAAGAAACCCAACAGCAGGGATAAGTTGTTCGAGAAAAGTCGGAAGGCGTGTTTCGACATCTGAAAGATGGTGTCTCTTCCAGTTTCGCTCCAGGTTAACTTCAAACACAGGACGTAGTGGTCGGGAACGTTTGTTACCTTTGAGATAAGACGCGGTGAGTTGATATTAGTCAAGAATGCCTTTAACGCGACAAAAACGCAATTATCAACACCTCGAACAACGTCATGTAACAGGATTTACGAGAAGCTGAATGTTCGTTCTGGCTGCAAGAGTGGCCGTGCGGTTCTAGGCGCTACGGTCTGGAACCGGGCTACCGCTACGGTCGCAGGTTCGAATCCTGCCCCGGACGTGGATGTGTGTGATGTCCTTAGGTTAGTTAGGTTTAATTAGTTCTAAGTTCTAGGCGACTGATGCCCTCAGAAGTTAAGTAGCTGGTGCTCGGAGCCATTTGAACCATTTGTTCGTTCTGCGATGCCGCAGAAAGATTTGGCAGGAATGTAGCCATTGTACATAACTGCTGACAGCGGTGGTCATGGGAATGTATATTCATAAGACGACCGGCCTCCAGACGTTTGGCGTACAGTTACGGTGAAGTGTACTGCATTACAGCAGCAATTTGAGAAGCAGTTGACACCATAGTGACACAACGAACTTTTGGAAATCGGCTGCTGGTATTACAGCTGCGAGCCAGATGCCCTGTAGCGTTCACCCCCAACCTCCTCAATTTGCAACTTCGGTGGTGTCAAGCCAGAGCTCGTTGGAGGGCCGGATGGACATGTTCTGATGAAAGCTGGTTCTGCCTCGATACCAGTGTTGGCCATATGTTGGTTACGAGGAGACCTGTTGAGGGTCTGCAAGCAGCCTGTCTGTGTACTAGACACTCTGGACCTACACCTCAAGTTAGTGTCTGAGGTACGATTTCGTATGACAGCAGGAGCTCTCTCGTGCTTATCATACGCACTCTGGCTGCAAAACTGTACGTCAGTCTGGTGATTCGACCTGTTGTGCTACAGTTCACGAACAGTATTCCAGGGGCGTTTTCCAACAAAATAACGGTCGACAACGTACCGATATTGTAATTCAACTTTCTCTACAGGCGTCGAGATATTGCCTTGGCCTCCTTGACCACCAAATATGTCGCCAAGTACATATGGGACTTCACTGGACAACAGTTCCAGCGTCATGAACAACCAGCATGAATAGTCCCTGCGTTGGCCGATCATGTGCGATAGACATGGAACTCCATTCCACAGACTGACATCTGGTACCTGTAGAATACAATATATGCTTTTCTGCATGCTTGCATTCAACATTCTGGCCGTTACACTAGTTGTTAGTTACCAGCATTTCACATTTGCAGTGGGTTATCTCTCGCTAACATTAACCTGTGATATTGCAATGTTAACTGCTTAAATATGTGACCTGGACAAATGTATTCCCTAAACTGCTTTACCCTATATTAAGTATTTTCGGTGTTCCGATTCTTTTCCGGCAGAGTGTGTTAAAGGGAAACTTATACGGCTGTCTAGTTTCCTCTACAACAGGCAAAGCAGCAAATATGCTATCGGAAGACGGAAAGCCTGTGTCTGGGAGGAGAACCTATATATTTGTAGAGAATTGGTAATCAGTCCTCAAGCAGTCGCAGTATTTTATCCAGGCTGCACGCGGATTGAAGAATAACTTAAGGGTGAATGGTGACATGCAGTCACCTACCGGCTGTCACAAGAAATGTATACTGAAGCGTCAAAGAAACTGGTATAGGCATGCGTACTCAAATACAGAGATATTTAAACAAGCATAATACGACGCTGCGGTCGACAACTTCTATGTCAGACAAGTGTCTGGCGCAGTTGTTGGATCGGTTACTGCTGCTACAATGGCGGGTAATCAAGATTTAAGTGAGTTTGAACGTGGTGTTACAGTCGGCGCACGAGCGATTGGATTCAGCATCTCCGTGATAGCGATGAAGAAGGGATTTTTCCCGCACGACCATTTCGCGAGTGTACCGTGAATATCAGGTATCCGGTAAAACATCAAATCTCCGAAAGCCCTGCATCCTGATCAAGACTCAGCAAATACTTGACCAACGACGACTGACGAGTATCGTTAAACGTGACAGAAGTGCAACCCTTCAGCAAATTGCTGCTGATTCCAATACTGGGCCATCAGAAAATGTCAACGAGCGAACCATTCAACGAAGCATCATGGATAAGAACTTTCGGGGCCAAAAACCTACTCGTGTACCCTTGATGACTGCACAACACAAAGCTTTACGCCTCGCCTGGACCCTTCAGCACCGACATTGGACTGTTGGTGACGGGAAACATGTTGCCTGGTGAGGTGAGTCTCGTTTCAAATTGTATCGAGTAAATGGACGTGTAGAAGTATGCAGACGTCATGAATCCATGGACCCTGCATGCCGGCTGGGAAAGTATTTGTAATGGTCTGGGGTGTGTGTAATTGGAATGATACAGGGCCCCTTATACGACTATCACAAGTAACACGTACGTAAACATGTTGTCTGATCACCTGCATCCATTCATGTCCATTGTGCATTCCGACGGCAGTTCTAGCATGACAATGCAACAACCCACACGTCCATAATTGCTAAGGAGTGGCTCCAGTAACGCTCTTCAGAGTTTAAAGACTTCCGATGGCCACCAAACTCTCGAGCCATGAACATTTTTGAACATATTGAAACGTCCCCTTTGAAAAATTGTGCATGACTGTGCTTAAACTGACACACAATAATTTTAGCGCAACGCAATCTGACTTTCAATAATCCCTACAAAAGAATGGCCCTGACTAACATTAACCTATACCTTTCACAAATCACTTACCTCACCAAAAATCTTCGTTACTCGAACTACTGCAATACAGCGAACGCCACTACTGCCAGCTAAATAAAAGATTCAAACTACGGAAGGCACTAACTACTGATAGGCACAGTTAGCAAATGAAAGATTTTAATAGAGAACAAACAATGTATTTACCTTAATAGTCATAATATATATATATATATATATATATATATATATATATATATATATATATATATATATATATCAGTTCATGACATCAATTCTTACAAATTTCAAACTCCGCCATCTCTCTCCCCACATCCACCACTGCTGGCGGCTCAACCTCCAACTGCGCAACACTACGCGCTGTTAGCATCCAGCTGCAGCTGCCAAACACTACAATGACAGACAACTATGCAAACTAGCCACAGACTGCACACGGCACTGCCAGTGATTTTCATACAGAGCGCTACGTGGCGGCGGCGTTACCAATAAAAAAACCTAAATAGCCTACTTACAATATGTGGGATGCCTTGCAACGTGCTGTTCAGACGGGATGTCCACCCCCTCGTACTCTTACGGATTTATGAACAGCCCTGCGAGATTCATGGTGTCAATTCCCTCCAGCACTACTCCAGACATTAGTAGAGTCCATGCCACGTGGTGTTGGGGCACTTCTGCTTGCTCACGGGGGCTCTACACGATATTAGACAGGTGTACCTGTTTGTTTGGCTCTTCAGTGTATTTGACAAGTAACATCAATTGTAACATTATACTTGATGTATGGTTAAAGTAAATCCTACCCCATTATGACTAACCGGCCGGGGTGGCCGAGCGGTTCTAGGCGCTACAGTCAGGAACCGCGCGACCGCTACGGTGATGACATCAGAAGTTAAGTCCCATAGTGCTCAGAGCCATTTGAACCGTTTAAACCCATTATGACTAAACACTTTATGTCGATTAAACTAAACGGTCTCTTATGAAAGAGTATATGCAAATAGCAGACGCCAAGAATTGTGAAATATTATTCAGTCATCACAGTTTGCTTCACGCTCTAGAAATAATGTGAATCGACCGGAAAAGTTTGTCGTTTTACTTCATAGGCCCTGAAGCGTTTTGAGTTTTGTCTGGTGAAATATTAATCGTTTTAGTTAGTATCCTCTAAGCTTTCAATATTTTCTTTCTTTTCGTGTACGCATGAGACTGTTTCGATGAGTCACTGGGAATCTGGGGACCTTGTAACTTAGTCTGCTGGTGTCACAGCATATATGAGTTAAAAATACAACACTGTAAAATATTTTGTTTAGCTTGTGCTGATCGTATTTCTTCAGTACAAGCTTTTCTCGCATAGAAAGCCATTCTCAAGTTTACATGCTTTACATTTAAACTTGTTTCACAATTTTACTTACGTCTAGACGGAGTGAGGTTCATAATCCGTCTTGGAACAGACATTTTTCTGGTGGCAAGTTGTATGAATCAATTAATTTCGTCTATATACTGTTTTTGACTGTTCTCGCTCCTACGATGCTCTCTATTTACAGACTAAATCGAATCTCTGGAGGTGAGAGATGGTGGATGTATATCATACATATTAAAATATTTTTGTTAACTGTAGTTAAAAGTTACCTATTGTTTCTGTCGTAGGGGAGAAATATCTCTGTAGTGAGCATTGCATTCTGCTCATGTTGTCAAAATGAAGCTGGAATTGTCAGACATCTCTGGACGACGTTGTTTGTTTAAGGACAGTTGACATTGGCTGTCACGTCACGTCACGTCAGTTCGTCAAATCCTGCTTTGCAATGTATTTCACATGGTAGCATTCACACAGGCCGTCAACGGACCGTCATGTCAAGTTAACGGTTTTCGGGAATAAAATTTTGATTTTATCGTTATCTGCCAACAAATTAAGTTGACCTACTTTCGACGAGCTCACACATACTCAGAAGAGCCAAAGGAACTGGTACGTCTGCCTAATATCATGTAGGGCCCCCGCGAGCACGCAGAAGTGACGCAACACGACGTGGCATGGACTCGACTAATGTCTGAAGTAGTGCTGGAGGGAACTCACACCATGAATCCTACAGGTCTGTCCTTAAATTCGTGAGAGTACGAGGGCGTGGAGATCTCTTCTGAACAGCACGTTGCAAGGCATCCCACACATGCTCAGATATGTTCATGTCCGGAGAGGCTGGTGGCCAATGGAAATGATTCAAATAGCTCTGAGCACTATGGGACTAAACATCTGAGGTCATCAGTCCCCTATAACTTAAAACTACTTAAATCTAACTAACCTAAGGACAGCACACACATCCATTCCAGAGGCAGGATTCGAACCTGCGACCGTGGCGGCAGCGCGGTTCCGGACTGAAGCGCCAGGAACCGCTCCGCCACAACGGCTAGCCCAGCGGAAATGTTGAAACTCAGGAGAGTGTTCTTGGAGCCACTCTGTAGCGACTCTGGACGTGTGGGGTGTTGCATTCTCCTGCTGGAATTGCCCAATTCCGTCGTAATGGGCATCAACGGATGCAGATGATCAGACGGGTGTTTACCTACGTCTCATGTGTCAGTTGTATCCACACGTATCAGGGGTCCCATATCACTTCAACTACACATACCCCACGCCATTACAGAAACTTTAACAGTTCCCTGCTGACATGCAGTGTCCATGCATTCATGAGGTTGTCTCCATACCCGTACACGTCCATCCACTCGATACAATTTGAAACGAGACCCGCCCGACCAGGCAACATGTTTCCAGTCACCAGCATTCCAATGTCGGTGCTGACGGGCCCAGGTGAGCCATAAAGCTTTGTGTCGCGCAGTCATAAAGAAAACACGAGTGGGCCTTCGGTTCTGAAAGCCCTTTATCGATGCTATTTCGTTGAATGGTTTGGACGCTGACACTCGTTGACGGCCCAGCAGTGAAATCTGCTGCAATTTGCGAAAGGGTTACACTTCTGGCGCATTCAACGACTCTCTTCAGTCGTCGTTGGTCCCGTTATTGTAGGATCTTTATCCGGCTGCAGCGATGTCGGAGATCTGATGTTTTACCGGATACCTGACATTCACGGTACACTCGTGGAATGGTCGTACGGGAAAATCCCCGCTTCATCGCAGCATCGGAGATGTTGTGTCCCATCGCTCGTGTGGCGACTATAACACCACGTCAAACTCATTAAAATCTTGATAAACTGCCATTCTAGCAGCAATGACCGACCTAACAACTGCGGCACACACTTGTTGTCTTACATAGAAGCTGCCGACCGCAGCGCCGTATTCTGCCTGTTTACCCATCTCTGTATTTGAACATGCATGCCTATATCCCTTTCTTTGGCGCTTCACTATATTATAGTTGTGCATTTCTGAATCAAGAGCATTGATCGGTATGAGTACAGCTTTTGTAAGTGACGTAATGTTAATGGATGCTGTCTTCATCTACATCTACATCCATACTCCGCAAGCCACCTGACGGTGTGTGGCAGGGGCATTTTGAGTACCTCTATCGGTTCTCCCTTCTATTCCAGTCTCGTATTGTTCGTGGAAATAAGGTTTGTCGGTACGGCTCTGTGTGGGCTCTAATTTCTCTGATTTTATCCTCATGGTCTCTTCGGGAGATATACGTAGGAGGGAGCAATATATTGCTTCACCCCTCGCTATGTTCTCGAAACTTCAACAAAAGCCCGTACCGACTCTCCTGCAGAGACTTCCACTGCAGTTTCTCATCTCCGTAACGATTTCAAGATTCTTAAATGATCCTGTAACGAAGCACACTGTTCTCCATTGGATCTTCTCTATCTCTTCTATCAACCCTATCTGGTACGGATCACACACTGGTGAGCAATATACAAGCAGTGGGCGAACAAGTGTACTGTAACGTACTTCCTTTGTTTTCGGATTACATTTCGTTAGGATTTTTCCGATGAACCTGTCTGGCATCTGCTTTACCAACGATCAACTTCATATGACCATTCCATTTTAAATCACTCCTAATGCCTACTGCCAGATAATTTATGGAATTGACTGCTTCCAGTTGCTGATCTGCTATATTGTAGCTAAATGATGAAGGGTCCTTCTTTCTGAGTATTCAAAAATGGTTCAAATGGTTCTGAGCACTATGGGACTCGACTTCCGAGGTCATTAGTCCCTTAGAACTTAGAACTAGTTAAACCTAACTAACCTAATGACGTCACACACATCCATGCCCGAGGCAGGATTCGAACCTGCGACCGTACCGGTCTCGCGGTTGCAGACTGCAGTGCCTAGAACCGCACGGCCACATCGGCCGGCTTCTATGTATTCGCAGCACTTTACACTTGTCTACATTGAGATTCAACTGTCATGCCCTGCACCATGCGTCAGTTCGTTGCAGAATCTCCTGCATTTCAGTACAATTTTCCATTGAAACTTTCTAGCAGATTAAAACTCTGTGCCAGACCGAGACTCGAACTCGGGACTTTTGCCTTTCGCATGAGGGCTTCTGTGAGGTATGGAAGGCAGGAGACGAGGTACTGGCGGAATTAAAGCTGTGATGACGGGGCGTGAGTCGTGCTTGGGTAGCTCAGTTGGTAGAGCACTTGCCCGCGAAAGGCAAAGGTCCCGAATTCGAGTCTCGGTCGGGCACACAGTTTTAATCTGCCAGGAAGTTTCATATCAGCGCACACTCCGCTGCAAAGTGAAAAGCTCATTCTGGACAATTTTCCATTGTTACAACCTCTCGATGTACTACAGCATCATCCGCAAAAAGCCTCAGTGATCTTCCGATGTTATCCACAAGGTCGTTTACGTATATTGTGAATAGCAACGGTCCTACGACACTCCCCTGCGGCACACCTGAAATCACTCTTACTTCGGAAGCCTTCTCTCCATTGAGAATGACATGCTGCGTTCTGTTATCTGGGAACTCTTCAATCCAATCACTCAATTGGTCTGATAGTCCATATGCTCTTACTTTGTTCATTAAACGACTGTAGGGAACTGTATCAAACGCCTTGCGGAAGTCAAGAAACATGGCATCTACCTGGGAACCATTGACTATGGCCATCTGAGTCTCGTGGACGAATAGCGCGAGCTGGGTTTTACACGATCTTCATTTTCGAAACCGATGCTGATTCCTACAGAGTAGATTTCTAGTCTCCAGGAAAGTCATTATACTCGAACATAATACGTGTTCCAAAATTCTACAACTGATCGACGTTAGATATATAGGTCCATAGTTCTGCAAATCTGTTCAACGTCCCTTCTTGAAAACGGGGATGACCTGTGCCTTCCAATCCTTTGGAACCTACGCTCTTCTAGAGACCTACGGTACACCGCCGCCGAAAGAAGTTCCTTCGCGTACTCTGTGTAAAATCGGACTGCCATCAGTGCGACAATCTAGAGAACTACAGTGCAGTCTTCCTCTGTGAAACGGCTTTGGAAAAAGACATTCAGTATTTCGGCCTTTAGTTTGTCATCCTTTGTTTCAGTACCATTTTGATCACAGTGTGTCTGGACATTTTGTTTTGATCCACTTACCGCTTTGACATAAAGACCAAAATTTCTTAGGGCGTTACCTTTCGATGCCTAAATTATTCACAGTTATGTTATTAGTTGGAAAAGCCAACGCATGTTAAAAAAAACTGATTTGGGTGACAGATTGATCTGTAGCTTTGGCCGAGGTCTAGGTTAGGTTCGAAGGTGACACTGGTTGAGAGTTGGTGGAGACAACGAATCAGATACTGAAGACTGATCTGTATGTTAGACCTTTCGAAAAAGTCAGGAATATCACGTTATAGTCGCAAAAGTGTTCAGTTTTTGTCGCATGTTTCCTGTGTCCCGCTCAAAGCCGACGACTTGTATCGAATATTCCTCTATATCCGTATTTCGTAGTTTCGTGGCGTCTTAATATTTATTTTATTATTATGCTTTGTTTTAGTGGCGTACTGCAAACGTTCTATGACGTTTTGGGTATTTTTTTCACTCGTTGTCCTTAGAAAAACGAGGTCAGGTATGTGAAAGAGAAATTTTATTTGGGTTTCATCATAAGAAGACATATGCGATGCCCATATTGCATATAAATAGGAACATTACCTAATGGAGCAATTTCTACTAAATCAATTTCTACTAAATATACTGTATACAGGGTGTATCATAATTAACGGCGTAAACGCATACAACTGAAAGTACACGATACTAGAAGCAAAAGTGTCTCAGTAAACATAGTCGAAAATGCATACCTTAAGAGCTACGAGCAATTTATCATCTTCGACACTGTGAAGCAAATCTCTTCTACTGCAAGCTCTTTCAAAAAATAAAAAATAAAAAATAAAAAATGGTTCTAATTGCTCTGAACACTGTGGGACTTAACTTCTGAGGTCATCAGTCCCCTAGAACGTAGATCTACTTAAACCTAACTAACCTAAGGACATCACATATATCCATTCCCGAGACAGGATTCGAGCCTGCGACCGGAGCGGTCGTGCAGCTCCAGACTGTAGCGCAGAGAGCCGCTCGGCCACTCCGGCCGGCTGCAAGCTCTTTGATTTCCACATACTGGGAGTAGTAGTATGGGCCAAAACAAGAAAAAATGTCCAGTAAACATTTGCTCTAAAATGCATACATTAAAGGTTATGAGCAATTGTTCATTAGAAGAGTTGTGTTTCGAAGTAGCGAAAATGAGCACGTGCTCATAGCTCTTTAGGTATGCGTTTTAGAGCACATGTTTACTGGACTTTTTTCTTGTTTTGTTCCACATTACCATTTCCCAAAATATGGAAAGCAAAGAGCTCTTAGGAGAAGAGATTTGCTTCAGAGTATCGAAGATGGAAAAACTGCTAGTAGCTCTTAAGGCATACATTATCGACCCTACGTTTACTGAGACTTTTTTGCTTCTAGTATCGTGTACTTTCAACTGTATGCGTTTACGCCATTAATTATGAATTATTTATTTAGTTACGGAGTTACGGCTTGTAAAATATTTCTCTTGAAATTTAGCAACTTCGCTCATATGAAGTCATCGCAGAACTGTACGCGCTAAAGCGAATCAGTATTTCCTTTATTTTGTTGTTATTAATTTGGTGAATCTAATGTCCCAGACCTGTTTCTTCAGTCGTTTTTCAGAGCATTCAGAGAAGCAAAGAAGTAATTTCGTAAACTTTTTAATTTATTAGCTACCTGATTCAATTTGTTTAACTTCCACAAAATTGCACGAAGTTTTCAACAGAAGTCGTAGAGAATTTATTTTTTGAAAAATGATGGTAATAACGTTAACTGAAACTGTATGAATATGGTAGATATTCTGCTTTTATTAATACCACGCACACGTGAATTATTGTTAAACCGGAAAAAACAAAGTTCAGTGTTAAGTCAGCTGTACAGTGTAAATACAATTTCACAATACATTCACAGTAAATGTTAAAAAATATCTCCACCGAGTTCAATGCATTTAGCTGCACGTGTATGATCAGATTTTGTTGCTCGTTGCAGTTTCACAGGGTCGCATAATAATGTTTGCTTGTCTGGATGATCTGGAAAACTGCAGATACAGATATGGGATATATTTCATTAGATTCTCCAGGTCAATAACAACAAAATAAATGGAAATAGTGCTTTACTTTAACCTCGTACAGTTTTTCGATAGCTTCAGATTAACGAAGTTGCTGAATTTCAGGCTAAATCTTTTATTAAGTGTAACTCTGTAACTAAACATTTGCGGACCTATGTTTATATGAAATTTGTTCTTTAAATATTTGAATATCTTCGTGAATCATCCTGTAATGTATATGGCAAACAAATGTCAGTGTTTGCAAATGTTGTTTCCCTTACCAGCTCTTCAAAAGACAACATTGTTGAAGAACAGTGCATCAGTCACGATACTTTACTCTGATTTTTTTCTTTTCTATCATGGATGGTGATTCATAATCTGCAGTGTACTGCGATATCACATACTGTAAGAAGAGTATGTGGCAGTTGGTACCAGAAGTACCGTGAACGTCCCTCCGCAACAGGAACATCGCTGAACGCAAACTAATCACGTTGTCCACGAGAATCACGCAGCCTGGAGCGGCAGCGCCACCACGAAGTTTTTTTTTCCTTTTTTGTGATTTCATTCTCCTACCCCATATGGGCAGGGGAGGGCTGTCAGCGGCACAATCGCCGCTCTTCAGCCGAGTGACATGACAACTAAGACAAGAATAAAATGTTACATATATAAGGCGATAAAAAAAGGGGAACATAAAACAAAGTGGAGATAATGGAGGAAAAATACACTGACATGGGGACGTTCATGGGGGGACTATTAAAAAAGTTACACATTTGGCGATTCTTAAAACACAAAGAAGACACCCACCAGGAAGACACACGCTCGGGTATGTAACCATGCATGAGCAAAAGTTATGAGTTACAAGTCAGTCTTGCGAGGGAGTTCCTGCAGAACGGTCGTCGTGCCTTCAGCCTTCAAGTCGTATAGTGAGATAGAAACAGTAGCTGATATATACACGATGGTTAATCTTGAGTAGAAGCAGAACAGTGAATAAAATTGTCGTGTATGGACAGAGCCCGTCTGCCTAGAGAATTAACTGAGTTCTGTTAGTTTGGAACTGTTCTTCCAGTAGTACAGCAAGACAGAATAGTTTTCTTCCGATTTTAAAGCAGAGAACATTACTTAGTTTTTCATGGAACTACGATCTGCGCAGGACAGACAGGCTAAACCTGCATTCTGCAATTGCTGTAAACAGAGTTATCATAGTTGTGCAACAACTTATTGCTGTTTAATATTCTGAGTTACTTTCATTGTTTGTGTGCTGCCCTAGAAGCCACTCATACATCCTACTGGGACACCTGCATTTATCAGTTTCGGCGGCAGCGAGATTTTCGCCACAGTGAGTGCTCCCAGACCACAAGATAATCTCCCTTTCTAAGTTCGGCACTGGCCAAAGAGAGTAGTAGTGAGATTACGTAATTTGACGTGGCGGGCAGTGCCAATGCAAGTTGACGGGACGGTGCCCTGACGTGGCGACCTTACATTTTATTTTTCAAAGCCAACAGCTCTCTTTATTGCATGTACTAAATGCAAACTGTTATGGTATCTACAAAAGGCCTATACCGAATCCACAGCACCTGTACTAGTGATATAATGACAATAAAATTAATAGGGCACATTGCGGACAAACTTACGGCATACAGAGCTCACGAGATCACGGTGGCAGTGTATCTTGACAACACATTTTCACTGAAATAATTCCTCTCATCTTAGTCCTAAATCAAAAATTAACAGCCGTCTTCTTTGGAAAAGTACGAACATATTCTGTAGATGCACTAGATCAAAATTTTTGATGCTACAATAATTTCACAGCCACGAATTTTTATCGTTTGTAAAAGAAAATAATGAATAGTGTAGAATATAACATCAGTATTGTGTGTGTTTCCATTCATAATACATAAAATATTCCATCAAGAACTGGCGGAACAGTCAATTATTACAAGAAAAGGAAGAATTAATTTGTGTGGAGTAATCCGTTTCTTCGAGATACGTTCTTCCAAAATACAATAATATAGATGTATTTGTTGTTTTCGGTTATATTCGAGTAATCATATTCGTAAGCAGGTTGGGCGAAGTACAGATAGACACCAGAAACTGTGAGAACAACCCAGTCAAGCTTCTAGTTACACCTAACGAATCAAAAGCACACATATAATATGGTTTAAAAGTTCTAATTGTAAAACCTTATGACCCTACTATGAACATTTTAGACGAACTGGAAATTTTCACACATACGAATAAACACTCCAACGACATACTCAACAACCACACTGAGCTGAAACATAAAGTGTAATGAAATTTTTAAAAAAGTTAATAAAATCCACATAGTTCAGAATAACCAAATAGTAGAAATATCTCTGGAGTGAGCATTCAGATGCATGGAATTGCTGCTAGCTGTTAATTAACATTGCATTTTTTAACTGTGATGACGGTAAGGTTTCGCTACCTTTCATTTTGTTCAGTAGCGTATGTTCTTTTGTCTGATGGCTGTGGCGTGTTATTCCACTAACACACAGTGAAAATTTTTCCCTTTCCACGAGTAGCATGCAAGTTTTTAATATATATATATATATATATATATATATATATATATAAAACTTGCATGCCACTCGTGGAAAGGGAAAAATTTTCACTGTGTGTTACAGTTTATACGTAAATTCTATGTCGCCTGCTGCCAGTCAGTTTTACTGCCGTTCTATACTTCCTGTGTTCAATATGTTCCTTTACCACTGATAATGAAATGTTGACGCTTTTAATGTAACTTTCAATATAATGGGTCTCTTTTCATTTTGAATGTAAATCGCTAATTCAGATAGTGAACGACTGGGCTAGTTTGGCCCGTGTTCTTCTTCCCGTCAACAGACGACAGTACATTTGCCACTGTGGTTTAGCAGTTTGCTTCCCCCTTCACGTTCGCTACTCAGAGTGCCCCATGCTCTGTGCTCGCTGGTGATACAGTGCGTCTTGAACTCGTCCACCGCGACGCCCGGGGTCACAGCACAAACTGTGAGTGTCCTGATGTTCATTGCATATTTCTTTACGCAGACAGTCGTCCGTAGTCCTGTTTGGTGTCAGTTTCCCTATGACTTAGGTTTTAAGCTACCGAGCCCGACCGCTGGTTTCTAAAACGTTACATGGAGCTTCTTTTTTGTGTCTACTACTGCGTGTCAAACTTATTAGCTCTGGTATCTTATTTATTTTCAGTATAACACACTACGACGTGCATATGAACCCGGAACTGGTCGTGTTCTAAATAAAGAGAACCTTACAACTGAAGCTGTATTTTCGACCTTTTGCTGTAATGCTCAGTTGCGAATGTTCCTCAGATAGCATTGTTTGTAAATCTAAGTAATTAGTGGAGTTACCCCCAAACTGTATTGTGAATTTGAGACTTTCGTGTTTAGAATTTAGCTGCTTGAGAGAAGTTTGAAGTTGTCTGGTAGTGCCTGTCCATAATAATAACATATCTTCAACGTAGCGGGTGATGTATGAGATTTTCAGTGCCAGTATTTGACCGTTGGTGACGTAAAGTTTCTGATCACCAGAATTCGCCCAATTTTGCTGGATTAAAAAAGATCCCTCTCTACAGTGTCTCATGAAATGAGGGCACTTGACACTGGTGATGGTGATCCGCCCATACGGGCCGCTTGGAACCAAGATTGCGCGCAGGGCAGGATGTGTGATTGGACCCTATGACCAAACGTAGTCATCGAGTTTAAGTATTATTTTGAAGGTGGTTTGACAAGGTTTAAACGTAAGTTTGGGGAACATCCGATATATACATAAAGATACTCGCAGAGATGAAATGTAGAATACATGTAAATTCTCATTAAATATCAAACATACGTTCAGAAATATAGTTTATACTGTGTTACTATATGACGCCTCACATATCTGCGTACACACACACACACACACACACACACACACACACACACACACACACACACACACACACAAAACCTACCTTTACTGTCGAGCCACTATTAACAGCTACAACCAGGGGACTGAACAATCTGCCCTGAAATTTTCTAGACAGGAAAAACTCACCGCATGAGAAACAATGACAAAAGCTTAGCTGGTTTAAAATAGATCAAAATTTGCTCAAATTTGTAGCTCCTCAATCAGCTCGAGAAATGTAAACCGCTGCCGTAGCTGTAGCAAACAGAGCATATGCATCACGGCAGCGACGTATCCATGGTTGACGGCACGTTGGTAAACAGATAACAAGGCACAACGCGATCGGAATTTGTAAAGCGAATTTAATTTTCTGTTGATTTTTTCCCCTCTGACACGCTACTTCAGTTACTCTTCACTGAATTTTGCAAGTCATTTAATATCCATAATAATTAGCATTTGCCTTTGCGGTATCGCTAAGTGTTAACAATAGACATAAAACTTAATTTCCTCTCTGATTTCTTCATAAATGCTTGATAATAATACATGTCTTTGTGGAGGTTCGAGTTTCACAGTAATATGGAATCCAATTAATGTTTTCAACCTTTCAAAGATGAAGGACGTGGTATGCAGTGGAAAGTACCTGCTTTCCCTGAAGACATACTTTCTTTTTATTTATTAGATAATTTCTTGGACATTCATTTTTTGGTTTCACATAAATTTTCAATCGGAAATAGAATACATTGCGGTAGTGACAAATTTAAATAACATTTTATAAATGTATTTGCTATTTTCATTATATTTGATTATAAAATGCTTGTGCTACACTTACCTGATTCGGTGTTGTTAGGTTCGTGCTCTAAATTAAATCCTTCCAGCACTTTCATTACAATAGTCTATACAGTTCCCATCGCCCCAGTACAAGTTCAAAACGTCGCTTTGCTGAACACTGATTTATTAAGAAAAACGTTAATGTCGTGCCCTCTGTTACTCAGAAAACTAGAAAAAGATATCATGATACACATTGCATGATGTCCTGTTATAGGATAGTCAAAATAGCTTCAGTTGATTGTAAATAATAGCCAACCGATTGCATAATACCGTTTTATTAAACCTTGAAAATGGTTTCGTCACTTTTAAAACTGTCTTCTTTAGAGGGTATGTATTATACGTAGAATCATGTTACCTGCATCCAATGTGGGAGTAGTGGACAATGTCTAGGAGGTGTCTGTGTCATCCATTTAATCACAATTTAATATAAAAGAATTAAAAGTAGTGGCTCTCTACTGTAGAAATTTGTTGTAAAACTTTTATAATATCAAACATTTGACATACTGTCCAAATGTGAAACGTGGCATCCTACATAGCTTAAGTGTGCTTCGTACAGAGCTAGTGACATGCGCCGGTACATGCACATGTGCTAGACAGTCAACGACTCCAACATTGTACTCTACACACAACATTATCTGAGGAAGTCAGATATAAACTGTCGAAACCATAATCAAGGTTTAATAAACTATATTTTGCAACTAGTTGGCTGTTATTTCTAATCCATTGAAGTTCTTGTATGCACACCACAGCCATGTATAAAATCTAACAACGAAAATAATTTGGAACGTGGTGAAACAACAAAGACAGCAGTAAACCATGTTTCTAATTTCCCACTGCAGTTTTGAAAGAACTAACACACCAACCAGATGGATAATGAACAAGGTGCAAGGATTACATATATTGAGGAAAAATGCCAGCATGATCTTTTCATAGAGTAGGAGGCTGAAAGAATAGAAGTAAATACTGCTTTGAAAAGTAGTGACGAAGTCAGTTATCAGGAACCCGAGACCACTACACCTAAGGATCTGGATGACAGCTCGACCGGCACCTACATAACGGGAGAGAAAACAGATATAGCTGAAGAATTAATATGTTAGACTTCAGATACTACACGGTAGTGAATTGTTGTAAAATGTAGTACGTAGTATTTCATTTTTCTTAAACAGACTTAATTTACTTCCTTTCACTTTATTTTAAACTAAAATTCTATGTATTACACTAATTGGTACATTGACGATATGTTTGGTGTGATAACGACTGTTCTGTCCCAATTCGTTTCCTGGCGTGTCCACACATTTTTGTAAACAGACATCAGCACGCTCGCACGTAAACCGCCATGAGTCATGCTGTGGGTGGCTTATTATAACCTACTTGCATAAGACTGTCAATGGCGTTTTCGTTCAGTAAATGTTCGAATCAAAGCATCAGTGTCTAGTTGCCTTGACAAATTACGAGTATATTCAGTTCCCAAGATTAACAAGTCTGAGAAACGTTGTTGTGCTATTTTTAACTAGAGCCAAATGCTGATAGATCTTTCTGCTTCAGTTACAGTCGCTAGAAGAATGTAGAAGATACACATAGCTATACATAAATTCGGAATTATGATTGAAAGTTGAAGCTCTTGACAATGTTCAAGAGGTCTAATTGTTCCAAAGTATTGTATTCGAAGTCTGAAATATGAATTGTTTTCAGATATGTAATTTCTTTTTTTGTGACACCTACATGGTATTCATTGATAAATAACTTGCAGGCCTCAGTGACCTGATCCTCAGTTATCTTCGACTGTTTCCATAACAACCCAAGTGTTTCATCTCAGATCATCACTCTGTCATATCGCATTTTCAAGTTGAACCTTAGATTGTCAATAATAACGTAAAAAATTCTTTATACTAATAAATTTTCTGAATTAACATTTTTCGAAATGCAGGATGAAATGTTGATATGAATCGGAAGTTGTATCAAAAATACTTGAATTATATTTCTTATTTTCTTTCTGTTCCGAGATTGCATTCCTGACACGGCAGGCGCAACTAAAAATAATTTCGAGTGTCACTTGACACAGAATGCACAAGTAAAGTTTCTTACCCGTCTCTGATGATGCTGACGTGTTTTGCAAAAACTGGATTAAGAGTTCTAACATTCCTATAAAATTTCCTTTATTTCGATATCGAAATTTCTGAGGTGAACTTCTGAAGCCCAGGTCCTTTTGACCAAGACATAAGGCATATCAATTACTTTGAGACTGCTGTTCTATGGACGAACAAAAGAGGAATATTAGCTCCTTACTTCTGAGCATCAGGATAGCCAATTATCCCCTTCCATGTTATTTCATTTTCTCACTTTGATGATTCTTCCAGGGTAGTTACACACCAATAGATACATTCTACTTCGTGTTTATTCTTGAATGTTAATCATTTTTTGTATCTTTGGAGTAACATCACTTTGTGATGGAATCAGAAGTTACTTATTGTCGAACATTGTTGGCAGTCCTACCAAAGTAAAACGTCGTTTCACAACTGTTGACGTGTTTGATGGGGAAACTTTCATATAGGATTTTCAGAAAACGTTTAAAGAAAACGTATTTTCGACTCCATCACGATCTGTAAAGGAAAATTTGTACGCTCAAGATCAAACACGAAGTAGAACAGTTTACAAGTGTCATGTAAGAACCATAAAAGTCAAGAAGGGGAGTAGAAGCAAGACCTAGATTGGCTATGCTCGTGCTGGGTTAATGTTCGTTTGTTTATTGTACGATACAAAATTTATAATAGCAGTCTGACGTTTGTCAGTTGAGCACCCTGGGGGTTTCGCGTCCTTGTGAGTCTTGCCCCCCCCCCCCCCCCTCCCATCCCATGAGGCTTGGACCCCGGGCATTTTACCCTCCCCCCACCTAATCCCCTCACAACCCTCCCCCACCTCCCCTCTTTCATCAGGGCTGTCGTCTGTCGTAAGGGGTCATTCAAATGGTTCAAATGGCTCTGAGCACGATGGGACTTAGCTTCTGAGGTCATCAGACCCCTAGAACTTAGAACTACTTAAACCGAACTAACCTAAGGACATCACACACATCCATGAAGGTAGGGCAGAGGGTGTGTTACTGTGAACAGTTCAATGACCGGGTTGTTCTAATCAGAATCGACAGCAGACCAACACCGACAACGATAGTTCAGGTATACATGCCGACGTCGCAAGCTGAAGATGAACAGATAGAGAAAGTGTATGAGGATATTGAAAGGGTAATGCAGTATGTAAAGGGGGACGAAAATCTAATAGTTATTGGCGACTGGAATGCAGTTGTAGGGGAAGGAATAGAAGAAAAGGTTACAGGAGAGTATGGGCTTGGGACAAGGAATGAAAGAGGAGAAAGACTAATTGAGTTCTGTCACAAGTTTTAGCTAGTAATAGCGAATACCCTGTTCAAGAATCACAAGAGGAGGAAGTATACTTGGAAAAGGCGGGGAGATACGGGGAGATTTCAATTACATTACATTATGGTCAGACAGAGATTCCGAAATCAGATACTGGATTGTAAGGCGTACGCAGGAGCAGATATAGACTCAGATCACAACATAGTAGTGATGAAGAGTAGGCTGAAGTTCAAGACATTAGTCAGGAAGAATCAATACGCTAAGAAGTGTGATAGGTAAGTTCTAAGGAATGGCGAGATACGTTTGAAGTTCTCTAACGCTATAGATACAGCAATAAGGAATAGCGCAGTAGCAACACAGTTGAAGAGGAATGGACGTTTCTAAAGAGGGCCATCACAGAAGTTATGAAGGAAAACATAGGTACAAAGAAGGTAGCTGCGAAGAAACCATGGGTAACAGAAGAAATACTTCAGTTGATTGATGAAAGGAGGAAGTACAAACATGTTCCGGGAAAATCAGGAATACAGAAATACAAGTCGCTGAGGAATGAAATAAATAGGAAGTGCAGGGATGCTAAGACGAAATGGCTGCAGGAAAAATATGAAGACATCGAAAAAGATATGATTGTCGGAAGGACAGACTCAGCATACAGGAAAGTCAAAACAACCTTTGGTGACATTAAAAGCAACGGTGGTAACATTAAGAGTGCAACTGGAACTCCACTGTTAAATGCAGAGGAGAGAGCAGAAAGGTGGAAAGAACACATTGAAAGCCTCTATGAGGGTGGAGATTTGTCTGATGTGATAGAAGAAGAAGCACGAGTCGATTTAGAAGAGATAGGGGATTCAGTATGAGAATCGGAATTTAAAAGAGCTTTGGAGGACTTACGGTCAAATAAGGCAGAAGGAATAGATAACATTCCATCAGAATTTCTATAATCATTAGGGGAAGTGGCAACAAAACGACTATTCACGTTGGTGTGTAGAATATATGAGTCTGGCGGCATACCATCTGACTTTCGGAAAAGCATCATCCACACAATTCCGAAGACGGCAAGAGCTGACAAGTGCGAGAATTGTCGCACAATCAGCCTCACAGCTCATGCATCGAAGCTGCTTACAAGAATAATATACAGAAGAATGGAAAAGAAAATTGAGAATGCGCTAGGTGACGATCAGTTTGGCTTTAGGAAAAGTAAAGGCACGAAAAAGGCAATTCTGTCGTTACGGCTAATAATGGAAGCAAGGCTAAAGAAAAATCAAGACACGTTCATAGGATTTGTCGACCTGGAAAAAAGCGTTCGACAGTATAAAATGGTGCAAGCTGTTCGAGATTCTGAAAAAAGTAGGGGTAAGCTATAGGGAGAGACGGGTCATATACAATATGTACAACAACCAAGAGGGAATAATAAGAGTGGACGATCAAGAACGAAGTGCTCGTATTAAGAAGGGTGTAAGACAAGGCTGTAGCCTTTCGCCCCTACTCTTCAATCTGTACATCGAGGAAGCAATGATGGAAATAAAAGAAAGGTTCAGGAGCGGAATTAAAATACAAGGTGAAAGGATATTAATGATACGATTCGCTGATGACATTGCTATCCTGAGTGAAAGTGAAGAAGAATTAAATGATCTGCTGAACGGAATGAACATCTAATGAGTACACAGTATGGTTTGAGAGTAAATCGGAGAAAGACGAAGGTAATGAGAAGTAGTAGAAATGAGAGCAGCGAGAAACTTGACATCAGGATTGATGGTAACGAAGTCAATGAAGTTAAGGAATTCTGCTACCTAGGCAGTAAAATAACCAATGACGGACGAAGCAAGGAGGACATCAAAAGCAGACTCGCTAATGCAAAAAAGGCATTTCTGGCCAACAGAAGTCTACTAATATCAAATACCGGCCTTAATTTGAGGAAGAAATTTCTGAGGATGTACGTCTAGAGTACAGCATTGTATGGAAGTGAAACATGGACTGTGGGAAAACCGGAACAGAAGAGAATCGAATCATTTGAGATGTGGTGCTATAGATGAATGTTGAAAATTAGGTGGACAGATAAGGAATGAGGAGGTTCTACGCAGAATCGGATCGGAAAGGAATATGTGGAAAACACTGATAAGGAGAAGGGACCGGATGATAGGAAATCTGCTAAGACATGAGGGAATGACTTCCATGGTACTAGAGGGAGCTGTAGAGGGCAAAAACTGTAGAGGAAGACAGAGATTGGAATACGTCAAGCAAATAATTGAGGACGTAGGTTGCAAGTGCTACTCTAAGATGAAGAGGTTAGCACAGGAAAGGAATTCGTGGTGGGCCGCATCAAACCAGTTAGTAGACTGATAAAAAAAAACTTCGACGAAACGTGAGTAATTCATAATCATACCAACAGTGTTTGTCGGTATTTTGCGTGATATTTTATTGTCCTCCTTGGTATATATTGTATTAGGAGCTGTGTTAGCGTAGTGGTTGAAGGGTGTGGCTGCTACATGAAAGGTTCTCAGTTCAATCCTTGATCGGTGGTTAATATTTTCGTTATTTAAAAACAATATCTAAGTGTCTTATTTCATGTATTTTATTCGTTTGAATGCGATTTTTTGAAATTTCTAGTGGCACCTAAAATCGTCCTTACCGAAAGTGTACGCTATGGACTTTTACCTCTGCAAACTCTTCAAAATTTCGTGCAATGGTTTACTACATCTAATGCTGCACAGTAACTGCGTTGGACAAGTCATTTATGGGGGGAAGGTATCACTCAAGAAGATTTGTAAAAATCAAATTTTTGGGCCAAATAGTTTTTGTGAAATCGAATAATAAGTGTGTCAAAGCAGTCGAAACACCATATGTTTGCACAGGCGAGCAGTGCAGTGATGACAAAATCGCGCTCATCGCGGAATGCGGGGCGCACGTGTCTGTAGCAGCGAAAGGGTTAATGCGGCCGTGGAAGCTTTACTTCATAAACTGTGCGCTCCCCTCTAAATGTAAGTTTGCGAACTATACTATGGTGCTGCTTCTCTTGGCGCCTACACGGGCAATGCAGCAATCTCCCGCGTCTGTGCGGGCATGCGCGAACCGCCAAGATAAAAGTATTGAACTATAGTGGAGTAGGCTACATGCTGGCATAGTTTATAATTCTCTCCCTTCCCTTGATGCATAATAGTATGGACCCAACAAATGTGTTCAAATTTGTGTGAAATCTTATGGGACTTAACTGGTAAGGTCATCGGTCCCTAACCTTACAAACTACTTGCCTAAATTATCCTATGGACATACACACACAGCAATGCCCGAGGGAGGAATCAAACCTCCGCCGGGACCAGCTGCACAGTCCATGACTGCAGCGCCTTAGACCGCTCGGCTAATCTCTCGCGGCACTGACCCAATACTACACTGTACAAGAACTCGTCAGTGACTCACATAACACTGATACATACTCAACGTTTCACAGCAGATCCGAAGAAGACAACAGCGAACCACCTGCGCTAGAATCTTGCCATGAGCTGCTGTGAGGTTTCAAGCATCAGCTCTCCCTTCGCTCATTCACTGAGTACGGGACTATTTTATTTATTATCACTGTTTGCAAGTAACTTTTTCAAAAAAAATGACGCGTGTAAATGAAATAGGCCCTTTTTGTCAACCCACACAAGCACTTACTCCGCGTTTTATAGTAACAGCGTGCACCTTGTGGTTGGCGAAGTGTTCTAAGCGACAATCATTTCTTACTCGTTGAACAAAAACTGCTAGCTGCTGTGTTTGGCAGCTCTCAGTCGCTACTGTGTTCACGCACACTTAGTGAAGACGACAATTTCATCAGAGTTCCACAATTGTCTTTAGAGTGAGTGTGAATAAGCCTCCTTCATCGTTCACCTCTTCAACAGCAGCATGACGCAGAAACTTCTGTTCTCGTCAGTTCCATTACGTAAAAATACACGCAGGGTACGGCTATTGTGTCGCCGGTTTATTGAGCTTGTTTGCAGTACGGCTGCCAAGCCGGGTCTGAAGAAACTCCCAGTGACGTGGGAGGCGCGACCGAGGATCTCGGCCGCACGAGGGCGCGAACGCGTCAAAGGCGTATTTCGGGAGGTGGCGTTCCGCTCGCGGAGGGATATCGAGCGCACAAGTAATCGCGGCCTGCAGGCGGCCGACCAGGCGAGTGGCTCTCGAAAGCCGCACAGTGCAGCAACTGGCGAAATATCAATCACTCGTATAAGAGAACAATTCGATATATTATTCCAAGTTTCTGGACTGACTATGGATCTTTTTTTGATAAGCAACAAGGACGTTGTGGGAAAAAATCATTAACGTCCAATGAGCGTATCACAACGCTTCAGTGACAACTATCAGTGTCGCCAGTTCATGAGTATGTACTGACTCGAATGAGATTTTCACTCTGCAGCGGAGTGTGCACTGCGATGAAACTCCTTTCTTCCAGGAGTGCTAGTTCTGGTAGGTCCGCAGGAGAGCTTCTGTGAACTTTGGAAAGTAGGAGACGAGGTACTGGCGGAAGTAGAGCTGTGAGGACGGGGCGTGAGTCGCGCTTGGGTTGCTCAGATGGTAGAGCACTTGCCCGCGAAAGGCTAAGGTCCCGAGTTCGAGTCTCGGTCCAGAACACAGTTTTAATCTGCCAGGAAGTTTCATGTACTGACTTTCTCGCCCTTGTGCAATCAGAGCTTTATGTATCTCTAATTGTCACCACGTCAACGTATGTTAGACTTCAATGTAACTGTCGGAGTGTGGACTTCACAATACATGGACTGCAGCAAAGTACGTACCCTTCGAACGTTTTCTTAATTCTGCCCAATGGATTAGAGGTTCATTGGGTCGAAGTATGAGACATGTACTGGGTGCTTAAAACTGAGTCCGATTTTCCGAATGCTCAATGCACCATGTATACATGCACGATACTAAAAAATCCTAGGTGTGTTCTATAACAGGTGCGACCGCGGAATATGGTGGGGAAAAAATCGTTCCACTTTCTGCCACCAGGTGAAAATGAGGCATTGTACGCAGAATGTGAAATGTTTCAGGGTTGACGTCAGTGTGCTATTTCACATGGAGACGCGTGTTGATGTAAAGGGTTAAGAAGTTGAAGTTTTCCGTACGGTACGCAATGACTCTTCAGACGAAAGACGTGATTATTTATTTTTAATTTCTGCTACCAGTCACAAATTTGTTTCATGTTTAATCTACCATAATAGAACACGTTTCGAACATGTTCTGTTCATCACCAGGCATACATACACACACATAGTGAAATGTAACTTAAAAATAAATTGTCTTAAACGAAATTAACATAGAACTTTTTGATCATTGTCCGTCACTGTAGTACCTGGTGTGGCACTTGGCGGGGAGGGGGGCAGTGGGTGGCCATAAAACAAATTTGTGACTGCTAGAACAAATTACAAATATGTAATTATCCCACACAGTCACGGTTCACAAACGTAGCCGTTATGGCCGAAATTAATTACGAAACATGTGCACTGCTGGTAAATTTGTTTCATCAGAATGACAGCAATACCAGTGCTGCACTGCAGGAATATCACTGACAGAAACAGCTGCGAAGAGACCCCATGTCAATAAATGGGCTAAAGAATATGATCAACAAATTTGAAGAAACACGTGGATTAGGCGCCGTGGCAGGGAGATTCCTCTGTCAGTTGTTGATGAAGTAGCTCTAACTGTAGCTGACAGAGCAAGCACAGTCCTGAAGATCTGCAACCAGTGCTAGAGTTGTATGACGGTAATTGTCTCCCGTGGTCAGCAGTTTGAAAGATTTTGTGGGAATTTTACAATAGTATCCCTAATGATTCAGGATGTGCACCAAATGAAACCCCATCATGGCTAAACCGCGTGACTTTGCCCTTCGTTTTTTGGTACACATGGAAATGGATAACATGTGTCCGGGAAATATTCTTTGGACGAACGCGGCACATTTTGCTCTGCGCGGTGCCGTGAATGCACAAAGCTGCCACGTGTTGTGCAGGAACATCCACTGGACTCTTCTTTGATGAACCCCTCCATTCTCGGTCCGCTTTTTCCAGGGTGCACAGTGTCATCTGCACGTTATAAAGACCTCCTTGATCAACTCGTAAGTCCCGTGTTCACAACACTATTTTCATACAAGATTTGGCAACACCACACGCGGCTTGCCAATCGAAACATTTGCTTCGAAAAACCTTCCGTGATTATCGCTCTCTGAGCAATTTCAGGATGTGTAGCATTCCATATCCCCTGAGCTGTATGCATGATATTCGTGACTGTGGAGATACGTGAAGAGTCGAGGGTGTTAGGGATAAATATCTAAAGTCCTCTTGATCTAGACGACAGCATACGACAACATATAATTCTGCTTACACAGGAAATGCTGCGAGAAACTGTCGACCGCGCCGTGTTACGGATGCAACATATAGCTGAGTCAGGAAAGCATACCCTAAAAACATCCAGAACCACCGTTATCGTGTGTTTGATCGTTACTCCTCTTTTCCTGCACCCACAGCACATTCTGACTGCTTACAGTGCCATATTTTCAACTGGTGGAAGAAAGTAGAACTAGTCCTTTTCTAGTATACTGAGGAATACGCCGATTAATGAACATGCCTACGATGTTCCAGCGTCCTGTTATGTGTAGAGCCCGTTCTGCAGCACTTCGATCACAATCTGCTATAACCGCCCGGTACCGTGAATGCGACATCGCCATTCAACAATAGTGGCACAACAGAGAGGCTACAGTTTAGAAACGAATACTGGCATAAACTATTTATTGTTTTCGCGGTATTAAGTGTGTGTCCCATAAAAATAGTGTGGGCTGTTCGGGTTCTGATACATAGCAGAGTAGGGCATTTTTCAGCCATTAACACCAGAAGAGCTAGATATTCGAGAGTAGGGTCTCAGCTCCACCATATGCCTTTCAACAAAGGCGAAACTCGAAAACTTTGCTTAGAAGCAAAGAATGGGTCCTATTTTAAATTTAGTTTTGGTCAATATGTTCTAGATAAAAACCCTAAAAGGATTTTTTATTCTCTACCCCAAAGAGTAGAGTGCCCTGTCTGATATTTGGCCTCTTTTAGAGGGTTGGTTCTCTCCACCCAATTACCAGACGAGCAGATAGTAGGGCAGAAAGGATTCCAGTTGGGAATAAACAGGAGGGCATTGCCTCTTCTGGCGTTTGCCTAACAAATAAAAGGAACCTTCCAAAAATCTTAGGTGGACTAGAGGAAGGAATGAAACTGACTTCTTCCAACATACATATAAAACTAGTGTATGCAGGTGAGTTATTGAACGATATGAAATAAAATCGTCATAACTTCTCATCGGTTTGCGTTACAACGTTCGAACTGCACGGCTGACATCCGGGCACTATAGGAATTAGTTTGAGCATTGATATTTGCTTCAGCGACGAAGCCCACTTTCATTTGGATGGGCTCTTCGATGAGAAAAGTTGGCGTATTTGGGGGAAGGAGAATCCGCATTTCGCGATAGAGAAGTCTTGTCACCCTCAACGGGTGACTTTGTGGTGTGCAATGTCCAGTCTTGGAATAATCGGTGCGTGAAGGTTTTGAAAGATGATTTCATCACCGTTATCCAAAGTGACCCTGATTTCGACAAGATGTGGTTCATTCAAGACGGACCTCGACCCGGTCGAAGCAAAAGAGCCCGTGACGTCCTGGAGGAACACTTTGGGGACCGCGTTTTGGCTCTGGGGTACCCGGAGGCTGCTCGCATGTTTCTCGATTGGCCGCCACAGTCTCCGGATCTGAATTCATGTGACTCCTTTTTGTGGGGTTATATCAAAGACAAGGTGTACAACAGAAATCCAAAACCGCTGCTGAGCTGAAAACAGCCATACAAGAGGTCATCAACATCATCTATGTTCCGACACTTCAGCGGGTCAAGCAGAATTTGGCTATTCGTCTGCGCTACATCATCACCAATGATGGCAGGCGTATCAAACATGTCATAACCCAAATCTGAATATCTGTAGTGACGTTTACATATCGAATAACGGGTGTGCACGCCGTAGTTTGTAACTAATTTGCGTTTTTTTCATATAGTTCCATAATTGTCACCCTCTACTGTTGAATGTGACCTTTTGCCTCATCTATGAAGGCGATGGCGGACTGTGGGAAAGATGATCCCTTTCCAGCCAACTATGTTTAATGCTGTAGTAGCGTAGTTTATTTTTGCTCTTATTTGATTTGAACATAGTATGTAAATTAAAAGAAGAATATGAAAAGTGGGGTCTTGTCATAAACGCATCTAAAACAGAATCTGAAAGTGGGAGGAAACGCGGTTAACGACTTACAGCTTGGTGCTGATACTGTTAAAGAGTGTCATAATTTTAAGTTCCTTGGGGTGACACTATCGTCCAATGGTAGAAGTATGGATGATATAAACAATAAAATTGGCCAGGGCAAGGGAGCCATAAAACAAACTAAATGGTATTCACTGGAACAAAAACATAACGCCCAGAACAAAACAAACCATCTATCATATAATTATAGAAAGCATCACAACATGAGGTGCAGCGTTGTGGGAACTACCTCAGAGGCAGAAAGATCACCTGCTGGCTGTCGAGATGGATTTCTGGAGACGGAGTTGTGGCTTGATCATATTAGAAATGATAGTATCAGAGAGGTTATGAATGTCGAAAGCACAATCCTAGACTACATAGAAAAGTGG
The DNA here is from genome assembly GCF_023897955.1 of Schistocerca gregaria. Lineage (NCBI taxonomy): Eukaryota > Metazoa > Arthropoda > Insecta > Orthoptera > Acrididae > Schistocerca > Schistocerca gregaria. The sequence continues at coordinate 787,564,409 of NC_064923.1, forward strand.
CATGGTCACTTACAGCGTATGCCAGACATAAGATGGCCAAAAGTGTATGGCAATGGACTCCATATCAAAGAAAAAAGCGCGATAGACCTGCGAGATGCTGGAAAGACGACGTCAACGAAGCAATAGCGGCGAGAAGTCTTAATGAAGAACACTGAAACGACCATGGACGATGGAGATTTGGATGCGAGAGGCGGTGGCAGCCATAGAAACCTCGCTCATATATATACATAGTATGTAATGCTGCTGCAAGGAAGGAAGATGATCTTAATATTTTATCGCAGCATTCGCCTTAACATTAAAGAAAAACAGTCCTTCAGGAAAAACCTCAGTTGGAATTAGATGTCAGTATGTTTTATATGCTGCTTTGTACAGTATGATTGACACATCAGTAATCCCTGTGGCGATGGAGTCATGTGCCCATTCCTTTAACTAATGTAGTGAAGTCAGTTCATCAGTTCCCATTTTTTGTTTGGTAAACGTCTTCTATCCTCAAGTCGTGAGAGCAGGGCGGATGTTGTAATACTTCACCCATTTCAGCCAAACACCCCAACAAGCTGAGTTAGGGAGAGGAAATCTGAAATGTAAAATCAAAAATGTAAAACCCATGGATTAATGTGACCATTACTTAATTTCGTATATGAGCAACCTGTTTATCTGCTGTGTGGTGCAACCCTCGCGTTTCATCTTTGTTAGGGCCACCCCTGTCCTATTAGTTATCCGTTGTATAATGCGTTTTTATCACATGTCTGTGAGCTCTTGATGAACGATCTAACTACTGGACAGACAAACCGGTGGGAACCATTCTCACATCCACAATGGTATGTAGTAAGCACAGCTGTATTCTCACAGTGTGTTTTGTTGTTCCAAAGCAGTATTTGTCGTTATGCACCGTTTGCTGATCGAATCCCAACTGCGAGAAATATGTTGTTATAACAGGCCATCTATGTACACAGGAACAAAATTTTGAACAATGAAGTGACGTTTAAAACAAGGTGAACCATGCAGTCAGTATGTTGGAGCCTATAAATGAGAAATAGTTCCAGAACTGGAAACAAAGGAGTGCTATTTCAGAACAACGTCATTGCAATAGTTCAGGGGGTGTAATCAAAAGTTTAGTGGGCAGGGCAAAACGGATTTGTACGCCGGAACATCTGGATACGGAACTGAGTCATCTGAAACAGGCCTTCGAAGAGAAAAGGCACTCAAACAAAGAAATTAATAGTGTTTTAAGACCTAATTACAGCAGGCCAAAGGACAAGGATGGTACACAACAATGGAATAATACAGTGTCTTTACCTTTCATTAGTAAGGTTACAGATCGAATCGGCAAAATTTTGCTGAAACTAAGTGAAAACGGTATTCACACCTTCCAGAAAAATAGGGCAAGTACTTCTTTCTGTTAAAGATAGAAGGCCACCATTATCATCTAGCGGTGTGTATAAAATTCCGTGTACCTGTGGCAAGGTCTATATACGAGGGTAAAGGAGGATAAAAGTCTTTGCCGACTGGGTAAAATAGATAAATCGGCCGTTGTGGAACATGCACTTCAGTCAGGTGACCATGTAGTTAAGTTTTCTGAAACTACAGTTTTAAGTGTTACCACGAACTATTATCCACGACTCTATAGGGAGGCTATTGAAATTTATAAACATCAAGATAATTTTAATAGAAAAGAAGAGGCCTTGAAATTAAACGAGATATGGGCAGTGGCGTTACAGAATCGACGAGTGATTTTTATCTATGACGGACTATTATCGATAGTTAAATTTTATCTTTGACTAGATTTCTCTGTGCTACTATATGCAAGCTAGACCACGCCCACTTTCCTCAGTATTTAGGCTGCTCTCCGACGCCCGACTCGTCAGTCGGCAGGACTCAGCAGGACCAGCCATACCTCTGAGGATGTCCAACGTAGTATTGGACGAAACGTTAGGAATAGAAGTATTCCATGGACCACGGCCATACAACCCGGAAGAATTATCAACAACAGTACCATCCGGTCTTGGAAAGCCTTCATTGTATGACTACCTAGGATAAATTGTGAGGGAAAGTCCAAACAGCCTGCACTCGGTGGTTCGTTGACTGTGTGAGAAGGCAACGGATAAGGGAGGGAAATGATCTTAGTATAACATGTAGCCTTTTCCACGTACCGTACGTTCATTTGCTGGCCACAGATGAGATGTCGTTGTGCATGCCCTGGTACACGTTAGCATGTATGCACAATAGCACCACTTCATTGAGTACCGAAACTTAAATCTGAACAGTCAGTAATTCATAAAAAGTCAGCCAACTGATTTCGTTATGTCAAATGTATGAGCTGCAAATTTCACTTTATTGAACAGACACAAAAGCGGCTACGCAAATAAATAAATAAATAAATAAATATAGATACTTCGCAGAACGGCAGGTTTACTTTTCGCATTCATAGAACACAGGAATTCCTAGAAATACCGCACTCTGTCATTTAGATTAGATTTAAATGCATTCTAACTTGTGTTCCCTGTCCATTTGACAGCAGGGTCATTAAAACCAAGAGCTTTTCTCTGAACTAGGCGCTAATCGTGCAAGACATAAAAAACACGCTTGCCATTAATCACCTGAAGCGAATTGTTTGAAGACGTAATTCTAGGAAAAACGGCAAGACGGAAATAGAGCACAGATCATTCAAGTTTTGTGGAGTAGCTGGAATTAAAGTTCCGTTAAGAAATACATTTAAAACTGCCTTCTTTCCACTCCATTTCTTTAAAAACCGCAGACTGAATACTTGCAACGGATAGAAAAATGTATAGTTTTTCAATTCTTTAAGTTTATTTATAAAAACATTTGTCAACAATTTTGGTCCGCTGAACCGTTCACTTGCCAGTTAACAATCAACACAGAATCATCCATCAACTAAGAATCATCCATTACGTTACTATCTTAATCATATTACTCTGGTCTACACAGTCTACTCATTGTAAGATCTCTAATACCTGTTCACTTCGATGTGAAATAAACTAATTTTATGTTTAAAATGTTTACTTAGCTCTCATTACCTTGAAAAACGAGATATTAATTTTACGATAAAGGGAAATTTTGCATTGTTGCTAATTTTTGTGTTGGTACAAATAAAGGCTGACAACAAGAGGTGAACAAACGACATTCGTGTTCGAACGGATTCGAGATTTCCCGATACACCGCAGCGTTCTATGCAATGTCGAGCTTGTTCGAACGATCATGTGACATTTGACCAGCGCAGTGCAAATGCAACGGATACGCAAGAAACTACGAGCTAGTCAAACAGTACGCCATTCCTCTGTTTAAAATTTTACTACCTGTGGACCACTCGACGACTTAATGACGTATCTCCTGTCGTTCCCCCTGGAACATAGGGCGGTAACGAAATTCCTCCACCTGGTGCGATTTCTAGCAAGTCTCTTCCGGTTTTACGATTTTCTGCAACTTATCTCTCAATCGTACTTTCTTAGGTCTGTTTGGGACGACCACATTTTATAATTCCTTGAGGGTTCCAAACCAACGCCACCCTCTCAACAGCTCCATCTGGTTTCCTCAATGTATGACCAATCCAGTTCTATTTTCTTTCCTTGATTTGTATATCTGTTGGATGCTTGTCTCTCTACCTCCAAAGATCTTAATTTGTCATTATATCTGGCCACCTGGCATTTAAAATACGCAAGAGAGTTGATAAAAACTTCGACCTGGTTTTTGATGTGGTTAGTCACCTCCCGAGTTTCGTGACCGAACAGCCTTTACATTGCCATTGAAAATCCGGAGTTTGGTCTCGTTTGAAATTATCCTGTTTCTCCAAACAGGGTACAATTGTGCAAACGCACCAGTTGCTTTGGGGATGCGCCTTCTGTACTCGTGACTATACTTCCGAGATAGAGGAAAGATTGGACCTGTTCTACGTCCTCTCCATTAATGGCCAGCCTATTCGTGGTGGTCGAATTTATCCGCATTCTTTGGTTTTGCGAACATTTATCTTGAGGTCTGCAACTTCTGCCTCTCTCTGTAACCTGGCCAGTTTCTCTTCGATGTCTCGATATTGCCGTTAAGCAGATGTCGTCTGCGAAATCTAGATCTTCTGGCCTATCTCGCACCCACCATCCCCCATTGCACACCGATCTTCCGTTCCCCCATCAATCTCTTTATCAGATAGTTCAACACAAAAAAAAACAGTATCGGTGAAAGAATAGACCCTTGTCGTGGTCCAGAATACATTCATTATGTAATGCTTGACATTCATAGTAGTCATACATTTCCTTGATGTTAATAATCATCGGTGGAATGCAATATTTTGCAAGTGTATCCCACATGATTCTTCGATTGATAGAGTTTAAAGCCTTTCGAAAGTCAATGAAGGTAAGGCAGAGGGTGTGTTGCCACTCCGCACTTCCTTCCAGAACAATTTTGAGAGTACTGATTGATACGGTCCACACAGTTCCCATGTTTTCTAAAACCCGACTACAATCTCCTCAGTTGTGCTTCCACAGATTCCTTAATGATGTTTAAAATGATCCTCGAAAGTACCTTACTCGGTACTGACAATAGGGTAATGCCCCGCCAGTTGTTGCAGTTAGTAACATCTCTTTTTTGGGTATTTTCACGATAATACCTCGTTTCTAATCTGTTGGCAGTTTCTCCTCTCTCCATACATTCTCTAAGAGGATGTGCAAAATAACACGACAGTGGTGCCCAAGTCTGTTTTCAACATCTCAGATGTTGTATTTTCTTGTCCTGGTGCCTTCCCCTTCTTGATGTACTTCAGCGCTATCCGAATTTATGCTTTCGTGGGTGCATTTATACCAATGCTTGGACTAGGATCATTGTATTCCGAAGTAGTATTGTATCCTACTACTGCTCACGTCCTATAGTTTCTGAACAAATTAACGAGTCCTTATACATTAGCGGTATGTATTGATATGTATGCTAAACATTCATGCTGATTTTTACGTAAAGGTAAAATGGCAAAGGCGAAAAAGTTGTCTTCCCAAAAATAAAACCTCATTGAACCCGGGGTAGTACCCATTTTATTTGTTTGTGACAGACTGTAATTATTTACCAGATAAGTTACAAATAAGCCATTCAGTTTCTGTTTATGTATTAAAATAACACGAAGAAACGCTACCATATTTTAATCAGTTTGAAAACAAGACAGCAGTATCTAGATGAAAGAATCCGAAAAAATTAATAAGAACCAAATGCCGGACGAACGAAATATATAGCAATAAAGTGACTGTAATTTTTATCGCTAGAATCAATTCCAGCGGCGAGATCCGACATGGAAATTGCACTGCGAGACGTCACTAGATGGCGGGACTAGTGGAAGGTCGATAATGGGACAAAATGTTCATGACGATCTTTCACTCATTTATTTGTTGCCGCTGTTTTTACGCATGATTTGCATCTTATAAAATATTTCAGTCCATCTTTCACATTTTTATCATTTAAATCTGTAGTTCACAAAACAACTAAGACAGATCATTGATAGTACCAAGAAAAGTCGCTAGATTGCAGGCCGATCACAAGATCGAACAAACCCCGAGATTTTCCGAGCTGTGAGGCAAACTGTCCGAACAGTCTGAGTAGTGCTGGAACACAGCCCTCCTGTCAACACTGAGTCTGCCGTATTTTGTTCCTAGAAAAGCCACTGCGTTATTGTGCTTAGAGAACTCCTCTTTTCCAGATTTTTTTTATGTTTGAAATTATATTTTCACAGGTAAACAAGAATCCAAGCCCGAAATTTTATCTATCTTCATGGTTGCAAAAGATGCATTTGTAATCTAAATTCTCTTAAGCAAATTTATTTTGTTTGTATTTCAGATTACTTTTGGAGATAGAATTGGTGCAGCGCCTTATCTGTAGCGATGTGGACCTCTCAGTGCGGATTCCGTTTGCCATCTACATGATTACTCTGCAATTCACAATTCAGTTCATGGCAGAGGGTTCATCTAACCACCTTCGTGCTGTTTCTCTAATTGTTCTACTTTCGCACAGCGTGCGGACAAAATGGTTCAAATGGCTCTGCGAACTGTGGGACTTAACATATGAGGTCATCAGTCCCATAGAACATAGAATTACTTAAACCTAACTAACCTCAGGACATCACACACATTAATGCCCCAAGCAGGATTCGAACCTGTGACCGTGGCGGTCGAGCGGTCCCAGACGGTAGTGCCTAGAACCACTAGGCCACACCGGCCAGCCGTGAGGACAAAACTAACACTTAAATATTTTCTTGGAAGCTCTGATTTCTCTTACTTTGTTATGATGAGCATTTCTCTTTATGTAGGTTGGCGCCGAAAAAAATATGTTCACACTGTGAGAAGAAAGCTGGTCATCGAAATGTCTTAAAAGATCCTGCCGCAGCGAAAAATGGCTTGGTTTTAATGATTGTCACCCAAATTTGAGTGGTAACTCTCTTCCCTATTTCTCGACAGTAAAAAAGGAGCTGTTCTTCTTTGGACTTTTTTGAAGTCCTCCGCCAGTCCTACCTTGGGCGGACCAAATACCGCACAGCAATACTACAGAAGAGGGCAGACAAGCATAGTGGAAGCTCTCTTTGGTAGCTTTGTTGCTTTTTCAAAGTATTCTGCCAACAATCACAATCTTTGGTTTGCTTTCCCCACATTATCTATGTGATCGTTCGAATTTAAGTTATTCGTAATTGTAATTCCTAAGTATTTGGTTGAAATGGCAGCCTTTAGATTTTTGTAATTTATCGTGTAACCGAAATTTAGCTTAGCGGTTTTTTTTAGTATTAATGTCTCTGTATGTCCATATTTTTCTAGGCGAGCAGTCCGGAACCGTGCGACTGCTACGGTTGCAGGATCGAATCCTGCCTCGGGCATTGATGTGTGTGATGTCCCTAGGTTAGTTAGGTTTAAGTAGTTCTAAGTTCTAGGGGACTGATGACCCATAGTGCTCAGAGCCATTTGAACAATTTTTTGTCCCTTTTTTTATGCGATGGTTGCGGACTTGGCTGTTCGACAGAGGATGTCAAACACCTTTCAGCCGTCAATTTTCAACATTAGGCGCTGCTGATGCATGGTTGTTTACATCTTTGGGTGGGTTTAGTGACGTCTCTGAACAGTCAAATAGACTGTGTCCGTGATACAATATCCACACTTACCGTCTATCTTCAAGAGTTTGATATGTGTAGAAGCCTGCTTGGCGGCACCTGAGTACTCTTTCGATCATTGACGAATGGGAACTGGTGCTGGACTATATGTAGCGGGCAGTGCCATAGGTTGGCGGACGTAGATTGCTACACCTGTGGTCGTCGACAGAGCGACCATCCTCTGTGGCCCACACGGCAGCTGCCTACTCAGCAGCAGTCGCCACCTCGTCGCCCTTCGCCAGCTGTGCGGCAACACTGCACTTGACACGCGTCAGGACAGGCGTGCTGTTATACAGATATCCCAGGCGTCATATAATCCCCTGTTGCAATGTTGCCTACTCCAGATTGCGGTAACACCGCTTTTGCCACAAGGTAGTCGTAACAACTTACTAAAGCCATCCGTGATGACGAAATGCTGCACAGTTTTCTTGTAATCATTGCACTTTCGCCGGCCTGTGACGTCGCATTACCTTCATCTATTGGATTTGTGACTATTTACAGGCGCTGGTGTATTCCACAGTCAACGACAGCTTTCTTTTTCTTTTCTTTTGCTTGTGCCGTTTTCCCCGCGAATACGCAGGGTCGGCATGGAGATTCGGATGTGGCAATGTTAATTGAAGGGGTGGCCGGATGTCCTTTCTGCCACCACCCTGTACCCCCCCTCCCCCCCGGGAAAGAATTAGTGTACCCCAACTGTCTGCGACTAGTGTAATCCATTGGAATAGCGCTAAAGTGTTCAGATGCCTGCGAGCCGTGTTACTGAGACGGGACGTGGGGACCAGCCCGGCATTCACCTAGGGGGATGTGGAAAACCGCCTAAAAACCACAACCAGGCTGGCCGGCACACCGGCCGACGTCGTTAATCCGCCGGGCGGATTCGATCCGGGGCCGGCGCGCCTACCCGAGTCCAGGAAGCAGCGCGTTAGCGCGTTCGGCTAACCTGGCAGGTTCCACAGCCAACGACAACGTGTACGCGTTACAGAAGAGTGTGACGCAAGCGTACAATCAAACCTGCTGCCAGCACGGTGTGTTCGCACTAGTTCGTGATTCTGGAACTAGAAGGTTCGAATGATGTTAAAGAATCAGCGGTAACTACGCTGAGTACCTCTTACAATATTAAAATACAGACATATATTCTATAGAACGGCACATATCTCAGCTAGCAAATGAGTTTGTTTCCGGACGTACATTTCTAGCACTGTTTTTTGTTGCATACTTATGAATGAGGGACACTGTAAGAATGAGGGACACATTTTTAAACTCACTGGATAACGAAGAAAATATTACAAAATTGTTACCAAGAACAACTGCAAACATCTGTAACTCGGTCTGGCAAAGCAACTTAAATATTAAATAAACGCAAGGCTTACAATTCAGATTGTATATCTGTAAAATTCTTTCATGGTATGCTCGTACAGTAGCTCCATACTTATCAGTCATGTACAACCGCTTGGCCGTCGAAACATCTGCACCTAAAGACTAGAAACGTGCCCAAGTCACATCGATATCCGAGGAAAAAAAAGTAGCAGTAATCCACTGAATTTAGGAGCCATATCTCTACAGGCGATGTGCAGTAGCATTTTGGAACGTAGTGTGTTCGAACATTATGAATTACCTCCGACGGCCGGAGTGGCCGAGCGGTTCTAGGCGCTACAGTCTGGAGCCGGGCGACCACTACGGTCGCAGGTTCGAATCCTGCCTCGGGCATGGATGTCTGTGATGTCCTTAGGTTAATTAGGTTTAAGTAGTTCTAGGGGACTGATAACCTCCAAGGAAACGATTTAATGACAAACAGTCAACACGGATTCAGAATATATCGTTTTTTGTGCAACAACGAACTCATTATTCTCACGAAATAATTAGTGCAAATGACAGGGATGTCAAATTGATTCCATAGTTCTACATTTCCGTAAGGCTGTTAACACCGTTCCTCAGAATCGACTTCTATTCAAACTGCGTCCCATGGAGTAGCGTTTCAGTTGCGTGACAGGATTCGTGATTTCCTGTAAGAAAGGATACGGTTCGTAGTAACTGATGAAAAGTGATCGAGTAATACAGAAGTAATATCTGGCGTTCTCCAAGGAACTGTTATAAGTTTTCTTCTGTTCCTGGTGTATTTAAACAATTCAGGAGACAACTGGAGTAGCCCACTTAGATTATATGCAGATGATGCTGTCGTTTACCGTCTTGTATAGTCATCAGATGATCAAAACCAATTCCTAAATGATTTACACAACATATCTGTATGGTGCGAAAAGTGGCGAATAGACTCTACATAATGACTTCAACCATCACCTAAATCAGAAGATGGTGGATAAGCGTGATGGTAGAAGTGGTCACTGTAACAAATATCTACTAATACCAGCATTTCTGGCCTCTGTTTTGATCACCACCGAAGTAGATTATTCCTACACATCGGTCAGGGCCCTGAAGATGGCGTTTTAAAACGAGGAAACTAGTTACCCAATAAAATAAGGTTGAACATTGACAGCTGAAAGGTGTTTAATTCAATATCCTCTTTTAGTATTCATGTGGATGACTTCAAACTTTTCATTATATGACGCCTGGGATATGTGCATGACAACACGCCTTGTCCTGACGCATGTAATTGAGGCGATCTCTGTTTATGTATATTTTTTGTGAGAGCTAAGATCGCTTGACTTTAAGTTCATTATTCGCGTCATATTCAGATTGGCACTAAACTATGCTTATATATTCAAATATATGTGTCGTCGACATTGAGAATAAAGTGTAAATACGTTAAAAATGAGAAACTATGCGGAATTTTTTAATGTATATACACTTAGTTCTCAAAAAGTCCAGGACACAAGTATATGAGCGCACACGCAAAGTGTAATGCCAATCTGAAGATAACAGCATGATTATGTCGCTCCTAGTAATTGTAATAAAGGTCATAAATTCAAGCGATCTTGGCTTTCACAAAAAATACGAGTACACATCACTGATAAAAGAGCGCCGCTGAAGTTACAGCACAGGAAAGAGTAGTAAAGATTTTATAAATGCGATCGTGGCTGAGAAATTGTCTTACTTCATGCTGAATATTTACAGATCTTCCTTTCTGCTTGATATGAGCAAGTTAAACTTCAACAGTGCTGCTGTCGCACTTCCTTGTTCAGTTAGATCGGCTGCTTCCTGTCTGCAACAAAGGTTTAGTATCTTTTAGTATTCAGATTCATCACCCAGCCCAAGTATCGATACGGAGGAAGGTCAGTAGTACTTGCTCTTCATAACACGGCCCCAGCTTGCGCCCACACAAGGTTCCGCCGTTGCTTCAGGAGTATCACTTAGGTCCGTCCACTGAAGCGATTTTGTTCGTAAACACCGCAGCCTGCGCTTGTCCACCACTTACTGCTGTTCTCAGGCCTTCGATAGACGCTGAACACGATATTACTACACTTGTCCTCCTCTGGCCGTTAAAAGAAACATGTAGTGACGTCAACGTAAAAAATTATGTTGGTGACTGATGAAAACGCATCGCAAGTGGTTCAACGTGCCTAAGTGAAGTACCACGATAAAAGCTCATGGCAAGCCGACCAAAGAGCCCGCACTTCCAAGTGCAATAATAATTTGCTCGACTAATACACTGATTGACCTTGCACTGTCGCCTGATAAACAAAGTAAGAGCCTACGGAATATCAGACCAGCTGTGTGGCTGGATTGAAGAGTTTTTAGCAAACAGAATACAGCATGTTGTTCTCAGTGGAGAGACGTCTACAGACGTTAAGGTAACCTCTGGTGTGCCACCTGGGAAGTGTTATGGGACCATTGCTTTTCACAATATATATAAATGACCTAGTAGATAGTGTCGGAAGTTCCATGCGGTTTTTCGAGGATGATGCTGTAGTATACAGAAAAGTTGCAGAATTAGAAAACTGCAGTGAAGTGCAGGAAGATTTGCAGCGGATAGGCACTTGATGCAGGGAGTGGAAACTGACCCTTAACATAGAAAAATGTAATGTATTGCGAATATATAGAAAGAAGGATCCTTTATTGTATGATTATATGATAACAGAACAAACACTGGTAGCAGTTACTTCTGTAAAATATCTGGGAGTATGCGTACGGAACGATTTGATGTGGAATGATCATATAAAATTAATTGTTGGTAAGGTCGGAGACAGGTTGAGATTCATTGGGAGAGTTCTTAGAAAATGTAGTCCATCAACAAAGCAGGTGGCTTACAAAACACTCGTTCGACCTATACTTGAGTATTGCTCATCAGTGTGGGATCCGTACCAGGTCGGGTTGACAGAGGAGATAGAGAAGATCCAAAGAAGAGCGGCGCGTTTCGTCACAGGGTTATTTGGTAAGCGTGATAGCGTTACGGAGATACGTTTAGCAAACTCAAGTGATAGACACTGCAAGAGAGGCGCTCTGCATCGCGGTGTAGCTTGCTGTCCAGGTTTCGAGAGGGTGCGTTTCTGGATGAGGTATCGAATACATTGCTTCCTCCTACGTATACCTCCCGAGGAGATCACGAATGTAAAATTAGAAGGTTCGAGCGCGCACCAATGGTTTCCGGCAGGCGTTCTTCACGCAAACCATACGCGACTGGAACTAGAAAGGGAGATAATGACAGTGGCACGTAAAGTGCCCTCGTCACACACCGTTGGATGGATTGCGGAGTATAAATGTATATGTAGTTGTAGATGTGTGTTCTTTCGATTCGAGTCACGCCTTGGACTGTTGGCACATGCTTAGGACGGCTTTCACTACGCTTCGTTTCGAGGTAGCCGTGTTCAGTGTATGAACTCTGCCGTTACCGACAACAGGAACCGCCTGTTTAATCCATCGGTTTGTGCGTTCGCGCCAGTGTCAGTGATCGTAAACTTTTTTCTACCTACGCCGAGCAGGACAGAAAGGAAGGATTCCTACTCTGGAAACTTTCTAAGGCCCAAAGCCGCAGCTAAAAGGAACAATGAGATAAGAGTACATGGGATTTTCGCCTTACTTGTTTCACGAATGTCCTGAAAGGAAAAATAGAGATCTAAATACGACGAGCGTTCAATACGTAATGCAACACCATTTTCACGGCCAGTATAGGTTGAAAAACTACGGAATTTATTGTGGTGACATCATGGAATATTCCCGCTTCAGCCACTACAGTTTCATGAAATCAGAAAGTGTCGGCGCTGTACGTAGCCTTAAAAATGGTGTCTGTAACGGAGGTGTGTTAAAAGAAGAGGTCTGTAATTACGTTTCTTTTGACGGAGAACCGGAGCATCGGAGATACTCATAGGAGCTTGCAAAATGACTACGGAGACCTGGCAGTAAACAATAGCACGGAGAGTCGTTGGGCGAGGCGTCTGTAATCATTTCAAAAGCGACGCGCAAACCTGTTCGATCTCCCTCGTGCCGTCCAGTCACACAGTTGTGACTCATGCAACGTCTGAACGTGCGGGCACACTCATTCGAGGTGATCGACAGATCCCAGTCAAACTCATTTGGACGTCTCTGTTGGTGGTGCCGACACATTCGTCCACCAGTTAGGGTACTCTAAGGTGTGTGCCAAGAGGGTTTCTCGCAGCCTAACACGAGATCTAAGACCGTAAAGAGACATAAAGGACTATCTGTACAGAGTGGCATACGCGCTACGAGACTCGACATGACAATTTATTGTCGAACATCGTCAGAGGCGAAGAAATATGGGTTCTTCACTTCGAACCGTGAACAAAACGGCAATCCATGGAGCGGCATGTCACCATCCCTCCTCCGAAGTAGTAGTTCAAAGCCGCACCCTCACCCGGAATTGATATGGTGACTATCTTCTCGGACTCTGCTCTCCGATCTGGGACTCTGATCTCCTCCCTCATGATTCAACAATCAACTCTGAAGTGTGTTGCGGTACCCCCAGGAAACTGAAGTAGCGACTTCAGCCTGTTCCTCGCCAAGAGAACGCAAACGACCTTCCCTTCTCCATGACAACGCAAGGCTTCCCACTACTTTCCCCATCTGAGAGGAGCATACAGAACTTCACTGGACTGTTGTCTCTTATCCACCCTGCATTCGTGCAGCAAGGCGTTGGCTCCTGCGGCGGGCAGTGCATAACGCCATGCGGGCAATCATTAAGGTGGCGTAAGGCCGTCGCATTGAGGGCAGATTTTGTAGCCAAAAGAGTGAGAAATAAGGTGGTGTATTGGAATCCTGAATGAAACCAGCCGGCTTTCTGATTAGTGTTGCTTTCGTTATTGAATTTTCCTCGCCGACGAAAACAGCCAGAAATTTTGCTGAACTAAATCTGTGAAAAATGAAACTGTCACCAAAGTCAGCGCTAACAGAGGTGCTGTTGTCATTGTTTAGGAGTTTGCTGTGAGGTTAGTGTGAGTACTGTAGTACCTGAGATGTTTTGGCTGTCATGGGATGGTTCAAATGGCTCTGGTCACTATGGGACTTAACTTCTGAGGTCATCAGTGCCCTAGAACTTAGACCTACTTAAACCTAACTAACCTAAGGACAACACACACATCCATGCCCGAGACAGGATTCGAACCAGCGACCGCAGCGGTCTCGCGGTTCCAGACTGTAACGCCTAGAACCATGGGATGGAAGTTTACAGTGGACTGACATCTACGTGAAGCACATTCCCATTGCAGTTGTTTTCTTTTTCATATTTACGATAAATGTAAACGTGAAACTCAGTTAAAAAAATGGTGTGCGGCTTACGTCCTACAAAAAGGATTGCCAATTGACGTCATTCCTTCTGTTGTCTGTGTCGCTTCACCACAAGTGAAATAACTTCTGATATGCTCTCTCAAGGTTTCACGGATAGCGTTCCAGACCATCATACCACATAAAATCAGGGGTGAATTGGAAGTTTCGAACTCTCTCTCTCTCTCTCTCTCTCTCTCTCTCTCTCTCTCTCTCTCTCTCTATGTGTGTGTGTGTGTGTGTGTGTGTGTGTGTGTGTGTGTGTGTGTGAATGAATGAATGAATGAAATGTTTACCATATATCGCAAACGATTGTATACTTCAAAGTAATCAGATTTTCTTCGTGTTGTAGCATTATTTTTTTTTATAGGGGCGTTTAAAATCTACCTTGTGGTTAAAGAAAGGACAATGTGTGAAACGTCCCGTTAGAAAAATTATACATGACTGTGCTTAAACTGACACACAGTATTTTTAACGCACCGCAATCTGACTTTCAAAAATCCCTACAAAAGAATGGCCCTGACTAAATTAACCTATACGTTTCACAAATTACTTACCTCACAAAAATCTTCGTTACTCGAACTACTGCAACACAGCGAGCGCCACTACTGCCAGCTAAATAAAAGATTCAAACTACGGAAGTCATTAACTACTGATAGGCACAGTTAGCAAATGAAAGATTTTAATAGAGAACAAACAATGTATTTACCTTAAGAGTCATAATATATATATCAGTTCATGACATCCAGTCGTACAAATTTTAAAACTCCATCTCTCTCCCCACATCCACCACTGCTGGCGGCTCACCTCCAACTGCGCAACGCTACGCGCTGTTAACATCCAGCTGCCCAACACTACAATGGCGAGTATTACAACAATGCCAACCAGCCACTGACTGCACATAGCACAGCCAGTGATTTTCATACAGAGCGCTACGTGGCGTTACCAATATAAAAAACCTAAACAGCCTACTTACAAATGGATTCCCAAGTATTCTGCAAAGAATGTCCTTTTATGTGCCATTGGTAGAAAATCAGAGTACTTGATTTCTCGTAATAACAAAGAGCGTTTTTACACATGACGAAACTTCTGGAATTATGTTGGACGCCTGTTTTATATCACTGGTAACAAATGAACAGACTGCTCTTCAGTTATCATGTAATTACATTTGTACCTTCCGCCTGCGTGAGCTCTCATAGACCGGACGTAAGTTTTGTTCTATTTGTTTGCAGGTTAATAATCATCTCATTTATTATATGTATCCGTATTCATTATTTAGAAGACTAATCACCTTCCATATATCCTTGTCATGAAAGTAATTTTTATTGTGTCAACATAAATTTACATGATATGGCAGCCGCATGATCACCTATAAAATTATCCCAAGTTTCGGTCACTTTTCCAAATGGCCTTGCTCAGAGCGTTTTCCTTTGAAAGGCTGGAGAATTTTTTATATTGCTAATGTTGTCACATTCGCTGTGAAATTTTATGGACAGTGACAACGGCCGCAGAGGCCTACACTTAGGTTTAATTTTTATTGTATTCCAGCAATTTTCAGAGATCAGATACGAAGAATTGGAGGGAAAGAGTTCTCTGATGAAACAGCGGAGCGAGAGAACCCGTCTGAAATTAATTTGCCGATCATTAGCCGGCCGCTGTGACCGAGCGGTTCTAGGCGCTTCAGAGCGGAACCGCGCTGCTGCTACGGTCGCAGGTTAGAATCCTGCTTCGGGCGTTGATGTGTGTGATATGTTTAGGTTAGTTAGGTTTAAGTGGTTCTAAGTCTAGGGGACACGTGAAAAGTTCAATAGTGCTTAGAGCCATTTGAATCATTTTTTGCCGATCATTTCAATTACCTTGCATAATTTTCTGAGCGAGAATTGTTTTAGATTAATCGGTCATGCATAAGTGGACAATGACGTTAGCCAACTTGCTCAGTGGCTCGATACAGTTCCACATTAAATTATATTAATGATTGATGGCCGATCTAAGGTAACTAAATATCTAAACTTCACTTTCATCAACTGATTTGCGTCTATCGGTGCGTCTAAAACGAGGCGTGAGTTTATTCTCGTCGTGAATATTGAATTATGCGAAGCTGTATATCCTTCGCAATGTTTTGTAACGTAGTTTATTGAAAAAAATTCTTAAAATATCTCAATACACGAGTGAGCCACGTTTGTGTCAGCTGGCAAAAATACCTGCATACTGTTGCAACATGACTGATTAAATTCAGTCAGTTCAAAGGCGGAACAAGTCAAAAAAGTACAGGGTGAACGTTCGTAAAATCGACAAACTGCAGGGACGGACTCTTGAAATGGAGGAAAGAAGGTCCTATGAACAAGCATCGTTGCAACGGTAGATGGCGCTGATGAATGAATGTCCTCTGACCACGTGCCACGTGTCTCTTGTGTGTTGCACGCTGCGTGATTGACACAGAGTACTGTTATGAACAAGCAGAGATGGTCTTTGTAAACGGCCAAGCAAATGGAAACGGTCGAAAGGCAGCACGGTTGTGCCAAAACAACTACCCTTAGAGACACCAACCACGTCACACAACACTTACAGCCCATTTTGAGCGTTTGTGTGATCATGGGATCTTTCAGACAGACGAAAGGGCAAGAGCCGGCGGACTATGCATATGCCAAATTTTGAGGACCGGGTTTTATAGGATACTGAAGCGATCCCTAAAACAAACTAGGCAAGTGATCCAAATGGTTCAAATGGCTCTGAGCACTATGGGATTTAACTTCTGAGGTCATCTGTCCCCTAGAACTTAGAACTATTTAAACCTAACTAACCTAAGGACATCACACACATCCTTGCCCGAGTGCAGGATACGAACCTGCGACCGTAGCGGTCGCGCGGTTCCAGACTGTAGCGCCTAGAACCGCTCGGCCTCCACGGCCGGCAGGCAAATGATCCGCCAACATGGTGTAAGCCAAAGTGTGATTATGTGTATTCTGCATGACGACCACGTACATTGTATCCCGTGGAGCTCACTTTGAACATCAGTTTTGATGTGGATTCGACAGAGCTCTCTCTATTGTGTTCCTGGACGATTTGTTATCATTGCGGGCATACCGTCCATTTTCTGATACACGTCATAGGACCTCTCTTTCTTCATTTCCAGTGAGGAATCCATCCTCGCAGTTCGTAGGTTTTATTAATGTTGAGACTGTATAAGAGTGAAAAGAAGTGAAAGCAAGTGTAATAATTACTAAATCTTAAGTTGACTGATACGAAAAATCAGCTAGTTGTTCGACTTTGCCAAAATTGAAGAAATGGATTTTTTTTTATCTAAATGCGACACCTGCTTAGCCCACTTACTCGTTTGTGCACACGAGAACTTATTTGCATGATATATTGCAATGTCACGAAGCAAAACATTCGCACTGATTAAATTTAGGTTAGACCATGTAATTTGAACAGTCCGACGCGAGTTCAGACACAGCTTCTGTACCCATGCAGTTCGGAGTCCAGTCCCTTTATCAACGTCCTTCTGGGATGCGCACTGCCTCTGTTTCAAACTTGTTTTTATTAATCACGGTGACTGTTATGAGACAGCCGTGCGGGTGACGTAAAACAACAGCGAACAGACGGCGGGCGACGCGAGGAAAAAGACAATAAGTCAGGTCGGGGGAACACAAACATTTCTCGCGACGACAGGCTAATGAGCTGGGTCGGCCTAATCCGAGAGTTTATATGCGGCCAGCGGGTGCGAGGTAATCGCGGGAAGACGGCAGACCACGGGGCTCAGCCCCTGATGTATGCGGCCGGGGCTAACGCTCCGATTTATCGCCGGATTTTCGGAGTCTGCTGTCCCGGCCCCTTCCCGTTCCACCCCGTGCCCTCCCAAGCCACCCCATCCCGGCCGCACCCCGCCGCCTTATTCTGTGGACGGCGTGGCCGGGGGAGGGCGAAACACCACGTCACCCCGTGGTACCAGACTGTGTCGCGCGGTCCTAACGTTCCAGCTGGCCGCACGAAAAATAACCACCTGTTTCACATACTCCCCTCCCAGGCGTGCTTCTCATTTTCGGGAACTGTTATTAGCGTTGCCAGGTCCAGTTTACAGAAAATCGGAGCTTACGCCATTCTCACATGAGACCAGTTAGGTAACGTTGATGCTATGAGTTTCGTCACGCCGCTTCCCTTTACTTCGCTTTCGTGTTACGAAAGATTGGACCCATCAAGAACGCTCTCTGCTTCACAAGCAGAACCTGAGAGCCACCATGCTGTCTTTGTCGTTTGCAGTTGGACCCCATATTTGATGGGTTTCATAATATACACTCCTGGAAATGGAAAAAAGAACACATTGACACTGGTGTGTCAGACCCACCATACTTGCTCCGGACACTGCGAGAGGGCTGTACAAGCAATGATCACACGCACGGCACAGCGGACACACCAGGAACCGCGGTGTTGGCCGTCGAATGGCGCTAGCTGCGCAGCATTTGTGCACCGCCGCCGTCAGTGTCAGCCAGTTTGCCGTGGCATACGGATCTCCATCGTAGTCTTTAACACTGGTAGCATGCCGCGACAGCGTGGACGTGAACCGTATGTGCAGTTGACGGACTTTGAGCGAGGGCGTATAGTGGACATGCGGGAGGCTGGGTGGACGTACCGCCGAATTGCTCAACACGTGGGGCGTGAGGTCTCCACAGTACATCGATGTTGTCGCCAGTGGTCGGCGGAAGGTGCACGTGCCCGTCGACCTGGGACCGGACCGCAGCGACGCACGGATGCACGCCAAGACCGTAGGATCCTACGCAGTGCCGTAGGGGACCGCACCGCCACTTCCCAGCAAATTAATGACACTGTTTCTCCTGGGGTATCGGCGAGGACCATTCGCAACCGTCTCCATGAAGCTGGGCTACGGTCCCGCACACCGTTAGGCCGTCTTCCGCTCACGCCCCAACATCGTGCAGCCCGCCTCCAGTGGTGTCGCGAGAGGCGTGAATGGAGGGACGAATGGAGACGTGTCGTCTTCAGCGATGAGAGTCGCTTCTGCCTTGGTGCCAATGATGGTCGTATGCGTGTTTGGCGCCGTGCAGGTGAGCGCCACAATCAGGACTGCATACGACCGAGGCACACAGAGCCAACACCCGGCATCATGGTGTGGGGAGCGATCTCCTACACTGGCCGTACACCTCTGGTGATCGTCGAGGGGACACTGAATAGTGCACGGTACATCCAAACCGTCATCGAACCCATCGTTCTACCGTTCCTAGACCGGCAAGGGAACTTGCTGTTCCAACAGGACAATGCACGTCCGCATGTATCCCGTGCCACCCAACGTGCTCTAGAAGGTGTAAGGCAACTACCCTGGCCAGCAAGATCTCCGGATCTGTCCCCCATTGAGCATGTTTGGGACTGGATGAAGCGTCGTCTCACGCGGTCTGCATGTCCAGCACGAACGCTGGTCCAACTGAGGCGCCAGGTGGATATGGCATGGCAAGCCGTTCCACAGGACTACATCCAGCATCTCTACGATCGTCTCCATGGGAGAATAGCAGCCTGCATTGCTGCGAAAGGTGGGTATACAGTGTACTAGTGCCGACATTGTGCATGCTGTGTTGCCTGTGTCTATGTGGCTGTGGTTCTGTCAGTGTGATCATGTGATGTATCTGACCCCAGGAATGTGTCAATAAAGTTTCCCCTTCCTGGGACAATGAATTCACGGTGTTCTTATTTCAATTTCCAGGAGTGTAACTTATACCTCATGAAAATGTGCTATTTTTGAGCACTAGCACATGAGGATCTCACTTCGCTACAGCTACGATTTACTTGCAATGAAATTATGAGAAACGTCGTATTTGTGGTACAAGACTTCTCATACTTATTTACATTCGTGTCACAGCTCGTCTGTTATGAAAATACGCTGTTTTAAGCCAACAGCACATTAAAGACGTATCAAAATGCGTTGTTCTTGGCAGAACATTTTGTAATTATATGTCAGTTAATAACATATTAGTGATTAAAGCCTCAGAAGTTCGCCGCATGTGTAGTTTGTTGTCAAAATTCAGCATAACGTAGTTGGTAGGGGCACGATGTTAAGACAAAATGTCAAGTGTGTTTACAAATCACCGTTTTCGAATAATTTTTTCACTTTTACGTTTTCTAAAAAGTTGTGCAAATTTTCAATTAAATTAACAGGGATAGGAATTTTTCTGAAAATTTTTAAAGTTTCAGATATTCCTGGTATAAGTGGCTATGGGCACTATGGGACTTAACATCTGTGGTCATCAGTCCACTAGAACTTAGAATTACTTAAACCTAACTAATCTAAGGACGTCACACACATCCATGCCCGAGGCAGGATTCGAACCTGCGACCGTAGCGCTCACGTGGTTCCAGACTGAAGCGCCTAGAAACGCACGGCCACACCGGCCGGCCCCTGGTATAACTGCTCTGTCTTGTACATATAGAGAGTGGTCAGAAAATGTGTGAAATGCTTGTAGGGATGTTACAGGGCAGGTTGTACTGAGACATAAATGTAAAGAAAGAAATTCGATATGTTGCGCCGTATGTTTGTGATTTATGTCTTTATCCATTATTATTTAACACATCATTCACGTGAAAGGTATTACATAAAACTAGTTATGATTACTTCGTAGCCGGAGTCCTTTTCCTCCCTCCCCCCCCTCCCCTGCTCCCACCCCCACCCACCCTGCTTTTTTAACTTACAGTAAGAGTTTGCAATGTATTGCTATTCTTATCCAGAAAACCGAAGAAAAATTAAATTCTCACAGTTTGAGCCATACTCAGTAATTTTATAAAGTCTTTTAAAATACATAAGTAAGAACGAAAAATATGACGTCACTGTTTGTAACATTGTTTTTTTATCCCTTTTGTATAAAGCATCAGACACGCTACGTTAGCCGAGAGCGCTAATGCTCTGCTTCGTGGACTCGTGGGCGCGCCGGCCCCGCGGATTAATGACCACAGACGGTGTGCCAGACAGCCTGGATGTAGTTTTTAGGCGGTTTTCCACATCCACCTCGGTGAATACCGGGCTGGTCCCCACGTCCCCATGGTTCGCAGACATCTGAACACTTTCGCATTATTCCATGGATTACACTAGTCGCAGACATTTGGGGTATACTAATTCCGTCCCAAGTGGTACGGGATGGCGGCAGGAAGGGCATCCGGTCACCCCTTAATCTAACATTGCCAAATCCGATGAACCATGCTGACCCTGCATACCTGCGGGAAAAAGGCACAAGCGTAAGAAAGAAAGATTATGTAAAGCATCAGTTATGCTGTAATGCACTACATTAACATAGCCTTTAACTCTCTTTTTTATTAATTTTTTATTTAATTATATATGAAGAAATAGTTTTAGTCTGGTGTAATGTATTTGTGTATGCCTTATGCCCGCCATATCTTTGTTTTATAAGTTGATTTCACACAGCTGTCGACAAACTGCACTTTGCTGCGCCAGGTACGTGTGGTTTCATAACATTTTGTTGTTATTTGAATAGTCCGTGAGAAAAGCGTTTTTAATATCACACTTCTATAAAATCATTTTATTGCTTTCTCTGTTCTAACCTTAACGTCAAGATGATCTGCAACGCAGCTTGAAAAGGGTAGTCGATAAATAAGAAGTCGTGATCCAGATAGTGATTGCTTATATATTATATCAAAAGGGTAACCGTTTCCAAGACGTGGCGTCAATTACGAAATGTGTACCTGATGTTAAAAACATATGCAAAGTGAGTGTGGCATCTGTGACAAGGCACGGATAACGAGTTCAGTATAGAAAATTACGTGGGTATCAATGTAATTGTGATGTAGGAAATTTCGCCTGAAGTTCGCTTTCTGTTTGTTGTGGCGCAGTAAAGGCGTCTGGAGATGTATCAGCAAGAGAATGAATTTGTTCCAACTAGACTCTCCTATAATAATATGTATTTGTTGGCGTGATTTCATTAAAGTTAGGGACATATGCTACAGTAATTATATTTAACAGAAGAGCAATGTTAGAGTGGGAGTACTTCAGGAGCAGGGAGTTAGGTCTGGGAAAGAATACAATGAAAGGATCGAACGAAGCGGACATGGAAAGAGTAAGAGAAACCGTGGTTTTAGCTAAAAATATGACCAATGAGACTTAGAAAAAGAGAATATAGCGGTTGTTTATTTCATTACAGTCGTGGTGATAATGACCCACTCTGTAGAGAGGGTGTTAGTAATTAACGTCAGGCAACAATAAAGGAAACAAATTTCACAAGGAACTTCTAAATTCTTTTGTCTTAGTTTATATGTTTTTCACTAGAACCTTCCTGTTTTCCTGAAAGCTATTCTTCATAGTGTCCTGAACTCTTAGATTTTGTAAGAAACTAACTGCAATGTCAGTGACCTACACAGTGAGCATACGTTCAGACAGACTTATTATTACGCAGTCAGAGTAGTGCCAAAACTATAGTCATTGAGTAAGAGATATATAGAACCTATCCCATTAACGCAGAACCGTTCTCTGTATGTCAGTAGCATAAACACACATTAAGCTCACTGAACAAAGCATTAAACAACCACTTAAAACAGCCAGTGGTTGCTTTGGGACTTTGTACGTGACGTAGAACTGGTATTAAGCCGCCACATGACCATCCACCGCTGACGTTTCACGGCACTGAAGTGGCGTGATCTAGCAGGTTATGAGGAATTAGTACACTAAGATGGATCTAGGTAACAGAATGGAATAAAGGAGATACCGTGTTTCGACGTGTTGGTGACTACACCGTCAGTTTTTGTTACCCGATTCGTACTTGGATCAACACGAACTGTCCAACATGACTACAAATGTTCGAGTATAATGGCTTTTCTGGATACTAGAAATCTACTCTGTAGGAATCAGCATGGGTTTCGAAAAAGACGATCTTGTGAAACCCAGCTCCACGAGACTCACAGGGGTTCCCAGGTAGATGCCGTGTTTCTTGACTTCCGCAATTCGATACAGTTCCCCACATTGTTTAATGAACAAAGTAAGAGCATATGGACTATCAGACCAATTGTGTGTTTGGATTGAAGAGTTCCTAGATAACAGAACGCAGCATGTCATTCTCAATGGAGAGAAGTCTTCCGAAGTAAGAGTGATTTCAGGTGTGCCGCAGGGGAGTGTCGTAGAACCGTTGCTATTCACAAAATACATAAATGACTTTCTCGATAGCATCGGAAGTTCACTGAGGCTTTTTACGGATGATGCTGTGGTATATCGAGAGGTTGTAACAACAGAAAATTGTACTGAATTACAGGAGAATCTGCAACGAATTGACGCATGGTGCAGGGAATGGTAATCGAATGTCAATGTAGACAAGTGTAATGTGCTGCGAATACATAGAAAGATAGATCCCTTATCATTTAGATACAAAATAGCAGGTCAGCAACTGGAAGCAGCTAATTCCATAAATTATCTGGGAGTACGCATTAGGAGTGATTTAAAATGGAATGATCATATAAAGTTGATCGTCGAAAAAGCAGATGCCAGACCGAGATTCACTGAAAGAATCCTAAGGAAATGCAATCCGAAAACAAAGGAAGTAGGTTACAGTACGCTTGTTCGCCCACTGCTTGAATAATGCTCAGCAGTGTGGGATCCGTACCAGACAGGATTGATAGAAGAGATAGAGAAGATCCAACGGAGAACAGCGCGCTTCGTTACAGGATCATTTAATAATCATGAAAGCGTTACGGAGATGATAAACTCCAGTGGAAGACTCTGCAGGAGAGACGCTCAGCAGCTCGGTATGGGCTTTTGTTGACCTTCACCGAGGAGTCAAGCAGTATATTGCCGAAGAGACCATGAGGATAAAATCAGAGATTAGAGCCTGCAACAGAAGCATACCAACAATCTTTCTTTCCACGAACAATACGAGACTGGAATAGAAATGAAATGATCGTGTGGCATTGTTGGCCGGGAGACCCCATGCGGAGTTGTTCGGCCGCCGTATTGCAAGTCCTTCTTTGCTGACGCCACTTCGGGGACTTGCGAGTCATTGATGATGAAATGATGATGAAAGACACATAACGCCCAGTCATCTCGCGGCAGAGAAAATCCCTGATGCCGCCGGGAATCGAACCCGGGACCCCGTGCGCTGGAAGCGAGAACGCTACCGCAAGACCACGAGCTGTGGACACTGAATAGAAGGGAGAACCGATAGAAGTACTTAAAATACCCTCCGCCACACACCGTCAGGTGGCTTGCGGAGTATAGATGTAGATGTAGTAATAATAGTGAAGTACACATAGTTGTAAAAATATCCTAGCATATCGGGGCCGGATATGGGTGTTACGCTTTGTGAATTCACTTTAAACCCAACAGCTATATCAATGAATGTAGGTCAATCTCAACCAGTATAGGAGCGAACATTGGAAAGACAACTGCATGCAGTGTATATCAGCCATCTGGTTTCTCCCAAAATGCCATTGCTAACTGAGGCTTTACGTCGGCGGTGTGTCTTAGCTGCAGAGAAACTGGAGAGTAGCTGACAAGTGAGCGTGGTTCGACCAGCCCGGATTTTGCTTCTTTTCGAATAACGCAGTGCGTAGAGTGCACCCACGATACAATGAGGCACTTATCCGATAAAGTGTGAACGTTGTAGATCAGGATGGAAATGGTTCTGTGATGTTTTTGGGCTGTTTTTTTTTTACCATAACATAAGCCTAATCAGTCAGGTTACGGTGAACATGAAACAGGATGTATATTTTAATGTTCTCGGTAAAAAATAATGCCCTTGCTTCTACATCTTCATGCTCCGAGCGACGTGGTTTGTTCATTCACTATTGATTGTTGAAGTGTTTGGTAGATTTGTGGTATTTTTGGATACCACAGCCTTTTACGAGGGCCTGAAATATATTAACAACAACAGCCAGAAAGTGAAGGGGAAGGTACTGTTCATAGTCTTCAGTCCACAGGGTGGCTATTCAACCAATCGTAACTGAAAAATGGTCTTTCTAAAAATAATGCTGAGGAGTCGCGACTAGTCGAATCACGAGTCTACTGTCATTAACCGAACAGTATATTAAAAAGAAGAAAGAAAACAAGAAAAAGAAATTCACACGCACAAGTAGTACTTTTAAGCTCTTCCTATCTCACCCAACACTTGACACATTTCATTGACGATTTCAGCTCGTGGTTACTAATGCTGAAAGTTACTGCTCGCCTTAAAAATGGAGTATACATGCATAATATACACTACTGCCCATTAAAATTGCTACATCAAGAAGAGATGCAGATGATAAACGAGTATTCATTGGAGCAAAATATTATACTAGAACTGACATGTGATTACATTTTCACTCAATTTGGGTGCATAGATCCTGAGTAATCAGTACGCAGAACAATCACCTCTGGCCGCATTAACGGCCTTGACACGCCTGTGCATTAAGTCAAACAGAGCTTGGATGGCACGTACAGGTACAGCTGCCCATGCAGCTTCAACACGATACCATAGTTCATCGAGAGTAGTGACTGGCGTATTGTGACGAGCCAGATGCTCGGTCACCATTGACCAGACGTTTTCAATTGATGAGAGATCTGGAGAATGTGCTGGCCATGACAGCAGTGGAACGTCTTCTGTATCCAGTAAGGACAGCACAGGACCTGCAAGATGTGGTCGTGCATTATCCTGCTGAGATGTAGAGTTTCGCAGGGATCGAATGAAGGCTAGAGCAACGCGTCGTAACATATCTGAAATGTAACGTCCACTGTTCAAAGTGCCGTCAATGCGAACAAGAGGTGACAGAGACGTGTAACCAATGGCACCCCATACCATCACGCCGGGTACCACGCCAGTATGGCGATGACAAATACAGATGCGACCATCATGGTGCTGTAAAAAGAACTTGGATTCATTCGAAAAATGACGTTTTGCCATTCGTGCACCGAGGTTGGTCGATGAGAACACCATCGCAGGCGCTCCTGTCTGTGATGCAGCGTCAAGGGTAACTGCAGCCATGGTATCCGAACTGATAGTCCATGCTGCTACAAACGTCGTCGAACTGTTCGTGCATATGCTTGTTGTCTTGCAAGTATCTCCATCTATTGACTCAGGGATCGAGACGTGGCTACACGACCAGTTACAGCCATGAGAATAAGATGCCTGTCGTCTCGACTGCTAGTGATACGAGGTCGTTGGGATCCAGCACGGCGTTCCGTATTACCCTCCTGAACCCACCGATTCCATATTCTGCTAACAGTCATTGGATCTGGACCAACGCGAGCAGCAATGTCGAGATACGGCAAACCGCAATCGCGGTAGGCTACAATCCGATCTTTATCAAAGTCGGAAACGTGATGGTACGCATTTCTCCTCCTTACACGAGGCATCACAACAACGTTTCACCAGGGTACGCCGGTCAACTGCTGGTTGTGTTTGAGAAATCGGTTGGCAACTTTCCTCATGTCAGCATGTTGTAGGAGTCGCCACCGGTACCAACGTTGTGTGAATGCTGTGAAAAGCTAATCATTTGCATATCACAGCATTTTCTTCCTGTCGGTTAAATTTCATGTCTGTAGCACGTTATCTTCGTGGTGTAGCAATTACTGGCCAGTAGTGTAGGAGGCCGCACACGAAACAAAACATCACAAATGAATACGGCCTTCCAAGTAAATCATTAATCGAGTTGGATTACTTTTTCACATTTGCACTAGATAAACACGATTTCACATTCGACCAAAACATAACTATGTCATATAGCATTCCTTCCCCAATTTAATTGCAATTATTTATTGATACTCTCTTGAATGAAAGTGTACTGTGTTGGGCGACTGTGCGGATAAATAAAAATTAAAAAAAAAAAGAACGTAATGAATGTTTGTGAAGTTAACTGCAGGACTTTTCCTGACAAAAATCTTAAAGATTCTCTGAAAATTATAATTGTTGTTATTTTTTGTATCTCTAGCAACAGAGATTCACTGGAGGAAAAATTCTTCCTCGGAATCTCGGCGATATCGATAGCGGGACTCCACAGCTGCGGCGATCGACAATTTAGTATTGATGGTCCAGCACAATCTCAAAGAAAAACTGGAGCGGAATGAAAATAACAGCAGATCCTTAGTCGTTGTAACGATAATAAAATCCACGTCCGAGCTACCGAATGTCACTTTTAAGAAAAGACGGCAATCGCTCGTCGCTGGTCTGATCGGTGTTATAAAATTCGATGCAGGCTCTTGAAACTATTTTCGCCACACGATGGAAATCTTGCTGGTAAAACTTAAACATACATAATGTCCAATGTGAAGTGTCGGGTTCTTTAAAAGAATGATTTACCTTTCCCTGTTTTGTTGTCTTTGGCGATGATTAAATTCACCGTTTATTCATCAAGATGAGAGCTTTCGAATTACAATAGTTCTTAATCCTTCCACATTTTCTACATCGACACCAGATATTAAAGTCACAATTCTAATTGTAACGGCAGACTATCCATTTCGTACAACAATATATAGCTCTCTCTACTTCCGCTGGGAAGACAATACAAAACAAACAAAAATTAGAACCTACATACAAGCTGTCTAACAAAGCCAGAGATACAATGTACAATAGTCTCTTTTTTAGCATCGCTGTTGCCACTCGCAGCCACTATATTTTTCAGTGTCTATTACCATCGTGGTTGCTCTCTCAACTTGTTAATATCAGCTTTCGATCAAAGTGTACAACTTATTTGCTGCGTTCACGTATTAATTACGCGTGTTGCAATACCTAGAATTCAATGAATTATGACACACTCTCGACGTGATACTACAGTCATCAATAACGTCATTCATGGCTAAACAATCTCAGACCCATTCTGTACAGCAGCGTAACGTGCTCCGTACGATTTGCGACGATTGAATAGCCTCCTCAGTGGAAACACGCTGGTCTCCATACACTCACATTGTGGACAGCGAAGGAAGCAATCGCTCTCAACTTCTTGCATCGTCTGTATATTGTTTCTTACTTCAAAATTATCTTTATTGTTGTTAGTTGAAGAACTACAACGGTCCCAATTTTCCTTTAGGTAAATCTGTACTCAGCAGTGTAAAATTCTCAGCTCAATAATTTTTAAATGCAAATTTTTCAAACGGAACACAGGATAGATAGTGGCTCCTGAACTATCTGTTGCTACTTTTCTTTATCTTCATTAAATTAATAAAACCATGGCGAAAGTTCGTACAGTTTCATTACTACTTATATCAATTACGGTGCTGTCATTTTAGGTTCAAATCTCTCAGAGCACTATCGGACTTAACGAATGAGGTCACCAATCCCCTAGACTTAGAACTACTTAAACCTAACTAACATAAGGACATCACACACGTCCATCCCTAAGGCAGGATTCGAACCTGCGACCCTTAGCGTACGCGCGGTTGCAGACTCGAGCGCCTAGAACCGCTCGGCCACAGCATCCGGTTGTCATTTTAGGTTTGTATCTTATAAAGAAGGTAATTTAACCTATCACGTGTTTATAGTTTTTGGTATGAAAATAGGTTTTTACTCAATAAGTAAAAAAGTAAAGAATGTAGCTTCACAAAAACGTCTACCATTTTTTATGATAAATTGAACCAAATTCCAAAGGTAAGAATCTCTCATCATAAGCGTTTAAGATTTTAAAAAATGGAATAACTCAAAGCATAACAGGTGTCTTCATGGAAATCTCCACAGAATGTTTTTATACCCTACTGAACCTAATTACAAAAGTATAACTTTCAAAGTCCAATGTTGTGCGCCTTTTAAAGTTTCGTAGAACTGGATTTTTGAAGGAACTAATTTTCGGATTATGCTGTGATGCGAAACCTTTGACACTGGCTTTGTTTTAGATAACCTGGACAAGTTTTGTAACAATATTTAAACACTTAATTGTACAGAAGATTATTGTGCAAACTCTTTGTTCATTCTGTTCGCGGTAAGCGCAAGCTTCTGCCATCTCGACGTTGCCTGAATGACGGTGAAAAATCGATATCTCGCTCGCCACAGTAGCATACTGACCAAGTGCTTGCTTTTCCAAGATGGCCAAAATTGTGCTCGTATTGATGCATGTATATGTTTGCTCTAACCTAAAATGAGTTGCTTCATCGGATGTAGCATACCTTGGATAATATCTTCCTGGGTGATTTGACACCATAATCAAGGCAAGAGGCAGTGTTGCATCGTCCTAATGTGATGTCTCTTAAGGGTGCTCAGTTGTTTGTACGATATGTGGTAGAAATTTCAAATACTTATTTTGAACAGTCTCTGAGATAACGGATGATAAACGCCCAACATAGATAAGACGGCGGAGACCTATAAAAACCATTAAACACCTGTGTATGCAATAAAGTGATGGGAAGAGCCCTGGGTGCAGTGAAATAGACTACATGGTGTTTGTGCGTTTAGTGCGTATTATTCGAGTCATACGAGTACAGAATGCACAGCGAACACTGTTAGATGATCTTACTAGTGACTGGATCATTGCCAGTTTGAAGTTCACTTGATGTGGGCAGCGTTTAGAATTCCACGTCGCGTGAATTGCCATTACACAAATGGGAAGAAGTTTCCAAGAGAGCAGTTATATTCGATAGACCATGTGCGACATACCTGCTCCGTATTCTTTATCCGCTTTAATCCCCCTACTACCAGGATCGTTTTGTCTCACTGAGTGACACAGTGATCGTATAGACTCCAAGTAATTTGCACCTCGTATATTGCCAGTATTTTAATGAACTAACATGAAAACATACATTCTAGTTGTTCACTGCAACAGTAACGATTCTGTTGTCATAAATATTAGTTCAAGAACACAAAACGATATTTAGATTGGCTCGTCTTGACCCCAATCGTACTCAGTGCAGAAACCCATGAATAAATTTTAATGTACTGTCAATATAAAACCGAACGAAACATCATTAGATTTACCCGACTCACAGGAAGAAGGTTGGAAAATTTGGTAAAAAATACATTCGAAAACAAGGGAGCTATGATATTCCAATTGGTTGTTGGGTCATATTGACCACCGTGGTACTAGGAAGAATACAACAGCTACGGCAAGAAACCAAAACAATGCCTTCAAAATAAGCAGGAAATAATATTTGTAACGTTGCAGTTGTTTCGTATAACAGCTGTTCAACAGAACAGCTATAATTATATTTTCATAAACATTATAGTCAAGTAATAAAAAAAAAAAACAATTTAAGCTGGGGGGGGGGGGTCTTGCTGACCCCATTTGTAATTAATGCAAATACCATGAATAAATGTAAATGTTTTTTAAATAAAAAATGAACGTAAAGTCACTGGACGCGATTAAACTGGAGGTGATCGTTTTGGAAATAAAATTCTAAAAACAAGGGAGATATATATTTCCAGAGTGTATCAACTCCAGCAGTACTAGGAGAATTAAGTGCCCACCTCCCCCGTCTAGACACTTATGACATTATTTTGCTTGTATCAGACTATACCAAGAGACTAGTGAGAACAATGTTGCTCATTGAGAGGTAGAGAGTGGGTCCCAGAGTGGTGAGGGGAATTTCCTACTCACCAGTAAGTCTCGGTTTAGCCAGTGCGTTGATTCTCGTAGTCTGTTTGTGTACGTGTCCTTCGTATATTTCAACAATCTGACATTACTGTTAAAATGGAGCAATATATTAAACCCTGCTGTGATAAAATTATAAAACGACTGGTTCAGTGGTAGAGTGCTGTGTTCGTCGTGAACTAAATTGTAGGCCATAAAATGTGGTTGTGATGTAGCGTAAAAGACACTTTCGGTCACAACTTGTGACCGCTTGAAATTATCTGTTCCATTCCATATAGATCGTTTTCCATACTTTTACTTGAAGTTTATATATTCGGATTCCCTTTTAGAAGTCGTCACGAGTTTAAAGTATACTAACATGTATTGGAAGTCAGAACCCCGGTTTTCGCAATGACACAATAGGTTTAGTTGGTGATGTCTTTCAGTAACTCATCCTACAACCTACAATTTGAGAACGCTGTTAATCTTAATTTTGGCACTTTTTTTTCGAAAACTTTTAAAGTGATTCATATATTTCAATCTAATCACGAGCCCAAAATACCCAGCTAATGGTAATTATTTCTACTTAAAAGAAAATGTTTAAATTACTGTTAATTAATTGTAAACACCAGTAAAGGTACCCTGATTATTTTCGTAATGCTATCTTTGGACCAAATCCAAAATCAGTTTCGTAACACTCTTAACAAACAGAATCGTTTAATTGAAATCACAATAACATATTGTTTGACTTTTATTTTGATATTTTTCTAGTGACTTTAGTTTCTGTATGTTTCAACCTATTTCAAGCAGTGCAATGTAAACACAATTTGCAAACGACCAAAACCAATAATTTGTGTGGAAATCCCAACGCCATTTGCGTACGCAGATTAATCTGCATAATTACTCATTAACGTAACTTAAAATCGCTTCATTTGCTTTGTTAGTAAGAGTCTTGGCACGCTATCGAGAGCTACGGATGTGTTTGTTTTCAAAATAGCGCTATGTGGTTTGTGCACAGCATAAAGAGAGAAACACTGGTGCACTCAGCTATTTTAGTGCAACTAAAGAGTGTGGTTTCTATTCTGGAATCCTAATAAACAAATATTATTCGACCTCAACATATGAAGACGGGGACCTGCAATCCTCGACAACAAACGACTGCATTGCAAAGGTATAAAAGGGAGGTATAAATTTGAGTATCTGCGTTTTTAGTGGAGTCCATCTATTGTAAACTATTGACGAATCTGCCTTTGCTCTCGTCTTTAGCACCATCACGTTAGGAACACACACACACACACACACACACACACACACACACACACACACACACACACACACCACTGCAAGTGGATTCTGCAACTGATGACAGTAATTTGTAGGGATTGTAGCCAAATTTGAATCTTTATACCACTTTTTTCCATTTTTTGAGCATACTGCACATAAAAAGCTACACATCACGAAAGATATTGTAATATTTTACAGCTATAGTTACTAAGTACTTGGAA
This sequence comes from Schistocerca gregaria, assembly GCF_023897955.1. Taxonomy (NCBI): domain Eukaryota; kingdom Metazoa; phylum Arthropoda; class Insecta; order Orthoptera; family Acrididae; genus Schistocerca; species Schistocerca gregaria. The sequence continues at coordinate 787,596,164 of NC_064923.1, forward strand.
ATGAACACCAACAAAGCCCTGTCACAGTACAATATTAATTTTCTCTTCGTAAATTTACATCATGGCAGAAGGAAATCATATGCGGAAAATAAGTAAAAACAAACAGTGTTAACTTGATATTGCAAGTTTAGTTTGAAATATATATTTGTAACGACGTGGAAGTGTTAAACTTAAATCACTACCGCCAGGTGCTCTTTTCACACCAAAAGCAATTAAAGGATAAACAGAAGTCTAAGAGCTTGTGGGAGGGTGGAAAGGCAACTGAAAGAGGTAATGAAACTATTGCTTTTGGTCCAAAAAAAGAAAAAAACGAAGTAGGTGGAGCAGGAGCCATATGAAACAAATGTGGTAAGTGGTACAAAGATACCAAGACTGATAAAATGTTACCCTGGTAACTGTATATCATGGAGCTGTACGTGTATCGTTTTCGCAGTGAATATGGACCTGGCTCGATAAAAGTGACTGACCATACAGGATTAGCTTATTCGTTACAGATACTGTTGAACAGCTTGAATGTGTATTAAATGATTTTTTACCTACTTTTAACTGTTAGCAATGACTACAGTAACATCTCTTTACTTTCATTAACCAGTTAAGTCATTTCTGTAATCACAGTTTTCATTTACGAATGTTTTCCAATTAGATAATGTTTTGCCTGCTTCCTACACACAATATTCAAAGAGTTTTCACATAAATTCAAAGAAAAATCGCTCTATAGGCATCTCCAGAGCCGTCAGTTTACAAAGAAGTATATGTAATCATACTTAAAGCATGTCATGCACTACATGTTGTTTCACTGCGAGAAAATACAGGGAAACCTTTAGCACATTGCCTAGTGTGATACATATTGAATGAAAACTGAATTTCTCTACTCATAGTCCGATTATTAGCAGTAACAGTATTAAAATCCGACTGTGAGATCAAAGCGATCACTTTAAAATAACAAAAAGTACATATAAAATCCGATAGTGGGACAGGACCAGATTTCAGTGTTAGCTGCTGCAAAACTATTTCTGCTCTCCAGTAGCAAACAGTTGAGAACACAGACGAAATGCTTTGAAAATTCACAATAAGAATTATCTTCAAATTTTGATAGGAAAACGGCAATATTCATAATACATGCCTTTATAGATCTGGAATCTTCGCAGGCGATAGACATATTTAACGCTGCGCACTTATTTAGCTGCAATTCATAACAAAATCTAATGCACCTACAATAAATTTCCTGCTGTGTAATGAGTAATTCTCAGTTTTCCCTTATGAATGTTTTCCGATTACGTAATATTTTGCCTGCTTCTCACACACAATATTCAAAAACTTTTCACATAAATTCAAAGAAAAAGTCCTCATTTTACAAATATAGCGTAACCACACAATGTCTGACATTTCATCTCCTTCACTCGTTTTTGCTGATCGCTGACGTCATTAAACTAGCTATTTAATGTGGTTTAGTCCTGGTGCCGGAGGAGGGTTGCGAGGGGTACACTGTGTAATCAGCTAGAAACTTTTTAAATCTATCTGGGATCGTAGGACGTTAATGTAAGAATTCAAGGTTTGCTAGCAATATACACTAACTTCTGTAAAAGGCTAAGTGGCATAATATTGGGAATTATGAGCAGTGACATATTTCACAAAAAAACACATTAGATGTGTGAGGTCAAACATCTTTTGCGCTGGGAATTTTCATTTCTATTACCTTGAACAAATCGGATAAGACAGAACACAGCATAATATGTGGACATGATAGAAAAAGTAAGTCTTAATGCGCAGTTACAGTACTAGGAAAGGACTGGAAGTGTAACTGAAGAGAAGGCCAATGAGAAGCAGAAAGTGGTAACTGGAAACAGGGGTCACAGTAAGAGAATGTTATCTGACAGCTCTGTCTACGGTACAAAAATTTTCTTTGGCTGTTATCTCAGGTAAGAAAGGGTCTTCCGCAGATGGAGATCAACCCAAGACAGAAGCCCTTCAATAGAACACCTGTGGTTTTAGAGAAAGTAGGAAAATATAGGCATGTCCCACTGTTAGGTACTAGACATAGAAGAGGTGGGGACTAGTTGTTGTGGGAAGAATTAGGAAAGAAGTCCACAAACTCCTTCATGCCAAGTGGCAGAGGATACAGGGGTTTTTCTGGAAAGATTTTGAAAAGGAGGATCATGTTGTGATAATCGGTGAAAAAGGAAACAAAATGAACATTGGTAAAAGTCAAATGTGGTCACACACTGTGTTGTTAAACTTACAGCTTATAATTCAGCACCACTCACTGGTAGGCCGCAAAGACTGGATGCCATGACTACTCAGAGTTCAACAGACAACACCCGAACGGAGGCAGCGTCTACGTCTTAGCGGACAAGCAATACTCTGTTAGGTTAATGCTTTGTGATTTCAGTACGTGTCATTCGCAGTTTGTTGTTCAGGATCCAAAAAGTTAAAAGTGGAAAATTCTAGATTAAACTAAGATGTTATAGAGCCCGCCCGGTTAGCCGGGCGGGAAGGCGTGGCGGTCCCGACACGAATCCGCCCAGCGGATTAGTGTAGAGGTCCGGTCTGTCGGACAGTCTGTGGTTGGTTTTTAAGGCGGTTCTCCATCTGCCTCGGCGAATGCGGGCTGGTTCCCCTTACTCCGCTTCAGTTACTGTGTCGGCGATTGCTGCGCAAACACTTCCTCCACGTATGCGTGCACCATAATTACTCTACCACGAAAACATTGAGGTTACGCTCGTCGGGTGTGAGACGTTCCCGGGGTGTCCACTGGAGGCCGAACCACACAATAACCCTGGGTTCGGTGTGGGGCGGCGGTGGGGTGAGTGAATTGCTGTAGCCTATTCTGGGGTTGTGGACCACTGAGGGCTACGGCGGGGACGAAGCCTCTCCGTCATTTCTAGGTCCACAGTTCCATACAATAGAATACAATGCAAGGTGATATATAACTTTCTCAAACGTCGTTCATGGAGGCCCTTTGAGCTTGGAGGCCGCAGGACTGTCCACTTAGCCCTGTGATAGCTACACCACTGATCCCAGTTAAACAGTTGTGTAAACCAGGCGAACCTGGAGTTACATTAACTGCTTCTACCATTTACAGGGCCAAAATACATGTGGTTTCTGTTGACGCTATTTAAGTATTATGTGCGTTGGTGGGGAAATACATTCACTCTTGGGCGCATGACTGCAGTCACTATCGTGAAGGCGACGCCTTTTTTGTGTAAACTCAGATATGAGACACCAGTATTAAAAGAATTAAATGTAACTGGAAATTTTGAACCCATAAAATGTGAAGATAAAAATGAGGCTAAACTAAGCTTATTTCTTTAGAATATTACATGGTTAATAATATATTTAACAAGCTTCTGATTTGCTCCTGAAAACAGCAGCCTCCAAATCATGTAGAGGCGTAATTCTGAACATAGTTCGATCACTGATACAGGAATGAACAACATGCGCAGATATAAGTTAGTACCAACTTACTACAGGTTATACCTGGTGAAAGTAGTTATCACTTACATTAAGAAGGTACACAAATGCAAATGCATAGCTACATGTAGATCATGCATAGATTGGCATTTTATAGCTAGTGCTCCATAAACTGATTTTCATGTGAAATTAAGCATGATAGTCACAATGAATAGATCTTAAATCAGAAATTTCGAATTAACTACTGGCCATTAAAATTGCTACACCGAGAAGAAATGCAGATGATAGGCGGGTATTCATTGGACAAACATATTATACAAAAAACTGACTTGTGATTAAATTTTCACTCAATTTGGGTGCATAGATCCTGAGAAATCAGTACCCAAAACAATCACCTCTGGCCATAATAACGTCCTTGATACGCGTAGGCATTGAGTCAGAGTTTGGATGGTGTGTACAGGTGCAGCTGCCCATGCAGCTCCGACACGATACCACAGTTCGTCAAGAGTAGTGACTGGCGTATAGTGACGGGCCAGTTGCTCGGCCACCATTGACCAAACGTTTTCAGTTGGTGAGAGATCTGGAGAATGTGCTGGCCAGGGCAGAAGTCGAACATTTTCTGTATCCAGAAAGGCCCCTACAGGACCTGCAACATGCGGTCGTGCATTATCCTGCTGAGATATAGGGTTTGGCAGGGATCGAATGAAGTGTAGAGCCACGTGTTGTAACACATCTGAAATGTAATGTCCACGGTTCAAAGTGCCGTCAATGCGAACAAGAGGTGACAGAGACGTGTCACCATACCATCACGCCGGGTGATACGCCTGTATGGCGATGACGAATGCACGCTTCCAATGTGCGTTCACCGCGATGTTGCCAAACACGGACGCTGTAAACAGAACCTGAATTCATCCACAAAAAAATGGCGTTTTGCCTTTCGTGCACCAAGGTTCGTCGTTTAGTACACCATCGCAGGCCCTCCTGTCTGTGATGCAGCGTCAAGGGTAACCGCAGCCATGGTCTCCGAGCTGATAGTCCATGCTGCTGCAAACGTCGTCGAACTGTTCGTGCAGATGGTTGTTGTCTTGCAAACGTCCCCATCTTCTGACTCAAGGATCGAGGCATGGCTGCACGATCCGTTACAGCCATGCGGATAAGATGCCTGTCATCTCGACTGCTAGTGATACGAGGCCGTTGGGATCCAGCACGGAGTTCCGTATTACCCTCCTGAACCCACCGATTCCATATTCTTCTAATAGCCAGTCATTGGATCTCGACCAACCCGAGCAACAGTGTTGAGATACGATAAACCGCAGTTGCGATAGGCTACAATCCGACCTGTGTCAAAGTCGGAAACGTGATGGTACACATTTCTCCTCTTTACACGAGGCATCACAACAACGTTGCACCAGGCAACGCCGGTCAACTGCTGCTTGTGTATGAGAAATCGGTTGGAAACTTTCCTCATGTCAGCACGTTCTAGGTGTCGCCACCGGCGCCAACTTTGTGTGAATGCTCTGAAAAGCTAATCATTTGCATATCACAGCATCTTCTTGCTGTCTGTTAAATTTGACGTCTATTGCACGTCATCTTCGTGGTGTAGCAATTTTAATGGCCAGTAGTGTATTAGTGAAACAACTAGGTGTCTCACTAAACTTCTTCGAGGTAAAATGAGGTAATTCTGGGTAGTTCAATTTTTTTAAAAGTATACGTATTGTTCAACTATATCTATACAGATCCTCCGCACGCGACCGTACGGTGCGTGGCAAGGGCACGCTACACTAGTACTAGTCATTTCCTTTCCGTTCCATTCGCAAACAGAGCGAGGGAGAAACGACTATCTGTATGCCTCCATATAAGCCCAAATTTCTCCTATCTCATCTTCGTGATCCCTATTCGAAATGTATGTTCGCAGCAGTAGAATGGTATCGAAGTCAGCTTCAAATGCTTGTTCTCTAAATTTTCTCAATACCGTTTCCCTAAAAGAACGTAGCCTTCTCTCCAGGGATTCCCACTTGGTGAAAAACTCTGAACCACTTCGACGGCTTCCTTCAATTCGACCTGGTACTGGTCCCAAGCACTCGAACAGTACTCAAATATAGGTCGCACCAGCATCCTATATGCGCTCTTTTTTACAGGTCAACCAGTCTTTCCTAAAATTCTCACAATAAAACGCAGATCTCACTTCATATCGCTTTGCAACGTTATGCTCAGATATTTAGACTGGACTGTGTCAAGTGGAACAATAGTAATACTGTATCCGAACATCACAGGTTTTTTCTTTCTGCTCTCCCGCATTAACTTACACTTCTCCACATTTAGAGCTAGCTGCCATTTATCGCACCAAGTAGGATTATTGTCTAAGTCGTCTTATATCTTCCTACAGTTACAAGGGACTGAATGTAAGCCTTAGACCTGCTTAATGATTATACGTAAGCCCAGAATTTTCTCGGTTTCTCTGTCAGATCTTTTCCTAATGTGTGACGGTGGTAATTGCTGAATGCTTCGCGCATAAATGTTTTCACAGACCCACGAATCTCTGGTAAGATTTGCTTGTCGTCAACTGCGCGTTCCCTTTTGAACCGAGAGCGCAACGGCTTCCGCTTCCTCAGCATCTTCCGAATTTCGTTATTAAAGCATGGTGGATCCATATCTATAACTTGATATTTCGTGTAATCTACTTCCATTACACAAGCTGGAACAGAAGGTAGGCGAACAAACAACTCTGCGATTAAAAACATGACTGCAAAGCAAAACTAACTGCCACGGTTAATAACTCTCAGGTAACGATGGTCAACTTTTTAGATTAGATTAAGTTTACTTTAATTCCAATTGATCCGTAGTGAGGAGGTCCTCCAGGATGTAGAACGTTTTAGAAAACAATAATACATGGCAAATATTTACAACTAAAACAACTAAGCAAATGTACTTTACACAGGCCCCAAGTGGAATGATCGACATTTTTTATATTTTTTTAATAAACACTATGTGAAAGAACCATTTTACAATGCTCATTTACTAAGATTGCATTAATGCACTGAATTTAAAATTAAAAAAGTTTTTTATTAATAAGGCAATGAACATATAATAGAACTACTACAATACTTATTTACAATGAACACATGACTGCACTGAAATGGTGCAGAAGTTAGATTGTACTTACATATATATCCACACACACACACACACACACACACACACACACACACACACACACACACACACACACACAATCAGTTGGTTCTGATGAGAAATTCATCAATGGAGCAGGAGGAGTTGGCCACCAATAAATCCTTTAGGCTTTTCTTAAACTGAATTTCATTGGTTGTTAAGCTTTTTATGGCTGCTGGCAAGTTATTCAAAATGTGTGTTCCTGAATAATACACACTCTTTTGTACAAGACTAAGTGACTTTAAATCCTTGTGAAGATTATTCTTATTTTTAGTATTGATTCCATGAATTGAGCTGTTGATTTGAAAAAGTGATATTCTTAATGACAAATTTCATTAAAGAATAAATATATTGGGAAGCAGTAGTTAGTATCCAAGTTACCTAAACAGGCTTCTGCAGGATGTTCTTGAGTTCACGCCACATATAACTCTTACTGCACGTTTTTGTGCCTGGAAAACTTTAGCTTGGCTTGATGAATTATCCCAAAAAATAATCCCATATGACATTATGAAATGAAAGTAAGTATAGAATGCCAGCTTTTTCATTTTTATATCCCCTGTGTCTGTCACAATTCGCATTGCAAGTAGAGATTTGTTAAGATGCTTCAGCAGTTGTGTGGTGTGCTCCTCCCAGTTGAATTTATTATCAAAGTGTAATCCCAAGAATTTAACACTGTCCACTTCTTCTATCTGCTTGTCATCAAATGTCAAGCATATACTTCTGGGACACCCCTAACAAGTTCTGAACTGCAAGTAGTGTGTTTTTTCAAGTTTAGGGACAAAGGGTTGGCTAGGAACTAGTGATTAATGCCCACAAATATTTTACTACCCGATCTTTCTAAGACTACACTTGATTTGCTATGTATTGCAATGTTTGCATCTTCAGCTAACAAAACAAACTTGGCATCTGGTATAGTTACTGATTAAAGCTCATTGATATACACAAGAAAACGTAAGGGCCCTAAGATGTAAACTTGTGGGACACCACATGCAATTAGTTCCCAGTTGGATGATGCCTGATACCTTAATACATGTCTCTTTCCTGCCAGAGATATAAGATTTGAAACATTTGCCAGCATTTTCTCTTACACCATAATATTAAAGAAGGGTATTGTAATTTAGACAGTCAAATGCCTTTGACAGACCAGAAACTATACCAGTTGCCTGCAGATTTTTGTCTAATGAATTAAGGACAATTTCACTGTAAGTGTAGATAGCTTTCTAAATATCAGAACCCTTTAGAAATCCAAACTGCAAGTTTTACATTATGGTATTTGTGATAAGATGGTTAGAAGGTCGATTGTACATTACCTTTTCTGAAATTTTTGAGAACGCTGCCAAAAGTGAAATTGAACAGAAGTTTTACACAATTTCTTCATCTCCCTTTTTAAACAACAGCTTAACTTCAGCATATTTCAACCATTCCTTGAGTAATCCATGGCTTGTTTGTAGACTTTGCTCTAACCTTGATTAGTTTAGGGGAAAAGCAGTGTTCAGATAAGGCAAGCACTTTATTAGCAAAAGCGTTATATTTTTCATTCGTGTCATGAGCACTGTAAACATCACTCTAGTGAATGTCTCTGGGTGTATCCTAATATAATCAATTTTTAGCTTATTGATTACCCTCTTGGGTTCAGATTTAACAGATTTGTATCATGTTCAGTATTAACATTTAACATAAGGAACTGCATGTCATGGTTGAGAGGCCATTGACTATTGGTTTTGTAATATAATTTTGTTCATTGGACTTTTCTATAAAGATATTATCAATGGCTGTTTCTGAGCAATTGGCTACCCTAGTTGGGAACTGTATAGTGTGAGTTACGTTGATTGATAGTGTTACTCAATCAAATCAGTTCTTATTGGCAAAGTCTTTAACGCAACCTACATTAACGTCACCAGAAACCACTATTTCTTTGGTTTTGTTTGTTAAATGGGCCAGTACAACTTCAAGGTGGTTTATGAAAAGATTAATCTTATGTGCAGGTGCCCGATATACACTTAATGTTATGAACGATTTCTTATGAAATTCTACTTCTGTTGCACATGCTTCCATATGCTATTTTAGCCAAAATTTGAGTGTCTATGTTCTTAAATTTATGACAATTCCTGATGAATGTGGCAACTCCTCCTTCCTCTATTTCTCAGTGAGATGCTAACCTTAATCCTGTAACACTTAAAAGTTCTATACCAGTGGTCACATGATGTTCAGAGAGGCAAACTATGTTAGATGGGTTTGAGAACTCTTATTCACCTATGCAGATAATTAATTCATTAATTTTATTTCTCAGGCCTCAAATATTTTGATCCAATAAGGATAGCTGACATTTCACACTGACTGAGTTAAAATTGGATAGAGTTGAAATTTCTGCCTATTCTTGAAAATTCTTAACCAACACCCATTTATACTGATGAAATAAGTTAGAATTATGTTTCTTGGTTTCTTTCTCAATCTGAAGCTTTGTCTCAATCGTAAGCCCTCTTAAAACTTTGTTTCTTTCTGTCCTCCGTAGTCTAAAAAAGGGTCTTTTCTGAATCCTATAACAACTGGTATTTTGTCACTCATGACAGTGCCTCCCTCTTTAACTTTCCTGCTACTTTCCCCAGCCAGTTTTACCTTTCCCTTCCTGTTGTAGTGAAGGCCATACCTAGTATAATCCCATATATTGACAGAATCGACATGAACCACAGAAATGTGTTACCTTGCGCCCAACATAAGCAGCCATTCCAACTCCAAATTATCTCTCGTGACAGAAGTGTTCAAATGAGGTTGGTCATGGCGCCTAAGAACAGATATAAATTCAACACACCTTCTATTATTACGTTAGGTGATATAACAAAACAATTGGAAAGTTATAAGGATAATAAAAGGGCGACAAATTAGGAATTGACCAAGAATTGGGAAAGTTAAGATGAAATAAAAACAAAAAGTGTAATGTATTCTGTTGCATGGTTATAAACTGGTTAGAAAACTATTTTCCTGATAGTTTTAACTGTTGGTGGTATAGTAACTACACCCAATCTTAAAACGTCAGTGTTCATCATTACCTACTGTCAGTAGCATATAATATAGATTTTAATGAATCCTTAATAGCTACAAGTCTGTAAGAAAGTCCTTCAAAACGGCTGATAAATTTCTCCTTCTCACATCTCCAACACAAGGTTTCAGTCTTATCAACATTGTCAAAAATAGATGTACAAGTGTTTATAATTAAATTAGTAGTAAAAATAATGAAAAGTTGGCTATATGAACAGAGCAGCATGCTGAATGTCTTTTTTAACAAATTATTTCACAGTGGTACTTTCGCAGATAGGTTTAAAACATTTGTTTTAAGTCTCTTAACAAAATGGACAAAAATTATTAATGAAGAATTAGTGAAACTTCCCATTATCACCAATAATTTCTAATATTTTTGAGAGTGTGTCTTGTACAGTAGTCTTTATAAGCTTATAACACAGTAAAAAAGCAGAAAACATTCTGGAATTAAAGAAAGAGAAAGGTTGTCAACTGCTTGTGCACTATTATCTTCGACATACTAAAATCAATAGATTTGAAGTAATATGCAAAATTTTGACTTGAGGCTTTTTATAGTGCAATAAATGACATCCTCAGGCTAAAGCATGTATTTTGTGGACTTTTAGACTCAACAGATTCATTGTTTTCTTCGTAACTGAATGATGGTAAACAGAGGTTATCAGTTCTGCATCAATCACAGAATAATACACACTCATAATCTGAACCAAGTACACATGTGGTAACAGAAAGTTTTATTTGGGATTCTCTGTTTCCCTTGATGGACAACATAGATTTTTCATCTGCAGTTTCAGGAAAATACAAAAGTCACTTTTGCAGATAATACAAGTAAAGGAGTAAATAACAGTATCAGTCACCTTCCTGGGAAGGTAGCAATATATGGTTCTAGTAAAATGGACAGCCACTGAATTATAAGATTCTTGCACCTTAATGAGCTATAGAACACTCTCACCAAAAAATGAAACATAAAAAGTAGGAGCAGTTAAACCTTCAGGACTATAAATAGATGACAACCTTAATTGGAAATCCACAGCCTACTATTAAGGAAGTGCCTTAATCGGCTGTGCTTGAATTAAAAATGGCTACAGATACATAAGATTCAGAAAACGAAAAACTAGTTTAGTCTGCATTTTTTCATTCAGTGAAGAGATACGGCACAATTATCTGGAAAACTCAAGTTACAGGGACAGTGTTTCCGAGTTGAAGAAGTGTGTGTATGATTCACGTTTGATGTTAATTCTAGAGACCGCTTCATACCTTTATGGTCAGCAAATACTCACAGATTATATATTGCACACACATCTTCCTCCCCATGCTCTCTCTGTCCATCTACTATTACATCATGTCCATCTATTCCTCCCTCTCTTCAATTCTATCTCCTCCTCGCTTCTCCTCCTGTGTCCATCTCATTTTGCCCCAGTGTTTGTCCAACTTTTTCTATTACCATTTCACATTCACCCTCTTCTACCCAGTTACTTTATTCATCTCATCTTACCACCTCCAACTATCTACATTTTGTCACTCTCTCTCTATTCATCTCTTCCTCTGCCTCCTCCACCCTATCCATCACCTTCTCCTCCTCCACTTGCTCTTCCTATTCCTCCACAACCACTAACACCATGACCATCACCACCATTCTATCAATCTCCCTCAGTTTTCCCTATAGATCTCCTCTTCCCTCTCTCTGTCCACCCTCTCCTGCTTCCTCTATCTTACCATCCCTTCCTGCCCTCTGCACTCCCTATCCACCCTATTCTTTCTTCTTTCCATCTCGACCTGCCTCCGCCACCAACATCTGCACCTGTAGCCCCATCTCACCAGTCTCCTGAAGCAGGCTGATACTATTACCACAATAAAAGTGGTATGCAGCGAGCCTATATTCAGGGGCATGAAAACTGACTTACTGGCTGCCTGCAGTGTAGATTAGTGAAGCAGGTGAAACACAACATTCCTGTCATGCAATGAAACTTACATGTCAGGGGCTTGCAAATTATTCTGTACCCCCTACTGGTTACCTGCCCTGCAGATGATGGTAATAGTACTACTACTCCTACACAACACACAGGGGAGCATACTTGGCAGAGGGTGAGAAAACACGATTTTGCCCATATCTCCACCCCTATTGGAGCTAGGAGGTTATAAACACAAATCTACACTTGCCTCAAAAAATGGTGAGAAGCAGCTATACAGAAGCCTTTACAAAGGGTTATGAGGCTAGTATTAGTACATAAAGGAACCAGTTGTGGATGCACATGTATTTAACACTCTGCCATATTATATCAAATGTTACATAGATAATGTGCTTGAATCTAAAACAATCATATAAATGTAACTGAAGAAAGAAACTACAACCAGTCACTTTTTGATGAACGCTTTATTTTGCCATCACTAATGTCCAGCACAGAGCCCATTACTAGACAGCAGCAAGAAATTATTGTACGAATTTTACATTATTTTGGTCCTATAACAGAGTATACATGACCTTGTATACAAAAGTTTTTAAATTTTGTACAAGGTGATCACGTTTTACTAATTTCAGGAAAGCTTTTCCTGTATGCACAACAATACAGTGGTCTGCATCTATGGTATGGAGAATGCTGAGAATTGGCGTCACTAAAGGAAAGCTGGTCAACACATTTGTTTATATACACTCCTGGAAATGGAAAAAGAACACATTGACACCGGTGTGTCAGACCCACCATACTTGCTCCGGACACTGTGAGAGAGCTGTACAAGCAATAATCACACGCACGGCACAGCGGACACACCAGGAACCGCGGCGTTGGCCGTCGAATGGCGCTAGCTGCGCAGCATTTGTGCACCGCCGCCGTCAGTGTCAGCCAGTTTGCCGAGGCATATGGAGCTCCATCGCAGTCTTTAACACTGGTAGCATGCCGCGACAGCGTGGACGTGAACCGTATGTGCAGTTCACGGACTTTGAGTGAGGGCGTATAGCCGGCCGCGGTGGTCTCGCGGTTCTAGGCGCGCAGTCCGGAACCGTGCGACTGCTACGGTCGCAGGTTCGAATCCTGCCTCGGGCATGGATGTGTGTGATGTACTTAGGTTAGATAGGTTTAAGTAGTTCTAAGTTCTAGGGGACTGGTAACCACAGCAGTTGAGTCCCATAGTGCTCAGAGCCATTTGAGGGCGTATAGTGGGAATGTGGGAGGCCGGGTGGACGTACCGCCGAATTGCTCAACACGTGGGGCGTGAGGTCTCCACAGTACATCGATGTTGTCGCCAGTGGTCGGCGGAAGGTGCACGTGCCCGTCGACCTGGGACCGGACCGCAGCGACGCACGGATGCACGCCAAGACCGTAGGATCCTACGCAGTGCCGTAGGGGACCGCACCGCCACTTCCCTGCGAATTAGGGACACTATTGCTCCTGGGGTATCGGCGAGGACCATTCGCAACCGTCTCCATGAAGCTGGGCTACGGTCCCGCACACCGTTAGGCCGTCTTCCGCTCACGCCCCAACATCGTGCAGCCCGCCTCCAGTGGTGTCGCGACAGGCGTGAATGGAGGGACGAATGGAGACGTGTCGTCTTCAGCGATGAGAGTCGCTTCTGCCTTGGTGCCAATGATGGTCGTATGCGTGTTTGGCGCCGTGCAGGTGAGCGCCACAATCAGGACTGCATACGACCGAGGCACATAGGGCCAACACCCGGCATCATGGTGTGGGGAGCGATCTCCTACACTGGCCGTACACCTCTGGTGATGGTCGAGGGGACACTGAATAGTGCACGGTACATCCTAACCGTCATCGAACCCATCGTTCTACCATTCCTAGACCGGCAAGGGAACTTGCTGTTCCAACAGGACAATGCACGTCCGCATATATCCCGTGCCACCCAACGTGGTCTAGAAGGTGTAAGTCAACTACCCTGGCCAGCAAGATCTCCGGATCTGTCCCCCATTGAGCATGTTTGGGACTGGATGAAGTGTCGTCTCACGCGGTCTGCATGTCCAGCACGAACGCTGGTCCAACTGAGGCGCCAGGTGGAAATGGCATGGCAAGCCGTTCCACAGGACTACATCCAGCATCTCTACGATCGTCTCCATGGGAGAATAGCAGCCTGCATTGCTGCGAAAGGTGGATATACACTGTACTAGTGCCGACATTGTGCATGCTCTGTTGCCTGTGTCTATGTGCCTGTGGTTCTGTCAGTGTGATCATGTGATGTATCTGACCCCAGGAATGTGTCAATAAAGTTTCCCCTTCTTGGGACAATGAATTCACGGTGTTCTTATTTCAATTTCCAGGAGTGTATATTAACGACTTGCCACTTTGTATTCATTTTCATGAAAACAGTGTGGCAAGTCGTTAATATATATTAAGAACAACAAGGGATCAAGACTGAACCCTGTGGGACACCATTCTTGGTACTGCCCCAGTTAGACGACTCTGCTGGTTTTCGTAGACTATATGTACTGTTAATTTCAAACTTCTGCAATCTTCCAGTTAATTTTGTATTAAACAATTTGTGCACTGTCCCACTCATACCACAGTACTTAAGCTTATCTAGAAGAATTTCATAATTCACACAATCAAAACCCTTCGAGAGATCTCAAAATATCCCAACTGGTGATGTTCAGCTATTCTATGCATTTAATATTTGTTTAATGAAAATACACACACACACACACACACACACACACACACACACACACACACACACACATATATATATATATATATATATATATATATATATATATATATATATGCATTTATCTTACCTGGCAAGATTAGGGCCTTCAGGCCCTCTCTTACACCTAACCAGGCATACTCAGATTGAACGAGTTACAGTTTCTACAGAACATTAAGGACATATAACGTATTATGCAGTATTGATGTTAAAGAAAAATACAGATTATAACAGTAGTACAATGATAACTATAACAATAAAAATAATTATAATCAATCAAGAATAATAATAATGATAATAATAATAATAGTAATGACTAAGTACATGAAAGTAAACATACTTTCCTTTTGTGAATGTCAGTCCTATTGTTAGTTGGGAATTTTCTCGTTATGTTCTTGCAGCTTGTGAGTTATTCTCATTGAGCAGATACATAAGACGATAGAATGGGGTAAAAGAGATATATAAGAGGTAGATAGGTTAGAGGAAGAGAAATATAATGGTAAAATTCGAAGCTGTGATGGAGAGGAGAAAGAAAGAGATGAGAGGGACACAGCAATGGTGGCTATACCGTCCCTAAGCCTTTCTGCAAACCAAATTGACATTTTGTTAGTATTTCATTTTTACAAATGTGAGATGCTACTCTTGATACATTACTTTTTCAAGAATTTTGGGTAAAGCTGTTAGAAGTGAGATTGTTCAGTAATTGTTAGCAACAGATTTATACCCTTTTTTATGCAATGTTTAACAATATATTTCAGTCTATCTGGAAAAATGCCCTGTTTCATTGAGCTAGTACATATGTAACTGAGAGTCCTACTTATTTGTTGGGAGCAAGCTTTTAGTACTCTGTTGGAAAAGGCATCAATTCTATATGAGCTTATACTTTTGAGTCAATTTATTATTTTCTCAATTTTAGTAGGAGAGGTGGCTTGAGTTTCACTTCTATCAAATTGCATAGGTACTGCCTCTTCCATATAATGCCTTGCATTTTGTAATGAAAAGGTGGATCCTATTATCTATACAACATTTAAAAATGATAATTAAAAATATTTTCTACTTCTGACTTCTTGTTAACAAACTTTTCATTGTGTTTTATAGAAATACAGTGACCCCATGTTCTCAGTTGCGTGTTTCCCTTGTAGCAGTATTCCAAAGTGTTTTAATTTTATCAGATGTGCTAATCTCAGACACAATGCACACACTTCTGGATTTTTTGAAACTTTTCTTCATACAGTGCCATAGTTTTTATAATGTTTCACTGTTTTGGGATCATTACTCCACCTAGATATAAGATACATTTCCCTTTTCTGTTTATAAGATATTTTTATCCCTTTAGTAAGCCATGGCTTTTTATATGGTTTCTTAAATTATATTTACCTGTTTTCTTAGGAAAACTGTTTTCAGATATAGTCACAAAGATATCATGAATTAGGTTAAATTTTAAATTAGCATCATGTTATCTGTACACCTCATCCCAGTCAACTGTTGCAAGCTTTCCCTAAAATTTTGAATTGTTGAATTGTTAAATTGTTAATTGAATGCACTATTTTGGAGGACTGCTCTACATTACTGCTATCTCATATACTGTAACTAGCTGTGCATCATGATCAGACAGACCATTCTTAACAGGAAAAGCTTTTATTTGATTAAATTCATCTTGATCTACCTGAGTACGAAAACCAATAGGCCTAACTGATGTCAAGTTGAAAGAACTATGTAATACTTCATGGTCAAGGTTTCCATCAGACTCTTTCAGAAAATCTACGCAATCCCCACAAATAATAATTTGCTTTCATCTGTCTGACAGATAACACAATGAAGAATCCAAGTTTTTCAAAAGTAGTTGAAATTTTCTCAATGGTGACCTATACACAGATACGATTATAAAAATGCCATTATTTAGTTTCAAAGCAAAATCGATCTGTAGGTATTTATTACATTATTAGCTAATTTAATCTCTATAGCTTCCTTGAAGACAATTTCCCAAAAGGAAGAGGTGGATGTTACAATCTTCATATCACTGTAATTCATGGAATGCCATGTATCAATAAAACTTTCGGCCACAGCTGACATATCTGGCTGTAGTAAGGGTGTGTATCTTCGATGGTCCACACTGTTTTAGCTCACTTGCATGTGCTTCTATATGTTGCTCTACAATTTGTAAGATGAACTCACATACCTCAATAGCATTTTTAAATCGAATGGATTTTCTCCACAACAAATTCCTAGAGCCTTCGATGCAAAAACCTAGAATGCAAGTATGTGATAGGGAAGAAGATACTAATTCCTTCAGATCTAATGCGTTTTTGTCCTATGTGGGTGCTCTTTATTATAATGCACATTGCCTGCATCCCAAACACAATATTCAAAAACTTTTGATATGCGGCGCATGTGTATGTGTATTTCTTTGCCGCCAAGCAGCATCTGTGACCCGCATGCGCAGTACTGGCGCGGTGGAGCTTATAAGTCCACGCTTGGCATCTTCTCAGTCTTGTGACTCGCTCTGATGATGGCTGGACGATACGCGGCTGAAATATCAGTGGAGGAAATTTTATTTGCGTGGCTGCATGCCCGACGTTTAATGGACTGAAGGCTTCATGATTGTGCATTCAGACTTTTCATTTAAGGATAAGAGGAAGTAACGTTTTGTCAATACTTCTTTCTAAACAGTGGCTATACTTTGAGGGCTGGTCATAGTTAACTTCTTTTACGTTTTTAAAAATCTAATGTGTTATTTAATATTGCTGTACAGTTAAAGGGACTATGTAACTATCATGGATAGGCTAGTTACTTGATATAACACTTCCTTCGTATGGAAAAACTTTCAGTTAACATTGGCACACTTTTTTAAAGATTAAACGTGTACTTGCCACCACTAACTAGGCTAAAATGAAAATAAAATCTTTGCTGTAATGTACATCATAGTTGTAGAGGTATGCCATTACTGCACCATATTGCCCTTTTGTGCAACCAATAGAATCACTAGTTGACACGTCAGACATATTCTCTTTAGTCAAGATGATGCTTCATATCACGGATGTAGACAGCTATGGTACAATTTATAAGAAAAAACTTTCCTCAAATAGGTAAATTGTAGAGGCGTTTTATATAAGGTAAAAGCTTCTGAAGATTAGAAAATCATGAATATTATGTTATATTATAGGAGCAGAACAGTGTAAAATTTGTACAAGAAAGCCTTGCTGAAACTTGAGACCAATTACGATGACATAACGCATTCATGAAACATTTTACAGTCTTTTACTTAGTGATATATGTGAAATCAGCTGCGGTGTTCTCAACCCATCATGGCCAAAAAATGAATCAAATACGTTTCTACTGGAGAACTCGTCCAACTCCACTGAAGATAGACTTCACAGAAATTGGAAATTAATGTTCTACATTATATTACGTTTATAGTTAGCTCCATAATATAACAGTTTTTCGTAATTTTAACTCCTTTTAATTCACTATACAAATATTTATCATATGGCCTTCACTTGTACCTAGTTCCTAGTGCCCCTCTGCATGGCTCACGAAACAGGTAATGTAACACAGTGTAATTCTCTTATCTTCCCAATATAATAATCCAGCTTTATTCCTTCGCATATCACCAGTGTTATTTTTTCATGTTGCTACGAATAAGTCTGAAATTATTAGTAATAAATAATTGTTCTTTTTAATGTTTCAGCATTCATCCGCCTTCTCCGGTTTCCAAGATAATATCAAAAGGTATGGTAGTATTCAGTTATTCAGTATGAAATGTGTAGCGAACGCTGTGAAGAAAAAAATGCTTGCGTGTATTGTGGAGCACGAAGTTCTGTCAGAATACGCTGTTCCCAGTGTCCTGTCAGTTTAGGTACCAGGGGTAGAGAAAGGATGGGGATAACGGCCGCTCTAACGTTTGACGATATTTTAAGTTGCAGTCGATATAGAAACCTTAAAATCACAGGGTCTATAGACCGGCTTCCCTCCTGCCTTTTCGACTTTATTTTCTTTGGTTAAAAAGAACTATCTAAACAATCAACAACCTGAAAAATGCTGAAGTGGTTCTTAGGCCCGAGGAGTGAGAAGAAAGACCTTATTTACAGTACAATTTACAATCTGAAAGTAAAAACTAAAAAGGGTGGTTATCATTTTTCTAATATAAAATTCAGTATTACTACCAACAAAAAGTAGGGTGATTCAAAAAAATTCAGGTACAGTTTTTTCAGAACTAGTCGTTCTCGTCCTCAACAACAGCCGGTCGTTGTTGAGGATCGATTTCACATCCTGGGCACTTGACCTGTGCCTCAACGTAGGGAATATTTTCTGAAGACAAGAAGTCCTGTCCTTTCCAGCCACTGTAGTCTCATTATTGAATTTATGAGGAAGGTTCTTCCTCTCGCCCAATTAAAATGCTGTACGTCGCTACTCCTTAATTGTCATGCCGAAAAAAAAACATCGGGATATAGTCATAAATTTCCTTAACCCTTTTAAGGTAAAAAAATTACTGGAAACATGTAAATAACTGAACTTATTTCTTGGAAGTGGATAGGTGATGCAGCAGTTTTGAAAGCCATGCCGCCGCCCTTCGCTACTCGTATTTCGGTGTCACAAGTACACCACGATGGAATGTCTCCTCAGCGCTTACGTGTTTACACCATCGCTGTGGGGGAACAATATACACTCCTGGAAATTGAAATAAGAACACCGTGAATTCATTGTCCCAGGAAGGGGAAACTTTATTGACACATTCCTGGGGTCAGATACATCACATGATCACACTGACAGAACCACAGGCACATAGACACAGGCAACAGAGCATGCACAATATCGGCACTAGTACAGTGTATATCCACCTTTCGCAGCAATGCAGGCTGCTATTCTCCCATGGAGACGATCGTAGAGATGCTGGATGTAGTCCTGTGGAACGGCTTGCCATGCCATTTTCACCTGGCGCCTCAGTTGGACCAGCGTTCGTGCTGGACGTGCAGACCGCGTGAGACGACACTTCATCCAGTCCCAAACATGCTCAATGGGGGACAGATCCGGAGATCTTGCTGGCCAGGGTAGTTGACTTACACCTTCTAGACCACGTTGGGTGGCACGGGATATATGCGGACGTGCATTGTCCTGTTGGAACAGCAAGTTCCCTTGCCGGTCTAGGAATGGTAGAACGATGGGTTCGATGACGGTTTGGATGTACCGTGCACTATTCAGTGTCCCCTCGACCATCACCAGAGGTGTACGGCCATTGTAGGAGATCGCTCCCCACACCATGATGCAGGGTGTTGGCCCTGTGTGCCTCGGTCGTATGCAGTCCTGATTGTGGCGCTCACCTGCACGGCGCCAAACACGCATACGACCATCATTGGCACCAAGGCAGAAGCGACTCTCATCGCTGAAGACGACACGTCTCCATTCGTCCCTCCATTCACGCCTGTCGCGACACCACTGGAGGCGGGCTGCACGATGTTGGGGCGTGAGCGGAAGACGGCCTAACGGTGTGCGGGACCGTAGCCCAGCTTCATGGAGACGGTTGCGAATGGTCCTCGCCGATACCCCAGGAGCAATAGTGTCCCTAATTCGCAGGGAAGTGGCGGTGCGGTCCCCTACGGCACTGCGTAGGATCCTACGGTCTTGGCGTGCATCCGTGCGTCGCTGCGGTCCGGTCCCAGGTCGACGGGCACGTGCACCTTCCGCCGACCACTGGCGACAACATCGATGTACTGTGGAGACCTCACGCCCCACGTGTTGAGCAATTCGGCGGTACGTCCACCCGGCCTCCCGCATGCCCACTATACGCCCTCGCTCGAAGTCCGTCAACTGCACATACGGTTCACGTCCACGCTGTCGCGGCATGCTACCAGTGTTCAAGACTGCGATGGAGCTCCGTATGCCACGGCAAACTGGCTGACACTGACGGCGGCGGTGCACAAATACTGCGCAGCTAGCGCCATTCGCCGGCCAACACCGCGGTTCCTGGTGTGTCCGCTGTGCCGTGCGTGTGATCATTGCTTGTACAGCCCTCTCGCAGTGTCCGGAGCAAGTATGGTGGGTCTGACACACCGGTGTCAATGTGTTCTTTTCTCCAGTTCCAGGGGTGTATTATTTTTATTTAATAAACCTTATTTATTATTTGGTTATTACTGTATTTATTGTCTGCCGCTGTAGCTGAGTGGTCAGCTTGGCTGATCGCTCAGCCGAGGACCCGGGTTAAATATTTCTTCATCTATATATCATGAAGAAATGCAGAAAAATGTTTTAGTCGAGAGTGACTAGGCCGGCTGCTGTGGCCGAGCGGTTCTAGGCCCTTCAGTCTGGAACCACGTGGCTGCTACGGTCGCAGGTTCGAATCCTGCCCTGGACATGGATGTGTGTGATGCCCTAAGGTTTAAGTAGTTCTAAGTTCTAGGGGCTGATGACCTCAGATGTTGAGTCCCATAGTGCTAGAGCCATTGGAACCCTTTTGAGAGTGACTATTGGCCTCAGTGGCTGACATTTTCGCCCACACTCCATTCTATAAAAAAATATTATTACGTAACGTATTCAAATGAACGTGGTAATTTGTCGTTAAGTGGCCGCTCTTTCAACACAATTGTGTTAAAAAACTAAACTTGTTATGTATATCTATAGCAATTACATGCAATGAGAGCTTAGCCTACATCACATCTCAAAACCATTTAAATCGTGACTGCGAGACAACGTACCTTCAGATGGCTTTGCGTAATTATGGGGGTGCCAGGTGATAGCTTTGTGCATTTGCCGTACGTGTACATAATTGCACAGACAAATTCAGATGGCTAGTATGCCTTCCCTTCCGCTTTATGTTAGAATCCGAGCTTGATTCATGTCACACGTTTCTCAGCTGCTGTTTCTACTACACCCTAACCAAGCATCACATTTTACTGGATCATTTCTAGGGTATTACTAAATAGGATGTCAACATTAATAAATAGTATGTTCTAAAAAGTAAAGATGTTGCTGCTACAGTGGACTATTACTATCTCCATTTAACTAGATACTGCTCTAACCACCTCTTTTTACTCAGCTCTTGACACACTTACGTACCGCAACATGTTAATAACGAAGACCTCAGCAGAATTTAATTTCCGGATATTGGGCTTCCTTTCATGTTCTCTAATAATTCATTTTCTATTTATTTAGTCTTCTTCCCTTCATCATTTATCAGTTGAATCGTCGCTATTATATTCCTTTTGCCCTTCTACATAGATACCAATCGTTCTTTAATAACGAAAGGCACATAAAACGTAAAACTACCTCTTCGTTGGCTCTAGAAGGAACGTGGAAGCACTCGAGATAACGAACATAAGTTACGAACGTCGCTTTATTGTTTTCCGAAGCTAATAATATGCACACAGGTTGCAACACTACCTAGCTAGAACGACGATGCAAAACTTTCACATTCAGAGACGGTTATTTTGCATGGTGAGTGCACTGTTTTTGATGAAGTAGGCCAAGTGGCCACCTGACGCTTCGGTTACCATTGACTACAGAAATGTATGCCCTGTAAGGAGCTGCTGGACCATTATACTCCAGTCTTTTTAACTCCCTATGCACGGTGTGCTAGCTGGACGGATGCAGCGCTTTTGAACTGGCGAGTGATTCCTTCCGCTAATTACATGAGATTCTTTTACAACACCCCTCAGCAACGCTCGGTGCTCCTAGTCCGTGAATACATGAGGTCTGGCTGGGCTTGAGTTAGCTGTGGCTGTTCCTTCTCCAAACCCCCCCCCCCCCCCCCCGCCACCGCCCATCACCCTTCGCCCTACCCATCTCAGTGACGGCCTAAATCGGTTGTTTAAGCATTGCGTTATTGCCGGAGCTCACTTTCACCACGCATTAGTACAACGTAATGTAATTATTTGCTTTGTATTGTCTTTCAAAAATATTTAATTTCTTTCCTCACATGCGATAGTACATCGGCAGTTTTTTAAAGCAGTTTAAAGATAATACATACAATTCAGTATCGTAAAATGTGTTAAATTGTGATAACACACATTAAAATAATGACATAATACTGATTCTAATGTTTATTTCGATTGAAAATCTTGACATTGCGACAAAAAAAGGCGTAACGTCACAAGCAAGATAAGGCACATGTATCTTCTTACTGTTGCATGGACCAGAACGGCTTTGGGGCTAAGTTATGAATTTTGTATTATATTCATCATATCCACATTAGCCCCTGCTAGCGACATGGAAAAAGGCATCTAGAAGACATACTATGGAATGGTGTAAACTAGATCAGTCTATATGCCATTTACAGTAGACTTTTCGTTTGATTATTGGCTTAAATTGGGAAAATTACGTCTTGCAATCACCTCCTGGATTCGCCTCATTGGTACTCGTGATCATGAAGAACTTACGAAAGTGTACCAATAATCGATAAAACATTTAGGGTAGCTCCTGTAAAGTAGCAGCTGCAAGTCCACCACATTGTGCTCCAGTGTACCGCTGTCTAGGGCACTGTTTCTCAACAGCCCCGTCGTGACACAGAAATGCGTCCCAACTACATGTCAGACGTGTCCCCTAAACTTTCTCAGACAAAAGATCTAGAACGTAAGAAAATTGTCAAATCTGTTCTTGGATCAACCCAATTTGCAAGAAGTCGCCAATCATTATACGTGATTATACGCCTCTAAACATGTATGATAGTAAGGAAGGAAGGGAGATAAGGTTTAACGTCCGGTTTGGACCGATGACATTAGAGAGTGGGCACAGCCTCGGATTGTGTCAAGAATGGAGAAGGAAATGGGCCGTGCCCTTTGAAAGGAACCATCCCGTCATTTGCCTGGAGCGATTTAGGGAAATCACTGACAATCTAAATCCGGATGGCAGGACACGAGTTGGAACCGTCAGTCTGCTGAATGCGAGTTCAGTGTCGCATGATAATAATTCTATACTTTTGGCATTAAATTCTAAAAGGAAAGATCCTTCATTTCATGAATAACATTCACAAAAACGCTTCCAGTTTTTTGTGGCCTTCGGCATCCTTTCATCCTTAGTCGCCACGGCCACCTTTAGAGTACGGATAGGATACGGTGGCCAATGTGCAGTGACCAGTTTTCGTCCAAAGCTTTGACCGAATTCCTTCGTTCCTTCAGAAGGGTAGGTCGACAAGTGTTTGCACCGGTCGGCCGGTCGGTGCTGACATAATCGATGGCGGATAGCCTGCAATCTTTCTCAAACGATTCTACAGAGACTATTTGGTTTAAAAAAAATGTTGCTTCATGTGACAGGATCGTGATATGTCCATTTCGTTATTGGTCATTAATTGCGATATTTTAGGTGTAAGTATCGCACAGAGCAAAATTCTGAAAAGTTTGCGATGAAAAGTAGAGTTCGCTATGATTTTGTGTTTGGTGAATATTACAAGATATGTTGCTGCGTATGAATTTTAGCTAATATGTTGAACTGTTCTTTAGAATTATGTAGAGGTGTCGATCTGTCACAGGTTTCATGACTGCGCCAGAGATAAAGCGAGAGTGAAATATCATCAAAATTCTTCGTGTATCGTAAACAATTTCAGACACATTGGCAAATAACGCGCCAGTAGGAGAGTAGTTAGCCATATCGTTACGCAAAACTTCATTATCTACTGTGTTTTCCACTAACTACAGAGTTTTCGATGAAAGAATGTAATTAAGAGATATTGATAGCTGGTGAAACAAGAAATGCTATGGATTTTGGGACATCAATGGAGACGTTATACATTTGGTTTTGTCCTTTTGTCCTTTTCCATGAGCTACTGACCTAGCTTCTCCTCGGTTCCTCACTTACTAAACTTAATAACCACTATGAGTCTTGAGTTTCTCCCGGCGTATTTGATAATCAAAATATCCAGGGGTTTACTGCCGGTCTATAGTGTCCAACGGGCACAATATTTCGGCGATCAAACATGTCGCCATCATCAGGTGAAGTGACGGACTGTTCACCTGATGATGGCGACATATTTGATCGCCGAAATATTGTGCCCGTTGGACGCTATAGACCGGCAGTACACCCGTGGATATTTTGATTAATAACCACTGTTCCAGAATTGTTTTGCAATTGTGTCTGTACAACGTGTTAGTGAGGTGAGGCAGTGTAAACTCCGCTGTGTTTCGGCAAAAGGAGGTTTTACTCGAAATTCACCATTCACGACGCTTCTCCGATAGTTACAAATGGTTAAAAATGGTTCAGATGGCTCTAAGCACTATGGGACTTAACATCTGAGGTCATCAGTCCCCTTGACTTAGAATTACGTAAACCTAACTAACCTAAGTACATCACAAACATCTATGCCCGAGGCTGGATTCGAACCTGCGACCGTAGCAGCCACTTGATTCCGGACTGAAGCGCCTAAAGCCACTTGGCCCCAGCAGTATGCTACAGATGGTTAACAAGCCAGCCGAAAATAAATCGCTACATTTGGGGCGGTATTCTTTTAGGTGACGTCTTTTTGAATGGTTACAATGCAAGTATTGGCGTGAAGGGGTCTCACTTTACATTTACAAAAGGAATGAACGTAGGCTTCAGTTCATAGTGGCAGTTACCCTCCAGCACTCATCATTTCCCTAAAATTCCTGCCCGTAACCCGCACCCCTACCACTCACCTCACTTCTGCCCTTCTGTCTGTGCATTTACTTGCCATAGTATCCTGTATGGAGTCTACCTTTCCCTCCGCCAGTAAAAAACTGCGGTAGATACTCAATATGGATTTGTAGTAATTCTGGGTTCTTCCTTTTTCAGTTCCAGGTACATACAAGGTACATTCAAGTTCTAAGGCCTCCGATTTTTTTTCTAATTAACTACTCACCCGAATTCGATGAAACTGGCGTTACTTCTCTTCGTAATCGCCCTGCAGACGTACTCATTTTTCACAACGCTGACGCCATGATTCCATGGCAGCGGCGAAGGCTTCTTTAGGAGTCTGTTTTGACCGCTGAGGCAATAGCAGCACGGCTGGTGAATGTACGGCCACGGAGTGTGTCTTTCATTGTTGGAAAAAGCCAAAAGTCACTAGGAGCCAGGTCAGGTGAGCAGGGAGCATGAGGTATCACCTCAAAGTTGTTATCAAGAAGAAACTGTTGCGTAACGTTAGCTCGATGTACGGGTGCGTTGTCTTTGTCAAACAGCACACGCGCATCCCTTCCCGGACGTTTTTGTTGCTGTGCAAGAAGGAATTTGTTCTTCAAAATATTTTCGTAGGATGCACGTGTTACCATAGTGCCCTTTGGAACGCAATGGGTAAGGATTACACCCTCGCTGTCCCAGAACATGGACATCATTTTTGCAGCACTGGCGGTCACCCGAAATTTTTTTGGTGGCGGTGTATCTGTGTGCTTCCATTGAGCTGACTGGCGCTTTGTTTCTGGATTGAAAAATGGCATCCACGTCTCATCCATTGTCACAACCGACCAAAAGAAAGTCCCATTCATGCTGTCGTTGCGCGTCAACATTGCTTGGCAACGTGCCACACGGGCAGCCATGTGGTCGTGGCACCTGGATGACACTTTTCGCGTTTTCAGGTCGTCATGCAGGATTGTGTGCACAGAACCCACAGAAATGCCAACTCTGGAGGCGATCTGTTCAACAGTCATTCGGCGATCCCCCAAAACAATTCTCTCCACTTTCTCGATCATGTCGTCAGACCGGCTTGTGCGAGCCCGAGGATGTTGTCACACGATGTTCTGCCTTCATTAAACTGTCGCACCCACGAACACACTTTCAATTGGTTTCACACCACGCAAATTCAGAAAACGAATGATTGGACGCTGTTCAAGTAAGGAAAACGTCGCCATTTTAAGTATTTAAAACAGTTCTCATTCTCGCCGCTGGCGGTAAAATTCCATCTGCCATATGGTGCTGCCATCTCTGGGACGTATTGACAATGAACGCGGCCCCATTTTAAAACAATGCGCATGTTTCTCTCTCTTTTCAGTCCGGAGAAAAAAAAATCGGAGGCCTTAGAACTTGAATGCACCTCGTACATAAGAGAGCCACATCAACTACTCAGTCATTTTTACTTTTTAGTTATCAGTCGTCGATGGTTTGTTTCGCTATTAAATACATTTTTATACTAGTTTCACTAGTTCCGTGCGTTTTTTAGTTACTAGTGCGCTCTTTTCATCATGGACAGTTTTGTTATAAGGCAATAGAAAGTTTTACACGTTGACAGATCTTGCAAATATGAAGAATGAAAATGAACGTACTAATACTCGAAAGAGAATAACGGTTGCACCCCATTCGTCATCGGCCATTGAGAACGACATAAAAATAGGACCAGACGATGCCCAACATAAGCGCCACTATAAAGAAATATATATAAAGCTTGGATTTACCTGCACACGCAAGGATGGCAAGCCTACACCGAAATGTTTGGTGTGTAGCCCAATATTGTCAAATGAGTCTGTGGTACCTAACAAACGAAAAGGCATTTGGAACGAAACCATCACAACGTGTTTTAAAAACCGTACGTGTTCTCAGTGACTGTATACTTTAAGCATCTTCTGTCATGATAGAAAAAGGAATAATTCGGCATCATTCAAAATTTCTGAAATAATTTCCAAGAGACAGA
This sequence comes from Schistocerca gregaria, assembly GCF_023897955.1. Taxonomy (NCBI): domain Eukaryota; kingdom Metazoa; phylum Arthropoda; class Insecta; order Orthoptera; family Acrididae; genus Schistocerca; species Schistocerca gregaria. The sequence continues at coordinate 787,622,991 of NC_064923.1, forward strand.
AACCCCATGACATCGGCAGAAAGCTTACCTTACCTGCATGCAAGGAAATGGTTGCTCTTATGATAGGATTGGAAGCAGTTAAACTGATCTCTAACGTACCCCTGTCAAATCATAGGCCTACAGCTTATCGGGACGTTATGGACATGACGATTGGTATTGAAAGTAGTGTTTCAGAAAACCTAAGAAACGCGTTGTTTGCTCTACAGGTAGATAAAATCACTGACATTCCTGGTAAAGCTCAATTACTATATTTTGTGAGAGTTGTTTTTGGAACAGAAATTATTACGAAATACTTGTTTGGTCTAGAGTTGGAAACAGCTAATACTGGAGCTGGTATGTTTGCTGCTGTTTGACGTTTGTTGTGAGATAACTGTCTCATGTGGAGGGGTTACACTGCTGTTTATACCGATGGGGTTGTTATAGTGACAGTAGATATATATAGGGGCTTTTGGCTTTTGTGACGAATAAAGACCCATCTACTCAAGTGGGAGGACTATGGACGGAAATCGCTTGGGTTACACCACTCAAATACTTGTTGCAGTGATCAGCCATGTAAAGCTCCTCCTGTAAAATCGCGAGTGCTTTAGACACACTATACAGAAACGGAAAGAAACAATTATTACCTGAGCTGTAGAAAATAAAGGTGAACTACTTGCATTTTTTGAAACCAATATTAACAATGAATCTGATTCCTGTCAATGTCTTAAGACCTCAGTTTGGTATGCTGAGATGGCGTACCTTTCCGATATTTTCAACAACCTTAATGCCTTGAATTCAAGTATGCGCGGGCGCTTCAAACGATCTTGTCAACAAGTGATAAAATCTGCCCATTTTCGAAAGAACTTGCCCTTGCATCTCGGTCATAGGAGAGAACGATCTGCCTGCCTTTCCATCTACGGCCACCAGGTCAAGTTATTTGAATCCAGAAGAAAAAAAAACAGATAAGAGAACACATAAAAGGACACCCATCTGAGCTGCAAGAAGGGATATCAAAATGCTTTCCCTCGGTCTCGAGTACTGGGTGGGAGTAGTTGATTACACCGGACGATGGAAACGTATCCAGGGCTGAATTAAACAGGTCCAGAAAAGAGTAACTTATCTAAATATCATCGAAAACAGTCCTGAGATCGAAAAAGACACTGGATTTCGGTCAAAAGTGAATATCTGGATATCATGAAAGAAGCAATATCTCTCTTACTTCATTTCTCAGCATCCTACTTGTGCAAGTCTGGATTCTCTGCATTGAAGAATATAAAATCTGGTTGCAGGTCTCGTCTCCTTGAGATGGTGAGGAAATAAGTGAGTCTGTCAAACTTTGTTCCACGCCCAGATTTTATTTTTCTAAATTTGCCAGTACAAGCACCTCGCTATTTTTTTATGTCCACTTGTATTTGTGACGTTAATGTTTATTTCTTATATTCCTTTTCAAGAATGTAAGGTAATAAATTTGCAAAACTTGTAGCACACAATTGTTCTATAATATTATAACGCATTGTATGTAATTGTCTGCTTTTTGCATCTAGGGAAAAAATCACATATAAGGATCTCGAGAAGGATTTCAACGTACTTTGGTGCTCTCCAAAGGAAATCGGTTGAGAAATGCGGGTCTAGAGCACCGTATGGTTCTCCATAAATCTCTGAAGAAATACAGCATCATTTGTTACGCCAACATTATCTTTATCACTTGCTTATGTGGAATTTTCGTTTACCACCATCGTCAGCTTTGACAACCCGCAACAATTGGAATAAAAATTTACTAAATAACTCGTTACGATCGCATTTAATGGTCAGTGTCAACATTGTCCACAGCAGAGTGCTTACAACGCTATTAAGCGCTTATTGGATCCGCGGAATGCGTCACGCCAGGTGTCCAGAACAAACCTAAACTCGACCGCCATTCATGACTCCAGCTGTAGTTCAGTGCATTACCAATTTGTGTACGAGGCCCTCTTCGCCTTACTTAAAGGGCTTCTGTAGTCTACCACAGCAGACTGTGCCGCACAGCACGTAGGGGAAACCGGCGATTACTTTCGGAATTTTTAATTTTTTTTTTAGATTTGTCCTATTTAAATTTGTCCTAACTCAACATGACATTTAAGAGTGCAAAATAATTTTATGTAAGCTCACGTCGATCACTTAGACGTGTCCCAGGTATGGGTCAGGTTTATGCACGGTTATGCATATCATCGATACAATAATACGTAGAAAAAACCAGTACTAAAGTTTTCAAAATGAGTTTTATTGGCAGTAGACAAACATACCGGCTTACTTACACTAATTAAGAAGGTAACACAAAAAATTTAGTGTTTTTGGCAAACTTACGCCTATAAGAATAATATGCCCTACGTAGAAGGTTGAATGCTAATCAGATACCGATTGATCGTCAATGGCAGAGCTGCAAAATATGCATACATAAAATAACATATATCCTGTGGCACAATAGTTATGAGCTCATCTTTTACATGTAATGCAGTGGACACATTGTTGATTTCTTTTTGACTGGCCGTATCGTTTCAAGCAGTAAATACTAAGGGAAATTTAATCCTCTTCATCTGAAGTAGGTCGTCGTGCATTTTTTCTTTCTTATCAGTTCTTGCTCTCATAGAATTAACGTTCTTCCTTGTCAGTCCTTGCTCTCACAGAATTAACCCTTTCAACTATAGATTCATTAGATTCAAATAGGTTCTTCTTCGCAATTTCTTCATTGTATTCTTCAACGTTTTCATTTCTTTTAGACCGCTTTTCCAACTACTGGTGTCTTAAAGTTTCCTTGAGTGAAGTATCAGTTAGTATGGCTGATTTTCTCTTGCACGCAATGCAAAATAGTGTATGAACGCGCCCCAATAGAACTGCATAAACATACCTCACCGCCAAGTTTGAGTTAGTGTCGGAACTGCCGTAGTAACATTAGGGTTTCAGATTATGCAAATGCACATCGAAAAGTAGAATAATCACCGGAAAAGATACTTAATATTTATGTTCTTGTTTCAGGGGTCCTACAACTGTCAGCGCATCCTCCATTTCTTTCGCCAAACCTCATTCTTCCTCGTCATCATCAATTCCTACTCTTAGATACCACTTAGCCACACTTCCTCTTTTCCTTCGAGTAGGTTGACATGAAAGTGCTCTCTTGTCATCTGCCTTCATCCATTCTTCTGACATGCCCAAACCATACTAACTGTCTTTCTTTATTGAGTTTGCACCCTTTCTCATATTTCCTCATTTCTTATGTGGTCAACTCGGGAAATTGTACACAATGTTTTTAACTGATCCATTTCTAAGTTTCCTGTTATTTCTATGAGTTGTCAGCACTCAATCTCTTAGCTTGTTATTGGTGTAAATATGATTTGTATAAATACATTTTGACTATTATACTCCTTTTAGAGGACCAAAGTGCACGATTTCATTTTTTGATTGCCGAACTTCTCACCCTGATCCGGTGCTGGGTACATCTGACGCATCTTCCGTTACGTAATGAGGAACTACCCAAGTACTTAAATTCTTTACCCATTTTGATAGGATGTCCATCAGTATCCAGGTTACCATTTTCTTCTCCGCAACACAGATATTTCATCTTCTCCAAATTAATTTTCGAACACTGTTTTTATACTGTTGTAACAACTTTCTAAGCATGTAAGATGTAAAAAGTTTTCAGTGGTGCTGACTCAGTCATTCAGAATTTTTTGAAAGAATACCCCGCCATTTGACTGCATATTTTTCTATGTTTACTGTGTATAATCTAGATTTCGACTTTCACCCCATTATCGAGTAAAATGCTGAAAACGAGTAGTAAGACAAGTAGTAAAAAGTTGAAAATTAAAAAAAATATTAAATGCAAGCTGACCTAAAACTGTGAGATGTGCACTTTATTCTTAAACCCTTGTCATTTTGCTTTGTACTATGCAGGATGACGAATACACAGTCAACGCATTTGGTTAATATGATATAAACAGTACTAAGTTAAAGTTTTCTAGGAATGCAGTACATTATCGTAGAAGCACGTCATGTCTGGGAAAGTCAGTCCAAAGTAGATGAAACAAGACTGACATATACCTTAAAGATGTACCTATGAAAGTGATGTCAAAGAATATAACCATAAAAGACCTGAGACAGCAAAATGTAGAAGTGTGGTATTACAGATATAAACTGACTATAGTGTTAGGTATCATTTGACAGTATGTGATTACCTTTGGAGGCGGTATTGTGAATCATCATCTTTGCATTTACTTGTAAACATCAGACCGTAAATAATGACATGAACATACGTTATGAAGCATGAAGAAACCGAAGTTTGTAAGGAACAGATGAAAGAAAGTACGGAAGCCAATCAGTAGCGCTTAACGATGTCGTAAGTGCCAATGATAATATAAAGTATTATACAGGAGTGAAAAATGGGAGGGGGGAGGGAAGGTGGGGCAGAACTTAGAGAAGAAATAAGTGAAGAAATTATTATGTGAAGGTCGTGTCAGAATAAGAAAAAGTAGTTGAAGAGTGTGATCGGTAGGGTGTCTCAGAGGGGGGGGGGGGGGGGGAGTGGTAGGAGGAGGAGGAGGAGGAGGAGGAGGAGGAGGAGGAGGAGTAGTCCCGACTGTAAAGGAATGGATAAGTAGGAAATGTCTTGTTAGAATTAGGTATATGCTGAAGGGGTGATTGAGGAGGGCAAAATGCGGGTTGTGGAGGAGAGAAACAGCGGAAGAAATATGAATGAATAGTTGATGGTGTTGAAGTTGGGTAGATGAGAACGGCGTTAGGGGGATGGGAACAGATTTGGGAATGAGGAAGGGAGGTAAAAAATTACGACTGACAGAGCGATAAAGGAGGAGTTTAAAGGCGATGGGGCTAAGAAAATACGAATGGCACAATGATATACAACTGAAGAAATGGGGGCAGGAGAAGGAAAGTAAATCATTGGATTGGATAGTGATGTCAGGGGAAAGGGGATAAGAAAAATGTGGGGAGTGGGAGAAGAGCCAAACTGCTATTCTATTCAAGAAGGGTAGTGGTGGAGTATTACTGTAACAATTATGTCATGAAAAGTAATGCAAGAAAGGAAACATGGTAAGAAGGGCAGAAGAAAGCAAATATGTGTCACCTACTTAGAATAAAAAAGACTGTGTGTAACTGTAGTAAGCTGTAAATTGAAACTATGTAGCATAACATGGTCAATTAAAAACCCCAAGATTTAGATGAAATATTTCTGTATGTAAAATCTCAAGACCCTACAGCTAGAATGTAAAGTTTTCTAAGAACCTCCTGTTCCTAAGATCTTGTTGGTCATTCAGTATCAAGGGACTCAGACAAAATGTGACATATTTCTATTTCTTTCAGGATATTTATCTCTTTGCTTTTAGGTAACACATGCAGTATGTCTATAGATTGTTCAGTACTAAAGACGTCATGATTACAATCCCTAAGCAGTTTACTGAACATGGATGTGTTGCTTTCGGTCATCCTACAGTGTTTTTGTGTCTGCCTGAAAAACATCCACCAGTCTGACTTAGGCAACATTTATGACTTGACCTGCAACTGATCTTACATATTCCAGATTTTGTGTAGTGGTAAATTTTATTTTTATAGTGTATTAGATGCTTGCATAAATTGTTATTGGTTTTAAAAGAAATTTGTGTCTTTGCATTTTTAAATATTGCGGAATTTTTAGATAAAACTGTACCTATGTAGGTTAAAGATGCAAAGCATTGTTTAGTATAATTATTGACTTCCTTAGTTAATGTGGTCAATTGCATTTTATGCTGTGACATATCTGGCTTTTTTGCACTTACAATATTGGTTATTGTTGCAGGGTTGTAGCCTTTGTTTATCGCAAAATCTTCTAAGGTGCATACCTATTTATCTATATCAGTTTACATTAATGGTAAGGTTGTCAACCTTCTAATCATGGAACTGAAATAAGTTTCCTTATGGATATCTGGACGACACGATGTTGAATTTATAACGCAGTCAGTAGTAGTAGTAGACGTACAGTAAGTTCCCGGAGTAAGCAGGGTACTCTCATTATCCCACCATTTAATATGTAAATCCAGGTAGTGAAGAGAGTTATTTGCCTCACCTTCTTCTATAAATTGTATATTCCACTGTAAGTTATCTAGGAGAAAACGCAGATCATCAATTTCATATGCAAAACCTTCAAACGGAAAAACTGACTCATCTAAATACGTTTTGAACACTTCAATTTTTCTTTGACTTTCTTCAGAATCACTTCGTCATTTGCTGCAATGACCTGATCGTCAACATAGAAAAGTGTGTAAATATACTGATTTCTTTCTTCAATCCGCTTGCCCATTCACTTTCTACACTTCAGATCTAGTGTCCTCTGCACGTACATTTGAAAGAATGTAGGTGACAGAAATTTCTTTCCCTATTTTAATGACGTAGTCTGCAAACTTTTATAGGTTTATGATACGTCTTACCCAAATTTTGCAGTTCCCCTGACTACAGCACTTCAAATAACAATCTTAGTGGCACTGTGTCATATAATTTTTCGAAATTTATGAACATTGAATGACTGCTTGGATTCTTCTCCAACCTTCTCTCCATGATCTGTCTTAGGGTAAAGACGTTATACAGGGTGTTACAAAAAGTTACGGCCAAACTTTCAGGAAACATTCCTCACACACAAAGAAAGAAAAGATGTTATGTGGACATGTGTCCGGAAACGCTTAATATCCATGTTAGAGCTCATTTTAGGTTCGTCAGTAAGTACTGTACTTCCTCGATTCACCGCCAGTTGGCCCAATTGAAGGAAGGTAGTGTTGACTTCGGTGCTTGTGTTGACATGCGACTCCTTGCTCTACAGTACTAGCATCAAGCACATCAGTACGTAGCATCAACAGGTTAGTGTTCATCACGAAGGTGGTTTTGCAGTCAGTGCAATGTTTACAAATGCGGATTTGGCAGATGCCCATTTGATGTATGGATTAGCACGGGACAATAGCCGTGGCGCGGTACGTTTGTATCGAGACAGATTTCCAGAACGAAGGTGTCCCGACAGGAAGACGTTCGAAGCAGTTGATCGGCGTCTTAGGGAGCACGGGGCATTCCAGCCTATGACTCGCGACTGGGAAAGACCTAGAACGAGGAGGACACCTGCAGTGGACGAGGCAATTCTTCGTGCAGTTGACTATAACCCTAATGTCAGCGTCAGAGAAGTTGCTACTGTACAAGGTAACGTTGACCACGTCACTGTATGGAGAGTGATACGGGAGAACCAGTTATTTCCGTACCATGTACAGCGTATGCAGGCACTATCAGCAGCTGATTGGCATCCACGGGTACACATCTGAGAATGGTTCATCCAACAATGTGTCAATCCTCATTTCAGTGCAAATGTTTTCTTTACGGATGAGGCTTCATTCCAACGTCATCAAATTGTAAATTTCCACAATCAACATGTGTGGGCTAACGAGAATCCGCACGCAATTGTGCAATCACGTCATCAACACAGATTTTCTGTGAACGTTCGGGCAGGCATTGTTGGCGATGTCTTGATTGGGTCCCATGTTCTTCCACCTACGCTCAATGGAGCACGTTATCATGATCTCATATGGGATACTCTACGTGTGTTGCTAGAACATGTGCCTTTACAAGTACGACACAACATGTGGTACATGCACGATGGAGCTTCTGCACATTTCAGTCGAAGTGTTCGTAGGCTTCTCAACAACAGATTCGGTGACCGATGGATTGGTAGAGGCGGACCAATTCCATGGCCTCCACGCTCTCCTGACTTCAACCCTCTTGAGTTTCATTTATGGAGGCATTTGAAAGCTCTTGTCTACGCAACCCCGGTTCCAAATGTAGAGACTCTTCGTGCTCGTATTGTGGACGGCTGTGATACAGTACGCCATTCTCCAGGGCTGCATCAGCGCATCAGCGATTCCATACGCCACGATAATGGCTACTCACTATCTTGCTTCTTTTTGTATGATTGGAGATAAGATGCGTTAAGCTCCACTCTATTGGAATTTCCTTCCTATGCCACATATATTTATTAAACAACTTGCTCAGATATTAATACAGAATACTTGAGCCAAACCTCACTGATTCTATTGCTACATCAAGAGGCCCTGGTGTTTTCCCAATTTTGATATGTTTTTTATTTTCCTTGTAATGTGTCCTTTCTGCTGACACCAGGACTTCAAAATGATTCTCGCACGCTATCAGATTGATAATAAGATGGTTTGCTCTCTTTTACTTCTTTCTTTGACTATTTTCCATGCTGCAGCCACTTCTGTGTCCCCCATGTATCGACTGAGTTCCTCGCGTTTGTCCTCCCAGATTTCAATTTCCCTTTTGCAGATGTATTTTTTTTACTCCTCCACTCATTCCAACATACAAGGCTCTATCACGTTCGTCCGCATCTCAACCAGTATAGAAAATCTTTTTTAGGTTTATTTTTTCTTCAGTGCTTTGAGTCCACTATTGTGTGGGCCGCTTTTCTTCTTCTTGCTGCCACAATGCTTCGAATGATGTTTCGTGCATGCATCATTTAATTCCTTGGTACATCTGCTCTGCTGTTCCTTCTTCTAAGTGCCTCAGTTTGTATGACAACAATAATTTATAAAGAAATAGTGCAGGATCTTGTTTCAAGCTATATAAGGTGTATTTCAGAGAATCTACTGTACTCGTGGGAATATTTGCCTCTTTAAATTGTCTTTGTCCCTTGGATGTTGCTATCATCGCTGCACCTTACAGGAAGTGGTTTCAGCTACATTGTGCATCCCGAAGACTCTAAGATCATTCTTACCTAAGTTGGAATTTTTATTTTAAATGATATAGTCTATTACTGACCTGATGTTTCTGGAAAGGCTGTCCCTTTTCACTTATGGGTCTGCTTGTGAGGAAAGAAACCGTTCAAAACCTTCAGGGTCAATGTCTCAAATATATGCACATTTCTTAGAAATCTCCCTGACTTTGCTGTCAGTCATTTGTCGGTGCATAAGCCGTGACAATGTTAATTTCGTGACCATATTTTGAGATTTCTAAGGTAATTATTTTCTCATCAGTTTCCTTCCAGCATTTGATCTGTACTTTTTGTGGAAGGCTATTGAAATTCTTCAGTTAGTCCCTTCCTTATTTTTAACGCCTCTGTAAAAATGTAATCTGCTATATTTTCATCCCCTCTTGACCTCTGTTTCTTTGAAGATACACATATCTATCTTCAACATTCCTAGTTCCTGGAATACTTGTCTTTCTTTTCTTTGTAGCAAAGCACATTCCACGTTATTATAAACATAGTCCTTTTACATAGCGTTTTTGTTTCCTCAGACTTTTAACAGACCTCGAATCGAATGAATACTTTTAGAACTGCTGGGGAGCTGGCCCAACGATTCAACTCCCCACTCTGGAGGTGTTGCCATTCCTTAGACCCGGGGCTTCAAGTTTTGCCAGAGACACACTTTGATACATTCCTCTGCAGAGGCCTGGTTGGCTTGGGAGATCCTGCCAGCAGTTACGATGCCGCCGGTACAGCCGTCCATGTCACTAAAATACGCAATCCCTCTCGCCCGCACCGTCAATGCTACGATAAGGCGGTGTCTCTATTCTCAATTCCAGAAAGTAAGCTCGCTAAGAGCTTTGTCAGTTGAATATCAAAATTCGCCCCCTTTGTACTGTGATTTGTGCTAACACGTTCACTCAGCTGGTGCCGTGAAGTATAGCAGAGACCTCACTAGGTGGCACAACTAATCTTCCACTGTCGGCAGCACTCTAGCAAGAATGTTTCCTGAGAAACGTACTCTGCGTAAACGTGCCCCGGTTTCCTCTATACGTATCGCTGCTGTACAACAACTGTTACCTTTGATAAAACTTTGCATAGCACTGGTGCATATACACTGAGGGAACTAGTCATGGGATACCTCTTAATATCTTTTCGGACCTCCTTTTGCCCGGCAAAGTGCAGCAGCTCGACGTGGCATGGACTCAACAAGCTAAAGTACCTAGCCGCAATTTAGCCAAAGGGTGCGTGTGAGGGGGTGGAGGGGGGTTGAGGGGGGGTGGAGAAAGAGAGATCGTATTTGTTAAAAGAGGAACTCAAAATAAGTCACATGACAAAGAATAAAAACACCTACAGCCGCCCTTATGATTTTATATTGTCGCTACCAGTTTCAACTCTTAATTGCGTCATCTTCAGGCTGTTTTGATGCAGTACAGGTTGATAAGATCACCACGCATAACGCATCAGTTGCCAGCGTTACTTGATACACAGATAATGTGTCAGCAATCCAACCACCAACTTTGGCAGTTGATGGTTGGAGTGTTGTTACATTATCTCATTATGTCCCATATGGGATTCATATCGAAATGTCTGGGTGGCCAAATCATTCACTCAAGCTGATCAAAATGTTTTTGAAACCAATCGCAAACAATTGTGGCCCAGTGACTTGGCACACTGTTATCCACAAAAATTCTTTCGTTGTTTGGGAACATGAAGTGCGTGAAAGGCTGCAGATGGTCTTTAAGTAACCTAACATAACCATTTCTCGTCAATGATCGGTTCAGTTGGACCAGAGGACCCGGTCAATGGCATACAAACACAGCTCACACCATTATGGAGCCACCACCAACTTGCATAGTGTCTTGTCGACAACTTGCGCCCATGACTTCGTGGGATCTGTTCCACACTCGAACCCTACCGAAAGCTCTTACCAACTTAAATCGGGGCTCATCTGACCATACCACGGTATTCCAGTTGTCTTGGGTCCAACTGATATGGTCACGAGTCGAGGAGAGGCGCCGTAGGCTCTCTGATGCTGTAAGCAAAGGCACCTAGGTCGACCATATACTGCCATAGCCAGTTAATGCCAAATTGGACGCAGTGTCCTATCGGATAAGTTCGTCGCACGTCCCCCAATAATTTCGGCGGTTATTTCACTCAGTGTTGCTTGTCTGTCAGCACTGACGACCATACGCAAACGCTGCTAGTCTCGGTCCTTCAGTGAAGGCGGTCGGCTACTGCGTTGTCTGTGGTGAGAAGTAATGCCTGAAATGTGTTATTGTCGTCACACTCTTGACACTGTTTCTCGGAATATTGACTTCCCTAGATTTCCGAAATGAAATTTCCCATGCGTCTAGCTCCAACTGCGATTACGCTTTCAGAGTCTGTTAATTCTCGTCTGCGGCCATAATGAAATCGGAAACCTTTACACATGAATCACCTGAGTACAAATGACAGTTCTGCCAAAGCCCTGCCCTTTCATACGCCGTGTACGTGATACTGCCGATATCCGTTTATGTGCATCTCGCTATGTCAAGAATTTCGTCACCTCAGTGACAGTTTGGTCACTGGTAAGGGGCGTTTAACGGCTCTATGGGAATATTTTGCCGCCATACTCTCAGTAAACACACGTGTGCTAGGTGAGTTATCTCTGAAATTTTCTCACAAGGTACTCGCCCTCCCCCCCCCCCCCCCCCCCCCCCCTCCCCAACCGGACATAATGATAAATTGAAACAAACACTACTGAATTAAAAACCTTCACATTTAATTTCATCTTCTGTTATATATTACTATTTTATTCAAGTTTAGATCCAACCAATAGCTGATTTTATATTACTAAAGGTATATAAGCATTTTCATTGAAATGGAATGATCGTAGAGCATAACTGGCCAAGTTTTTCGACCACCTGGTGCAAGTCTTTCTCTCCAAAGCCGCTTCGGCAATTTGAAGAAAGTAAGATGTAATGGTTACGAGAACACAAACACCCAGCCCATGAGCAAAGAAATATTCGAATAGGAGGGAATCTAAGTCGGGAAGCAACGCAGAGCATTAGACCACAAACCGCGTTACCTCTCACATTCACCACAGGAATTTTTATCTGTTTCAGGAAAATAATAAAATCAGCAATCAGAGTATCCCGAGACATCTGATTTTGACACTATACATAACCCAAAATGCTACCTACTTTCAATGAAAATTAGGTTTGCCGGTCTGTCAAATTCTCATGGTCGTGGTCAGATTATTTTATTTACCACAAGTAACAGAGATAATCTCTTTCTTTATACAGTTCCAAATTAATCAAATAAATTAATTTTATAGCACTCTGTAAATTAAAATTACACGAAGTAGCTTTTCAGATACGTTGTCTACACTACAGCAGTCGCACTTGCAAGAATGTTTCCGACAACACAGATTCCATCACTATCTAAAGCGCGTCGCCAAACTACGCCTGATCATCCACCAAGAAACACATAATTATTAAAGAAGACACTACTACCACTATATCTGCTGATTTTATTATAGAGCGCAAGTACACTTTGTGTAATTATTCCAGTGACTTTTTTTATTTTTTATTTTTGTAAACCTCATCAACGTATCTAATCACGAAACAGACGTTTCACGAAACTAATTTAATATTTAAATGCTTGTATTGTAATTTAAAGTTATTAAAATCCGAATTAATATTTTTATGACAGTCTGTTCATAACTGAAGTTTCACCGGTTCGTCGTCTTAGCAATCTGTCGTCACATTGCTGACATTTCCTGCACCGAGGAGTCTTCAATTTGCTCCTCCCACTATATTTTGCTCTCTGTAGAGACAGTAACCAACTCAAGAGCGTTCCTAATCGATGACAGAATACACCAAAATGGAAATGGAAATTACTCCGTGAGTCGCGTAACTGAACACAATGCGCTAAATCTCTTCTCTAGTAAGACCACGACTTAGTCGAAAATACCTGTTACATCCAAAGAAGAAAAGAAGTCACTGACTGATGAGGCGAGTAACAACAGCAACACACAAAGTTACGCTGTGCATCGTGGAAACCTTTATGAACATGCAAAAATCACAGGCAGCGACAGCTGATCAAAGCAAAATGCAACGAAATTACCTTTATAATTATGAGAACAGTAGCATTCTGAAAAGGAGCTATCTCAGGGGTCAACTGACACCTTCTGCTGCTGTAGGTACTTTATGAAAGTTCTATGAAATCGTAAAAGTTCAAGAAACTGGAAAACTGCAGTACACTGTTGTCAAAAGTATGAAATGAGAAGAAGTGACAGACTTATTTTGGAAAGATGTTAAAAACTGAATTCCTTATTGCGGAAATAAAAGTCGAAAGGTAATTTTCACCCCTTTTGCTGTTCCAGTGTTAAGTTTCACGTATATTTACAACCAGAGGCATCGGAGAGCTTGGTAGCTACTGCGCTTTACCACACAAGTTTTTATCTGATTTTACGCCCAAGTTCATTCATGAGACTAAGTGCAGCTAAATTTTGTATTTGTCCTTTCTTTTAAATGAGTTGTTTTGTGTCAAAGGAAACCCTAAAATTATGTATAAAAATAGTCAAAACTTTGCGACACTGCCAGTTTCAAAACTAATTTATAGATATTGTCGAGGTATCGATACTGATTAATTTATTGTTATCAAACAAAATATCATACATAATTTGGTATTTTGCACGTCTCTACTTATCCTACGAATCACATTCATCGACAAGATTAACGTATGACAGTTCCTGTAGTTGATGACATAATTTTGTCTCGTATACAATCCTGAACACATTCTCCAACGTAGAACAAGTGGGATAGGTCTTTACTTCGCAAGAATAAGGAAACAATAATTTCGATGTTTTACAGGGACTATTACAACAAAGTAACCATAAACTTTACGTTACTGTGTCAGTGGTGTAAACGGTATGAGACTTAGCTGCCTATAAAAATCCGTTTGTGACAGTTAAAAGTTTCTTTCGAATTGAATCTTCGGAAACTTCTCCGTCACTGTCGTTTTGGCGTGTTCCGGCTACCGCGGGACTGTTTCAGTCTCCAGACACGACGTAACTGCATCCAGGTCGTAAAGAAGACATTTAGTACGCGGCCCTAATCTGGTTCGTTTCTTCAGGTAAATGCCTAAGTTTCGTCGCTAGACTCTCTAACAACCGAGAACAAGTCATCAACACTACCTGATAGAGCTCAAAACTTACCTGAACGTACCCAGAACACTAGATGTGGTTTTAACAAACTTCTTTTCTGCTTCTTCTTTTCCTGTCAGTAGTTCCAGTCACCAACTGTTTTTCTTTGTAAATGTTCTCCAAATACCACCAATTAAGTGTGAACGAAGCCTCTAAGATAACAACAAAGAAAAGGAGATTAATGACATGTAACGAAACCTGATGGACTTCATTCATTACATCAGTACCAGTACACTATCATAGATAAGGTGACTATAATTAAAGTTAAACTTCCAAACCGTTGTGGAAATAACACCACTGGCCAGAATGCCGTCAAATTGCAACGGAGTACTATCGGAGAAGGGTTCCGCAAGGCAGAAGGAAAATAAATATTTACAAAATGTAGCAATAGATGGCGCTGTAAGCATCATAATTCAATAGTGGTCGACTACAAATGACAGATGAATCATACAACTATGCCTAAGGTGTACGTCTGATGTTAAACAGTGTGCATGGGTGCACAGGTGGAATACTGTTAGTTACGTAAACCCATCCTCCACGTCCAGATCATGTCAAATCTGATGGGAATTATCGGTTTTTAATTGTCCTGAGGCCAAAACCCGCATAAGAAGCATCAATCAAAATCATATCGGATTATTAATTCCGTGCGCCTGGCGCAAAACATGTTCAATATGCTGTCCACCGTTTTCTGCAAACAAATTGAAATCGAGAAACAGCATGTTCCACAACTGACTGGAATGTTTCCGGGGTGCATTGCGCAATGCGTGCCTTCAATGCAGCTACGTTTGCAATCGGAACACTGAACACAAAATCTTTCAGACAGTCCCACAGCAAGAAGTCAGAATGATTAAGATCAGATGATAGGGATGGCCAGGCAGTAGGGAAATGGTGGCTGATAATTCTAGCATTTCGAAAATGGCGCTTCAGCAGCTGCTTAACTGGATTTGCAATGAGCGGAGGTGCACCATCTTGCATAAAAATGATCGCATCCACACATCCACGCTCTTGGAGAGATGGAATGACGTCATTGCGCAAAAGACACTCATAGCGCTTACCAGTGACGGTACAGGTAACAGGACAGGAAGCACGTCCCTTCGGAAAAATATGGACCTATGATAAATAATGCCATAAACCCGCACCACACAGTGACCTTCTCAGATGGAAGTGGTACTAGTTGATTTGCTTATATTTGCCCATATTCGACAATTCTGTGTATTCAAATATCCTGTCAGATGGAAATTGGCTTCATCTGTCCACAAAATCTTCCACGTTGAATCATTGTCCACTTCCATGCAAGCAAGAAATTCTAAAGCAAAGGTCTCTCTTGCTCGCAGGTCAACAGGAAGCAGCTCGTGCACATGGGTGATTTTGAATCGACAGCAAAGAATAGATCGTAGTCGGATTCTACATTTGCCCCTGGAAATGTCTTACAATTTAAAACCTGATTCCGAAATTTCTATCTGTAACTTTCCAGTGTCTCCAGGCCTCAGTTTGACTTTAATTGATGAAAGAAGAAAATACAAAAGATATTATAGACATGGAAGAGGACGTAGGTGAAGATGAAATGGGAGATACGATACTGCGTGAAGAATTTGACAGAGCACTGAAAGATATAAGTCGAGACAAGGCCCCGGGAGTAGACAACATTCCATTTGAATTACTGACAGCCTTGGGAGAGCCAGCCCTGACGAAACTCTACTGTCTGCTGAGCAAAGTATATGAGACAGGTGAAATACCCTCAGACGTAAAGAAGAATACAATAATTCCAGTCCCAAAGAAAGCAGGTGTTGACAGGCGTGAAGATTATCGAACTATCACGGCTGCAAAATACAGACATGCAGTCTTTACAGACGAATGGAAAAACTGGTAGAATCCGACCTTGCGGAAGATCAGTTTGGATTCCGTAGAAATGTTGGAACCTGTGAAGCAATACTGACCCTACGACGTACCTTAGAAGACAGGTTAAGGAAAGGGAAACCTACGTTTCTAGCATTTGTAGACTCAGAGAAAGCTTTCGACCATGTTGACTGAAATACTCTGTTTCAAATTCTGAAGGTGGCTGGGGTCAAATAAAGGGAGCGAAAGGCTATTCACAGTTTGTACAGAAACAAGTTGGCAGTTATGAGTCGAGGGGCATGAAACGGAAGCAGTGGATGGGAAGGGAGTGAGAGAAGGATGTAGCGTATCCCCGATGGGAAGGGAGTGGGAGAGGGGTGTAGCCTATCCCCGGAGTTATTCAAAATGTATATTGAGCAAGCAGTAAAGGAAACAAAAGCAAAATTTGGAGTAGGAACTAAAATTCATGGAGAAGAAATGAAAACTTTGAGGTTTGCCGATGACACTGTAATTCTGTTAGAGACAGCAAAGGACCTGGAAGAGCAGCTGAATGGAGTGGACAGTGTTTTGAAAGGAGGTTACATGATGGACATCAACAAAAGCAAAACGAGGATAATGGAATGAAGTCAAATTAGATTAGGTGATGCTGCGGGAACTAGATTAGGAAATGAGACGCATAAAGTAGTAGATGAGTTTTGTTATTTGGGGAGCAGAATAACTGATGATGGTCGAAGTAGGGAGGATACAAAATGTTGACTGCCAATGGCAAGGAAAGCGTTTCTGAAGAGCAGAAATTTATTAACATTGAGTATTAAGTGTCAGGAACTCGTTTCTGAAAGTATTTGTATGGAGTGTAGCCGTGTATGGAAGTGAATCAGGGACTATAAATAGTTTGGACAAGAAGAGACTGGAAGCTTTCGAAATGTGGTGCTACAGAAGAATCTGAAGATTAGATGGGTAGATCATGAAACTAATGAGGAGGTACTGAAAAGAACTGGGGAGAAGAGCAATTTGTGGCACAACTTGTCTAGGAGGGGGGATCGGTTTGCTATACATGTTCCGAGGCATCAAGGGATTACCAATTCACTAATGGAGGGCAGCGTGGAAGATAAAAATAGTGGAGAGAGAGTAAGAGATGAATACACTAAGCAGATTCAGAAGGATATAGAGAGCAGTAGTTACTTGGAAATGAAGAAGCTTGTGCAGCATAGAGTAGCATGAAGAGCCGCATGAAACTAGTCTCTGGACTGAAGACCACAGCAACAATAGCAAGGAAGGATGCGTCGTAGGATTTTACGCACCGCCCTCACGGCTATGTCCATGCCCGGGCGATTTTCCGTGCACTACACTTTTGCACATCACCAGTAGTCTCCTCCTGCATTGCTGTGGCCACTGTTTCCGCTGACGTCAAATCAATTCGTTTCCTCCCTCTACAAGGTTGCACATAAAAAGAAACCGTCTTTCCGAATTTCCAAATCATTTTCTCCAGACCCACGGCAGTCATCGGACCAACGCCTCTTTTCAAACCCTTCATTGTCGAGAACATCAGCAGAGCGACTTGTGCACAGTCATCATTCTTGTAATACAGCTTTACAAACAGAGCGCGATCCTGCGTTGAGACAGTCAGGACGAACGTCAAAGCTGGAAAAGTCGCGCTATTTATAAAGGATGGGGCCCCTCCACGCCCACACCAACGTGGTGACCAGACCAAAAGTTCTACTGTCACCTCCGTAAACATGTTAGTTTTTTGAATCGGGCGTCACAGGATGCGGGCTGTGATGTTGTCCATGCGTCTGGGTAAGATTACTCATTAACATGGTCCAACGCCTGGAAAAGTCGTGTACCCGGCTTATTTATACCAACTTCAGTGGGTCGTGCGCAGTACAAGTGTTTTCATTTATCTATCTGTTGATCAGTTTTCACACTATTTTTCTTCTTCTACCATGTGATTTCCCCCTTCTCCGATAATATTCCGCTGCAATGTGCCGTCATGCTGACCAGTGGTGTTATTTCTACAGCGTTTTGAAAGTTTGACTTTAACTATAATCATCCTTTATATAATAGCTTCAGGCGTCTGATTACAAATGAGTTAATGTGTGAAATATTTGACGTTATCCACGTAAGCGATGAAGTGCTAGGAAAAGTTTTAAGTTTTGAACATGACTGCGTGATCAGAGATCGTTTACACAGGAAAATTAAAGCAATAACAGCCGTAGGTCTTTTCACCTAGGTTTCAGCAGTACCATGAGTGCCTTCATCAGAAGTAAAACATTCAAACAGGTATTTATAACAAGTTTGTTTGCGTGGCCATCTTCCGCAGCAAGCATATAAATACTTGTTTTGTAAATTAAACTGCCTTTTGCTGCTGCTTAAACTAAATAGCAGCAGCAAAAGGCAGTTTAATTTACAAAACAGGTATTTATAGTTTGGAAAAGGTTTGAAATCATACCTAAAGTTCGTTGAAAGTCGGTAAGTGTTCTCATGATGGAAACTGGACGAATACATTCTCGGTAATTTCCGTTCCATTTTAAGCAAAAGCTACTTTTTCAAGCATCTCTATGTTTGACGTCAAATCTTCTGAACTGTGTGTCGTACAATGATACAATTTTGAAAGTACATTTAGTAGTATAACTGAATACCGTCTTAAAACTGTTACGAATAGAGTAGATAGAAAAGGAGTAACAAATTATAACGTCATGTCTGAAGCGTTGCAATGTATGGTGCGGAGACTCGGACACTGGGGAAGGAAGATCAAAGAAGATTCGAGGCACTGGAGATGTAGATATGGAGGAGAATGGAAAAAGTGAAATAGAAAGACCGAGTAAGGAATGGAGAAGTATTAAGAAGAGTTGGAGAAGAAGGAAACATGCTGAAAGTCATCAGAAAGAGAAACCGGAACTGCCGCGCGGGATTAGCCGAGCGGTCAGAGGCGCTGCAGGCATGGTCTGTGCGGCTGCTCTCGGCGGAGGTTCGAGTCCTCCCTCGGGCAAGTGTGTGTGTGTGTGTGTGTGTGTGTGTGTGTGTGTGTCCTTAGGATAATTTAGGTTAAGTAGTGTGTAAGCTTAGGGACTGATGACCTTAGCAGTTAAGTCACATAAGATTTCACACACATTTGAACGCTTTCAGAAACCGGAACTGGACTGGACACTGTTTAAGGAGGGGCTGTTTATTGAAGGAAGGAATGGTGGAGGGAAAAGAGGAAGAGGAAAAAGAAGATATCAGATGCTGGACAATATCAAAGGAGACAAATATTCAGAAATGAAAAGACACACTATGGACAGACAAAAAGCAGAATACCATACTACTACTACTACTACTACTACTACTGCTGCAAATGATGGTGAAGTTTTAGTGCTTGGACAGTGAAAATGTAAAAAGTGATAAACTTTTTCCATTTTTTTCTGTGGGATTTCAGTGAGAAAATAGTTTAATAAAGGTTTGAAATTATTTGTAAAATACTCGTACGTTGGAAGTCGCTAAGTGCTCTTTCTCAAACGCTGGTTCAAAGTCCGGGTATTTACGCGAAATCAGTTACGCTGCCTCGAGACAAACGCACAGTTTATAACTGTAATACTTGTCTTCTTGTGTTAAACTTTTAATATAAACTCAAACATTTCAATGAGTAGATTATGACACCATTCTCAACCTTTGTATTCGGTTAATAACTACGCGCAATATTGGTAGTGTAATGTCTGCTGTCCCAGGAAGTCGTTAGATAGGCAACCTGAAAACTGGCACCGGATTCAGATACCGGGATAGTAGCTTAGATAGTCCGTTAGATAGCTGATTAGTAATACCGATCCTCATAGCTGAAATGCAGTCTCACACAATAGTTTACTTTTTTTGGGCAAATGATATTACGAAAGATTAATCTCCAAAGCTGTACAGACAATTTTCATTCCTGAATTCAACTTTCAGAAACTCTTTCCGCTATTGAGTCTACACCAGCCTTACATCATCCAGTAAATTCTCAAAGTCCGTAAAGAGGAACTCCACTTTTGCTGTACCTCACGTATTTATTAAACCTGAGAGGAATCGAATTAAAGATCTGCTTCCCCAGCACAGAGTACACGACACTTTCGCACGTGTTCCACTGGACCTCTCTCTCTCGCCCCCCCCCCCCCTCTCTCTCTCTCTCTCTCTCTCTCTCTCTCTCTCTCTCTCTCTCTCTTCTCTGACTTCAGCTGAAGACAGACATTTTTTATCTAACTTCGATATACTCCTTCAAAACCGCTGTACAATGCTGCCCCTTTGTACTCTTAATTCTGCTGCGATATTTATGCAGGATGCTTCAGCTAAGTTGTTGATCTCAAAAATTTGTGGAATCGTTCAAGATATTGTAATTCTGTTTCAATCCTGATCAGTTTACCGATATTACTCACTAAATAACGTTAAGCCTTTTTCCATATCTATATTAATTACAGAGATATCACTATTAATTCGCATCTTGAAGTGGAACATAGAAATTTCTGCTGCTAATGTTGTAGTTCTAAAAGAGACGAGTTCAACAGCGGTTACTAGTTTCGAATTGGTTATATAATTTGGGACTTAGGATGTATGTGTTTCCAATATGAAATCGATACCGGTCTTACGATTACGTTCGTTATTTCATACCCAAATGAGGAAATATGTTACGTCAGAAAAGGAGGCAATAGTGCCGTACCGCAGCGGTAATGCTGTAAACAGGACACGAAGTAAATGCAGCTTTCTATCTGTGTCACTCACATGTGTCGAAGTAACTAGGTTCAAAAATATATGTCTTCCAAAAACCAAGAGAAACTGGATCCGTTTCTTGTTTAAGGAGAACGCAGAAGGAATCCCAAGAGAACAGTTGTGTTGTATGCACTAAGTTGACCAAATAGATGGTGTCCAACAAGAATAAAAATTCCCAGAATGAAAAATGCTCCTATCACAGCACAAAAAGGCGAATACGTCCTGGCAGATCTGGGGATGTAAAAGAAGACAACTAGCTTTCCGACTTACCTGACAGCTTCAAAGCAATTTTTTATTTGTTATAATTAACACACATATATGATACATCGTGTCAAGTCACGACGTATATCATGATACATGCCATCTGGTCATCGAACATGACATTTGTCATATCGTGAAAATGGACCCAACGTGTTATTAAAGTTCAGGATTCAAGCATCCGCACTCTCGGATACATTCTGTTATACACTGAAGCGCCAAATAAACTGGTGTAGGCATGCGTATTCAAATACAGAGATATGTAAAGAGGCACAACACGCCGATGCGATCGGTAACGCCAACATAAGACAAAAAGTGATTGGAGCAGTTGTTAGATCGGTTACTGCTTCTACAAAAGGCAGTTTATCAAGACTGAAGTGAGCTTGAACGTCCTGTCACAGTCGGCGCATGAGCGGTGGGACACAGCATCTCCGAGGTAGCGATGAATTGGGGATTTTCCCGTACGACGATTCCACGAGTGTGCCGTGGAAATCAGGAATCCGGTAAAACATCAAATCTCCGACATCGCTGTGGACCGAAAAAAGATCCAGCAAGAACGGGATCAAAGACAACTGATGAGAATCTTTCAACGTGACAGAAGTTCAACTCTTCCATAAATTGGTGCAGATTTCTATGCTGGGCCATCAGTGTCAGCGTGCGAACCATTCAACGAAACACCATCGATATAGGCTTTCGTAGCAGAAGGCCCATTCGTGTACCCTTGATGACTGCACGACACACATCTTTTTCGCCTCGCCTGGGCCCTGCGACACAGACATTGGATTGTTAATGACTGGAAAAATCTTGCCTGGTTGGACGAGTTTCGTTTCGAACTGAGTCGAGCGGATGCACGAGTACGGATATGGAGACATCATCATGCACCCATGGGCCGTGTACGTCATCAGGGGACTGTTTAGGCTGGTCAATGCTCTGTAATGGTATGGGGCGTGTGCAGCTGCAGTTATATGCGACTTTTGGTACGTCTAGATACGACTCTGATAGGTGACACGTACGTAAGCATCGTATCTGATCACCTGCATCCATTTATATTCGTTGTGCATTCCAACGAACATGGGGAATTCCAGTAGGACAAAGAGTCGCCCCACACGTCTAGAATTGCTACAGAGTGGCTCCAGGTACACTCTTCTGAGCTTGAAAAGTTTCACTGGCCACTAAACTCCGCCGGCCGAAGTGGGAGATCGGTTCTCGGCGCTTGAGTCTGGAACCCCGCGACCGCCACGGTCGCACGTTCGAATCCTGCCTCGGGCATGGATGTGTGTGATGTCCTTAGGTTAGTTATGTTTAAGTAGTTCTAAGTTCTAGGGGACTGATGACCTCACAAGTTAAGTCCATAGTGCTCAGAGCCATTTGAACAATTTTTGAACGAAACTCCGCAGATATGAACATTATTGACCATATCTGGGATGCCTTGCAACGTGCTGTTCAGAAGAGATCTTCACCCCTCGTACTCTTACGGATTTTTCTACAGCGCTGCAGGATTAACAGTGTCAATTCCCTCCAGCACTGCTTCAGGAATTATTCGAGTTCATTCCACGTCGTGATGCGGCTATTCTGCGTGCACGCGGAGGCCCTACACCATATTGGGCAGGTGTACCAGTTCCTTTGGTCCTTCAGTTTATATGGCTAGCGAATCTTCTGGAGTTTTGACACATAATCCGATACTGTAGCCTAGAAATTGCAAGATACATGTCTGCTAACACCTTCCAGCTAAGAGAGCTCTTTGGTGGTTAAGTAGGGTTAACTCGTACAAAAGCGCGAAGGGCAAAGATGATTTAAGTGTCTGTGATGTTATGTTGAAAATATAGTTGCGATATTTTTCACCCCTAACTATGCCCAGGACACATTCGTCTTTTTTGTTCTGTAATAGGAGCTTTTTTCATTCTAGTCCCCGATTTTTACTCCACCACAATTTTCATATTAGACTGCCGTAGGTCAGCAACGGATGTAGATTTTTGTTGACACGGTTGACGACTGATCAGGTATAGGATTATTTGTGTTTGGAACATATTGCTTATAAAGTAGTAACGGATAAGGTATTCATAAGACAACAGGACACCATTACTTATATATATATATATATATATATATATATATATATATATATATATATGTCTATGTTCTTATAAAATTTGAACCGATTCGCAGATATCTGAATCGTAGAAGTGGTGGGCGTAAAAAACTCACAATAAACGTCGCTTTTGCACTTAAAATCAGTATGAAGCTAGATTTTTTAAAGCGAGTGATAGGGTTCCTGCACTTAACTTAGGATCCACTTAGCAGCTAATAAATACACGAAACCCTCCGTTGCCAAATTTACCTTTATTGTAATATTAATTAACGTGGAAACCATAAAACACCAAACATGGAGGCAAAATGTACGCATCTAAAAGCTACTTAAGAAAAGGAATAAAATCACTCAAATTTGTTTCCACGAGAGGAGAATTCAACATCCCAGTTCGGACCTCGCTAACACTTACATTCTACTGACATTAAATACAACAAGATAAATAATGATACATGTGACGAGAACAAATGAATAACACTATCAATCTTTACAGATGAGAATACGACTATATCCACGATGGTTCGCCCCCTGGCAAGGGAGATACTTAACTTCAACATATAAGGTGTTTACAGTAAGTCTTAATTCCACTAGACAAACGTAGTAACGATATAAGCAAGACAAATGTAGGTACTGAAGGAGGATAGCCGGATGTGCCGTAGTAAAAAGGGCCACTCCGTCAGGACACGACCCCCATGAATACGTCAATTTCAGCTACCTGCAACATACACAGTCATTTGTAGCTTCTTAAAAGCAATTAACACGAAAAGGTACAACGCGTAACACACCAGTAAAATATAAACGACTACCTTACAGAACTAACTCCTCTTTAGACAAAGTAAACAGCGGAATATTAATAACACGTAATATACTTCTAACCTATAACAAACAAAGGTACCACGTAATAGAATATTGTCTTGAGCTCATAGAATACTCAGTTTGACTTGCCAGTTTTTAGAACTTACAACTCAACAGTGTCAGCTTAAGCAAAGCCGCGAATACAAAACTCGAAATATGACAGGAATAATGATTAAAGCCACTGACAATGCTAGGCTTCCACACAGAGGTCTCAATAGTAATTTACAGTGGCACACAACCAACCTTACATCTCCAATTTAGTATAATCAGAATAAACAATTTTGTGTATAATAATTACTTACAGTACCATGACAACCTCCGAGTAACGCTTATTACCCAAGGTAGGTGCTGGTATCGAAAGGCACCTTTAGTAAAAGAGAGTTCGAGTGTATTCACTTATTGGAAGAGTTTCAACTTTACATCCCTTTCCACATATCTCTGTGTTTACACACTTCTATAACTTCTGCAACTAAAGAAGGGCATATAAATGCACATATAACAGACACAGATTTAAGTAGAATAAAACAGTACCTTAGTATGGCGCAAATGGCTTCATGTGCTTTACATGTGGGATATCTTCACCATTCAGTAATTCCGAAACATATTCAACAACACCTGAGAGCAAGACGTCGCCGAGGTATCAGCAATTTACTTCACATAATTTCGTGCACAGACACAAGGCACTACAGTCTGGAGCCGCGCGACCGCAGCGGTCGCAGGTTCGAATCCTGCCTCGGGCATGGATGTGTGTGATGTCCTTAGGTTTAAGTAGTTTTAAGTTCTAGGGGACTGATGACCTCAGAAGTTAAGTCCCATAGTGCTCACAGCCATTTGAACCATTGACACAAGGCAGACGAAGTGTTTTCACATGCAACAGCGGCGAGCATCACACATTTCCTCCGTCACGCTATAGGTACATCTCAATTTCAGTGGCCAGTAACAAGAACCTATACATGCCGTCGCAGCAGAAAAGCCCCAAAACACAACAGTGCACCACCGCGGTACCAAACCCGAGGTCCCATCAAGTCACTGCCGGGACCTCCCGCTGACCCAGCCCATAGCGTACAGGCGTCGTACCACGGGCCTCACGGTAAACGTCAACAAGCCATCTCCGACCCTGCGAATATCCACTCCGCTGTCTCTTTTCTCTCCCCATTAACCACCCAAACACCGGCCTGAATCGCTGAAGGCAAGGATGGTGACCCTATAATCGATGGCAGCGACGCCATTCCAAGTGCGAGAACACTGGCGCCAGTCGCGCCACGGCTCGGCGAGTTTTCAATTTTATCGTGAGAATATCTTATTTTTATTTCTTCGATTTTCGTTAAAGTTTCTCTGCGCATTCGGTTCACGAAAGAACGAACTTTACGCACTACATGTAGAGCATGTAGCTCGATTTTAAGCGATCGTGTCTCGACAGTGGATAAAGATTACCGGATAAAAGACATGCGTATTTACTTTATATTTTATGTAACTTCGTGCGACGTCTAAACTGATTCATAAAAGTTTAAAACAAAAAAGCGGGGTGCTTCATAGAAATGTTTTTTTCTTCATATCGTTGCAAGTAAAATGCGAAAGGTCCACATGAAAATGTTGCCATTAGCTAGGCATTAATTTCAGCCGAATTAAAAGCTTTTGGAAAAGGAATTAATCAGTTGGCACAGTTTGATTTTGCAGCAGCTCCGGTTCGTCGTTCAGATCTTGCATAGTATACTGTAACACAGCTACAATACAGAGCGACATGGCACATCGATTAGCACAGTGGAGTCGAGTTCGGGAGGACGACAGTTCAAACTCTCGTCCGGCCTCCCTGGTTTACGTTTTCCGTGATTTCCCCTAAATCGCTAAATCGCTTTAGGCAAATGCCAGAGTGGTTCCTTTCAAAGAGCACTGCCGACTTCCTTCCCCACTCTTCCCTAATCCGATGGAAACGATGACCTCACTGTTCGGTCCCTCCCCCAAATCAACCAACCAAACAACATAGTTACAGTAAGACAGATTTTCGAATTGCTCTAGAAATGGATGCTGCTAAGGCCTAAACCAAATCTTTTTACCAGATGTTCTAGCTGAAATAGGAACCGAGCACAAGACCTCAGCATACCGCGGTTTCGCTAGCGGGTTTTTCAGATACTCGTATGTTTGTTAAGAAACTTTTCAGGTAAGTCACCATTAGTATTTTCTTCTTCAATCAAATCCGATAAATGCATTAGTTTTAGTCATATTGTCTTTCAGTATTCTCAACATTGAAATATCACACTTTGTGAGGTCTGATGATATTGCAGGCCAATCGATTTTACCCCAACTTCCTACGCATTTTTGCAAATTATCATCGAAAGGAGCAGGGTCGTGTAATCCCCAGTGTAGTGGAACACCATCTTGCTGCCAACTCAGTAGTTTCGTATAGCGTCAAGTAGAGGGATATTATCTAATTAAATAATATCTTCCCTTAACATTTCAAGAAACCTTTCCGCAGTTACTGTCCTTTCGAATAAGTAAAGGGCTATCACTCCTTGGTTGCATATACCAGTCGAAACTTAACTTCAGGAACACCTAACTCTTCGTCAGTGACTAATGGTCGGTTTTCAGAAGACCAATACCTGAAATTACGTTTGTTAACTCTCCCATTTACCTTTAAATTTGCTTCAAAGACCTCAGGATTATTTTACAAAACTTATGACCGTCTTCACTGTGAATCACATACAACATACAGTATTCACGGCTTCTATCGGGATCATCTTCGTTTAAGGCATATAGTGATGTAGGCTTATTAGGCTTCAGATGTAGTGTTTTTAACACTCTTCACATCCCGATGTAGGAAACTTGTAGTATCTTATCTCTACTTGCAGCTTTTTTGGGTGATTGAACGAATGCCTGTGAAACAAGCCGCGCATATTCTTCATTAGATACTAATTTTGGACGCCCACTTCGTGGCAAGTCAACTACAGAACTTCGCAGGTCTGACCTTCCATTTACGGGGACATGATGGAAAGTAGTGCCTCCGACTTATTTTGTATTCTTTTCTCAATATCCTTTGAGGTATTCACGTCATGATTTTTACTCGGCCGACTTTATCGCTTCGCTATAACGATTGGAAGGGCTGTGGAATACTGCAGAGGGCAAGAACTAACTCCGAAGCAAGCGAAGCGAACTGAATAGATGTTCTGGCAGCTGTTACTCATAATCCCATATGACAACCAACTTGACCTCATATTTTAAGGAGGAAAAAAACACACTTACAATATATCAGACCCAGAAATCGATCCCCTGCGAAACTTCGCGTCGTTACTCTGACACTACGCAATTATGACCTTGTAAATGGTGTACTATTCTACCAGACTGGTAGTTCATGAAGGTTTCCCGGCCTTAGCGACAGTCTACTAAACTACACCGAAGCGCCAAAGAAACTGGTATAGGCACGAGTATTCAAATACAGTGATATGTAAACAGGCAGAATACGGCGTTTCGGTAGGCAACTTTTATGAGACAAAAAGTGTCTGGCGTAGTTTTTATATCGGTTACTGCTGCTAGAAGTAGCACCCGTGGTCTAGGGGTAGCGCCTTTGATTCATAATCAAAACGTATTCGGTCCCAGGTTCGATCCCCGCCACTGCCTAAATTTTGATAAATAATCAGCATTGGCGGCCGAAGACTTCCGGCATAAGAAGTCAACCACATTCTGCCAACGGCCTTTTCAAAGAGGGCGGAGGAGCGGATAGAGGTTCAGGGCACTCTCTTGTCCTAGGAGTGGGAAATTGCCCCTAAAGGCGAAAGAATCAGCAATGATCAACGACATGAGGATGCAGAAGGCAATGGAAATCACTGCATTAAAGACACGTAACGTGTATCCACAGGACATGTGGCCTGTAGTTGAAGAAGTGTCATGATGATCTCTCCATTGGCAAAAGATTCCGGAATAGTCCCCCATTAGGATCTCCGGGAGGGGACTGCCAAGGGGGAGGTTACCATGAGAAAAAGATTGAATAATCAACGAAAGGATAATGTTCTACGAGTCGGGGCGTGGAATGTCAGAAGCTTGAACGTGGTAGGGAGACTAGAAAATCTGAAAAGGGAAATGCAATGGCTCAATCTAGATATAGTAGGGGTCAGTGAAGTGAGGTGGAAAGAAGACAAGGATTTCTGGTCAGATGAGTATCGGGTAATACCAACAGCACCAGAAAATGGTATAACAGGTGTAGGATTTGTTATGAATAGGAAGGTAGGGCAGAGGGTGTGTTACTGTGAACAGTTCAGTGACCGGGTTGTTCTAATCAGAATCGACAGCAGACCAATAGCGACAACGATAGTTGAGGTATACATGCCGACGTCGCAAGCTGAAAATCTAATAGTTATGGGCTACTAGAATGCAGTTGTAAGGGAAGGAGTAGAAGAAAAGGTTACAGGAGAATATGGGCTTGGAACAAGGAATGAAAGAGGAGAAAGACTAATTGAGTTCTGTAACAAGTTTCAGCTAGTAATACCCTGTTCAAGAATCACAATAGGAGGAGGTATACTTGGAAAAGGCCGGGATATAGGGGAAGGTTTCAATTAGATTACATCACGGTCAGACAGGGATTCCGAAACCAGATACTGAATTGTAAGGCGTACCCAGGAGCAGATATAGACTCAGATCACAGTATAGTAGAGATGAAGAGTAGGCTGAAGTTCAAGACATTAGTCAGGAAGAATCAATACGCTAAGAGGTGGGATACGGAATTTCTAAGGAATGACGAGATACGTTTGAAGTTCTCTAACGCTATACATACAACAATAAGGAATAGCGCAGTAGGCAGCACAGTTGAAGAGGAATGGACATCTCTAAAAAGGGCCATCACAGAAGTTGGGAAGGAAACTATAGATACAAAGAAGGTAGCTGCTTAGAAACCATGGGTAACAGAAGAAATACTTCAGTTGATTGATGAAAGGAGGAAGTATAAACATGTTCCGGGAAAATCAGGAATACAGAAATACAAGTCGCTGAGGAATGAAATAAATAGGAAGTGCAGAGGAGCTAAGACGAAATGGCTGCAGGAAAAATGTGAAGACATCGAAAAAGATATGATTGTAGGAAGGACAGACTCAGCATACAGGAAAGTCAAAACAACCTTTGGTGACATTGAAAGCAACGGTGGTAACACTAAGAGTGCAACGGGAGTTCCACTGTTAATTGCAGAGGAGAGAGCAGATAGGTGGAAAGAATAAATTGAAAGCCTCTGTGAGGGTGAAGGTTTGTCTGATGTGATAGAAGAAGAAACAGGAGTCGATTTAGAAGAGATAGGGGATCCAGTATTAGAATCGGAATTTAAAAGAGCTTTGGAGGACTTACGGTCGAATAATGCAGAAGGGATAGATAACATTCCATCAGAATTTCTAAAATCATTAGGGGAAGTGGCAACAAAACGACTATTCACGTTGGTGTGTAGAATATATGAGTCTGGCGACATACCATCTGACTTTCGGAAAAGCATCATCCACACAATTCCGAAGACGGCAAGAGCTGACAAGTGCGAGAATTATCGCACAATCAGCCTCACAGCTCATGCATCGAAGCTGCTTACAAGAATAATATACAGAAGAATGGAAAAGAAAATTGAGAATGCGCTAGGTGACGATCAGTTTGGCTTTAGGAAAAGTAAAGGCACGAAAAAGGCAATTCTGTCGTTACGGCTAATAATGGAAGCAAGACTAAAGAAAAATCAAGACACGTTCACAGGATTTGTCGACCTGGAAAAAGAGTTCGACAATATAAAATGGTGCGAGCTGTTCGAGATTCTGAAGAAAGTAGGGGTAAGCTATAGGGAGAGACGGGTCTTATACAATATGTACAAGAACCAAGGGGGAATAATAAGAGTCGATGATCAAGAACGAAGTGCTCGTGTTAAGAAGGGAGTAAGACAAGGCTGTAGCCTTTCGCCCCTACTCTTAAATCTGTACATTGAGGAAGCAATGATGTAAATAAAAGAAAGGTTCAGGAGTGGAATTAAAATACAAGGTGAAAGGATATGAATGAAACGATTCGCTGATGACATTGCTATCCTGAGTGAAAGTGAAGAAGAATTAAATGATCTGCTGAACGGAATGAACAGTCTAATGAGTACACAGTATGGTTTGAGAGTAAATAGGAGAAAGACGAAGGTAATGAGAAGTAGTAGAAATGAGAACAGAGAGAAACTTAACATCAGGATTGATGGTAACGAAGTCAATGAAGTTAAGGAATTCTGCTACCTAGGCAGTAAAATAACCAATGACGGACGGAGCAAGGAGGACATCAAAAGCAGACTCGCTATGGCAAAAAAGGCTTTTCTGGTCAAGGGAAGTCTACTAATATGAAATACCGGCCATAATTTGAGGAAGAAATTTCTGAGGATGTACGTCTGGGGTACAGCATTGTATGGTAGTGAAACATGGACTGTGGGAGAACCGGAACAGAAGAGAATCGAATCATTTGAGATGTGGTGCTATAGACGAATGTTGAAAATTAGGTGGACTGATAAGGTAAGGAACGAGGAAGTTCTACGCAGAATCGGAGAGGAAAGGAACATGTTGAAAACACTGATAAGGAGAACGGACAGGATGATAGGACATCTGCTAAGACATGAGGGAGTGACTTCCATGGTACTAGAGGGAGCTGTAGAGGGCAAAAACTGTAGAGGAAGACAGAGATTGGAATACGCGAAGCAAATAATTGAGGACGTAGGTTGCAAGTGCTACTCTGAGATGAAGAGGTTCTCACAGGAAAGGAATTCGTGGCGGCCCGCATCAAATCAGTCAGTAGACTGATGACAACAACAAAAAAAAATACTCCTGCTACAGTGGCGGGGTACCAATATTCAAGTGAGTTTGAACGTGGTGTTATACTCGGCGCACGAGCGATGGGACACAGCATCCTCGAGATAACAATGAAGCGGGAATTTTCTCGTACAATCGTTTCACGAGTGTGCCGTGAATATCAGGAATCCCATAAAACATCAAATCTCCGACATCTCTGCGGGCCAGAGAAAGATCCTGGAAGAACGGAACCAACCATGACTGAGGAGAATCGTTCAACGTGACAGAACTGCAACCCTTCCGCAAATTGCTGCATATTTCACTGCTGGGCCATCAAGAAGTGTCAGCGTGTGAACAATTCAATGAATCATCATGGATATGGGCTTCCGGAGCCGAAGGCCCACTCGTGTATGCTCGACAAAGAGCATTACGCCTCGCCTGGGTCCGTCAACACCGAAATTGGGCTGTTGATGACTGGAAATATGTTGCCTAGTCAGACGAATCTCGTTTCAAATTGTATCAATGGACGTGTACTGGATGGAGGCAACCTCATGAATCTATGAACCCTGCATGTCAGAAGGGGATTGTCCAACTTAGTTGAGGCTCTGGAATGATGTAGGGCGTGTGCATCTGCTGTGATGTGAAACCCCTGATACGTCTAGATACGACTCTGAAAGTTGACAAGTACGTAAGCATCGTGTCTGAACAGCTGCACCCATTCATATCCATTGTGTATTCCAAGCGATTTGGGCAATTCAAGCAGGACAATGTGACACCCCACATGTCCAGAATTGCTACAAAGTAGCTTCAGGAACACTCATCTGAGTTTAAGCACTTGCGCTGGCCACCAAACTGCATAAACATGGACATTATTGGGCATTGGGATGCCTTGAAACCTGTTGTTCACCCCTCATATTATTACGGATCTATGTACAGCCGTGCACGATTCATGGTGTCAGTTCCTTTCAGCACTACTTCAGACATTGGTCGAGTCCATGCCACGTCACGTTGCGGCACTTCCTTGCACTATCTGGCGCCCTGCACAATATTAGGCAGGTGTACTTGCTTTTTGGCTCTTCAGTGTACATGTCTTCATAACAAACTGAAACAACGTTAACATACAAGACTATGGAGCACAAGTAAGGTCGAAATAACTATTGACAAAATGGTTCAAATGACTCCCCTAGAACTTAGAACTACTTAAACCTAACTAACCTAAGGACAAGACACACATCCATGCACGAGGCTGGATTCGAAACTGCTACCGTAGCGGTCACGCGGTTCCAGACTGTAGCGCCTAGAACCGCTCGGCTACACCGGCCGGCAACTATTGATAGTTTTTAGTCATAATGACGGTAATAAATAAAAGATCAATCCATTACTGAAAATGAACAAAGATATAAAACGTGAGATAATGCAAATTGTATGCTACAAAAGCAATAAAAGCAGCATGTAGCTCAGTAGCTAAGTATCTGCCAAGCGTATACATAAAAGTTGCAAAACCTTGGTCGTTAGACTTAATCCTCTACATCGGAAAACAATAGTAGCCACCGTTCGAGGGGCAGACGAAGTATTGCGAGACGTCCAATCACTGAAATACAATATGTGTTTTATTCACCATACGATTCAGACTCCCACTCCTACGAGAAAAAACATGCAGAATACGTAATTATGTGTTATGCTGAACGCACCTGTGAAGATGAGTCTTCGTAGTCGTCAAATTCTGTGGTAATGTAACCCAAGAGGTAGTTCGAAAACGGTATGACACTGGAAGTAATGTGACTGAATTGTCTGCCTCAGACAGGGTAAAATATTATATTACTGTATCTCTTTATTGTACATAATATACAATGTTTGAAAAGAATACACTGGTTATTGCAGGGCTAGGTGTGATGGTACTGATACCTTGGTTATTGGGAATTGTTGCATTGTAAATCAGAGTATAATTATATTATTAGTCTCCTTATTTGCTTTTATGGACTTCCAGACGCATAGAAAGCACATGAATACATAGTATACACACTAAAGCAGCTAGTACTCGTAAAGATCGAATCAACATGTCACTCAGGGGCTAGGTAATAATACAAATATTGATTTAATTGTGTTAGTTACTTTTAACGGCATAGCGCCTCTCGTTCTGGTGAACAGTTTTGAGTTACTTACTTATGTTCTCTCATTCTCACTGCCTCCTTCTTATCTTACCGAGCGGGGTAGCGCAGTGGTTAGCACATTGGACTCGCATTCGGGAAGACGACGGTTCAAATCCCGACTCCGACCATCCTGATTTTGGTTTGCCGTGATTTCCCTGAAACCCTTTAGGCAAATGCCGCGATGGTTCCTACATCTACATCTACACCTACATTTATACTCCGCAAGCCACCCAACGGTGTGTGGCGGAGGGCACTTTACGTGTCACCGTCATTACCTCCCTTTCCTGTTCCAGTCGCGTATGGTTCGCGGGAAGAACGACTGCCGGAAAGCCTTCGTGCGCGCTCGACTCTCTAATTTTACATTCGTGATCTCCTCGGGAGCTTTAAGTAGAGGAAAGCAATATATTCGATACCTCATTCAGAACCGCACCCTCTGGAAACCTGGACAGCAAGCTACACCGCGATGCAGAACGCCTCTCTTGCAGAGTCTGCCACTTGAATTTGCTGAACGTATCTCCGTAACGCTATCACGCTTACCAAATAACCCTGTGACGAAACGCGCCGCTCTTCTTTGGATCTTCTCTATCTCCTCTGTCAACCCGACATGGTACGGATCCCACACTGATGAGCAATACTAAAGTATAGGTCGAATGAGTGTTTTGTAAGCCACCTCCTTTGTTGATAAACTACACTTTCTAAGGACTTTTCCAATGAATCTCAACCTGGCACCCGCCTTACCAACAATTAATTTTATATGATCATTCCACTTCAAATCGTTCCGTACGCATACGCCCAGATATTTTACAGAAGTAACTGCTACCAGTGTTTGTTCCGCTATCATATAATCATGCAGTAAAGGATCTTTCTTTCTAGTATTCGCAATACATTACACTAGTCTATGTTAAGGTTCAGTTGCCACTCCCTGCAGCAAGTGCCTATCCGCTACAGATCTTCCAGCATTTCGCTGCAATTTTCTAATGCTGCAACTTCTCTGTATACTGTAGCATATCCGCGAAAAGCCGAATGGAACTTCCGACACTATCTACTAGGTCATTTATATATATTGTGAAAAACAATGGTCCCATAACACTCCCCTTGGCACGCCAGACGTTACTTTGTCTGTAGACGTCTCTCCATTGAGAACAACATGCTGTGTTCTGCTTGCTAAAAACTCTTCAATCCAGCCACACCTCTGGTCTGATATTCCGTAGGTTCTTACTTTGCTTATCAGGCAACAGTACGGAACTGTATCGAACGCCTTCCGGAAGTCAACGAAAGTGGCATCTACCAGGGAGCCTGTATCTAATATTTCCTGGGTATCATGAACAAATAAAGCGGGTTGGGTATAACACGACCGCTGTTTCCGGAATCCATGTTGATTCCTACCGAGTAGTTTCTGCGCTTCCAGAAATGAGCCGGCCGGTGTGGCCTTGCTGTTTTAGGCGCTTCAGTCTGGAACCGCGTGGCCGCTACGGTCGCAGGTTCGAATCCTAACTCGGGCATGGATGTGTGTGATGTCCTTAGGTTAGTTAGGTTTAAGTCGTTCTAAGTTCTAGGGGACTGATGACCACAGATGTTAAGTCCCATAGTGCTCAGAGCCATTTGAACCATTTTTGAACCAGAAATGGCATGATACGCGAGCAAAAAACGTGTTCTAAAATTCTACAACACATCAATGTCAGAGATATAGGCCTATAGTTTTGCCCATCTGCTCTACGACCCTTCTTGAAAACTAGAACTACCTGTGCTCTTTTACAATCGTTTAAAACCTTGCGTTCCTCCAGAGACTTGCGGTACACGGCTTTCGCGTACTCTGTGTAGAATCGAATTGGTATCCCGTCAGGTCCAGTGGACTTTCCTCTGTTGAGTGATTTCAGTTTCTTTTCTATTCCTTGGACACTTAATCCGATTTCAGCCATTTTTTCGTTCGTGCGAGGATTTAGAGAAGGAACTTCAGTGCGATCTTCCTCTGTGAAACAGCTTTGGAAAAAGGTGTTTAGTATTTCAACTTTACGCGTGTCATCCTCTGTTTCAATGCCATCATCATCCCGGAGTGTCTGGATATGCTGTTTCAAGCCACTTACTGATTTAACGTAAGACCAGAACTTCCTAGGATTTTCTGTCAAGTCGGTACATAGAATTTTACTTTCGAATTCACTGAACGCTTCACGCATAGCCCTCCTTAAGCTAACTTCGACATCGTTTAGCTCCCGTTTG
This sequence comes from Schistocerca gregaria, assembly GCF_023897955.1. Classification (NCBI taxonomy): domain Eukaryota; kingdom Metazoa; phylum Arthropoda; class Insecta; order Orthoptera; family Acrididae; genus Schistocerca; species Schistocerca gregaria. Next base: position 787,657,795 of record NC_064923.1, read on the forward strand.
TCTGAGAGGTTTTGGCTGCGATTAAATTATCAGTGAAGCTCTCTTTGCTTTCACAGTAGTTTCCTAACTTTGTTGTAGAACCACGGTGGGTTTTTCCCGTTCCTCGCAGTTTTACTCGGCATGTACCTGTCTAAAACGCATGTTATGATTGTTTTGGAATTTTTCCATAAACACTCAACATTTTCAGTGTCGGAACAGAAATTTTCGTATTGATCTGTTAGGTAGTCTGAAATTCGCCTCCTAATACTCTCGCTAAACAGATAAATCTAACTTCCTTTTCTTATATTCCTATTTACTGCCATATTCATGGATGCTGCAACGGCCTTATGATCACTGATTCCCTGTTCTGCGCCTTACAGAGTATTCTTTGAAAGGATATGGCCGGTTGCCTCCCACATCCTTCCCTACTCCGAGCTTGTGCTCCGTCTCTAACAACCTCGTTGTCGTCGGGATGTTAAACACTATTCCCCTCCTCTTCCTTATCCTGATGTACTTTTTCCACTTTACGACTGTTCTACTTGACTAGTTATGAAATATGAAAGGATATTTTACCTATACCTTCTGTAAGGACATCGTTACTTTTTAAAAAAGATTTTAAAGAAGTATTGAGCCTTAGCCGTTATGACAAATATACTAATCAAGAATTTTTTATCGTATGTATCCTGTAATTACTTGTTATATACGACAATATATATTCTTGCACTTTTGAACTTCGCTATCATTTTACGGGCAGCTTGTATTTTGGATCTGTAATTCTGATTCCTATAAGCCGTTGTACGTTGCTGTTTTCTTATGTGCAGTTTATACCTTAGCTCTCAAAATGGCTCGTGTGTAGCTGAAACGTGTGACCAAACTAAAAGTTTATTAGCGATCTTGTTTTCCAGGACTTTTAATCCCTAATATACAAATTACGACAGATCGCTCGTCTCCAGGGTTGACAATGTTAACAAAGATTACAGTTCAAAATGGCGATGTTTGGTTGTTCTCTGCAGAAAAACTGCGAGTGTGTGTGGGTTAAGACGCACAAGTGATCTTCACCGTGAGAATAAGTGGCGGAATTTCTCTAGCCGCACAGAATTCTGTCGCTCGATTCTGATATGCCATCAGTACATTAGATTCTCTCTGGAAAGAATTCTCTTTACTGATGAAGCTACCTTCACAAATCATTGAAATCTAAATGTAAGAAATATGAATTGTTGAGTCGCTGGAAATTCGCACTGTCTGGGCTGGGAGTGTGAACGTATGGTTTGGGATTACTGGATAGTGTGTTACTGGTCGCACAATCTCTTACCGAAGCGCTACGTGCTCTCCTACAGCAAGTACGAATTTAAATACGTAAGTGTATGTGGTGGGTGGCTGGTCACCACTCTTTTGTGGCTAGGAATTCGTGCGCCAGGCTTTTTTCTGGTCACTGGACAAGACACGGAGGCGTTATCAGCTGACTTGCACGTTTACTTGATTTGGCGCCACTGGACGTTTTTCTTTCGGTAGATTCAAAGTTGAAGCTAATGTTCAAGTTTCGACTACACATAGTTGCAGCATGTGCAGTGATATAAAGAGAATCGCTTCAGTATTTCGAGAAGTTCTTGCATCAGCGACAGCAAACTTGTGTTGCATTTTGAACTCTTGATTACATCAATAGAATTAAATGAAGTGTTTATGACCATATTGTTTTGTGATATCCATTTTCTTGATGCTGCTGACATAATTTTGCAGTGGAAGTTAGTGTATCAGTTGAAGACAGTCTGAAAATGAATCCGTGATAAATTTGTGGCAAAGGAAACACACAATTATATAAAAGTCGACCGTTTCGTTAATTACCTTACACTTACGGTTATGATTAAAATGGTTTGTTATGCTAGAAGATTTCGATTTATAGATGTAATTTTATTTTTAAACTTTTTTATGGCTTTTACAGAATTGCGTGTTATTTTTCCAGGTTAGAAGCTTCCCACAATTATTATTTGCACCTTTTATGTGGATTTTAGGTATGGATCTCATTCCACGTATTATATGTCGGTGCATGCTTTATTGTCAGACGCTTATTTCACCATGTGAAGTAATTTTAGTTAATGACTACCCGTACGAAATTTTAACTATTAAATTTTCGATACTGGTTACTTCAGTTAATTAGTGTGAATACCAGACGCATCTAGATCATCACCGTACTCACAGTGGAAACTCTCGTATAATTTGATGTTGATATCTACATCAGAATATTTTGTGGTGTGCATGGCTGTTAATGGTTCAAATGGCTCTGAGCACTATGGGACTCAACATCTTAGGCCATCAGTCCCTTAGAAGTTAAAACTACTTGAACCTAACTAACCTAAGGACATCACACACATCCATGCCCGAGGCAGGATTCGAACGTGCGACCGTAGCACATGGCTGTTAATCACGTAAATATTTTTTATTTTTCTTATAAGTGACCGGGCCTGTAATAGATTTTGCTTCGGCTGTCTCAATTTAGTTGGTTACAGCACTGTTTTTGTTTGTAACAGATCTGAAGATAGCACTAGAAGAAACCGATGTGAAGTGTAAAGGTTTGTGAGATCAAGACGAACCTTTAAAATAAAGGAAGTTAGTCTCTTGACATTAAACTCATAACCTGAATTAATTATTTAAGCTTTTATACCTCAATTCCCCCGTTTCACAGATACTTCAGAAACGTAAGTCGTTGATTAATATTGAACTGAGATATAAAAATTTGTTCAGTATAAGTAATCGTGAGTAATTATCTGTAACATTTTAATATCGTTCAAAATAAGAAAACATAGTCCATTTTTTGAATGAAATAATGGTGTTCATTGATATACAGGTTCATAATTATTTGTGAAGTTACAATTTTGTAACTCGTCATGCTCCTTATGACCATATTGACTTTTTGTTTATCTGAATGTGTTCGCTGAAACACAGGAAAATTCTTTGGTAACTATTTGGAATTATTAACTAATTATTACCTTCGAGTAATGGTGATAAAACCCTACATATTCTCCCTCATAAACCGTGCAATGATTTGCAGAACGCGAAAGATCTAGATAATAGGTTAGACTGTTGATTCGACCAAGGAAAATATTTAACGCCAAGAAAATAATCGTAAATAGCTTTAAATATTGTAAGATGCGCTATCTCTACTACTGCTGATTGACTTTGGAAAGTGTACAGCTTTTCTAATTAATAAGAGGAAGCGACTGAGTATCGTCTCTAGTATTAGTAACGGTAGCACACGGCTTGCCTGACATCTTGAGATACTACCTCGGTTCCGTCCTGTTGAGACTGCTACATTGGCTCAGAGACCAGCTTCGTTCAGCATCTACCGCTGAATTTGCGTAATTTCTTCTGGCAACTTGGTTTGTCCCAACTGGGTTACTATGTCGTAACACTCCAAAGAAAACAAAACCTCCTGACGTTCCTGGTTGAAAACGACATACATATTCATCTATAGGCATCTGTTTTTATCTGACTTGTCGAAATAATGATGGATGATGAAAACAGCCTATGAAGCGAACATCAGAGGAATTTCTTTCACGACACACGCGGGTTGAAGGAATACCTTGTATTTTTTGTCACTTTGGCTTTGCCTGAATGAGTTAGATCACATACTCGGGGAGTGTGGTTCTTATCAGCTTACTGTGCACACATTCAAGTCGCATCATTGCACAGCGTCGCTAGAGTTGTTATTCCTCAAATTCATGTACGGACTGACACCAGTCTCATCTCACCGTTGTTGTTGTTGTTGTTGTTGTTGTTGTCTTCAGTTCTGAGACTGCTTTGATCCTGCTCTTCATGCTACTCTGTCCTGTGCAAGCTTCTTCATCTCCCAGTACCTACTGCAACCTACATCCTTCTGAATTTGTTGTTTAGTGTATTCATCTCTTGGTCTCCCTCTACGATTTTTACCCTCCACACTGCCCTCCAATACTAAATTGGTGCTCCCTTGATATCTCAGAACATGTCCTACCAACCGATCCCTTCTTTTAGTCAAGTTGTGCCACTAACGTCTCTTCTCCCCAATCCTTTTCAATACCTCCTCTTTAGTTATGTGATCTACCCATCTAATCTTCAGCATTCTTCTGTATCACCACATTTCGAAAGCTTCTATTCTCTTCTTGTCTAAACTATTTATCGTCCATGTTTCACTTTCATACATGGCTACACTCCACACAAATACTTTCAGAAACGATTTCCTGACACTTCAATCTATACTGGATTTTAACAAATTTCACTTCTTCAGAAACGCTTTCCTTGCCATTACCAGTCTACATTTTATATCCTCTCTACTTCGACCATCACCAGTTATTTTGCTCCCCAAATAGCAAAACTCCTTTACTACTTTAAGTGTCTCATTTCCTAATCTAATTCCCTCAGCATCACCCGACTTAGTTCGACTACATTCCATTATCCTTGTTTTGCTTTTGTTGATGTTCATGTTATATCCTCCTTTCAAGACACTGTCCATTCCCTTCAACTGCTCTTCCAAGTCCTTTGCTGTCTCTGAGATAATTATATAATGTCTCGGCGAACCTCAATTTTTTTTATTTCTTCTCCATGGATTTTAATACCTGCTCCGAATTTTTCTTTTGTTTCCTTCACTGCTTGCTCAATATACAGATTGAATAACATAGTGGAGAGTCTAAAACCCTATCTCACTCCCTTCCCAACCACTGCTTCCCTTTCATATCCCTCGACTCTTATAACCGCCATCTGGTTTCTGTACAAATTGTAAATAGCATTTCGCTCCCTGTATTTTACCCCTGCCACCTTCATAATTTGAAAGACAGGATTCCAGTTAACATTGACAAAAGCTTTCTCCAAGTCTACAAATGCCAGAATCCCACCATTATTTTAACCTAATTCTGGCACTATAAATACCGTACAAATAACTGTAGAACTTAAAGGTTTCTGCTAATATTTATACAACCTATGTGGATCATTTGATTTACATCCGCATCTACATTTATGCTCTGCAGGGTACCATACGGTGTGTGGCCAGTGTCACATCCCCTCCTCCTGTTCCAGGCACGATTGTGTCCCAGGAAGAATGACTTCTGATAGGTGGTTCGTATGAGCTCGAATCTCTGTAAATTTGTCTTCAGTCTTTCCGCGAGACGCTTGTGTGGGAAAGCAATACATTAATTGACTCCTCAAGGAACGTAAGCCCTTGGAACTCGAACAGAAAAACCACACCGTGGTGCAGAACACCTCTCTCTCTCTCTCTCTCTCTCTCTCTCTCTCTCTCTCAGCGTCTGCCACTGTAGTTGGCTGAGCATGTGCGTGACACCTTTGTGCCTGTTAAATGAACTAGTAACGAAACGCTCTCTTCTTCTTTGGATTTTCTGTATACCATATATCAGTCCTATCTGGTGCGGATCCTAGACTGACAAGAAGTGTTCGTCTAATGAGGATTTTGTGCGTTTCCTCCTTTGTAGGTAGAGGTCGTCTCCTGAGGATTCTTCCACCCAATTTCAGCATGGCCTCCGATATACTTGGAATTAGTTTTGTTTGGTGGTTTCGCTTTCAACCGCCACGTAAGCATTGAACCAGATACACTACTGGCCATTTAAATTCCTACACCACGAAGATGAAATGCTACAGAAGCGAAATTTAACCGACAGGAAGAGGATGCTGTGGTGTGCAAATGATTAGCTTTTCAGAGCATTCACACCAGTTTGGTGCCGGTGGCTGACATGACGGAAGTTTCCAACCGATTTCTCATACACAAACAGCAGTTGACCGACGTTGACTGGTGAAACGTTGTTGTGATGTCTCATGTAAGGAGGTGAAATGCGTACCATCACGTTTCCGACTTTGATAAAGGTCGGATTGTAGCCTATCGCGATTGCGGATTATCGTATCGCGACATGGCTGCTCACGTTGGTCGAGATCCAATGACTGTTAACAGAATATGGAATCGGTGGGTTCAGGAGGGTAATACGGAACACCGTGCTGGATCCCAACGGGCTCGTATCACTAGCCAGGCATCTTATCCCCATGGCTGTAACGGATCTTGCAGCCACGTCTTGATCCTTGAGTCAACAAATGGGGACGTCTGCAGGACAACAACCATCTGCACAAACAGTTCGACGACGTTTGCAGCAGCATGGACTATCAGCTCGGAGAACATGGCTGCGGTTACCCTTGACACTGCATCCCAGTCAGGAGCGCCTGCGATGGTGTACTCAACGACGAACCTGGGTGCACGAATGGCAAAACGTCATTTTTTCGGATGAATCCAGGTTCTGTGTACAGCATAATGATGGTCGCATCCGTGTTTGGTGACATCGCGGTGAACGCACATTGAAAGCGTGTATTCGTCAGCACCATACTGGCGTATCACCTGGCGTGATGGTATGGGGTGCCATTGGTTACACGTTTCGGTTACCTCTTGTTCGCTTTGACGGTACTTTGAACAGTGGACGTTACATTTCAGATGTGGTATGACCCGTGGCTCTACCCTTCATTTGATCCCTCCGAAACCGCATGTTGCAGGTACTGTGCGGTCCTTTCTGGATACAGAAAATGTTCGACTGCTGCTCTGGCCAGTACATTCTCGAGATCTCTCACCAAGTAAAAACGTCTGGTCAATGGTGGCCGAGTAACTGGCTCGTCACAATACGCCAGTCACTACTCTTGATGAACTGTGATATCGTGTTGTAGCTGCATGGACAGTTGTACCTGTACACGCCATTCAATCTCTGTTTGACTCAATGCCCAGGAGTATCAAGGCCGTTATTACGGCCAGAAGTGGTTGTTCTGGGTATTGATTTCTCAGGATCTATACACCCCAATTGCGTGAAAATGTAATCACATGTCAGCTCTAGTATAATATATTTTTCCTATGAATATACGTTTATCATCTGCATTTCTTCTTGGTGTAGCAATTTTAATGGCCACTAGTGTAGAAAACATTTGATCGTCCCTTTTTCGTATTCTAGGCATACTTTTGTGCTTTGTTAGGCTGATGACTTTTATATCACCTTCCCATCCTCGTTTCCTTACCAACACTGCATTTTGCATTAGTTTGGCTGAGGCTGCCTCGTGTTTCGATTGGTAGTATTGGCGGCACCGGGTAACGCGGAGGTGTGTAGACCTACTCCGAAATAGCCGCGCCAGGAGCGTGGTGCGCCCGCTCGCCCACGCAGTCATTGTTATACTGGCGGAGCGCCTGGCTCTCATAAAGGCCCATTGTATCGCAACAGGTGGGGCAGCTCTCAAGAGACCAGGCAGCGATCTTTGCGCTGGGCGGAGCTGTTCTCGGAGCATCTGATAGCAGCGTAAACACTCTTTGTTCGGCCCTCTTTACCAGCTTTCCGCGTCACAGTCCTTTACGACGACATCTCACCGTCAAAATAAATTTATCAGCTTTTAGCTCTCTGAGGAATAGCTATAAAAATAGTGTTTCCTATGTGACTTTTAAGCTTGGTTATGAAAATAACCAAGTTAAATTGTGAATATTATTGTCATGATCAGTATTGTTCATTTCAGCGTCTGATTTCGTATCGAGAACATTTACTTCGTTTTCTACATCTACATCTACATCCGTACTCCGCAAGCCACCTGACGGTGTGTGGCGGAGGGTACCCTGAGTACCTCTATCGGTTCTCCCTTCTATTCCAGTCTCGTATTGTACGTGGAAAGAAGGATTGTCGGTATGCTTCTGTGTGGGCTCTAATCTCTCTGATTTTATCCTCATGGTCTCTTCGCGAGATATACGTAGGAGGGAGCAATATACTGCTTGACTCTTCGGTGAAGGTATGTTCTCGAAACTTCAACAAAAGCCCGTACCGAGCTACTGAGCGTCTCTCCTGCAGAGTCTTCCACTGGAGTTTATCTATCATCTCCGTAACGCTTTGGCAATTACTAAATGATCCTGTAACGAAGCGCGCTGCTCTCCGTTGGATCTTCTCTATCTCTTCTATCAACCCTACCTGGTGCGGATCCCACACTGCTGAGCAGTATTCAAGCATTGGGCGAACAAGCGTACTGTAACCTACTTCCTTTGTTGTCGGATTGCATTTCCTTAGGATTCTTCCAATGAATCTCAGTCTGGCATCTGCTTTACCGACGATCAACTTTATATGATCATTCCATTTTAAATCACTCCTAATGCGTACTCCCAGATAATTTATGGAATTAACTGCTTCCAGTTGCTGACCTGCTATTTTGTAGCTAAATGATAAGGGACCTATCTTTCTATGTATTCGCATCACATTACACTTCGCTACATTGAGATTCAATTGCCATTCCGTGCACCATGCGTCAATTCGCTGCAGATCCTCCTGCATTTCAGTACAATTTTTCATTGTTGCAACCTCTCGATACACCACAGCATCATCTGCAAAAAGCCTCAGTGAACTTCCGATGTCATCCACCAGGTCATTTATGTATATTGTGAATAGCAACGGTCCTATGACACTCCCCTGCGGCACACCTGAAATCACTCTTACTTCGGAAGACTTCTCTCCATTGAGAATGACGTGCTGCGTTCTGTTATCTAGGAACTCCTCAATCCAATCACACAATTGATCTGATAGTCCGTATGCTCTTACTTTGTTCATTAAACGACTATGGGGAACTGTGTCAAACGCCTTGCGGAAGTCAAGAAACACGGCATCTACCTGTGAACCCGTGTCTAAGGCCCTCTGAGTCTCGTGGACGAATAGCGCGAGCTGGGTTTCACACGATCGTCTTTTTCGAAACCCATGCTGATTCCTACAGAGTAGATTTCTAGTCTCCAGAAAAGACATTATACTCGAACATAATACGTGTTCCAAAATTCTACAACTGATCGACGTTAGAGATATAGGTCTATAGTTCTGCACATCTGTTCGACGTCCCTTCTTGAGAACGGGGATGACCTGTGCCCTTTTCCAATCCTTTGGAACGCTTCGCTCTTCTAGAGACCTACGGTACACCGCTGCAAGAAGGGGGGCAAGTTCCTTCGCGTACTCTGTGTAAAATCGAACTGGTATCCCATCAGGACCAGCGGCCTTTCCTCTTTTGAGCGATTTTAATTGTTTCTCTATCCCTCTGTCGTCTACTTCGATATCTACCATTTTGTCAACTGTGCGACAATCTAGAGAAGGAAGCACAGTGCAGTCTTCCTCTGTGAAACAGCTTTGGAAGAAGACATTTAGTAATTCGGCCTTTAGTCTGTCATCCTCTGTTTCAGTACCATTTTGGTCACAGAGTGTCTGGACATTTTGTTTTGATCCACCTACCGCTTTGACATAGGACCAAAATTTCTTAGGATTTTCTGCCAAGTCAGTACATAGAACGTTACTTTCGAATTCATTGAAAGCCTCTCGCATAGCCCTCCTCACACTACATTTCGCTTCGCGTAATTTTCGTTTGTCTGCAAGGCTTTGGCTATGTTTATGTTTGCTGTGAAGTTCCCTTTGCTTCCGCAGCAGTTTTCTAACTCGGTTGTTGTACCACGGTGGCTCTTTTCCATCTCTTACGATCTTGCTTGGCACATACTCATCTAACGCATATTGTACCATGGTTTTGAACTTTGTCCACTGATCCTCAACACTATCTGCACTAGCGACAAAACTTTTGTGTTGAGCCGTCAGGTACTCTGTAATCTGCTTTTTGTCACTTTTGCTAAACAGAAAAATCTTCCTACCTTTTTTAATATTTCTATTTACGGCTGAAATCATCGACGTAGTAACGGCTTTATGATCGCTGATTCCCTGTTCTGCATTAACTGATTCAAATAGTTCGGGTCTGTTTGTCACCAGAAGGTCTAATATATTATCGCCACGAGTCGGTTTTCTGTTTAACTGCTCAAGGTAGTTTTCAGATAAAGCACTTAAAAATATTTCACTGGATTCTTTGTCCCTGCCACCCGTTATGAACGTTTGAGTCTCCCAGTCTATATCCGGCAAATTAAAATCTCCACCCAGAACTATAACATGGTGGGGAAATCTACTCGAAATATTTTCCAAATTATTCTTCAGGTGCTGAGCCACAACAGCTGCTGAGCCCGGGGGCCTATAGAGACATCCAATTACCATGTCTGAGCCTGCTTTAACCGTGACCTTCACCCAAATCATTTCACAATTCGAATCTCCGTCAATTTCCTTCGATACTATTGCACTTCTTATCGCTATAAACACGCCTCCCCCTTCACTGTCCAGCCTATCTCTGCGGTATACATTCCAATCAGAGTTTAGGATTTCATTACTGTTTACGTCTGGTTTCAGCCAACTTTCTGTTCCTAGTACTATATGGGCGTTGTGACCGTTTATTAATGAGAGCAGTTCTGGGACCTTTCTATAGACGCTTCTGCAGTTTACTATTAGCACATTAATATTGTTATTCCTTGTTGCATTTTGCCTACTCCTGCCTTGCCGCGTCTCAGGAGGCGTCTTGTCGGGCCTAGGGAGGGAATTCTCTAACCTAAAAAAACCCCATGTGCACTCCACACGTACTCCGCTACCCTCGTAGCCGCTTCCGGCGTGTAGTGCACGCCTGACCTATTCAGGGGGACCCTACATTTCTCCACCCGATAGCGGAGGTCGAGAAATTTGCACCCCAGCTCTCCGCAGAATCGTCTGAGCCTCTGGTTTAAGCCTTCCACTCGGCTCCAAACCAGAGGACCGCGATCGGTTCTCGGAACGATACTACAAATAGTTAGCTCTGATTCCACCCCGCGAGCGAGGCTTTCCACCTTCACCAACTCCGCCAACCGCCTGTACGAACTGAGGATGACCTCTGAACCCAGACGGCAAGAGTCATTGGTGCCGACATGAGCAACAATTTGCAGTCGGGTGCACCCAGTGCTCTCTATCGCCGCCGGTAGGGCCTCCTCCACATCTCGGATGAGACCCCCCGGCAAGCAGACAGAGTGAACACTGGCCTTCTTCCCCGACCTTTCCGCTATTTTTTGGTAGTTTCCTGGAAGCTATTACTAAAATAACCCCTAAAATGAAAAAAAAAGTTGACTACAGGAATGATAGAAATAATGTGTACAACACTGGTGTGGCAAATGTTTCGTAGCTGATGTTATGTCCCGGGGAACCATAATCATGAATTGTATGGTGAATGAAAAACGCCGTATGGACCGCTGCTTTTTTTATTTTTTACTATTTTGTTGTTGTTGTTGTTGTTGTTGTTGTTGCTGTCTTCAATCCAGAGACTGGTTTTATGCAGCTCTCCGTGCTACTCTATCCTGTGCAAGTTTCTTCATCTCCCAGTACCTACTGCAGCCTACATCCTTCTGAATCTGTTCAGTGTATTCATCTCTTCGTCTCCCTCTACGATTTTTACCCTCCACGCTACCCTCCAATACTAAATTGGTCATCCCTTGATGCCTCAGAATATGCCCTACCAACCGATCCCTTCTTCTAGTCAGGTTGTGCCACAAATTTCTCACCAATTCTGTTCAACACGTCCTCATTAGTTATGTGATCTACCCATATAATCTTCAGCATTCTTCTGTAGCACCACATTTCGAAAGCTTCTATTCTCTTCTTGTCCAAACTATTTGTCGTCCACGTTGCACTTCAATATATGGCTACACCCCATACAAATACTTTCAGAAACGACTTCCTGACACTTAAATCTACACTCGTTGTTAACAAATTTCTCTTTTTCAGAGTAGCTTTTCTTGCCATGTACAGTCTACAGTTTATATCCCTTCTACTTCGACTATCATCAGTTATATTTCTCCCCAAATAGCAAAACTCCTTTACTACTTTAAGCCTCTAATTTCCTAATCTAATTCTCTCAGCATCGCCCGTCTTAATTCGACTACATTTGATTATTCTCGGTTTGCTTTCGTTGATGTTCCTCTTATATCCTCCTTTCAAGACACTGTCCATGCCGTTCAACTGCTCTTCCAGTTCCTTTGCTGTCTCTGACAAGAATTACAATGTCATCGGCGTACCTCAAAGTTTTTATTTCTTCTCCATGGATTTTAATACCTACTCCGAATTTTTCTTTTGGTTCCTTTATTGCTTGCTCAATACACAGATTGAATAACATCGTGGAGAGGCTACAACCCTGTCTCACTCCCTTCCCAACCACTGCTTCCCTATCATGCCCCTCCACTCTCATAACTGCCATCTGGGTTCTGTACAGACTGTAACCAGCCTTTCGCTTTCTTTATTTTACCCCTGCCACGTTCAGGATTTGAGAGTATTCCACTCAACATTTTCAAAAGCTTTCTCTAAGTCTACAAATGCGAGAAACGTAGGTTTGCCTTTCCTTTATCTATTTTCTAAGATAAGTCGCAGGGTGAGTATTGCCTTAAGTGTTCCAACAGTTCTACGGAATCCAACTGATCTTCCCCGAGGTCGCCTTTCACCAGTTTTTTCATTCGTCTGTAAAGTATTCGTGTTAGTATTTTGCAGCTGTGAATTATTAAACTGGTAGTTGGGTAATTTTCACATCTGTCTACACCTGCTTTCATTGGGATTGGAATTATAATATTCTTCTTGAAGTCTGAGGGTATTTCGCCTGTCTCATACATCTTGCTCACTAGATGGTAGAGTTTTGTTAGGCCTGGCTCTCTCAATTCTGTCATTAATTCTAATCGTATGTTGTCTACTCGAGGGGCCTTGATTCGACTTAGGCCTTTCAGTGCTCTGTCAAACTCTTCACGCAGTATCATATCTCCTATTTCATCTTCATTTACATTCTCTTCCATTTCTGTAATATTGTCCTCAAGAACATCGCCCTTGTATAGGCTCTCTATTTGCTCCTTCCACCTTTCTGCTTTCCCTTCTTTACTTAGTACTGGGTTTCCATCTGAGTGCTCGATATTCATGCAAGTCGTTCTCTTTTCTCCAAAGGTCGCTTTAATTTTTTTGTAGGCTGTATCTATCTTACCTCTAGTGATATGCGCCTCTACATCCCTACATTTGTCCTCTAGCCATCCCTGCCCTGCCATTTTGCACTTCCTGTCAATCTCATTTTTGAGACGTTTGTATTCCTTTTGCCTGCATCATTTACTGTCACTAACGATGACCAATTATTATTAATAACAGTTAAAAAATCAGAAATAAAGTGATTCAGATCTTCATATAATATAGAAAATTTGGAACGAAAGGGAAAAGATGGGTGGGAAATTCATGACTTCCAGCCGCTCACGGGATTGTGGTAATGCAATAGCGAAGGTGAAAGTCAGTGGCAGACCGGGACTCGAAACCGGATGCTTCCCTTCGCAAGAACGCTTGTCTTAACCACTTCGGTCATGAGGACACTGTTTCCTTCCGACTGAAATTCTCAGTTTCTGCCACACTGCAATGCAACATGACCGCCAATTAACCTCCTACTCCCTACTTATTGATTTCCGTAGGAGTTCTGATGACAATACGGTATCTGCACTTCAACAAACAAGACACTGCCGTGCTCTTACAGAAATGTGTAGACTCAAATATACGAACCCACATCTATCTCTCTATTATTAGTTTAGCTTAATTGATGTTTAACTGTCGGCATTTAGTAACAACCATACTGTATTATTAAAAATACATACCTCTCTTGTTGTTAGGCAACATTTCCACAACTGAAGATATACAATCGTTTGGGTTGGGTTGGGTTGTTTTGAGGGAGGAGACCAGACAGCGAGGTCATCGGTCTCAGCGGATTAAGGAAGGACGTGGAAGGAAGTCGGCCGTGCCCTTTCAAAGGTATCACCCCGGCATTTTTCTGGAGCGATTTAGCGAAATCACGGAAACCTGAATCAGGATGGCTGGAGGTAGGATTGAACCGTCGTCCTCTCGAATACGACGTACAATTGTTTAAGTTTACACACCGTTAAGCAACTCTAATGAAAGTCATATTTAGACCATTCTTAATTTCCAAGTATCTTCAATGGGCTCTGAACCTTTTTATTTTCGAAACTGTTTGCCATAACCCTTCGTCGTTCTCATTTTTTCAATTAGTACTATTAAACAGATATTTTTGTGCTTTTCAGAATTCTATGATTTAATTTTGTAGTTAGGGATTCTTGGTATCCGCAATTTCTTTCTGTTTGAGTTGAAATCATCTGATGCAGAAAACTCGTACTCCACAAACCCAGTCAAAGAAAAAGCTAAGATAATAAGTCACTACAGGAACACATCTTAGAGACGAGCACACTCCTGTATATTATTACCCACTTGAACTACTATGAATTTAATGTAGAATTCTACTTACAAGGAGGAGGAGTGGCAATGGAAAGCTTATTTCAGGAATGTTAGCAAATATGTTCACGAGTAAAATAGAGTAAGGATTGTTTCAGAAAGTAATACCAAGGAGATACAATGCGCCATACTGAACGACTTCCTCTGGTAGGAGAACCAGAAAGGCAGATAGACTAGCTGCAAGCAGACAAACACATCATAATCACCACCACTGTCATCTACATTCACGGGTTAGGTTCAAGAAACCTGTTGCGGCTTCAGAGACTCAGCACCATCGCTTCCTGGGCCGACCTGTATCTCTTGCCTCCTTGGATGTACAGCAAAACTTTATTTGTCTTGTTGCATTATATTTGCAGGTTGCTTCTAATTCTGCTTATACATGTGGATTTTTCTGTTATTGCAAATGTTTTAAGCTAATTCTATCTTCGTTTATTATCCTGTTTACTAGTTCACATTCTTTAAATGATCTGAGGAATATCATCTCTGATATCATTATTTGATTTATGCCTTTCTTGCTTGGTATCCAAGCCTTAGATCAGTAAATTAGCCCTAGAACAGCCACTGTTTCACCGAATTTCAGGTGCATTACCTTTGTTGTCTTTTCGCTGAATGATTTTTATTGCAGCACATGTAACTTCAAATTCTGCTGTTTTATTCTTAATTTCATCATAAGGAAAAGAAATAACGCAGCCTATGTTATTCAAATGACCAGTTTGTCTTCTGTCATTTTTGAGCGGAAATATTTTTTTGATTGCTTTTGTATTTTGAAAAAAATAATTTTAGCCAATTTGCTTCAATTTAAAAATATTGCAATGTATTTCGTCTTCTGAAGTGGCTATTACAGTACTGTCGTTAGCATATTTTAATATTTTTATACAATTCTCTCCTTCTCTAGATTTATTTCTTTGTTGTTTTTTGTTTGCTCAGTCATTTCTTAATTATGTCGTTTATATATTAACAGAATGAATTGGGGAAAGAACGCAGCATTGTTCAACTCCTTGGCTAGCTATTATTTCATTCATACTTTTTTCCGTGTTTTTTTATACAAGTAAGATTTCATTGTATAACATTATTATGTCCTATGTATTTTTTGCAGTATCCAGCAAAGGTTTTTTTCGGTTTAATCTGGCAAATGCCTTAGCACATTCGACAAAATCTGTGCCTTTCTTGTTACCAAATTCTCTTATTTTATTAATGAACGTCTTAAAAGTAAATATATTATCCATTGTTATTTGTCCAAATCTCAATCTTCTATGGTCTGTACTTAAAATTCTTTCGATTATTGGTTTTTACAGTTAAATATATTGCATATAGTTTCTATTCAACTGTTAAAATATTTATAACCTGATAAGTATTGCAGTCTTTCCGGTCTCCTATCTTAAAAATTGAGAAAACAGCTGTTGACCAGATTTCCGATATTCCAGCTTTCTCTGGTGTGTATTTAGAAGATTTTGAAATTGTAGTTTGAGCAGAATTTCGCTGCATTTCAATAACTCGATGTTAATGGCATCTGTACTAGCTGCAGTTTGTTTTTCCACTATTTTAAAACTTTTTCTAACTCTTTTAACGTCATTACATTTATCCCTTTTCCATCTGAATACATTTCCGCTTGTTTCATTAAAAAGTATATTTTTGTGGTCAAATTAAATATTTGATGGCATTGTAGGCAATGTTTTGTGGTCCATGACTGTCATTTTCTAAATCAGTTTTATACATGTCGCTCCTTGCTCCGCGTTCTCGTTTAGCAGTTTGTGTTTTTCGATTACATTCTTCTCATAATTCTGACCTATTTCCTTGCAGATATTTTGGGTTTTCTCTGTTATAACGTTTTCTAATTAATAATTCCACATTCTTAATCCTTTCTTACTATACCTTTCAAAATCTCGTTTCCACACTACAAAGTTCCCTTCAGAACAGTTAGATACAACAAATTTCCTATGTGCATCTGTTAAAAGGAAATATAATCAGTATTCATTCGGTATATATAGAAAAATCACCACAACATACAATACTGCAGCACTGACCAAACCACACACAATCCCAAAAACAAATATCTATCATAAAAACCTACATGATCCACAGACACAATAACAATAAGTAGCTAGAGGAATAGCAAATAACGATGGCTACCAAGCAATTCTACTTACAAAATTAAATAAGAAATGAAGAAAGACATAAAAATAACTCTTTTGTATTACGAATTTAAAACATGACAACTATTCACGATCTTAACAAATAGATCAGTAAGGAAAATAACATTGTTACAGTGACCACTGAGGACACTCTTAAATTAAGCGAAACGCATATGGTCGGCATAAGACTTTTATTACAGTTGCAAAAGTCGGTATGTAACGTACATTGTTGAAATTAGTAGAAGAGGTATGTATGAACACAGTAATTGACTTGGGATAAACGAGAGCAGGAACGTTGTTAAATGGTATCTTTCTGTAATTCAAGAGGCTAGACTGAGTAAGGTAATAACAGATGTTTAAAACTCTCCATCGTTATTATTATGTCGGAGCCAGACAGACGCAACATTCTTCCCTTGTAAAGAATTACGGAGCATCTGAGATGCAATGTATTGATGTTGATCATTGACACAGCATACGTAATTGACTTCTGTAAAATATTCAGTCATTAGGTATAGGCTACCTGAGAAATCAGTCTCATCGATATACAAGGACAGCAAAAAAAAAAAAAAAAAAAAAAAAAAAAAAAAAAAAAAAAAGTACAAGGGAGGGGACAGGAAAACAGGATGAACTTTCATTGGTTGAGAATGCATGTGTTGTGCTTTCAGTGATTTTAAAAAGGAGTCAAATTTACAAAGAAATTGTCAGTATGAGGCCACTTAAGAGCATAACATTGCACCACCTCCAGCTTTCAAACATGCACAGATCCAGTTGGGAAGGTCCTCGATATCTCGGATGCTGGCACTGGGACAGAGTCGACGACCGAGCTGGTACCAAATGTAGTCCAATCGCTGGCAGATCGGGGGATCTTGTTGGCCTCGTAATACCTCAACATCACGCAGACCGTTCACAGACACAGGTGCCACGTGTGGTCGAGCAGCGTCCTGTTAGAAATAAGATACGGTCACATAAGTGAACACACGAGGACTCAGAATGTCCTTGGCACACCATTGCACAGTCACAGTTGTCTCAGTTTCTACTGGCCATGATCTGAAACCGTACCCGGTGCCTCCCCACACCATGAATGGTGTCCCAGATGCATCTCATGATGGACTGCGTATTCGGAAATCCATTACAAACGTTGTATGAACAATCAATATCCATAAAGAGCAGGCTGAGGAAGTATGTTGTCGTACAGTAAAAAGAAATCGTCTCCTCACACTGACTTGTAATGCAAAAGGTGCTGAGAATGCCAAGGAACCATTTGTTAGCCTGCGCGATTCGTGTGTCAGAATTTGGAGCCCATGTTGAGTATCAAGGAATTAATAGGTTTCCAAGATGCTACTCCAGGCGGGTGTAAAATGAATGTGTGCAACGGAAAATAATAAACGCTAAAATGAAGATTTGGCCCTGTCTGACTGCCGGCCGCGGTGGCCGTGCGGTTCTGGCGCTGCAGTCCGGAACCGCGGGACTGCAACGGTCGCAGGTTCGAATCCTGCCTCGGGCATGGATGTGTGTGATGTGCTTAGGTTAGATAGGTTTAAGAGGTTCTAAGTTCTAGGGGACTTATAACCTAAGATGTTGAGTCCCATAGTGCTCAGAGCCAGAGCCCTGTCTGACTACCCCCTGAAGCATATCTTAGGATCTCTTAATGGACTTTAACATATAAATTACATCCTAAACACAAATGAATGATCAAGGCAACTAATACTACTAAACGATGGACGTTGTTCGTGCTAATATATTTATTGTAGATTACAAAAAACCTGTGTATTACAAAATTTACATTTCTTAAGTAAAATTACTAATCAGTTGCCCAACTCTGCCCCTTATTATGACTGCGCGTTGTAATATCAATAACGCGGAATGACTGACATCATCTACGTACCAAACATCTACATCTACATCCATACTCCGCAAGCCACCTGACGGTGTGTGGCGGAGGGTACCCTGAGTACCTCTATCGGTTCTCCCTTCTATTCCAGTCTCGTATTGTACGTGGAAAGAAGGATTGTCGGTATGCTTCTGTGTGGGCTCTAATCTCTCTGATTTTATCCTCATGGTCTCTTCGCGAGATATACGTAGGAGGGAGCAATATACTGCTTGACTGTTCGGTGAAGGTATGTTCTCGAAACTTTAACAAAAGCCCGTACCGAGCTACTGAGCGTCTCTCCTGCAGAGTCTTCCACTGGAGTTTATCTATCATCTCCGTAACGCTTTCGCTATTACTAAATGATCCTGTAACGAAGCGCGCTGCTCTCCGTTGGATCTTCTGTATCTCTTCTATCAACCCTATCTGGTACGGATCCCACACTGATGAGCAGTATTCAAGCAGTGGGCGAACAAGCGTACTGTAACCTACTTCCTTTGTTTTCGGATTGCATTTCCTTAGGATTCTTTCAATGAATCTCGGTCTGGCATCTGCTTTACCGACGATCAACTTTATATGATCATTCCATTATAAATCACTCCTAATGCGTACTCCCAGATAATTTATGGAATTAACTGCTTCCAGTTGCTGACCTGCTATTTTGTAGCTAAAACATATGGGATCTATCTTTCTGTGTATTCGCAGCACATTACATTTGTCTACATTGAGATTTAATTGCCATTCCCAGCACCATGCGTCAATTCGCTGCAGATCCTCCTGCATTTCAGTACAATTTTCCATTGTTGCAACCTCTCGATACACCACAGCATCATCTGCAAAAAGCCTCAGTGAACTTCCGATGTCATCCACCAGAAGACACTACTTTCAGATGTGATCTACGGTAGTATGGAACCTCAGTGGAAATAAACTAACGTGATCACAGCTGTTTGACTTTTATATCCCTAATACGCGGAAACAATTTGCGATATCGCCGTATGTATTGCGTCCGGTGCGTTGAAGTGATGGTTCTCGTACTCGTCTGCGACGATGGAAGAACTCCAACCACAAATACTCTTTCAAACACTAGGACGGCAGAAGACGGTCGTATGACCAATATACTCTAATACTGTCTGCTCCTCCTTGTGTTCTACAGACGAGAAACGTGAACTCCTAGCCACAAGCGTGTAGCCAATAGCGTCTCAACGTAAGTATAGGCAGAGGATGTGCACTCAACTACTGAACGCTGCGTACTCAACGACGACTTACAACACGGAGGTGAAGCTAGGTTCGCAACAGTACAGTTCCTAACTGTTCTAACTATAAACTCTACTGAGATCAAAGACAGAAAGTCCATCCGTACCAACAGAAGCTGTTATCGCCCGACCGTCACACACGGGCGCTCACAACGGAAGACCTCGTCTCTCCAGCGTCTCCCAGCAACGCTCGGTTCCCCACCCTCGTAATTCCGAAAAGGAATCATATTCTCGAAACCACAGAATATTCTCCCTCTCTACAGATTCCTCCGAACGCCGACCAACCACGTTTTATTGTCGTCCAGCGCAGAAAGTTTTGGGAGGAAAAACCTATACTCGTACAATGGTACGCTTCTGGGAGAAAATTCTTGGAAATAACGCAGCCTGCGTGGTTTCAGAAGTATAATCCTTCCGGTTCGGCAACAAAACTGGCCGGTAGCGACTCTATTATGCTCCAGCGTTTAGGTGCTATGAGGTCCGTCTCCTACTTCGTGTGTTTAAGCAGGACTAACAGACTTGTGTGGGCCCTCCACCCCCAGGGTTTCAGTTCCACCTGCCGTCTCATTTACACTGGCGTTACAACCTCTACTAGTGTAGGCTATCATTAAATTACGTCGTTTTTATAATAAAGATACTCCGTCACCTTTTCTGCAATAAGCGTTAACAGTTATTTATAAGACGTACGTGACAATGTCAGTCTCCTTTATATATTCATATATACGATGTACAATCTGTCACATGATACCTAATTGTGTTCGTAGATCACGGCAAAGTATGTGGATGAGTGCTTCTAAGATGCGAAATTATAGGCACCTTACATGTTCGCAGAAAGAGGACGATTACCAAAGTGACATCGTACGACCAAGGAACTGAAAGCGCTCACTGAGCATGCTGATTTTTTTTGGCTTACTTTACTTGTTTATTTAATTTTCGAGAAAAGTGTTTTTTACCTTTCACTGTTGTCGGAGTTCAAAGCTACAAAAACCGTCGCTTTGTTGATGTATTAACAACGTTTATTTTTTATTTATTTATTCGCCTTGATTACATTAATCGAAACTTTTTGTGACTTTGATGTTCTCTGATTTAGCGGGTTCTGGGGCAAGGAAACTTAAGTAGTCTGCACCAACTAAGAGTACTGGAAAAAGAGGAACACTTGGTTGGAGAGCACGTACAGACATCGATTAGAATACGCAGACTGTCTGATAAGGCCAGGTAACGTACGATAAACAACAAAAAGCTCCGCGAATAGCCTCACACGTACCGTTTCCAGTGCATATCCAGATGCACGCCGCAGTTGTGCAGTAACGAAGCTTTAAACCATCAGCATTAGTATGTCCATTAGTCAAATTTCCTCGGATTTCAGCTGTATAACAGGTTTCCGACATACAGGGCTTAGCGTCCGTCAGCCGACTTCTTACACTACCTTTTTAACCGGCGTACATGATGTCGTACCAGTCGCTGTTGCTGCTCGCACATGTATCTCATACAACTCGCTCATATCGTCTTTTAGCCCGTTCTTCTCTCCTCCTGCCGCCACCACCACCCAATGGATTGCGCCCGTGTTGGACCAGCCTACATGTAGTGAAGGTGCGCCAGTTCTACGACACAAGCAAAGATGTGCCACCTTCCGGCACACTAGTAAGCTCATCCATTAGTACAGCCTATTCTCTTCACCTTTGTGTGGCGCAGCCAAAGAAATTTATCATTTGCTAGAAATGATTTTCAGTGTTTTCTTGTCGATTTTTTTCTTATGAGCCTCTTGCCATCACGTTGTCATTATCGAGTAGGTGAAATGGTAGTTTCGCCTTGACAATATGTCCGACAGGCGTGAACATGAAGAATCTACTACGCTGATAATCCTTCAAAGCACCGCACATTGATCTTTCTAAGATTACAGATTCTCTCCTCTCTAATTGTTTTTGGCTGTCCACCACTTTCACCCCCCATATGTCGAGCGTAGTTATAAACATCGGACGTGTGCCCTATGCATGTACGGTGTGATACATGGCGACACCAAGTGACAAGGCGAATCACGATTGTCAAAAACTCGTAAGTAGATGGAGCTTTGTAGTAGGTATTGCTTCACCGAGCAACCATGCAATATACAAAGTGAAGAAATATTCGCGCACTCGCACTTCGCAGCGCGATTCCTCACATACTAGCAATACAAAAATGTGTGTGACAAAATTTCGTCCTGCGCGTATTACGGACAGTAAACGGACGTTAAAGACTGGAAATCTGGAAACACTGTAGTAACATGTATAGTAGTTACCTCTGTTAGTATAAAGCAGTAGTCCTATGCAGTTGGTGCAGTGGACAGCGTTTTGGGTTAGCAAGCACCAGATTGAGGGTTCGATTCTTGGTCGAGTATTATTTGTTTTTATGAAATGTTAATTAAATGGACACCCTAGCTGCAAACAGGCGTTGATATACTTCATTGAGGACATGTTGAAAATGTGTGCCCCGACCGCGACTCGAACTCGGGATCTCCTGCTTGCAGAATAGAGCGTCTGCCATGTAAGCAGGAGGTCCTGGGTTCGAGTCCCAGTCGGGGCACACATTTTCAACATGTCTCCAATGAAGTATATCAACGCCTGTTTGTAGGTAGGGTGTCCATTTAATTATCATTTCATTTCTAGCAAAGCTGCACGGTCACCAACGGTAACTGTTCTTTCGGGAACAGATACTACCGTCAGATGTATGTGCTTTTACTTGCTAGATGTATTCCGCGTGGTACGGCATCTAGCGTCTTAACCGTCACACAGCGATTACTGTCAGTCTTCTACAAAGCATTTGCGGTTACATACTACAGATGCAGAAATGGAAATACAATCGTTTTCATTGGTCAGATTCTAGAGGATCTTTTGCACATCATGCTCACTAAGTGTTCCACACCACCGCGTCTACAAGATTCCAAACTGGTTTTGTGTGTACCCTCCCCCAATGGTTACATCGATTAATAGCTATTATTATTCTTGCCACGTTCAGATTCATTAGTTTTCGTTAGGGCCTTACGTCATCAGTAGGGATAGAAACGTGCTTTGCAAATAATTTCGATACGGAAACTGGGGGAGGGTCGGGGGTACACAGAAAACAGGTTTGGAATCTAGTAGATGCAGTAGCGCGAAACAAATCGCGTCCACGACGTGAAAAAAGTTTCTTTGAAAGCTTACCAATAAAAACGATTGTACGTCTTGTTCGTTCCACGCAACTTCAAAAGTATTGCAAATTATAATCTCTGTATTACGATTAAGCCGTCAGATACATTACCTCTACTTTTAGCATATAAAATCGACTGAGCCTCGACCCCCTGCATGATAATCTAAAACGCTCTTCATTGCGCCAACTGTTTAGGACTACTGCCTGCTATATACTGACAGAGGTAGTTACTATACACGTGGCTACAGTGATGCCTGGTTGCCAGTCTTTAATGTCCATTTATTGCCCGAAATACGAGCAGGGTGAAATTTTGTGATACGCTTTTTCGTATTGGTAGTATGTGAAGAATCGTGCTGTGAAGCCAGTGCACGAATTTCTTTACCCTGTACACGAGGCGTAGGCACATTTAAATTCTCATAGGTGAGGAGCATACGAATTTCGGTGCCCTATCATCCTATCCCGTCTTCTTGTCAGTGTTTTCCGCATATTGCTTCCCCCACCGAGTCTGCGGAGAGTTACCTCATTACCTATTTTCAACGTTCTTCTGTAGAACCAAGTCTCAAATGCTTAAATTCTTCTCCGTTCTGGTCTTCCTACAGTCCATGACTCACTACTGTGCTTCCAACGTACGTTATCATAAATCTCTTCCTTAAATTAAGGCTTATATTTGATACTAGAATTTTCTGCAACAGTAGTCTGCTTTTGATGCCCTCCTTGCTCCATCCGTTAAGGTTTATTTCGCTGCCTAGGTCGCAGAATTCCTTAACTTCATCTACTTGGTAATTACGAATTGTGGTGTTAAGTTTCTCGCTGTTCTCATTTCTGCTTCTTCTCATTACTTTCGTTTGTCTTCGATTGACTCTCAGTCCATATTCTGTACTCACTGAACTGTTGATTCAGTTCAACAGATCCTGTAGTTGTTTGTTACCTTCAGTGAGGATAGCAATGTCATCAGAAAATAGTATCAATGATAGCATTTTACTTTGAATTTTAAATCCACTCTTGAGCCCTTCTTTTATTTCCGTCATTGCTTCTTCGATGTATAGATTAAACAGCAGGGGCTAAACACTACTTACTTACCGCACACTCTTTTCAGTTTGAACAACTCGTTAATACTCTAATTGTTCCTCCTTGATTCTTGTACATACTATATATTACCTGTCTTCCACTAAAGCTTGCATATTTTTCTCCAAATCTCGAAAAATCTTGCACTATTTGACAGCGTCAAACGCTTTATCCAGGTCGACAAATCCTATGAACATAACCTGATCAGTCTTGCTTCAGTTATCAACCACAATGTAAGAACTTCCTCCTTACTGCCTTTACCTTTCTTGACGTCAGACTGATCGTCATCTAATAGATCCTCAGTTTTCTTTTCCATTCGTCTGTGTTTTATACTTGTGAGCAACTTGGACGCATGAGCTGTTAAGCTGATTGTGCGATAATTCTCGTACTTGTCGCTCCTGCTATCTTCGCAATTGTATGAATGAGACGTTTCCGAAAGTGTGATGGTATATTGCCATCTCATACCTTCTACACACCAGCTGTTATAGTCTTTTGCTTGCCACTTCCTCAACAATTTTAGAAATTCCGAAGTAACGTTATCTAACCCTTCCGCTTCATTTGATCTTAAGTCCTCCAAAGTTAATTTAAATTCTGATTCTAGTACTGGATCCCTATATCTTTCCTATCGACTTGTCTTCTTTCTTCTATCACGTCATCAGACAAATCTTTCCTCTCCATAGAGGCCTTCAGTGTACTCTTCCTACCTATCGGCTTCTCTTCATTTGACATTGGAATTCCCATTGTCTGTTACGGTCCTTGCTTGTAAGTTCGCCGATGGTATGTTATAGAATCTTAATGATGCAAGACAGCAGTATAGAGGTTTTGTAAATGAGGCAGGATTTTGTTAACTTCAAAAATGGTTCAAATGGCTCTGAGCACTATGAGGCTTAACATCTATGGTCAACAGTCCCGTAGAACTGAAACGTCCCCTTAGAAAAATTAATGAATTACTATGCTGGTTAACCCCTTACGTTATTTGAAAATACTAAGATATTTCGCTCTTTAGTTATTCTGATCAACAGTAAACTGACACACATTATTTTTAGCGCAACGCAATCTGACTTTCAAAAATCGCTACAAAAGAATGCCCTTGACTAACCTTAACCTATACGTTTCACAAATCACTTACCTCTCAAAAATCTTCGATACTCAAACTACTGCAATACAGCTAGCGACACTGCTGCCAGCTAAATAAAAGATTCAAACTACTGAAGGCACTATCTACTGATAGGCATAGTTAGCAAATGAAAGATTTTGGTATAGAACAATGTATTTACCTTAATAGTGTTCAAAAGTTATATATCATCGGGTAAAGTACAATGAAACGATGCTAGTGTTGGGTTGTGACACGTGTTCCACCTTTCCTCATTGGCGTTAAGAAACAAACCCACACAAACACACACACACACACACACACACACACACAGTAAGAGCTACTGTACTGGAAGATGATGCACTCAGAGTGCTGCAGTCACAATGGGTGAATATCTTGGAAGTAGCCAAACTACAGATTACTCTAGATTACCTAGGTATCCGGTAAGCAAAAGTTAGTTTCCAAAATTTCTTGACAGCTGCTGTTCTGATGTATAAATCGTCAAGGAGAACCATACTGCTAATAAACCGTCTTCTTTCTTATCAGTGTCTATGGATAAACAGTATAAACACCGGAATCACTTCTGTCAAAGGACACAATTGTAATGTTCGGATGAGCTGATCCCCCATACAGGCTTCTCCTTCGGACGTTGCCAGTGCGGCACTAGAGATTTATGAGCATTACGGGCCAGCAGACTTTAAATCTGTAATCCCGGCGCTTAATTCTGAAAAAAGTATTATTCATTATCCTTTCGTTCGCATACACCCGTTTTCTTTTTTTGTAGGAACTAGAGTAGCAGGCGGCAGAGTCCCGCCGGTTTCCAGTCGCCACTGCCGGCAGACTGCCCCTTCCTCTCTCTCTCTCTCTCTCTCTCTCTCTCTCTCCCTCCCTCTATGTTATTCCCTCTTTCTCTTTATGTCTCCTTCTGGGTAGCCCGTTGGTCGCGGCCCAACGCGACACAATGCCACCGGCCATATTTTTGGCGGTGGCGGTGGCGACGGCGTCGCACGCACGCCTCCCACCAGAAACCGCCTCCACCGCCGCCACACCAGGCATTATAAATACAAACAGCAGACAGACAGAGCTTGGAAGACGACTTTTCGTAGCACACGCGCAAGCGTTTCCAAGTGCAAGATACAAAGGGCTGCGGCACGTTCAGTGAATATTCCTAAATGGCTAAGTTATTCGCATCTCCCAGTTACGTGGTGGATCACCCTTTCGTTTTTAATTTACCACATTAGCTTATCAATAGCTTAGTCGAGGAAATTTACTACTTCTTGATATAGTAATATGCCATGGTGCCCAGGGCAACGGCCTTGCCGCAGTTCCCGTGTGATCACCGAAGATAAGCGCTGTCGGGCGTGGTTGGCAGTTGGATGGGTGACCATCCAGGCGCCATGCGCTGTTGCCATTTTTCGTGGTGCATTCAGCCTCGTGGTGCCAATTGTGGAGCTACTCGACCGAATAGTAGCGGCTTCGGTCAAGCGGTCAGGAATACCATCGTAACGGCCTGGAGAGCCCCTCCTATCCGAATCCTACCCTGAGGATGACACAGCGGTCGGATGGTCCCGGTAGGCCACTCGTGGCCTGAAGACGGAGTGAGTACATGGTACCAAGAGACCCAACAACAAGAGACTTCTGAAACGACATTCAAGACATCTCATCAAATTAACTGACACCACTGGGATTTGTCCTAAGACAAAAAAATCCAGATAAGTACGAATAGGACTCACATACCGATGGCTCCGTACAAACTTATGCAGACAGATACAGGGTGACTATTATTGAACTAAACGAAATAAAATCGTCGGAACTTCTGAACGGTTAGCGTTAGGCAGTTAAATACCTCACGATTGGCCGCACTTATCATGAGAACTCGTGTAGTTTTGTTTTAGTGACGAAGCCTACTTTCATTTCGTTGGATTCTTCAAAGAATAAAACTGGAACATTTGGGGGACTGAGAGTCTGCATTTCGCGATCGAGAAGTCTCTTCACCGTCGATGGGAGAGTGTATGGAATACAGTGTCCAGTGACGGAATACTCGGCGCGATATTCCTTGATGACACCTTGACTACAGAACGGTACGTGAAGATTTTGGAAGATTATTTCATGACCATTATCCAAAATTATCCTGATTTCGACAAGATGTGTTTCATGCAAGACGGAGCTCCATCCCATTGAAGGAGGAGAGTGCTCGATGTTCTGGAGTAGCACTTTCGGGACCGCATTCTGGTTCTGGGGTGCGCAAAGGCCACTGGCATGAGCCTCGATTGGCCACCATACTCTCCGCATCTGAGCACATGCGGCTCCTTTTTGTGGCGCTGTGTTAAAGACAATGTGTACAGCAATGGCCACAAAACCATTGGTGAGCTGAAAACAGCCATTCAGGAGGTCATAGACAGCAACGATGTTCCGATAAATGAGCCGAGTCATGAATTTCGCTATTCGTCTCCGCCATATCATTACCAATGATGGAGGCATATCGAACATGTCATAACTTAAATCTGAATATCTGTAGTGACGTTTACATGTTGAATAAAGTGTATGCATGCTATAGTTTGTAACCGATTTCAGATTGTTTTCATATAGTTCAGTGATTGCCAGACTGTAGTTCATCCATCGTGATGTCGAGAGTTTAAGCTTCATACATTTACTCGTTTCTGACAAAAAGAGGTCTTAACAACTCGATGGACAGGTAGACAAGAAAATCGCATGATACAATTAAAAATTAACAGTGTTCGGATTTTTTCCTTTACTTTTACTGTGAAAGCTTACTATTCGGCTAATTTCATATTCCTAAGTCAAAGGGAAGCATCCTATCTGAAAAGTGAGCTTGGGAGTATCACAATATGTGACGTAAATTGTCGTATCTTTTGACTGCAGTGACCAAAAAGGTTGAATTCTCTACGCAACTGATAGCCCATACACCTTCGTTACTGACACAAATTTGAAATCAATACGTCTACCGGTTAATGAGAAAAAGGAGTATTAACAGACGGACAGACAGACAGTCGGATAACAAATAAAAAAATAACTTTTTTCGTGTGATGTAATTATAAACTAACAGTTTTCGGATTTTTCCTTTTAGCTGTGGTGTGTGAAACTTTGCTCCTTGCCAAATTTCAGTATTCTAGGGCTAATGGGAGCACCGTGTAGGTTTTGATAAGAGAGTTTGCTTGTATCAAAGTATGTGACTCAAATGGCCGAATCTTTTCATTGCATTGACTTAGCTCACCTATTTTACGCCGAGAAGGGACCGTAGATCTTAGTATGTAGCATAAATTTCATCTTGATCCTGAGGAAAAGGGCTTTTTAACACTCGGACACACAGATAGACAACCAAAATGTTACTAGTTGGGTTCCGTTTCTACCGACTGCAGAAACTTAAAAAAATCAAACATCAGTGGAAATTCCTGGCAGATTGAAATCGTGTGCTAAAACGGAGCTCAAGCGTCGAACTTGGCTCTTAACGAATGGTATGTCAAAGCACAAATTACAAACCGTTCTCACAGTTTCCCTTCAGTCAGTAACCGTGTCCCACTTTTCAGATTTGACAGAAGCAGTAAAACACTTGCCCGGTCGTCGCAATTATCGTCTCCTGTTCCCTCAGTCGGTCGTCCATCTTCCAGAACGGGGGCCCCAGTCAGGGTGTACGATCGCGGTTCGCGTCAGAGCTCTTCTCTCTGCGCTTGAGGTTTTGCGTCTTCCACCTCTTTTCCGGGCCCCTCTACGTATAACCCCATGGTGTGTGCCCCGCCCATGCCTTCGGCTCGATTTGGCACAGGGCCTGAAGGACTAAGTCCCTTGTGAGGCCCTCCACCGCCGCTTTGTTTCAATCCTTACCGCGTTTCAAAGCTCTGACGTTGTCTATATTGACAGTTCGATGGTTGTTGGTCGTGTCGGTTATGTTCTTACTCTAGGGGATCATTATGAACAACACTAATTGCCGGCTGGATGCAGTGTTTTCACTACCGAGCTAGTCACCATCTCTCACGCCATAGCGTATATCCGCTCCTGGTCAGGTGAGTCCTTAGTTATCTGTAGTGACTCCCTGAGCGGTTTACGAGCTATCGATCAGTTTTTCCCTCACTCTCGTCTGGTGATGGCTATCCAGGGATCCCTCCATACTCTTGTCCGTTGCGGCCGCTCTGTGGTCTTTGTGTGGGCCCCGAGTAGTGTAGGCATCCGAGGAAATGAACTTGTTGACACGCTGGCCAAACAGGCTGTCGGTACCGAGCTTTGGAAATTGGCCTTCCATAGAGTGACCTCAGGTCAGTTTTGAGGCAGAAGATACTTCGCACCTGGGATGAACAATGGCGCGCCCTTCCTTCACCCAAAAAACTTCGGGCCATCAAGGAGGCTACCGGTGCGTGGCGCTCCTCCTTGCAGGTCTCTCACAAGGACTCTGTTGTCCTCTGCCGGCTGCGCATTGGCCACATCTGGATGACGCACAACTGTTTATTGCGCCGCGACGACCCACCTTTATGTCGCTGCGGGTCAGCTTTGACCGTGGTCTACATCTAGATTGTACTGTCCGCTTTCGCTCAGGCAGACGTTTGCGCTGCCTGATATACTTACTGCACTTTTATCAGATGACGTTGCGATGGCAGATTTAGTTTTGAGTATAATTCGTGCAGGGGTTTTTATGGCATGATATAAGTGTTTGTCCTTTTTTCTGTGTTGAGTCTGGCCTTTCGCCTACGATTTTAGACTGGGGTTTTTAGAGCGATTCTTGGTCATCAGCTCATACGTTTTTTTTTTGTTTTTGTTTCTATGGTCGGCCAACCAATGTCACACTCGGTGTGATTTTAATTCCTTTTGTCTGGTCTCTGTCTGTGTCTTTCTTGTCCTGTGTCTTCTCTTGTCATCTCCATTGTTTGTTTTTATTCCTTGAGGGTGTTTCAAGTTCATGGAAAAAAGGAACGATGGCCCTAGTACTCTGGTCCCTTCAATCCCACAAACCAACTAACCAAAGTGATAGGAGGGAGTGCCAGGAACACCATGCTAAATGCTAAAAATTCTGACTATTGCGTGGGGGGGGGGGGGGGGGGGGGAGGGAATGTGGGGCTGGGGTTTCGTCTGGAAAGGCCTCTAGCGAAACTTACTACAAATTTTAACTACGTTAAATTTTCAACAAATAAGATCCTATTCAGTTTTTCTCTACGGCTACTAGTTTCCGCGAAGAGAGCGAGAGTGTATTGAAAACCTCGGAAGACGCGCTTGCGACGAAGCTTAGGTGGCTCTTGTCGTGATGAGAGACCATAATTGTTCACCTCAACTCCCTCCATACCTCTGTGGTATGTTAGAAACAATTTTTGTTCACATTCTGTATCTGATAATTTCTTAAATTCTGGATGATTTGCTATACAAAACTGTATATTTCATTACTATGTCGTTATGATGATTGTGGACGAGTTCTTATATAACATCATTTATTTTACTAGGCTCAAAACGGAAGTCTCAACACCTTCCGGTTCTTTAAACTTATCGAGTTCTCATGTCCTTATCTTCTTACCGCAATTTCTTCAGTTTTAATCAGCAGTTCATAACCTATTAATTAAGCTCAGTATCCACAACCTATTGTGTAGCTACCAGTTTCGACCCTTCAGTGCGCCATCATCCCTTGTTTTCAGCCGCTCACAGTACCAACATGGGATGGTCACGGGGGTTAGTGTTATAATAACATATGACTGTGGACACTGTAACTACTGAAAAGGCTGATGTCCCTCATGAAGAACCTCGGGCTCTACTAATGTATCACTCCGATATGGTTGAACTTCTGGTATGGGTGTTTGATTTTCTGCCCAGATGGCCTGGTCGGAGATATGTGGGGAAGGTACAATGGGTTATTCATGAATATCTCGTGGGTTTTAGGTGACAACTGCGCAAAAACTACAGGAAATTCAGAAAAATGACGATTACCAGTGGAGGTTCAAAACCAGTCGAAGAAATCTCCATGTCTTCTGGGGCAGTAAAGGGATTCTATGCTTTCTCAGCACTTTTATTTCTACCCATTTTGCGCGCAGCTGAGGAGTGGTGCGGTGCTACATTAAAACAAGACAAAGGGTTCTCTAACACCCCCCGTACCACGGTCTCCTCAGTCCCTCTCACACACGTTTTGTGGGCACGCTAAAAACATACTCGTAAGAAATGTTGACACTGATTCAGCCTCGTCGCTACTCTAACGCCTGAGGGCTCGCTAACTCCTTCGACACCCTTTAGAAGCGGATTATCTACTTTCAGGGGCTACAGCAGCCGCGAGACTAAATTGAGTCGAATTCTTAGAAACTCCATGTAATCACCCACTCATGGATGGGTATAGACAGGAAATAGCTAGTGTGGCACATTAGAAATAAACACAGATGGGTCCACTCACATATCCCAAGTCCGTATTTATTAAGTATTCAGTGGAAAAAATTCTTCGTATACCGCTGAATACCACCACAATCATCGAGCGAGGTGGCGCAGTGGTTAGCACACTGGACTCGCATTCGGGAGGACCACGGTTCAATCCCGTCTCCGGCCATCCTGATTTAGGTTTTCCGTGATTTCCCTAAATCGCTTCAGGCACATGCCGGGATGGTTCCTTTGAAAGGGCACGGCCGATTTCCTTCCCAATCCTTCCCTAACCCTAGCTTTCGCTCCGTCTCTAATGACCTCGTTGTCGACGGGACGTTAAACACTAACCACCACCACCACCACCACCACCACCACCACCACAATCAAACTAGTAATACACAAATAGTCTAGACAGGCAAGGGTTAAATGGAGTGTACTGACAGACATCTCTTGCATACACTTATTGAGGTCATAAACGGTGCCCGTATTAAACCCCTGCAATGTGAGTTAAAAGCTTGGAGAGTTGCTCTATCCATTGATACCTTTCTGTATGTCTTGTAGTTTACGCAATGCTGTATTTAGAAATCACGAGGTACTTATGAAACACCCAGTAAATACTGAACGTCCTCAGTGCTGTAAGACCCACTGAGGGCTGTTCAACTTCAGTCGGACACTGTACAATCATTTCCTGTTGAAGGGATAGATAAAGTGGTGATCATTAGTCACTACTCTCTGTCACTGGATGTAACCACGATGCATACTGTCTCATGAGTGGTTAGAAGGTATTATTTGTATCGTTATCTTAAAATGCTATTTTCTGATTATGTTTATTATAATCACTCGATAATTTTAACATATGTTATTGAATATTACAAAAGGTTTTCAACACTGCACTCTATACGAGAAATATACAATTACAAACAAATAAACTTTGGTTTAAACGAAATAGTTTTTACATTTGTTACGTATATTTTAATGCTTAACGTTTGTATCTCGAAAACACAAAATCATATTGCTTTCCAACAGTGGATCATTAGGAAACACTCACTTTCAAAGTGATGTGCAATGCATCGTTTGTAAAAAGAACTCCGACAATATATGCGTTGTTTCAACGCTACAGATAAGAAAACCATTTACAACGAAGACAAATTAAACTAAAAATAAAGATCAGTACCGTAATATCAAAAAGATAGTTCAGTGTTTAGTGTCTCACCGATGACGAGACTATTGGAGAGGAAACACAGGCTATGATTAGAAAGGGTTGGAGTAAGGAAATTGGGTGTGACTTTCCCATAGCAAGCATCCGGAGATATACACAAAATGATATAGGGAAATCACGCTGTCTCCCGAATGGCAGGCTACTCTCTTGAAACTGCGTAATTTATTTCGTTCAATCATGGCTACTTCCCTTTTAATATTTATCGTCAACAACTAAAAATTTCGATCCTTGTGACTGAATTTATTCACTTGTTGAAGAATTTAATAGAACGATCTTCGTTTTTTCCAAATTCCAGCAACTCGGACCACAATTTCGCTCAGAAGAGAGGAAGCTTAGGGTACCATTCCCTACAAGTATTATTGGTCTCAGTATGAAAGTAGTCTCGGTTGCAAAGTTATTTGACATCAGCGTTTCACTCTTCCACATTGTGTAACCCATTCGTTATAAAGCCATAAAAATGGAAAGTGGGCACACAAATAATTGGATACCTCTGGCTCCAGTTTTCATTCTATATGACTTTATGTCAAAGTAACTAGACTTTTGCGACCACTTTATATGGCTTTAGGTTGGACGGGTTACACATCCTGGTGCTTTTGCACAAAATGGCGGAACGCGTTACCGATATCAAATAAACTTGCAACCAAGACTTTGAGTTCGGAATAATTAAAAACGGTTGCCGTACCACTCTGCCACAATTGCATGGAAAAAAGTTACAGTATTGGTGTTCTGTCAAAGACTTATCGGATGTATTACATGTCTGACAAAATTTACCTTAGTAATTTCAAAATCTGACCACAAGTCCTTAGAAGATGCAATCACCATTTATAGTTGTAAATAAAAAAAAAATGTATCACAAAGAGCTGTCATCGTGCAAACTTGCTTGCAAACGTATTTTGTAGAGAAAAACTTTATTACTACTTCTGTATTTACAAATGAAGAAATTTTTTATGGTATTGAGGAAATATTCATCAGTTTTATAAAGTGGAGGAGACAGCAGCTGGTTTGCGTAAAGGGCTAGTTGGTATACAAGTTTTGTTCCATGCCACTGAGCGCTGTCATCGTGCTAGTTGGGAGTGTACATGAAGGTGTACCATGCACCCTGACTTCAGCCTGCTTGGAAGCGCCAAGGATGACGGACCACTGTTCCATCGTTTTTCTGACTGATGAGTAGATTGTTTAGTTGTAAATTTTTTCTGGTAGATTGAATCGAGGAATTACTGATGTCGGTTTTCGAAAGAGCGGTTAACTGTGGTTGGATGCATAGATCATAATCTTCTGTTACTTTTGTTGGGGGTTGTGTGGTATCCATTTCGTTTTTGATTTTGCCGTGGGGCTAGTTGGCATAATGGGGTTGGTTGGCGTATCAATAACAACTCGCCCCCACATCTACAGCAACTAAACCCCCAAATACTGTTCATTGAAAAGATACAATTTCCGTAAATATTAAATAATAACCCCAGAATAAATTTGTCCTTTCCTCCGCAGCCAGGCCACGATAGCAGTACAGCCATGGCCGAAAAAGGTTTACTGCTATTCTAATAGAGAATCCCATCAAAGAGGGAATCGTAGCTGAAACGGCCAGTAATAAGAAAATGCCATCAACAACCAAACAGTTCGGTTTGGCTATGATCTAAAAGTCGGAACACTGGAGCTTTCCACAAAACGTCTATCTGAATTTTCTTCTACCGATTTTGACGATGGCGTACCAGATACTATGTCGTAACTGATGACAGCTTGATCTTGCTTAATGACTTTTCAGAGGCTGAAGAACCTCTGCATGCGAAGGAGAGACCGGTCCCATGACTTCTGAAAAACTCCTAAAAGATGCCAACGGGTCACATCGAACAAGACCAACAACTATTTCCCCATAATGTCAGTGGCCTGCTGATCACGATGAATTCCGTGTAAATCTCTACACACAAGAAAAGAGTAAAGTTTTTAAGTATCGTGTTACAGAAGATTGAATGGGCAAATGGAGGTAATAATGATTTGGTAGTGGGCGCATTGGCGTAGGAAAGAGCTTTACTGTCTAAATTACCTAACGGAAGAAGTAGGTCGATATGATACGTACTGAGACATCAAGGAAGTGTGATGGTTAGTAAGAGATCAAGATTTGCGATAGTAAGTTAGTTCAAAAATGGCTCTGAGCACAATGGGACTTAACATCTATGGTCATCAGTCCCCTAGAACTTAGAACTACTTAGACCTAACTAACCTAAGGACATCACACAACACCCAGTCATCACGGGGCAGAGAAAATCCCTGATCCCGCCGGGAATCGAACCCGGGAACCCGGGTGCGGGAAGCGAGAACGCTACCGCACGACCACGAGTTTCAGACAGTAAGTTAGTTGAGAAGGATGCAGAGTGGAATTGTTACGTCAAGATGAACAGACGCACACAGGATAGGCTTGTGTGGACGGGTACATCAACCAGTCTTCTGACAGATGAACACAGCAGGAACACAACAACAACAACAACAAAAACAACAACAAGGAAAACACCTTCATCGTCTTGACAGGGATTTGGCATGATCCAACCCTGTAATCAATCTTTAGCTCCATGAGCCCATGTTCAGAAAGCATCTCGAGAGTACGGATCATTGGTGAGGAAGAGTAGTTTCTATGAGGCGTGTCGAGTAAATGGTCTCCAGGCTTCGGAGAACGTGCAGACGCCGATGACATGAGGTGGCAGCTGGTGTGTAGCGCTGGCCACCGTCCAGCCTAGCAGAACCCAACAATAAATGGGCGACATCAGTCAGTAGCTGTGTCGTAACAGGTGCCCTCCACGCTGGCTGGCAAGCTAATGGGACGGTTCATGCCGTCTCCACTATCGACCCGCGTTTACTTTTGCTGTGGCGCTAAGCAATACAGTCATTCTTGTATGGCAGGTGGGCGCAGCAGCTGGCACGCCACTTGACAGTATGCGGCACTTCTCATGCCACAGACCAGAAGTGATCGATGTCAAGACTGAGGTACATCTCGATTACAGTTTACGCATGTAACACGTATTTCATTAATTGCTTTTAACAGTATCGCAGTGCCTGTGTTTCTACAATGTACTCTGCAATATCTTTCTGACATTTACGCATTTCTGAAGAAACACGCACTGCTGCGAGGAAAAATCCAGACACTGCAATTTAACATTTCATGCCAAGACAGGGCCGCGACAATAATCGCAAGAGTCTCCCTGTGCGTGAATCACATACCGGGTGATCAAAAAGTCAGTATAATTTGAAAACTTAATAAACCACTGAATAATGTAGATAGAGAGGTATAAAAGGAGCTGCCGGCCGAAGTGGCCGAGCGGTTCTAGGCGCTACAGTCAGGAACCGCGCGACCGCTACGGTCGCAGGTTCGAATCCTGCCTCGGGCATGGATGTGTGTATTGTCCTTAGGTTTAAGTAGTTCTTGGTCCTAGGGGACTGATGACCTCAAAGTTAAGTTCCATAGCGCTCAGAGCCATTTGAACCATTAAAGGAGCTGCAATGAGAGAGAGAATCAGATGCGCCAGCACTCGCTGCATGTTGACGTTACTTGAAAAGGCGCTTTTAGTGAAGCTGTATTATCAGACGCGTGAAAGATCTCTTGCGCGCGTCGTTTGGTGATGATCGTGTGCTTAGCCACCACTTTCGTCATGATTGTCCTCCCACGTCCCCAGACCTCAGTCCGTGCGATTATTGTCTTTGTGGTTACCTGAAGTCGCAAGTGTGTCGTGATCGACCGACATCTCTATGGATGCTGAGAGAAAACATCCGACGCCAGTGCCTCACCATAACTCCGGACATTCTTTACAGTGCTGTTCACAACATTATTCCTCGACCACACCTTTTGTTGAGGAATGATGGTGGGCATATTGAGCATTTCCTCTAAAGAACATCATCTTTGGATTGTCTTACTTTGTTATGCTTATTATTGCTATTCTGATCAGATGAAGCGCCATCTGTAGGAGTTTTTTTTTGAACTTTTGTATTTATTTCGTTCTAATAAAACTCTGTCATTCCAAGCATGTATGTCAACTTGTACCTCTCTATCTACATTATTCCGTGATTTATTCAGTTTTCAAATTTAGACTAACTTTTTGATCACCCGCTAAATTGTGCGAGTACGGCATGTAGAGACACGGTAGCATATCGGTCCAGGAGGCGGGCTATGATGGCTGAGGCGCTTAGGGTGACCGACCACTCGCGTAAAGCCAGAGATCCGGTTGCGATACAGCTGAGACACAAATTTTCACTGTCACCGATACACTGTACAGCTGGAGTCTCATCATACTCGCAAACGCGAGTACCTTTCTTCTACTTTCAACATTGCATAATTGGTTTCACGGTAATATGCGTTTAAAATTGTCTTAACAAAAGACATTCTGCCTTTTGTATCCCACCTGGAAGGCGGCGCGTGGGTTTGTTCCTGTGAACTGAAGGGTAGGCTGAATGTAGGCAGTGAGTAGGAGCAGGAAAAGGTGAAAATCTCTCGGTACTGCTCTTAAAAATGGTTTTACTATATCACAATAATAACTGAATACATAACTTTGCACTAATGTGAGAAGCCTTAGACCCGTCGTAAGTAGTACATAGTCTCAATAGCAAGCGAAGTGTCCCTTTTTTAAACACGTCATAAAAATAATGATTGTATCTTAGTTAGATGCAATATAATGTCGTTTGCAGAAGACTGTGAATATTGATGTATTTTTGAAATGTAAACCAGACTCAAATGTACATTAAATCTATAATTAGTATACTGCATGTACGGTTGTTCATACCTGACGAACCGATTTGGAATGAACTGCAGCGACGCAAGGTCATTAACAATCAGGACTATATCAACAAAAGTGAACAAGATAAGTAGCATTTTGCTATACAAAAGAATCAATATTTCACCGTTTTCTTCGGAAGCAATTAGAAGCCAAACACAAACTCAGCTGTTTTTCGTCAATATAATTAAATAATTCATAGTTGGCTGGTACAAACTCAAGATATTTGTGATCCACCATGCTCTGGACTTTTCGTCCGAGACATGGCATTAAATTAGTCATTTTCCGTGAACTTCACGGAGAGGTATTCTCCGAGATGTGTAAACAACTCAAGGATGTCCCTCCTACTTGAATTTTAATTAAATGACTTGAAATGTAATATTATTGTGTAGCATAGCTAATATTAATATGTATAGTTGTGGGAATATGGTTGTCCCTTGAGCAAAAACAAATTCCTCTTTAACACCCCTCATGTTTCAGTGCAGTTTCACCATCATCTGTGGGTTCACGTGTTCCGCCATACTGGAGGAAAAGGTGAATATCCAGCTGAATATCTCATAAACAGTGACACAGTGCATGTTAGAAAGTGCAGTTTGCATAGAAGTATGAAAACGGGGAAACGACAAAAAAAGATGAACTGGTACAAGATGCCAGGAGCACAGAAAACTGCAGAACCACACTAACATCAGCATGTGAATAAAATGAATTCACTAACGTCAGTGTATGAGTGTTAAAGAATTTATTTTTGTTCATGGGAGAACCATATCCCGATAATTATACATTCGAAAGCGAACACGGGCAACACGTGTGCTTCAGCCAAAAGATAATTACCGGCACGAGCTTTTGTGATGAATTGTAATAGTTGGAATAACTCTATAGTACACTCTTGGAAATGGAAAAAAGAACACATTGACACCGATGTGTCAGACCCACCATACTTGCTCCGGACACTGCGAGAGGGCTGTACAAGCAATGATCACACGCACGGCACAGCGGACACACCAGGAACCGCAGTGTTGGCCGTCGAATGGCGCTAGCTGCGCAGCGTTTGTGCACCGCCGCCGTCAGTGTCAGCCAGTTTGCCGTGGCACACGGAGCTCCATCGCAGTCTTTAACACTGGTAGCATGCCGCGACAGCGTGGACGTGAACCGTATGTGTAGTTGACGGACTTTGAGCGAGGGCGTATAGTGGGCATGCGGGAGGCCGGGTGGACGTACCGCCGAATTGCTCAACACGTGGGGCGTGAGGTCTCCACAGTACATCGATGTTGTCGCCAGTGGTCGGCGGAAGGTGCACGTGCCCGTCGACCTGGGACCGTACCGCAGCGACGCACGGATACACACCAAGACCGTAGGATCCTAGGCAGTGCCGCAGGGGACCGCACCGCCACTTCCCAGCAAATTAGGGACACTGTTGCTCCTGGGGTATCGGCGAGGACCATTCGCAACCGTCTCCATGAAGCTGGGCTACGGTCCCGCACACCGTTAGGCCGTCTTCCGCTCACGCCCCAACATCGTGCAGCCCGCCTCCAGTGGTGTCGCGACAGGCGTGAATGGAGGGACGAATGGAAACGTGTCGTCCTCAGCGATGAGAGTCGCTTCTGCCTTGGTGCCAATGATGGTCGTATGCGTGTTTGGCGCCATGCAGGTGAGCGCCACAATCAGGACTGCATACGACCGAGGCACACAGGGCCAACACCCGGCATCATGGTGTGGGGAGCGATCTCCTACACTGGCCGTACACCTCTGGTGATCGTTGAGGGGACACTGAATAGTGCACGGTACATCCAAACCGTCATCGAACCCATCGTTCTACCATTCCTAGACCGGCAAGGGAACTTGCTGTTCCAACAGGACAATGCACGTCCGCATGTATCCCTGCCTCCCAACGTGCTCTAGAAGGTGTAAGCCAACTACCCTGGCCAGCAAGATCGCCGGATCTGTCCCCCATTGAGCATGTTTGGGACTGGATGAAGCGTCGTCTCACGCGGTCTGCACGTCCAGCACGAACGCTGGTCCAACTGAGGCGCCAGGTGGAAATTGCATGGCAAGCCTTTCCACAGGACTACATCCAGCATCTCTACGATCGTCTCCATGGGAGAATAGCAGCCTGCATTGCTGCGAAAGGTGGATATACACTGTACTAGTGCCGACATTGTGCATGCTCTGTTGCCTGTGTCTATGTGCCTGTGGTTCTGTCAGTGTGATCATGTGATGTATCTGACCCCAGGAATGTGTCAATAAAGTTTCCCCTTCCTGGGACAATGAATTCACGGTGTTCTTATTTCAATTTCCAGGAGTGTATGTTCTTAAAATCAGTCTTAAGCGCTTGACGTTACTCGCAACTTACATATATTTAAGTGCGTATAACTTCTCTCGGATAAAATTCCAAGCTTTCGATGATATCCACTATCACCTTCGTCATGGACTAAAAGTGAACTGACGAGGTTCCCTCTTTTATACCCACAGAACGGCGTCCTATTGTCCGGATTACGTCACGATGGCGCGCACAGAGGTGGCGCACCCTACGTCCATTGATTTGTTGATCATTTGAATGGTACACATCCCAGCATAAGATTTTCATTGCAGGCGGAAAAGGATGAGAAGTTACCTTTCTTAGCTATGTTGGTCGAACGGAAATCAGATGAACAAGTCGCCCATTCTGTGTACAGAAAATCGACGCATACAGATTTGTATCTTATTGGGAATAGTTTTCACCATCCAGCTCAGAAGAGAGCTATGCTCAACAGCTTAGTACACCGAGCCCGAACTATTACGGACATGCATCACCTCCGTTCCTACATTAAGCATCTGAAGACTGTGTTCAGAAGCAATGGGTATTTTGTCTGTGACAACAGGCTTCCATTCCATTGTAGAACAACTAGCAAAATAGATAGTCCCAAACAGCAGAAGAACCAGACCAACCTTCCGGCTTCACATGGACAAAATAAAAGAAATGTTGCGACACATTAAAGAAAATTTCGACCTGAGAGCGCCGGGATTTGATAACCTTTCATTGCAAGTGTGGCAAGAGTTACGTAGGCTAGTCTATACGAACGGCTGCCGATCATTGAGTCAAGCATCAATGTCACCTCAAATATGGGCATTTGGGTAAATCAGCGGTGGCAGAGCACAGCCTGTTAAATGGTTGGTTCGTTGGTTGGGGAAGGAGACCAGACAGAGTGGTCAATGGTCTCACAACCTGTTAAATAAGCCAAAATTTTCTTTCAGAATCACTGTTCCCACTTCAAACTACTGGGACTGTGGTACTCCTGAGTGTGGCCGCCAGTATTTTATTTTGCGAGAAATTCGTCTTGTCGCAGCTTGATACACGCGAAGAAGCATATGGTACAAAAGTGGGGTGAGATAAAAGCGACAGATGGTACAGTACGTACCAGTCCCGTAGGAGAGTCCGCCAGTTGTACTGAACTTGCTCCTGATTGGTCGGAACATTAGGGTGCTAGGCGCCAAAACGCCTAACTTCGCCTATTAATTATTTATATACTTTCGTTGTATTTAAACAGTTTTTAGTATGAAAATCTCCCATCGTTTGCCTACGAGACTTTCGTTTTTATTTATTAAATGTCGCTACTTAGCAGAAACATAAGAGTAACGATGTTGCAACCGAAGTGCTTCGGAC
Source organism: Schistocerca gregaria (assembly GCF_023897955.1). NCBI lineage: Eukaryota > Metazoa > Arthropoda > Insecta > Orthoptera > Acrididae > Schistocerca > Schistocerca gregaria. The sequence goes on from NC_064923.1 coordinate 787,698,451, forward strand.
ACTTCCGGGACGCTCTGGCGCGCCTGCGGGACGAAGTACTTCGGGTGTGGTAGTCACTCTGTTTCGGGGGTTCTTCAGAGCCGGACACTTACCTGTGTTTCGGGCTCAGATGTCATACCGTATAATTAAGAAAACTATGTCGAGTGTTGTAAAAGGTAATGTGAAATGTGTGAATATTTAAATAATAACCAAACGGGAAATACACTACAGGCCATTAAAATTGCTACACAACGAGGATGGCGTGCTACAGACGCGAAATTTAACCGACAGGAAGAAGATGCTGTGATATGCAAATGAATCTCTTTTCAGAGCATTCACACAAGGTTGGCGCCGGTGGCGACACCTACAACGTGCTGATGTGAGGAAAGTTTCCAACCGATTTCTCATACACAAACAGCAGTTGAACGGCGTTGCCTGGCGAAACGTTGTGATGCCTCGTGGAAGGAGGCGAAATGTGTACCATCACGTCCCCGACTTTGATAAAGGTCGGATTGTAGCCTATCGCGACTGCGGTTTATCGTACCGCGACATTCCTGCTCGCGTTGGTGGGGATCCAACGACTGTTAGCAGAATATGGAATCGCTGAGTTCAGGAGGGTAATGTGAACGCCGAGCTGGATCCCAACGGCCTCGTATCATCACCAGTCGAGATGACAGGCATCTTATCCGCATGGCAGTAACGGATCGTGCAGCCACGTCTCGATTCCTGAGTCAACTGATTGGGACATTTGCAAGACAACAACCATCTGCACGAACAGTTCGTCGACGTATGCAGCAGCATGGACTATCAGCTCGGAGACGGTGGCTGCAGTTACCCCTGCATCACAGACAGGAGCGCCTGCGATGGTGTACGCAACGATGAATCTGGGTGCACGAATGGCAAGCCGTCATTTTTTCGGATGAATCCAAGTTCTGTTTATAGCAACATGATGGTCGCATCCGTGTTTGGCGACATCGCGGTGAACGCACATTGGAAGCGTGTATTCGTCATCGCCATACTGAAGTATCACCCGGTGTGATTGTATGGGGTGCCATTGGATACACGTCTCGGTCACCTCTTATTCGGATTGGCGGCACTTTGATCAGTGGACGTTACATTTCAGATGTGTTACGACCCGAGGCTCTACCCTTCATTCGAACCCTGCGAAACATTTCATTTTAGCGGGATAATGCACGACCACGTGTTGCAGGTCCTGTACTGGCCTTTCTGGATACAGAAAATGTTCTATTGCTGCCATGGCCAGCACATTCTCCAGATCTCTCATCAATTGAAAAAATATGGTCAATGGTGGCCGAGCAACTGGCTCGTCATAATACGCCAGTGACTACTCTTGATGAACTGTGGTATCGTGTTGAAGCTGCATGGGCAGCTGTACCTGTACACGCTATCCGAGCTCGGTTTGACTCAATGCCTAGACATATCAAGGCCGTTATTACGGCCAGAGGGGTTGTTCTGGGTGCTGATTTGTCAGGATCTAAGCACCCAAATTGTGTGACTCTTTAATCACATGTCATTTCTAGTATAATATATTTGTCCAATGAATACCCGTTTATCATCTGCATTTCTTCTTGGTGTCGCAATTTTAATGGCTAGTAGGGTATTAATGAGAATTTCCGTCTATCATCATTGTCCGTACCACAGATCCTGCCCTCTGTAGATACTGAGATTAACCTAGACAAGTGGCACATGTTCAAGTTAGCAGTGTCTCAGCGCCCGCAGAAGAAGATCCCATGACCGACGAGCTGTCTTCTGCGCTGGGGACACAACTTTAGAAGTCAACAGGTTGGTGGATAGAACGGTTAGAGGCTATTATTTAGTCTCTCCTCATATCTCCAGCTTCCAGATCTGACTTACAAAGCACATATAATTTGTATGACTCTGTGACCAGGGTAGCTTTTGAAATCAGACTCCCTGAAAACAACCGGCTGGGTGCTTAGCAATGCATGGAAGCGAGCACTTGACAAGGAAAAAATACAGAGAAATACTTCTCGCAAGACACCACCTGATGCGATGGATAGCACAAGCAAGATCTGTGAACGCAGGGCACGACACCTCTATCCCCACCATCAGGACGTAGTCTAGGCAATCGGATGTCATATTGTGGGTATAAAAGAGAGAACCTCGTCCGTTCACGACAGTTAGTTTCAGTCCCTGATGAAGATACCGGAGAATAACATCGAAAGCTTGAAATTGTATGCGAATTTGGCGCTGTAAGTGAAGCGAGAAATTATTATGCAAGGACTCCTCTGAGGAAAACGTGTAGCCAGACATTTAACATCAACTTTCGGGCATGCTTCCGAGATATTATTAATTCTTGTTCCGATATTTTCCCTGAAAACTTTTCGCCCTGCACACGTTACTCAAGAGTAATAGCAAGATTAGTCTTCAGTGTTGTCAAAAGTAATTTAAAAATCAGGCAAGCGACTCATCTTCAGAATGGCTGAAAAATTATCACTCGAAACAGGATAAAAAATCAATAATATCCTGGACGCATGTCCTTAAGTTGATGGAATGTTCAACATGTTCTTAGGGGTTGTTGAATACATGTGTAATTCGTTTACCTAGCTCGTTACAGCCCTTCCAATAAGCAGCTCACATCATGGCTTATAGCCACAAGCCGTAGCTCAGTATCAAAATATTTTCATTGTTTATAATTTCTGCTTTGTTGATACGTCATTTATCAAGGTAGATATACAGCATTAAGTTGAAGATTTTTTTATAATTCGTCTTGTGCTGTAGAGAATAAACTACATTGTACGTAATATTCTCGCTAACTATTGAAAATAAATTTTCACAGTTAAATACGCTTTAATGAAATTCTTTCAGAGCTTAAGTGCCGTGAATCTGTTCATTCACCACTAGCTTTCTTCTGAGTGTTCTTCAGCCATGATAACTGACCGTTGGTGTCATGTCTCTTGCACAGCAGTACTACTCCCGTGGTACTCTATCGATATCGTTAAAGCGAGGAAGAGCTGTACCAGATGTGTTTTAAAGGCCGGGGGTACAATAGTGGATTGGGGTGGGGGCTTAGATCTTCATGCTCGTTTCCTATTTTAGCTGCGAAGATGGAGTGAAAAATTTCTCGTTTAGCCCGGACCAGCGGCTATTTGTGTAGTCATTGGAACATCTGTGTTGCTACAGGTATATTCATCATCTACATCTACTTCGTACTCCGCAAGCCACCTAACGATGTGTGACGGAGAGTAATTTCGGTACCACTATCTCATCCCTCCAACCGTGTTCCGCTCGCGAATAGTGCGCGGGAAGAACACAACGTCTCTTTTTTATTGTAATGTCTGACAGTGGAGTTTGTTTAGCATCTCCGTAACGCTCTTTCGCCAGTTTAATGATCCTGTGACGAAACGCATCGCTCTTTGTTGGATCTGCTCTATCTCCTCTATCAGTCTTCCTGATAGGGACCCCAGATAGATAAACAATACTCAAGAATCGAGCCTTATAAGCCACTACTTTCGTGGTCGAATTACATTTTCTTAAGATTCTTCTGATGAATCTGAGTCAGTTGTCTGCTTTTCCCACTGTCGGTTTTATATGGTCATTCCACTTAAGTTCACTCGAGATAGTTACACCTGGATATTTTATAGCAGACGCTATCTCCAGCTGTCATCAATATTGTATCCGTACAGTAGTGGATTTGTTTTCCCATATATGCGTCATATGTTACATTTATTTACGCTCAGGGTCAACTGCCAGAGTCTGCTCCATTCATCAATTCTCTGCAGGACGTTCTGCAAATTCTTGCTATCTTCTGGCGTTGCTACTTTGGTATAAGGAAATGCATCACCTGCGAATAGCCTTAAAGAACATCCGACACTTTCAACTAGATCATTTATACATACACTCCTGGAAATGGAAAAAAGAACACATTGACACCGGTGTGTCAGACCCACCATACTTGCTCCGGACACTGCGAGAGGGCTGTACAAGCAATGATCACACGCACGGCACAGCGGACACACCAGGAACCGAGGTGTTGGCCGTCGAATGGCGCTAGCTGAGCAGCATTTGTGCACCGCCGCCGTCAGTGTCAGCCAGTTTGCCGTGGCATACGGAGCTCCATCGCAGTCTTTAACACTGGTAGCATGCCGCGACAGCGTGGACGTGAACCGTATGTGCAGTTGACGGACTTTGAGCGAGGGCGTATAGTGGGCATGCGGGAGGCCGGGTGGACGTACCGCCGAATTGCTCAACACGTGGAGCGTGAGATCTCCACAGTACATCGATGTTGTCGCCAGTGGTCGGCGGAAGGTGCACGTGCCCGTCGACCTGGGACAGGACCGCAGCGACGCACGGATGCACGCCAAGACCGTAGGATCCTACACAGTGCCGTAGGGGACCGCACCGCCACTTCCCAGCAAATTAGGGACACTGTTGCTCCTGGGGTATCGGCGAGGACCATTCGCAACCGTCTCCATGAAGCTGGGCTACGGTCCCGCACACCGTTAGGCCGTCTTCCGCTCACGCCCCAACATCATGCAGCCCGCCTCCAGTGGTGTCGCGACAGGCGTGAATGGAGGGACGAATGGAGACGTGTCGTCTTCAGCGATGAGAGTCGCTTCTGCCTTGGTGCCAATGATGGTCGTATGCGTGTTTGGAACCGTGCAGGTGAGCGCCACAATCAGGACTGCATACGACCGAGGCACACAGGGCCAACACCCGGCATCATGGTGTGGGGAGCGATCTCCTACACTGGCTGTACACCTCTGGTGATCGTCGAGGGGACTCTGAATAATGCACGGTACATCCAAACCGTCATCGAACCCATCGCTCTACCATTCCTAGACCGGCAAGGGAAATTGCTGTTCCAACAGGACAATGCACGTCCGCTTGTATCCCGTGCCACCCAACATGCTCTAGAAGGTGTAAGTCAACTAACCTGGCCAGCAAGATCTCCGGATCTGTCCCCCATTGAGCATGTTTGGGACTGGATGAAGCGTCGTCTCACGCGGTCTGCACGTCCAGCACGAACGCTGGTCCAACTGAGGCGCCAGGTGGAAATGGCATGGCAAGCCGTTCCACAGGACTACATCCAGCATCTCTACGATCGTCTCCATGGGAGAATAGCAGCCTGCATTGCTGCGGAAGCTGGATATACAGTGTACTAGTGCCGACATTGTGCATGCTCTGTTGCCTGTGTCTATGTGCCTGTGGTTCTGTCAGTGTGATCATGTGATGTATCTGACCCCAGGAATGTGTCAATAAAGTTTCCCCTTCCTGGGACAATGAATTCACGGTGTTCTTACTTCAATTTCCAGGAGTGTATATTGTGAACAGCAACGGCCCTATCACACTTTCCTGTGGTACTCCGAACATTACCTTTACATCTGTCGATTTAGTTCCGTTGAGAGCGTCGTGTTGAGTTCTATGTGCAATGAAGTCTTGAATCCAATCGCAGGTCTGCTCCGATACCCCGTAAGCTCGTATTTTTTTCATTAAACGACAATGCGGGATGGTGTCAAACGCCTTACTGAAATCAAGGAACACGGCATAACCTGAGCGTCGTTATCCACTGCGCTGTGGATTCCATGGAGGAACAGAGCGAGCTGAGTTTCGCAGGATCTCTGTTTGCGGAATCTATGTTGATTTTTATAGTGGATCTGTTCATTTTCCAAGAACGTCACAATTCTTGACCATAAAACATGTTCCCTAATTCTGAAACAGATTGACGTCAACGATATAGTTATATAATTGCGTGGATCTGTCTTATAGGCTTTCTTAAAAACGGGAATGACCTGCGCTTTTTTTCCAGTAGTTCGGAACCTTTCGTTGCTCAAGCGATCTACGATAAATTACTGCTAGAAGGGGAGCAAGTTATTTCGCATAATCTTTATGGAATCTTGTAGGTACTTCATCTGGTCCTGATACCTTTCCACTACTAAGCGATTGTAGCTGCTTTTCAGTTCCACGATCGTTAACCCAATATCTGCCATTTCGAGTTCGTACGACGATTGTAAGGAGGCACAGTGTCACGATCTTCCGTGGAGAAACAACTTCGAAGACCGATTTCAGTAATTCTGCCTTCTCTCTGTTACCTTCTGTTTCGGTGCCAGTGCGGTCGCTGAGAGAATGAATAGATAATTTTGATCCACTTACTGATTTTACATACGACCAAAATCTCTTAGGGTTTTTACTCAGGTCGGTTGACAACGTCTTACTTTCAAACTCATTCAAAACTTCTCTCATTGCTCTCCTCATGCTTATTTTCGCTTCGTTCAGTTTTTGTTTATCAGCTAGGTTTTTACTTCTCTTGAATCTGAGATGAAGTGCTCCTTGATTATGTAGCGCTTTTCTAACATAGCTATTAAACCGTGGTGGATCTTTGCCATCCCTTAAAAACCTTACTCGGAACATGCTTGTCTAGGGCATATTGAACTATGTCTTCGATTTTTTTCCATTTGCTCTCTACATCTTCGTCTTCATCACAGAATATTTGATGTTGACTGCTGAGATATCCTGAAATTTGTATCCTGTCACCCTTGCTGAGCAATATAACTGCCTAGCTTTCTTAACATTCGTGGTAAGACCCGCCGTCATAGATGCGGTCACAGCCTTATGATCACTGATACCTTCCTCTACGTTAACTAATTCGATCAGTTCAGGTCTGCTTGTTGCCAGTAGGTCTACGACGTCAGCCTCTCGAGTTGGTTTTCTATCTGCTCAAGGTAATTTTAGGACAAGACATTCAGAACAATTCCATACGATTCCCTGTCTCTGGCACCAGTTTTGATGGAATAACACTCCCAATCTACACCTAGAAAATTGAAGTCACCCTCTATTACAACGGTATGATCAGGAAAATTACTAATGATATTCTACAAGTTCGGTCCGAAGCGCTCTACAACTACAGATCCTGACCCCGGTGGTGTATAAAAACATCTGATCACCGTTTTTGACCGTTCTTTGATACTCAGTTCCCCCAGATTAACTCACATTCGGAATCATTGATAACCTCGCTAGATTTTGACGATTTTTATACTGCAATAAACATGCCGCCACCATTAGCGACTAATTTATCCTTCAGATATACATTCCAAACAGAACTTAGGATTTTGTTGTTATTGACGTCTGGTTTCAACCAGCTTTCTGTTCCCAATACTACCTGTGCATTATGACCTTCAGTAAGCGATACTTATTCTAGGACCTTTCTTTGGATACTCCTGCAGTTTACTGGTATCATATTAATCTTTTCTATCTCTGATCTGCGAGGACCAAGATTCTCTGAGGTTGCTGTGGCTGACTTATAGGCAAATCGTCTTTGCTCTCAAGGCAGGAGTTCTCTAAAAAAAAATAAAGCCCCATGTGCACGTCACACGTACTCCGCTACCCTGGTAGCCGCTTCCTGCGTGTAGTGCACGCCTGACCTATTAAGGAGAACACTCCAACTCTGGACCCGACCCGATAGCGGAGGTCGAGAAATTCACATCCGATACCGTCACAGAGTCGTGTGAGCCTCCGGATTAGTCCTTCCACTCTGCTCCAAACCTGAGAACAGCGATCAACTCTGAGTATGATGCTACAAATAGACAGCGTGCACCCCTCGTGCGTTGCTAGTTGCTTTCACAAAATCAGCCACCCACCGAAAGGAGCCGAGGATGGCCTCAGATCCCAAGCGGTAGGCGTCATTCGTGCAAACATGCGCCACTACATGCAGCCGGTTGCACCCAGTGCGCTCGATAGCGGCCTGCATGGCCTCCTCCATATCACTGATGGTATCTCCCTGTAAACATACCGAATGTACACTGGAACTGTTTCCCGCCTTGCCTGCTATATCCTTGAGGGGCTTCATCACACACCTAACATTGGAGCCTCCATACGAACCCCCTCTATTTGTCTGGACTGGGCAGGAAAATCGACCGCTAGCCCAACAGGAGAGGCATCCCGCACTGGCTCAGAGTTACAGTCAGCCTTGGGAACACCTCCTACCTGCTGCTAAGACGCAGCGAGCCAGCCGCAGGGCCTGCTCCCCCTTTCGCCTTCCGCCCAGTAACACGCGAACCCACCACTGTCTCCCACCCACGCTCGAGTGAAGACGGACCAGTCAGATGTTCCTTTCCAGAAGCCGCAGTAACGTCCGGATCACCAGGGGAAACCAGTGGCACCAAAGGTGTGGCACGTCTCGTCACTGGCGACCGAACGTCACCGCAACTTCGGGCACACTTGTCGACGGTAGCCAACGCAGCAGTGTCCACTCACAACAAGCACAGTCCCTACCCGTATCTTACTGTGTATAAAATAGATATAAGGCCTCCAATAGCGCTACTTTGTTTGAAAATATACCAAAGGAGAATAAAGTAACACTAAAAGTTGCTGTGCAGATTTCTCACTGTACTCTGGGAGCGCAACTGAAGTTGATGTAATTACACATACCTGTTACTAGAAATCAATTTTGCCAAAAAGTTACTGCACGAGACAGATACAGTATATTAGAGCTGACAAGTTACTACATTTTCACTCAGTTTGGGTGCATAGATCCTGAGAAATGAGTACCCAGAACAACCACCTCCGGCCGTAATAACGGCCTTGATACGCATGGTCACTGAGTCAAACAGAGCTTGGATGGCGTGTACAGGTACAGTTGCCCATGCAGCTTCAACACGATACCACAGTTCATCAAAAGTAGTGACTGGCGTATTATGACGAGCCAGTTGCTCGGCCACCATTGGCCAGACGTTTTCAGTTGGCGAGAGATCTGGAGAACGTGCTGGCCAGGGAAGCAGTCGACCATTTCCTGTGTGCACAAAGGCCCTAGAGGACCTGCAACATGCGGTGGCGCATTATCCTGCTGAAAAGTAGGGTATCACAGGGATCGAATGAAGGGTAGAGGCTCGGATCGTAACACATCTGAAATGTAACGTCCATAGTTCAAAGGGCGGTCAATGCGAACAATAGGTGACCGAGACGTGATACGCCAGTATGGCGATGACGAATACATGCTTCCAATGTGCGTTCACCACGATGTCGCCAAACACGGATGTGGCCATCATGACGCTGTAAACAGAACGTGGATTCATCCGAAAAAATGACTGTTTGCCATTCGTGCACCCAGATTCGTCGTTGAGTACACCATCGCAGGCGCTCCTGTCTGTGATGCAGTGTCAAGGGTAACCGCAGCCACGGTCTCCGAGTTCATAGTCCATGCTGCTGCAAACGTCGTCGAACTGTTCGATCCGGTACAGCCGTGCGGATAAGATGCCTGTCACCTCGACTGCTAGTGATACGAGGCCATTGGGATCCAGCGCGGCGTTCCGTATTACCCTCCTGAACCCACCGATTCCATATTCTGCTATCAGTCATTGGATCTTGACCAACGCGAGCAGCAATGTCACGATACGATAAACCGCAAACGCGATAGGCTGCAATCCGACCTTTATCAAAGTCGGAAACGTGATGGGACGCATGTTTCCTCCTACACGAGGCATCACAACAACTTTTCACCAGGCAACACCGGTCAACTGCTGTTTGTGTATGAGAAATCGGTTGGAGACTTTCTTCATGTCAGCACGTTGTAGGTGTCGCCACCAACGCCTACCTTGTGTGAATGCTATGAAAAGCGAATCATTTGCATATCGCAGCATCTTCTTCCTGTCGGTTAAATTTTGCGTTTGTAGTAAGTCATCTTTGTGGTGTAGCAATTTTAATTGGCCAATAGTAAATTTTAAATAACTGTACTGTCCTCCATTCTGGAAACAGTGCAGTACCTCAACTCCCGCTGTCGTAAGCAAGATAAGACCTGTCTGGAAGACAGTCATTATTTACGTCCAACACTGTGAAGTCTGTACAAATAATAATGTTATTTGCATCATGGCAGCGACACCAGCAATCGTTACGTAACTGTCTCAAATGAAAAAGAGCCCACAGTTGCACTAATTATGTTTATTGTAAACCTTGACCATGATTTTAGCTACAATAATATAGCCTTCTTCAGAAGTCCTAAAAAGTGAACTAATATCTAGACCAGTAATACAATGTATACGCAAACTTACGTATGTGATAACATATTACTTACATAAGCTTTTAAAAATGAAAAATGTCTTAGCCCAGCGGCTGTGTCAACATCAATAAAATAAAAGAACTGTTGAAGTTACTTCCATGGTCGAGGTTTAGAATAACCATAATAAGTGGTACTGTGGGCTGTTTTTAATTCGAAACAAATAATGAGAGTTCCGGATTACAATTTCCACCATCCGATTTACTCTTCATGAAAAGTAATCCCTCAGTTTAGTAGCTAAGAATCTTCCATGCACTAAAAGTACTTGTTTTCTTTACAAGACATTGTAATGCACGAGCAGCAACTTTTGTTACACGCGCTTAGCGGAATTCTACAGTTGTCGATGTTAATCGACGTTCACCGCCAGTGCACTTCGAAAATATTTATATAATATCGTGAATTTATTGCACTGGAACGTGATACTAACAAGGAGAACAATGGCCGACTGCTGAATGAAGCGAGACACTGAATTAACGATACGTGTTATTTGCAGTTGGCAGCAGCCTGTGACAGACTGAAATAATATATTGAGAGGTCACGCGGGTTTAATACCTGCAGCGTTCCCAGTGGCGCACCGGTTCAGTGCTGATAATTCGCGAAGTGTATACAACCGAACAGCTATTAATTCTAGTTCATGTCGTTATCCAGCCAGATTTGCCACTGGACTGTGGATTTGTGGTATACGTTATGCAACAATTCGTCCTGGAACGTCAGTTCTTCACAATAACAGAAGTAAACGTTTCCGTGTATGACATGGAAGTGTCACGTTGTACATCATTAACTGTCTTTTCAAACTATTCGCTTATAACACTGATATGGTGGCACAAAAAGGAAAACGCATAAATATTCCGTCACATCGTGACAAGATCTCCTCCAGCAGGAGCGAACGCCACTTGGGATATAGAGAAATTTGAAGTTATGCGTACTACAAATCTAGAAAATGTGGTGCTGTTCTCTTACAGTATGATTGAGACATGGAAATAGGTAAAAGATAGTAAGAAACACGAAAACCTTAACCAGTTCATCGTGAGGCGAACAGGAGGTTTATATTTATTTGCAGGTAACTGGAAAACCGAATTTTATCCAAGTTCACAAATCAGATTTTAGTGACGAGACTGTGTCTCTACAGATAGCTACTGTATATCGCATCGGTAGGTCTAATTACAGACATATAAGCAGCAAACAGTAAAATATATGTAGGCAGAGAAAAAAATGCAAATTTTAGGGAATAAATATAGAAACACAAATCGCCATCACCGTGGTGGTAGAAGAAATAGCATGTAAACAGTTACCACGAACTGAGCATTTCATTGTAAAGAAATATCACATGCATATTTTGGGAAGTTTTCAGAAATTCTGTTTAAACTGCTGAAAACACACGCCATCAAAGTCAACAATGTTCTCAAAAATGTCTGACGGTGAATTAAAGGACAGCGCTATTCATGAACGTGAAAAATTTAATTTCAGAAAGAAGATCGCCTCTGTTCAGTACTGATATGCCTTTATTACATAAAGGGCTGTTCTCACTATCAACTTAGCGCTTAACATTTCTAGAGTGAATATTTGGTCTTCTTTGTTCATTAGTTTATTTTATGTCTGGTAAACTATAATTTCAGAACTTTCCACACTCTTAATGTTACACATAGCCAAACATACGTTCCACTGTATGAGCTATAGTAAAAATTGCTGTATTCCCATTATTATTGTGTTGCTTGAGCAAACTAAATTCAATTGACCAATGAAAGATGTTTCCATTTTCCTTCCAGTTTGCTACACAAAACGAACACACGTATTGGGCAATTGTTGTTCAGTTTGATTAACTAGATTTTATAAATTTGCAGATACAACTGGTTAAATGTATGTTCGTTGCCACAGGCATTTCAGATCTTAGGCTGTTTTCACGTAATAATCAATTAGCTGTAGCAATAGCTGTCATGTTATGAGTACATAAGTAAACAGGCCGTACAAAAGAGTGTTACAGTTTGTCCCTAACGGTCAGGACTACTGTTGAAATTTCATGGGAGATTAAAACAGTGTGTCGGTTCGTGACTGCAACATGGACCCTTGAGAAGTTATGAGTGCGGATTGATTTTTGAGTAATGTTTAGATAGCTCTGTCGGTAAAATTTTGCAAACGCCAAGGTTCTGAGTTCGAGTCCTCGCCTGGCTCACACTTTTAACCCTCGAAGAAGTTGCAGAATAGCGCACACTCCCGCTCCATAGTGAAATAATCATTCTGGATTACCACTGTTGGAGTAACTAGGGTCCAAAAACAGCAGTAGTTTAGGGAAGAGGAGGAAGAGATTAATATTTATCTGGCATTTGCCTTAAGTGATTTGGGCAAATCACGGAAAACCTAAATCAGGAAGGCCGCATGCAGGTTTGAACCGTCGTCCTCCCGAATACGAGTCCAGTGTGCTAAACGTTGCACTGACTCACTTGCTAATAGTTTACGAAAACGGAGGAAAGCATGGCTGATTTTGATCAGACTGGATTTGCAAACCTCATTTCTCCGCAATCTCCTTTTGCCCGGCTTATTGGAGCAACTCGACGTGGCATGGACTGAACAAGTCGATGGACGTCCCCTGTAGGAACAATGAGCCGTGCTGCCTCTCCAGCTATCCGAGTTACACAATTTTTGACGGTGCACTATTTCGTGCATGAACTGACCTCTCCATTATTTGACATAACTGTTCAATGTGGCTCATGTAGGACGATATGGGTGGTCAGATCCTTTGCTCTAACAGTCCAGAACGATCCTACCTCAATCGCGAACATTTGTGGCCCATTGTGGGGGGCATTGTCATACAAAATAAATTTATCGTTATTTGCGAACATGAAGTCCATGTAATTATCGATTCAGTTGGATCAGAAGCCTCAGTCCAGTATATGTAAACACAGCTCACGCCATTATGGAGCCGGCCGGCCGCGGTGATCTCGCGGTTCTAGGCGCGCAGTCCGGAACCGTGCGACTGCTACGGTCTTAGGTTCGAATCCTGCCTCGGGCATAGATGTGTGTGATGTCCTTAGGTTAGTTAGGTTTAAGCAGTTCTAAGTTCTAGGGGACTGATGACCACAGCAGTTGAGTCCCATAGTGCTCAGAGCCATTTGAACTATTATGGAGCCACAAGTAGCTCGCATGTTGCCTTGTTGACAACTTGGCTTTGTGGGGTAACCGGAAGAAGTGCTGCAGGCGATGTCATAGTGCTACCAAGAGCATTCGCATCTGTCGTCTGCTGACATAGCACATTAACGCAAAACTCTCCTAACGTATACCGAGCGAGGTGGCGCAGTGGTTAGCACACTGGACTCGCATTCGGGAGGACGACGGTTCAATCTCGTCTCCGGCCATCCTGATTTAGGTTTTCCGTGATTTCCCTAAATCGCTTCAGGTAAATGCCGGGATGGTTCCTTTGAAAGGACACGACCGATTTCCTTCCCAATCCTTCCATAACCCGAGCTTGAGCTCCGTCTTTAATGACCTCGTTGTCGACGGGACGTTAAACACTAACCACCACCACCACCGCCATCATCATCTCCTAACGTGTACATTCGTTGTTTCACACAGAGTTGTTCGTCTGTTAGCGCTGACAACGCTGCGCAGTTGTCGTTGCTCTCGCTCGTTAAGTGAAGGCTGTCGTCACTGCGCTGTCAGTGTTGAGAGGTAATGCCTGAAATTTGGTATTTTTGGCACACTTTCGACATTGTGAATCTTGGAATATTAATTTCCCTGACGATTGACGATATGGAAAGTGCCATGCAACTAGCTCCAACTGCCATTCTGCGTTCAAAGTATTTTTTTTTTAATGGCTCTGAGCACTACGGGACTCAACTGCTGTGGTCATTAGTCCCCTAGAACTTAGAACCACTTAAACCTAACTAACCTAAGGACATCACACACATCCATGCCCGAGGCAGGACTCGAACCTGCGACCGTAGCAGTCGCACGGTTCCGGACTGCGCGCCTAGAACTGCGAGACCACCGCGGCCGGCGCCAAAGTCTGTTAATTCCCGTCATGTGGCCATGATCACGTTGGAAACCTTTTCTTGTGAATCACCTGAGTACAAATAGCAGCTGAACCAATCCACTGCCCTTTTATTCCTTGTGTACGCGAAACCACCTACGTCTCTATATGTGCATATTGCTATCCCATGAATTTTGTCAGGTGAACGTATTTAATCATTAATGCGACATGGCATGAATATTTTAGGCCACTTGGACAACGGTGCACTATGTCTCGTTGATTTTCGATGGTTTCCCTGAAAATACTGCCTTTTAGGTTGCATATGCGAATTACACATTTGAAACATACTCGTGCTCTTGTTTGTTATTTGATGATTCTGTTTGCTCGTTCCTGTTTGTCATAGCTTACCCCGCTGTAGATTTATCTGTGAAAATAAGATAATTCATACACTCCCTTATGCAAATTCTGTTTCCACAAACTTCATGTTAGTTGTGAGAGAAAGCAAGCGCCAACTTTGTGCAAATATTGCGTTTCCTTATACGCGCTGCAAAAAGGCAAGATGTGAAGGTTGAAACTACGTTTAATTTAGCAGCATTTTAGCGCAAATTAGATTTATGTTGTGTCGCTGTAAGCCCTTTTGTCTAGTTAATTCCTTAAGAGAATTAACCACTGTAGGAAACGTTCAAACTTTCAAGATATCCTTGGTTTTAATTGAGTACCTAAAATCAGACAAAGAGCTTAGTTTAATAAGCTATTACAGGTTAGCACTCTTAGCATTTATGAAACTTTGGCTTCTGTAAAAACCAACAGAAGGCCAATAGCGACGATGGAATATATATTATATGAAACACGCAGAATAGTACACGTCGAGAGTTCTTTTTCTAACTTTCATGGTGTTTCAGGCTCACTGGGTCGCAATGGTAAACGTCAAACGTCAGGCAAGAACGACTTTATTGCTCATATGATACGTTTCGGAATTTATCCATCACGAAATGTCCAGGAGCGATTGATGCACGTAGATATAGTGTTTTCAATTGTATATGAAGCAAACATTCGCATTCCGTAGTCTGCACACGTTTGTTTCACACACAGCTGGAATCGCTACAGGCAAGTGCGGTAATCGCTCCTGGTGTCTGATGACGGATAAACTCTGAAATGCATCATGAGCAATAAAGTCATTCCTTGCTTGACGTTTTTTACCACTGCGTCCCAGACAGCCTGAATGCAGACTTACGATTATTGTAAGTATGGTTGCCTGCCTCCTGCATGACTCTCATTTATATTACATATAGTTGAGTCAGTCTTAACCAAATAAGGTAAGGGTTTAAACTAATAAAATTATACAGGGTGTTACAAAAAGGTACTGCCAAACTTTCAGGAAAAACTCCTCACACACAAAGAGAGAAAATATGTTATGTGGACATGTGTCCGGAAACACTTACTTTCTATGTTAGAGCTCATTTTATTACTTCTCTTCAAATCGCATTAATCATATAATGGAAACACACAGCAACAGAACGTACCAGCGTGACTTCAAACACTTTGTTACAGGAAATCTTCAAAATGTCCTCCGTTAGCAAGGATACATGCATCCAACCTCCGTCGCATGGAATCCCTGATGTGCTGATGCAGCCCTGGAGAATGGCGTATTGTATCACAGCCGTCCACAATACGAGCACGAAGAGTCTCTACATTTGGTACCGGGGTTGCGTAGACAAGAGCTTTCAAATGCCCCAATAAATGAAAGTCAAGAGGGTTGAGGTCAAGAGAGAGTGGAGGCCATGGAATTGGTCCGTCTCTACCAATCCATCGCTCACTGAATCTGTTGTTGAGAAACGTACGAACACTTCGAACGAAATGTGCAGGACTTCCATCCTGCATGAACCACATGTTGTGTTGTACTTGTAAAGGCACATGTTCTAGCAGCACAGGTAGAGTATCCCGTATGAAATCATGATAACGTGCCCCATTGAGCGTAGGTGGAAGAACGTGGGGTCCAATCAAGACATCACCAACAGTGCCTGCCCCAACGTTCGCAGAAAATCTGTGTTGATGACGTGATTGCACAATTCCGTACGGATTCTCGTCAGCCCGCACATGTTGATTGCGAAAATTTACCATTTGATCACGTTGGAATGAAGCCTCATCCGTAAAGAGAACATTTGCACTGAAATGAGGATTGACACATTGTTGGATGAACCATTCGCAGAAATGTACCCGTGGAGGCCAATCAGCTGCTGATAGTGCCTGCACACGCTGTACATGGTACGGAAACAGCTGGTTCTCCCGTAGCACTCTCCACACAGTGACGTGGTCAACGTTATCTTGTGCAGCAACAACTTCTCTGACTCTGACGTTAGAGTTATCGTCAACTGCACGAAGAATTGCCTCGCCCATTGCAGGTGTCCTCGTCGTTCTAGGTCTTCCCCAGTCGCGAGTCACAGGCTGGAATGTTCCGTGCTCCCTAAGACGCCGATCGAATGCTTCAAACGTCTTCCTGACTGGACACCTTTGTTCTGGAAATCTGTCTCGATACAAACGTACCACGCCACTGCTATGGCTCCATGCTAATCTATACATCAAATGGGCATCTGCCAACTCCGCATTTGTAAACATTGCACTGACTGCAAAACCACGTTCGAGATGAACACTAACCTGTTGATTCTACGTACTGATGTGCTCGATGATAGTACTGTAGAGCAATGAGTCGCATATCAACACAAGCACCGAAGTCAACATTACCTTCCTTCAATTGGACCAACTGGCGGTGAATCGAGAAGGTGCAGTACATACTGACGAAACTAAAATGAGCTCTAACATGGAAATTAAGCGTTTCCAGACACATGCCCACATAACATCTTTTCTTTAGTTGTGTATGAGGAATGTTTCCTGAAAGTTTGGCCGTAGCTTTTTGTAACACCCTGTATATTTTCGTTGCCAACAGCGTATTTATTAGATAGTGAGTTTCTTTTATCTTTTCCTGCTCCTGGAAGTTTATTTAATTTCTTACGAAATATTATTGTCCGATAATTGGTAACGTACAGTTCTTTAGATGTATATGTACATTGTAGTACCAGCTTCCATAGTAAAGATATTTTTAATGGACTAATGAAAGGAAGATCCCCTCGACGACGAAGTACACTACCTGAATAAAACGTGAGCCACCATAAGTATGTGTCAAAGGTAAATATAACTTCGCATACTTACACGCCATCGGCGAGTAACTACACTCCTGGAAATGGAAAAAAGAACACATTGACACCGGTGTGTCAGACCCGCCATACTTGCTCCGGACACTGCGAGAGGGCTGTACAAGCAATGATCACACGCACGGCACAGCGGACACACGAGGAACCGCGGTGTTGGCTGTCGAATGGCGCTAGCTGCGCAGCATTTGTGCACCGCCGCCGTCAGTGCCAGCCAGTTTGCCGTGGCATACGGAGCTCCATCGCAGTCTTTAACACTGGTAGCATGCCGCGACAGCGTGGGTGTGAACCGCATGTGCAGTTGACGGACTTTGAGCGAGGTCGTATAGTGGGCATGCGGGAGGCCGGGTGGACGTACCGCCGAATTGCTCAACACGTGGGGCGTGCGGTCTCCACAGTACATCGATGTTGTCGACAGTGGTCGGCGGAAGGTGCACGTGCCCGTCGACCTGGGACCGGACCGCAGCGACGCACGGATGCACGCCAAGACCGTAGGATCCTACGCAGTGCCATAGGGGACCGCACCGCCACTTCCCAGCAAATTAGGGACACTGTTGCTCCTGGGGTATCGGCGAGGACCATTCGCAACCGTCTCCATGAAGCTGGGCTACGGTCCCGCACACCGTTAGGCCGTCTTCCGCTCACGCCCCAACATCGTGCAGCCCGCCTCCGGTGGTGTCGCGACAGGCGTGAATGGAGAGACGAATGGAGACGTGTCGTCTTCAGCGATGAGAGTCGCTTCTGCCTTGGTGCCAATGATGGTCGTATGCGTGTTTGGCGCCGTGCAGGTGAGCGCCACAATCAGGACTGCATACGACCGAGGCACACAGGCCCAACACCCGGCATCATGGTATGGGGAGCGATCTCCTACACTGGTCGTACACCTCTGGTGATCGTCGAGGGGACACTGAATAGTGCACGGTACATCCAAACCGTCATCGAACCCATCGTTCTACCATTCCTAGACCGGGAAGGGAACTTGCTGTTCCAACAGGACAATGCACGTCCGCATGTATCCCGTGCCACCCAACGTGCTCTAGAAGGTGTAAGTCAACTACCCTGGCCAGCAAGATCTCCGGATCTGTCCACCATTGAGCATGTTTGGGACTGGATGAAGCGTCGTCTCACGCGGTCTGCACGTCCAGCACGAACGCTGGTCCAACTGAGGTGGCAGTTGGAAATGGCATGGCAAGCCGTTCCACAGGACTACATCCAGCATCTCTACGATCGTCTCCATGGGAGAATAGCAGCCTGCATTGCTGCGAAAGGTGGATATACACTGTACTAGTGCCGACATTGTGCATGCTCTGTTGCCCGTGTCTATGTGCCTGTGGTTCTGTCAGTGTGATCATGTGATGTATCTGATCCCAGGAATGTGTCAATAAAGTTTCCCCTTCCTGGGACAATGAATTCACGGTGTTCTTATTTCAATTTCCAGGAGTGTAAATGATTAGAATTACTATTTTCTGTGACACGTAGAACGGCAGCTAGACCGCATTAGTGTTGTTAGTGTGTGATGTTGTTACCTGCCTGGAAATTGTACACAATAGGTGTGAACAGCGTCAGAGGTAGAGCTATCACTGTGAAGGACACAGATGTCGCGTACTCCTGTGAGACAGCGTTATGAGCACATGGCGGAGTTCGAAAGAGGGCTTACTGCAGGTCTTCTTTTGTTCGGCTGGTAGAATCGTGCAATATCCAAACTTGTGGAGCATTCGGACGTGACAGTGGTCCAATGTTGGACGCATGGGAACGTGAGGGAAGGGATACTCATCCTTAATATCAGCCCATGTATTTTTAATCATTGTATTCCATCTGATAAGAAAGATGATTCTAACCGTATTGAACTGCCATATAACGTATTTTATGGAGTCACATGCGACCAAATATACTGAATTGCGCTGATGGGGAACTACGAGTATGTGACATCTGTACGGACGTCGTCTGGGCAGGCGCGGAGACATGGTGACGACGGACTTTCTTGCCCACAGATTCTCGTCGCTTTTGATTCAACTTACTATGAAGAGTGTTCAGTAACGCTGCATAATATGCGCAAATTGTTGTTTTATTATTTTAGTTGTGACGCTATCAGTTTAGCTTAGAAAACTAAGATAAACGTCACACATGTCTGAACCGAAAATTGTAGTACGGAAAAGGAGGGAAGATTTGAGTTTAACTAATTGTTGACGTCAAGAGTCAGAGCAAAAGCTTGGAATGGAAAAGAACTGGAAAGCTGGCCGTAACTGCCACAACCGCGCCATCCGACATTTGCCCCAAATGATACGGGGAACCCGCTCAACAGTTAAATATGGATGGCCGGTTAGGTTATCGAATCGCGGTTTCGCTGAATGCGAGTCCATTGCTCTAACCACTGCTTCACCTCGGTCGGTTGTTGTACCAGCATGTGGCATTCCGTTGAAAACACATTTAACGCTCGTGTAGTACGTTACAAGAGAAGAGAAATTTTGGAAATTCTGCGAATTAAAATGGATTGACTAGTATGTCAACAATTACCAAACAGCTATTGGCTGGAGTGCATAAACTGCCTCACTGATTCACCAGGCTGTGTATACATATGCAGAATGAGTCAACTAAAACTTCTGCTTCTTCTGTTTCGTGAAACCTTTAAGGTACAGAAACGAGTTTGTAGACAAATGATAGTAGGCAGATGGGAGGTAACGCTGAATCAACAGAGATATTAAAGCACTCGCTGTTATTTAAAGCAAGGGTATACCTTGTTTAGAGGAAATTCGAAAACTCTTGAAGACACGAATACAGCGATTTTTTCTTTGTTTTTGTTTTTTTGTTTCTGTTTTCAAGTCAACTGTGTTATGACCAGGTCGATGCGACAGGCCACGAATTTCTTATTTGCCACAATCTATTCGTTCCAGAGTAACACTTACACAATCCTTCCTCAATTATTTGTAGGATATATTCCAATCTCTGTTCTCCCCTAAAGTTTATACACTGTATAGCTCTTCCTAGCAGCACGTGTCCTATCATCAAGTCGTTCTCCTTTTGAATGTTTTTGTTACTTTATTTGCTAATCTCACTTCTACTACTACTCATTGCCTTCGTGTATACTTTGTACTCATTAGTGATTTGACAGTCCGTTCCTTTCAACAGATCCCGTAATTATTTATCGAAAACGTCGTTAGAAAGTTTGAGCCGTTCACGATATAAGGGGGGTACAGGTTTTCTTTAGGTGATTAACCAACCACCCACCAATCAACAACAGCGCACACACAGACACAAACACACACACACACACACACATAATAATCACCATGAGAGATAACTTTTGAAAGGAAAACATTCTGCGTATGAATATATGGAATGTGACAGGATGGGTTACCTACCGTTTAAAGAACGAATGAAAGGTTTTTTGCCAGTACACCAGTTAAGTTTAGCTATCTTTCTGAAAAAATCTAAATCCTACAATAAGTTCTTTTTCTTGATGAAATAATTCATAAGCTTGATTGAATTACGATTTTAATAGTGTGTTCTGGTTTTACTCGTACATTTTCAGTGTTGAACCGTGCTAAAAAATTGTGGTTTTGAAGAGCGCGCCGCAGCTCGTTGTGTGAAGCAGTCGCCATCCGTTTCAGGCGGTGGCGCCGCTGTGGTAATCGCAGCTTTGGTGTCTCCCTCTGGTGGGAAAGCAGAAGGTGGTCTGTTCACGTGCATTTACGGGGCGCTATCAGCTCGGCAGGGGGTCAGTCGCAGTGAGACTAGGTTAGTCTCGCGTCACCAGTTGCTGGTCTGTCTCGCGTTTGCATTTGTGCGGCAGTTAGTGTCTGTCTGTCGTCGGAGTGCTAGTATGTCTGTCGTTTGGATCAAAGCTTAAAGCCAGAAAATGTGAGCCTTGCCACTCCGCCAGTAACAGAACTCAGGTAGTTGTCGCCCGGTCGGGGCTCAGTTCCTGCATCTGAGTCTGCGCGTTAGGCCGCCAGTCTGCTCGAGTTGCTCGGTCAACGGACTTGTCCGCCTTGAGGGTCGGTGCATGTGAGGTCCCCACGTGAGTCCAGTGGGCAGCGGCGTATAGAAAGGGGTAGTGGCTTCGGGGTTTACATGAGAGCAACAGGAGCGAAACCACGACATTGGGCTGGCCGGGGCGAGCTGCTCGGTCAACGGACTTGTCCGCCTCGAGGGTCGGTGCATGTGAGGTCCCCACGTGAGTCCAGTGGGCAGCGGCGTATAGAAAGGGGTAGTGGCTTCGGGGTTTACATGAGAGCAACAGGAGCGAAACCACGACATTGGGCTGGCCGGGGCGAGCTGCTCGGTCAACGGACTTGTCCGCCTCGAGGGTCGGTGCATGTGAGGTCCCCACGTGAGTCCAGTGGGCAGCGCCGTATAGAAAGGGGTAGTGGCTTCGGGGTTTACATGAGAGCAACAGGAACGAAACCACGACATTGGGCTGGCCGGGGCGAGCTGCTCGGTCAACGGACTTGTCCGCCTTGAGGGTCGGTGCATGTGAGGTCCCCACGTGAGTCCAGTGGGCAGCGCCGTATAGAAAGGGGTAGTGGCTTCGGGGTTCACATGAGAGCAACAGGAGCGAAACCACGACATTGGGCTGGCCGGGGCGAGCTGCTCGGTCAACGGACTTGTCCGCCTTGAGGGTCGGTGCATGTGAGGTCCCCACGTGAGTCCAGTGGGCAGCGCCATATAGAAAGGGGTAGTGGCTTCGGGGTTTACACGAGAGCAACAGGAGCGAAACCACGATATTGGGCTGGCCGGGGCGAGCTGCTCGGTCAACGGACTTGTCCGCCTTGAGGGTCGGTGCATGTGAGGTCCCCACGTGAGTCCAGTGGGCAGCGCCGTATAGAAAGGGGTAGTGGCTTCGGGGTTTACATGAGAGCAACAGGAGCGAAACCACGACATTGGGCTGGCCGGGGCGAGCTGCTCGGTCAACGGACTTGTCCGCCTTGAGGGTCGGTGCATGTGAGATCCCCACGTGAGTCCAGTGGGCAGCGCCGTATAGAAAGGGGTAGTGGCTTCGGGGTTCACATGAGAGCAACAGGAGCGAAACCACGACATTGGGCTGGCCGGGGCGAGCTGCTCGGTCAACGGACTTGTACGCCTTGAGGGTCGGTGCATGTGAGGTCCCCACGTGAGTCCAGTGGGCAGCGCCGTATAGAAAGGGGTAGTGGCTTCGGGGTTCACATGAGAGCAACAGGAGCGAAACCACGACATTGGGCTGGCCGGGGCGAGCTGCTCAGTCAACGGACTTGTCCGCCTTGAGGGTCGGTGCATGTGAGGTCCCCACGTGAGTCCAGTGGGCAGCGCCGTATAGAAATGGGTAGTGGCTTCGGGGTTCACACGAGAGCAACAGGAGCGAAACCACGATATTGGGCTGGCCGGGGCGAGCTGCGACGCCGGGAGACGGGAGATCGGCGCACCTTCCTGCGTCCGTTGAAGCGGCTGGCAGCGGGCGGTTCGGGAGAGCGTTGGGGGTGCTGCGCCAGGTCTTCGCCAGATATCGCAGTTTATTAGAAGTTAAGTGATTGGAAATATGTTGTTTCACTTACTTGTTAAATTCTACTTGTTTTCTTGGTGAGGTCACCAGCCGCTTTGTTTTGGGGTCGTCCCACCTTCCTTCTCCGTTTGCTCACCCGCGGGAAAGTGGTCATTTGCGAATTGGGTGATCCGTTGTTCCCCTGCGGAATTGGGAAGGTTTAGAGAAATCTGCGGTTCGGGTTGTTTAAAATAACCTCCCCCCCCCCCTGTCAATCTGCCATACGTTAATAGCTGCCTCTGTCATGTTTGTCGGATTCGGTGTTCACGAATTTATTGCTTAAAGGCCGAATTCTTGAAACATGTTTTTATCTTGCCCATCATCTTGCAAGAATATGTGTAATGTAGACCATGTTGTACATTTTATGTAAGTACGCATTTTATGGGTTTTATTTAAATAGTCATTTTAAGTTATAAGGTTGCCACTCTTTCAAACTGCACTTTCGGTGGCAAATACTTCGAGTGTTGTACCATTTCCATCCCTCTTACGGGGTGCATAGTTTACGTGTTTGTGTGAGTTGTTAAAAATTTTTTACTCTAAAGTAATCCGGTGTGTTGCAGATTTGCACCAGTGTACTCCTTCAGAGGTTGTTGTGAGTGGTCATGACTATCGCCGTGTTGAAAAGGAGCAGGAAAGCTTGTCAGCCCGAATGCTAATATTGTTAATATTGTTCTTTCTGCCTGTAAATAAAATTGTTGCTTGATATTTTGAGGGTGCTTTTCTGCTTATAATTTTAAATCTGTTTTTGAAAAGTTTTTAGGAATAAAATTCACGTTTATTAAAAGTATTTTCATTTTCCATCAGTTACTTCCTGGCAACTACTTCCACGCTGACCTAGTGTGATTAAATGTGTTAATATTCTTGATGAATCGCTAGTAAATAAAGTAAATTCTTTAAGAAAAGATTTTGAAGGTTGATTTACGGTTCAAGTGTATTATAGCTCTAATCAAACTGATTACATTGATAATCATCATAAGCAGCATCGGCAGTGTTATCTACTGGTGATTTCATCCAACCAGCATAGAAATGGGGAATTCGGAAATGAAAGATCGAATAAATGCTCCTGTAATTCTACTATGTATTAAAAGCCATAACACCTGGCCGTAGTCTACTATGTTCAGAATGCATTATGGCACATGGCTGAAGCACAAATTATTACTGTTTTGGAACATATCAACCTTGTTATTCGTTCGACGAGCCCTTTCTTGCTGTATATTGGCACTACTTAGAGTAGTTGTAGATATCTAAAGTTTATCTTTGCTTTATGTTGAAACGACAGTTTTTGAAAGCACTGGCAATTATTTAACAATATTTATTCATCGTGTAAACCCAATCAGCTCTTCTGGACACCTCCTTCAACATGTAAAATTTCCTGTCATATATTTTATACGAACGCCCAGGTACAGGGTAAAAAATAAAGATCCATACATTCGATATTAGAGTGATTATTATTTTGCCCAAAGCAACCATCGGAAAACAAAGTAGTTGTTTGACATTTTGTGTCTTATGTTCTTTTATATTATAAAATAGAAAAGTGCACACTTGTTTGCTCCTTTTTTGCCAACCTCTTCAAGGTGTACATGTGTTAGACACTTATTATTCTTCTTATGGATACAACATACATTTCTCCATTCCTGTCAAAGATCAAATATGTGCTGTAAAGCAGTTTTGGCAGTAGCATGAAGTCAAAACAAATGCCATGAAGTGCAACGCTATATTTGCATTCTTGCTTAGTACTTTTCATGGTCTCGGAGAACATACAAGCTCTGCGTTTATGTACGAATATAATTCGACAGCATCATCAGAAGCTACTCTTTTGCCAGCATCGACCAACACAGGAAGTTTTTTGACTTCTTTGTATTTCATCCACGTTTCAATTACTGATGGACCGAAAGTCAGATTGAATTGTTTCTTGAAATAATTGTCATAGTACTTGTATGTAATGCCAAAGTTGGGATGTTTTGCTTGGAATAAGTTGTTACAGCCTCAATTGTGAGAGTACCGTGACTACTTAAATGACTCTGTGATTATGAACTAGTTTCACACGTGCATGTGCCATAGCACGGCACTTTTTACCATTTCTCATAGTAGGTTGTGGACTTTTCTTATGAAGCATCAAGGATTAACGTGTCACTATTAATTTCACCACAGAGACAAACTAAAACTGTTTGGTACACTTTACGTTGTTCAGTGTTTACATGTACAAAAGAAGCATAGAAAGAATTCTTCGACCATTTCCTAGTAGATCAGTTCCCCGTAGTCGTCCTCTTACAAACTGGTTGGTATCTCACCAGTATCCGAGGCGCCTGAAGACACTCCTTCTGCCTGGAATCTCATTTACTGGAGAATAAAGGTTTTCACTGATGAGGTTTGCTTCTAGTTGAGGCCCGATAATCAGCGAAGATGTGGTCTTGAGACAGTCCAGACAGCGGATGTAACTGTAGCACGCCTCACGGCCCGATAACAAAGACTCATGGTCTGGGATGGCTGATGTCTTTGAAATTGAGAACGTATGGAGCATTATGGGCAGGGCCCTCCAACCAGCTCGGTATTTTGACGATCTAATGCGCCAGTTTGACAGAATTTCGCACGGTATCCCTTAGGAGGACTACCTTCTTGCATGAGAGCAAGAGATGGACCAGCGCGTTAAATCTACACCTATATCTACATGGATACTCTGCAATTCATACTTAAGTGCCTGGCAGAGGGTTCATAGAAACATTTTCATACTACTTCTCTACCATTCTACTCTCAAACGGCGCATGGGAAAAGGGAACTACTAAATCTTCCGTTCGAGCTCTGATTTGTCTTATTTTATTATGATGATCATTTCTGGGTGTCAAGAAAATACTTTCGCATCCGGAAGAGAAAGCTAGTGATTTAAATTTCGTAAACAGATCTCGCCGGTAAGAAAACCGCCTTTGTTTCAGTGACTGCCACCCCAACTCGCATATCGTATCAGTGACACTCTCACCCCTACTGCGCGATAACACGAAACGAGCTGCCCTTCTTCTCACTTTTTTCGATGTCCTCCGCCAATCCTACCTGGTAAGGATCCCACACTGCGCAGCAATATTCCAGCAGAGGACGGACAAGTGTAATGTAGGCTGTCTCTTTAGTGGGTTTGTCGCATCTTCTAAGTGTTCTGCTAACAAAGCGCAGTCTTTGTTACGCCTGCCCCACAATATTATCTATGTGGTCTTTCCAATTTAAGTTGCTCGTAATTGTAATTCCTAAGCATTTAGTCGAATTGACAACCATTAGATTTGTGCGATTTATCGTATACCCAAAATTAATGGTTCAAATGGCTCTGAGTACTATGGTTTTTAACTTCTAAGATCATCAATCCCCTAGAACTTAGAACTAATTAAACCTAACTAACCTAAGGACGTCACACACATCCATGCCCGAGGCAGGATTCGAACCTACGACCGTTACGCTCGACCGGTTCCAGACTGTAGCGCCTAGAACCGTTCGGCCACCCTGGCCGGCCCCAAAATTAATCGAATTTCTTTTAGTACCAATGTGGATGACCTTGCACTTTTCTTTGTTTAGTGCCAATTGCCACTTTTCGCACCATACAGAAATTCTCTCTAGATCATTTTGTAATTGGAATTGATCGTCTGATGATTTTTATTAGACGGTAAATTATAGCGTCAGCTGCAATCAATCTAAGGGGGCTGCTCAGATTATTACCTAGATCGTTTATATTAATCAGGAACAGCAGAGGACCTATGACACTACCTTGTGGAACGCCAGACATCACTTGTGTTCTACTCGATAATTTACCGTCCATCACCACGAACTGTGACCTCTCTGAGAGGAAATCTCGAATCCAGTCATACAACTGAGACGACACTCCATATGCACGCAATATGATTAATAGTCACTTGTGAGGACGGTATCAAAAGCCTTCTGGAAATCTAGGAATATGGTATCGATCTGAGATTCCTTGTCGACAGCACTCAATACTTCATGGGAACGAAGTTCAATTTGTAAAGCTCTATCTCTTCAATACGTCATTCAGTTTTTCTAAAATTACAATCATTTGTTTCTCTGTCGGTACATGTGCATCACATCTTCTGATTTCCGTCCCATTCAGACAATTTCTTCGAGGTGCGTCGTTTTTTCCTGTATTAACTGAAGAGCCCAAAAATTATTCTCACGCGCTTACTTTCGTGTTCGTCCACTTTTGGAGTGCAACAAAGCAGCAGTTATGAGTGATAGAAATTCGATAAGTCCCTGGTAGATTTCCAGCGTTATGTGGCACTAGAAGTTTACGTTCAGGCCACGCAGTTCTCGTAAATTACCGGCCGGTGGTTTAGGAGCGGAGCCGGCGCCCAGTGGGGTGCCATATGTGTTCAATTGCCTTCGTATGACACAATTTTATAGGCTAAAACATCAACGTGAGTTCACTACCATCCTCCTCAAATCACAATAGCACGACAGTTGTCCTGTTCAGATGACATCCGCCTCCAGGGAGTCATCAAGCAGGAAGGCACGCAGCTAGTCCACAATAATCTTTACTTAGTCTATACCTGTCACGGTGACTTTGGTTGCTATCAGGACCCATAGAAGCCCTGGTGAATGTTCCACATAACATAATAACTTCCTTACCATCCTGCCTCCGTGGGGGACGGTGCATCTTTCGGATACAGTTGTCCAACTGGTGTAAGAAGAAATGTGATTAATCAGACCAGGCGACACGTTTACATTTATACACAGGCAATCTCGACGATCTCGTTCCCACCCCAAACCTAACTGACTATACACTTAGGTCGACTTGAGAACACACAGGCGTCGTCGGCTGTGGGTGCCGTGTTCAACAATTTGCCTTGAATGAAGTGGTCCAGGTGACCTGTGCCTGCATCAGCATTGTACCCTGTCATCTGTTCTACCACATGTCGACATTTTCCTTGCTTTACACAGTGGGTAATATTCCGATTTCTACCGGTAATATTCCGATTTCTGACTTAAAAAAGTCAGTATAAATTTGAAGACTTAATAAACCACGGAATAATGTAGATAGAGGGGTAAAAATTGACACACATGCTTGGAATGACATGGGGTTTTATTAGAACAAAAAAAGTTCACAAAATGTCCGACAGATGGCGCTGGACAGCAAAACTGCGCATGACAATCGTGTATAAAAAGAACTGTAATGAGAGAGAGAATCCCATCCTGCTATTCCGATGACCTTCTCCTCCACCTCACTCATCTCCTTTCCGAACAGCTAAATTCCCATCGCTCCGCAATCTTCCTCTCCCTGGACCTCGAACGTGCCTATGACCACATATAGCATTCCAGTCTCCTCTTCAAGCTCCAAACCTTCTCCCTTCCCATTAACTACGTCCGTCTGACCGGCTCCTTTCTCTCCCACCGTCCTTCCTACGTCACCATCCATAACACGGATTCCTACACCGTTTACCCTCCGTCGGTGTGCCCCAAGGCTCCGTCAACCCCCGTCTGTACCGTTTCTATACGGCGGACTTGCTGCCGCCGTCACTCCCCGTCCACCTTCTTCAGTTTGCCGATGACACCGCCTTCCTTGCCCTCGCCCCCACCCTGCAGCGTTCCAACACCTGCTCCAATCCCATCTTGACCGGTTCACTGCTTGGTGCAACCAGTGGTTGCTCAAGGTCAATCCCTCCAAAACCCAGGCGATCATTGTAGGCAAAACCACCCATTCCTTCCGCCTCCTTGATTTCTATCTCACAATCTATGGCCGTCCTATCGCCCTCACCCCCACCCTTAGGTACCATTGCGTCACCCTCAACTGTCGCCTCTCCTGGACCCCCCATCTCCAGACAATCCAAGCCAATGCACGCTCCTGACTCCATCTCCTCAAGCTACTGGCCATACGTGGGGTCTGGACCCCTCCAGCATCCTCCACACCTATAAATCCCTCATCCGCCTTATCCTCGGTTACACCCATCATGCCTGGATCTCCGCCACCCCTACCTTTTATAAATCCCTTCAGATCCTTGAACGCCATGCTCTCCACCTCGCCTATCGCACCCGTCTCCCCTACCCCAAGCGGATCCTGTACGACTTCATTCCGTTCCTCCACCTCCTCCTTTTCCTTGAACGGATACAGATCCTGTACACGTCCTGAAAACTCGATCCTCGTCACCTGCTTGTCTCCCCCATCCTCTCCCATCCCCACCTGCTGCCGTGCCTGTATTCCCACATCCCACCCGGTCTCCATCTCTCCACCCTCCTTTCCCTCTCCCAAGATGGCTTCCGCCAGCTCCCCCTCCTTTATGATGCCCTCCTCCCTTCCATCTACACCTCCTACCAACTTTGATCCTTCCTCCCTCTTTCTGTGTTTGCTCCTTTGGGCACCCTCCCTCCCTTCTCTCCTCCTTCCCTCCCTCCACCATTTCTCCCCACTCCTCCCCCGGACTTCCCCTCCCCTTTCCCTCTGTCCCTCTATTCCTCCTCCGATCTCATAAGCCATTGGCATCTTTGTTCTCCTCTTTCCCCTCCTCTCCCCCCCCTCATCCTTCTTCCCCTCTTGGCAGGTCCCCGGACTCGCACAAGTTACATGGACATTCGCGTGCCGGAAATCATCGCCATTAGTGTCTCGTGTGTGTCGTCGTGTTTAGTGTTACGTGTTCACCGTCACACTCCATTGTTCACTAGTGCCATCGACATCTTCAGTGTTTGTGCGTCGTGTCAACAGTTTGTAGTGTGGATTGTCATCGAGTGTAAACGGCTTCATGTTTTTTATGTTCATGTGCCTACTGTTTTTTCCCTGCCGTTTTGTTCCAACTCATGTGTCTTCTCTGTGTTACCATTGTAATATCTTGGGCTGAAGAGCGGCATATTGTGCTGCTGCCAGCCTAACTCTTTTTATACGGGTATTAAAATCACAATAAAGAAAAAAAGTGTGTGTGTGTGTGTGTGTGTGTGTGTGTGTGTGTGTGTGTGTGTGTGAGAGAGAGAGAGAGAGAGAGAGAGAGAGAGAGAGAGAGAGAGAGAATCAGATGCGCCAGCAGTCGCAGCATGCTGATGTTACCTGAAAAGGCGCTTTTAGTGAAGCTGTATTATCAGAATGGGGAATGTGCTAGTTCAGCGTTACGATCCTATCGCCATAGCAAGGATAAAGGTCCGTTGACAAATGCAGCTGTGGCGAGAATGATTTCGAAATTCGAAGCCACAGGTTGTTTGGACGATAGACCCCGTAGTGGCCGACTGAGCACAAGGCGCAATGCTGCTGAGACACTTCAGGAAGAAATGGAGACTGTAGCGGGTTCGTCTATGCACTGGAAAGTCAGCGCTCGTGCAGTCCCAGGTCGCACCGGCATTCCGTACAGCACTGTTTGGTTGGCACTTAGGCATACCCTCCGATGCTATCCGTACAAAATAAATCGTCATGATGAACTTTTACCTGGCGAATTAGTGAAGCGAAGGGCATTTGCGGTGTGGGCGTTTCAAAAGATGGCGGAAGATGACGATTGTTTGAGTAACGTGTTGTGGACCGACGAAGCTCATTTCACACTCCGAGGGTCTGTCAACGCCCACAACTACAGAATTTGGGCTACCGAATTTTCTAGACATGTCGTAGAAACTCCATTGCACGACTAGAAAGTCACGGTATGGGTTGGATTTACCACATCTACCGTTATCGGACCTATTTTTTTCGTCGAGGAAATGCGTTATTTTGGGTTTGTACCTGCTACTGTGACGGGTGAGAGGTACGCCGATATGTTACAGAATCGCATCATCCCCAGCCTGTCTGATAAACACCTGCTGGAACGTACCATGTTTATAAGGGTGGCGCTCCACCCCACATTGCTAGACGTGTGAAACACCTCTTGCACGCGTCTTTTGGTGATGATCGTGTGCTTAGCTGCCACTTTCACCATGTTTGGCCTCCCAGGTCCCCCAACCTCAGTCAGTGCGATTACTGGCTTTGGGTTTACCTGAAGTCGCAAGTGAATCGTGATCGACCGATATTTATAGGGATGCTGAAAGACAACATCCGACGCCAATGCCTCACCATAACTTCCGACATGCTTTACAGTGCTGCTCACAACATAATTCCTCGACTACAGCTATTGTTGAGGAATGATGGTGGACATATTGAGCATTTCCTGTAAAGAACATCATCTTTGATTTGTCTTACTTTGTTTTGCTAATTTTGATCAGATGAAGCGCCGTCTGTCGGACATTTTGTGAACATTGTTTTTCTCGGTTATAATAAAACGCCATGTCATTACAAGCATATGTCTCAATTTTTACCTCCCTATCTACGTTACTCCGTGATTTATTCAGTTTTCAAATTTATACTACTTTTTGATCACCCAGTATGTTCTGTAATGAAACGTGGGAGTGCAACATCTTGTCGCCCACTCGTGCTTACATTGCCCTCCAGTCAGTTTCCCTAGTTTCTCAGGGTAGTTGCAGCAGAACAGCTGACCATCTTCTCCTTTTCCGAGGTGGTCCTTCCCAAGCGTGGCACCATAACCATCTGCCATCTGTCGAATTCGCATATGTCACTGGATTTCCCCAGTAGCGGTTAATAGCGTCGCTAGAATCTTTCCCAGTTCGTCTCTGCTCAGCTTAAATGCTTTTTCTAAGACGTCACGTGCCTTAGCGCTACCAGGTCGCATTTAGTGTCGTGATGGGCTGCGGTCGTAATAGTTCGGCTTATTAGGGTGTCTAAAAAGTTTTCTTACCACCTTAATTAGAGGGTTATAATTTTTATCGCAATTTTCTTGCACAATGTGTGTGTGTGTGTGTGTGTGTGGCGGGGAGGGGGGAAACATGCCTGTTTGTGGTTAGAGTAAGTATGTCATGTATGGTATACAGACGAATATAGTTCCGCCTAGAATTTTAATGACTCGTGGGAGGGCCCACAATGGCTCCCTTATCGCGCGCACTTTGAAGAGAGAGTGCACAAGCCGTGTTTCTCCCTTACGGCCCTCCGGAGGGCTATAAAGCGAACCCGTGACGCCACGGAAGGAAATCACGACCGTTTTTAATATTTCATCTCTCATTAGTCTGAACGAATGGGCATCTCGAATTGAAGTTATTTACGGCCGTCCGGCGATTCGGAATATCGAATAAGCGCAGCCGACAATTCGCGTCGAATTCCTAATAAACGGATATGGAATGCCATTATATCGGAATTTCGCAGACAGATCCGTGATGGGTTAAACGTAATCAGCTGACCGTTCAGTCATTCCGTTGCTGCGAAATCTGATTAACTCCTGACTGAATAAAAGTTAGTGATTAGGTGCGATGGAACGCATGCGAAAACACAGCGCTCGTTCGGTTTTTACTTTTTTTTGTTGCCGAATAATATCAATGCTTTGTATGCATGTGTTTCGCATTGAGGATCTTTCGCCACACACATTTGCGGTTAATACCATAGCAATTATGCGGTTCCATGAATTTGTTTCATTTCCGCATAGCTGAGTAGTGGCCCATCAGACCTTTTCAAAGAGCGCTTTTCCAGATCGTTGAACTCTCCTGTAAATAGCGTACGTTCCAGTGGAAGTCACAATTTGTTGCACATGCTGCACACTCGTTTCCAGCCATCTTTCAGCAAATTGAACGACACCGTAGTAAGATTTTGAAAGGCACGGGAAATTCCGTCCGAATTGCAGTATGTACAAAAATTGCCACTTTCTGTGTATTTCGTATTATAAAAGCAAATCTCCATGAATTGTGTATATCATGTACAGAAGAAAATCTTCGCCTTTTGCAACGGGATGTTTATTTTATTCCTAAACAAAAATGTTTCCCTTTTCATACTATGTATCATCAGTGAATATCAGTTTTTGTGCTCATTTCATGTGCTCTTCAGTTTTTGTGTTCGCACTATGAAAGAAATGTGTAAAACTTATTTTGATACCTAAATGTGTGAATTCCGGTACAGTGCAACATAACAATTTTGAACAGACGTTTATGTGAAGCTCACGCTGAACAACTGGAAGTACAGACTAAACAGTTCGTCTGCGAGAAAGCCAATCGTTTTCAGTAGATTTACACGTGCTATCTGTCTGCAAAACAAATGACTCTGAATAAAATGATGGCCCTGAATATTGCTAATTTTTATCTTGTTTTCCTTGCAAACAATCACTGTATCAGAACTGTTGTTGCAATTACAAATGAAATGAAAATAGAGAATTAATGCAAGTCACTCTCCGATGAAACTGCTTGAAAATTGACATATTAACTCTTTACTGAGATCTTTTACTGGTATTAAGTCTCAGAAATGATATTCATACTTTCACAAAACCACTCTCTCACTGTGCCTAACAATGGACATGAATTTTGATGGCAATTACATTTAACGGTGGCCGTGCGGTTCTAGGCGCTACAGCCCGGAACCGCGGGACTGCTACGGTCACAGGTTCGAATCCTGCCTCGGGCATGGATGTGTGTGGTGTCCTTAGGTTAGTTAAGTTTAAGTAGTTCTAAGTTCTAGGGGCCTGATGACCTAAGATGTTAAGTCCCATAGTGCTCAGAACCATTTTTGAATTAAATTTATTGGCCTATCTGTGCGAGCGGAAGGCTTGCCTGCTCTACAACCTGTTGTTATTAGGAATAATGATGTTCTTGTCAAAAATCAAGTTTTATTTGCCGTAATAGGGATGTGCAATGCAAGACGGTATCTTAGCATTTAAAAAAAAAAGTGTGTGTGAAATCTTACGGGACTTACCAGCTAAGGTCATGAGTCCCTAAGCTTACACACTACTTAACCTAAATTTTCCTAAGGACAAACACACACATCCATGCCCGAGGGAGGACTCGAACCTCCGCCGAGACCAGCCTCACAGTCCATGACTGCAGCGCCAAAGACCGCTCGGCTAATCCCGTGCGGCTTACCATTTCTCACAAACGGTTCTCAGTACACAACTCTCGATATGCAATGCGAACGTGCAACTAGCCTTAACGCCTCATAAATGAGAATGAGACTCCACGTTTAACCATGTTCCATTAAGCCACGAGAAAATACAGCTGTTCACAAAGTTCTCACACTTAGACAAGTTAGCAAAATGTTACTTTAAAACTTTTCTGTGTGCAGTTAGTTTCCTTGACACTTCTTTCAACTATAAGGCAAAACCATATGTTGCATTATAAGATTTCTACAGTAAACGTCAACCGTATCTAGTGTTGTAACAATGAGAAGCTATACACTTTAAAAATATTGAAGAAACTGGATTACCTTAGCAACTGGCCAGCGATATCCTTCCATGAAGATAATCTTATTTCCTTTCCTTTCCTAAAACATATTAGTATAAAATTCTTTTTAAATAATGCTACCTGTAATACACAGCAGGCCAGCTTCCATCCGTTTCATACCAAGTACGAAGCCAGACTGTCCATCACATACTGCTACCACTCTGATCAAGGAATGTAATATTACAGAGGTTGAGTATATTTATCAAATTCGCAACTTCATTCACATTAAAGGCGGAAGCCATCTGAAAACCTCCGTGGGAAATGGGAACGTTCTCTTTCAATTAGACACACATAATACAGGTTTCCAATTGGTAGTATAGGTTTAACGGGAAGGCTGCCATACTATGACTTCTTCTTTGAGCCATTAGTGTTCTGACTGGTCTGATGGGACCCGCCACAAATTCGTCTACTGAGCTACCCTCTCCATCTAAGAGGAGCACTTTCTGGGCAAATGTTCTGTTATCTTAGGGAACAAATGATAGTCACTGTGCGGCTAGTCAGGTCTATAGGGTGGGTGTGTGATCACACAACGGTTTGCCGAACGATGTGTGGGCGAGCGTTCTCATGGAGAATGTGTACGTCCTTGCTCAACATTCCTCTGCTCCGATTTTGAATTGTTTGATTTTTTTCAGAGTCTCACAGTACCTGTCAGCGTTAATTGTGGTCCCAGCGATTCAGCTCCGACGACGAGGTGAAAGAAGAGGTTCATAACTTTCTGAACAGCATGGCGGCGAGCTGGTATGACATGGGCATACAAAAACTGCCACATCGTCTACAAAAATGCATCGACAGAAATGGTGATTATGTCGAAAAATAGCTAAATATTCAAGCTGTAAACTGATGTAAACAATTGTATAAATAAATAGGTCTCTGTACTTACAAAAAAATAGATCTTACTTTTGGGATACCCTCGTATTAATGTGTAGGTAGATGATTTACTTCACGATAAGGATAACGTACGTTACAAATTTTCATAAATCTAGAAAACATACCAATGAAAAAAAGGGCAATATAGAGTTTTAATACAGTAGTGAAGTTTCCAAGTTACTAAAGACTTACAGTACCTTTTGAAGACTCTGTATTGTTTGTTAATTTATCAGTCTAGCATCCCTCGTAGTGATGTGCGCGCTTGCATTAATGTAGTAAGACAGCCTGAAGTTCGCAGCCGCCTGGGACACGGAGGCGTTGGCGTTGACACTTCCAGGCGCTTCGATCCGAGTTTGACAACAAACACCTTTAATAATTGCTCGTATGCACACTGGGCACCTTTAATAATGGCTCACCTTTAATAATGGCTCGTATGCACACTGGGTGTGCCGGGAATTTCTTTCGCTGATAAAGTTCCTGTCAGTCTACCAGCTAGGAGGTCATGAACCTCCAGCGTCACACGTGGCTAAGTAACCGAAGCAAAAGCTATTATTCCCCCCGGCCTCTTTGGGTTAGATGACGCCAGTGCAGCATGGTTACTCTTCATATCGTTTATTGACAGAAGTTCTGCAGTTATTTATGGCCTTCATAAAATATAAGAACTCGTTACATTTCCCTGTAAATTAAAGAAAGGCAATGAAAAACTTCCTACGACTTCAATCAGAAACCTTAGTAACAGTTCTCGATCTCATCAGTTCTTGCACATTAATACAGACACAGGATTTAAAAAGTCGAGTCAAGGTTCACTGAAGCGAAGATGGTCAAGCAATGTTGCATGTGTGTCAGTTCACTAAGAAATTTATAACCAAGTAGATAGTTATGCAACACGTAGATAATTGATACTCTTGGAGATTTCAGAGCATGATCCAAAACTGAATACTCGCTTCTTTTTGTCCTCCCAATGTCCAGATACAGTAACTAGGAAACACTAATCTACTACTGTCTTCGTGAAGTTTGAGAATCAGTGTCACACTGAGTTCATGACATTTTGTGTTGAAATTACCTACCTATGATCTGCAATGGAAGCTCTATTTTCATACTGCTTACGGACAAATGCGCATTGTCTGTGGCTTACTCTATTTAAATTAACAGTGCTCTCGCGGATGTTCCCTTCTAAGAACTGGAAGAGGGTAACGATGTTATTTGAAAAGTACACAATAAAATACTTTTTTATTGGCTGGAAAAATGAAATATTACTTACGGGGTAGTTCGTAAATAGTTTGCGAAACATCTTTTAATAGAAAACATAAAACATCTTTAACTACAAAATACAACTCACTTCACTCCCTGCAACACTTATTAATGGTCAAAATGTAATTCTGTTATTGTTACTACAGTTAGGTAGGACAAACAATACTGAATTCATGTTCCATTTCCGGACATGGAACTGCATGTGGAATGAGTGACTGTGTTATCCGGAATTGTTTTAAACTTATTCTATTTCATTCTGGTATAGACTTAAAAAGCATGCCTTAAGCGGGTAGGCGATGTTAAGTATGTCAGAAGTAAAATGCACATCTTAAGTTACTGTGTAACCCACACGCTTGGTGTTTTTTTTGCTAATTTGAATTTGACATACGGTAACAGAGCGCTTTTTCGCATAGGGTGTGAGAGTGTCTTGACACAGTCTTCCACCCAACCCTTCATGATATTCAGTTCCTGTTTATAAATTTTAAATAATGATTTTGCGTTACGTGAAGCATCAGAAGTAGTGTGTAGTAAGAGATCTAGCACACTTTTGGTGCACCTTCAGTAATTTCCCTGCATCATGTCTTGTAATTATTTGCAGTGGCTGATAATTATGTAGGCTTTACATAGTTTTACAGCAATTTTAATAGATGATGTAATCTGAAATTTTGCGTGTATAGCTGATACAACTGTACCGCTGTAATATCTTCTAATGCTTGTGCTTGATTATAGCATACACAGAATTCAGCACTCAACGAATTCTCAAAAATGTGTGGCAAATGTCGAAGAATGAGTGCACTGTGATGATACTGGCCCAAGTCCACATTTGCTATTTCTTTCTCTGAGCATAGCAAGTCAACAAAGCAACTTAACACTGGGGTAAATGGCCTCTTACACATTTATTTAAGAGTTCTGTCAAAACCAAGAAATGTACGAGAAACTGATTTAATGCTACACTCATTAAACAAATAAATGCTGTAACTATCATTGATTTACACTTTTCACAAAACCAGAGAAGGAAGTTTGTAATTATTTGGTCTACGGATCTGTAGAACGTTACGTTGATTGAGTATTATGAATACACGGAAGGAGGATATGAGAGATGAAAATTGTGGAACTATAAGAACCATCTGTATCCTGTTTCACCAATACAGATATAGAGCAGCTGTTGCAAAATGATTTTCT
This sequence comes from Schistocerca gregaria, assembly GCF_023897955.1. NCBI lineage: Eukaryota > Metazoa > Arthropoda > Insecta > Orthoptera > Acrididae > Schistocerca > Schistocerca gregaria. The sequence goes on from NC_064923.1 coordinate 787,735,641, forward strand.
CAACTCCTGGCTCTACTTACGCTACTGTTTTCTTGACCAGACAGACGTTACACCGTCCTGCCTGGCTTTCTTTCCACACAAGTGATTCATTTGGATAAACAGTAATGATTCAGTTTTAAGTCCTTACTGTCATTCAACATTATTGGAATATCATAAATAGTGCCACCATAAAATTCGTTTTGGACTATGTCAGTTTTGTTTCAGAGAAACTGTATTACTAAAGTTTTGGAAAAGTTTTTCACTCAGGTATGGAGATGCAGTAACATTTCCATAGAGCAACTAATTGTTTCACATTAAGGTGAGACATCACATCCTTCAGAAGCGCAGCTCTCCAGAAACTTTTGTTCTTTCCACCTAATGCTCTTCTTCCACTAATGAAGCAAATAGTAAACGTTATTTAAAGTGTACATATGGAATGTTTACTCTAATAAGAGCACTGCAGAGCAGATGAGGTCATAACAAATGGCGCTGAGCACTATGGGACTTACCTTCTAAGGTCATCAGTCCCCTAGAACTTAGAACTACTTAAACCTAAGTAACCTAAGGACATCACACACACCCATGCCCGAGGCAGGATTTGAACCTGCGGCCGTAGCAGTCGCACGGTTCCAGACTGTAGCGCCTAGAACCGCTAGATCACCCCTGCCGGCCGAGGTCATAGCACTTGCAAATCAACAATCTCATATACACTCACCTACAAACTGCCTCGTCTCAGATGAGTAACAGTGTGAAATGCTACAGTTTTACGAGCATAGAAACATTAGTCTGCCTATATCTTTCGGCTGAAAATATAGTTGGCACACTTGTAAACGCATTAAAGCGATTCGAATTTGTATTCTAAACAGCGACTCATATTGAACTTCGTGACAATTTACGTAAGGACTCTCAACATCACACAGTAAATATTATTTCACTCTTGTTCCATTACCAGAAAATTTCAGTCCAAAGAAAAAACAAATTTAATTAATAGTTATGACAAACTGTTTTGCTACGATGAAATTTCTTCTGTGCACCGAGATTTTACACTTCTCATGTAACTTCTTGTAGTTGGGAATGGGGCACGCTAACTTTCCGTTTGGGCACGCTAACTTTCCGTTCTAAGCAATTGCCTTCACGTACAAGAATCTGTTGTAACAAGCACAGAGATGTAGAAGTTGGGAATTCAAAAACAGTTACCTCTACTCACTTCCACAAAGCTGACGCCTCTACGAAAGCCGATATAAACATTCGCAGCAGTTGATAAATGTGCTGGACAAGTAGAAGTCATTTACGTCCTTCCCAGTAAGCTTCGAATGAAACTATTTTCCCTCAGGGATTGAAAGAAGCTCCAGTGCAAGTGTATGGTATCCAATTCGAACCATTTTGAAGGAGATAACATTGACGTATACAAATAAATTAATTACTCCCAAAAAATGTAACATTCCCATACATTTAGAACAGATCACCCGGCCGTTGTGACCGCGTGGTCCTAAGCGCTTCAGTCTCGCACCGCGTGACCGCATGGATGTGTGTGATGTCCTTAGGTTGGTTAGGTTTAAGTAGTTCTAAGTTCAAGGGGACTGCTGACCTCTGATATTAAGTTCCATAGTGCTCAGAGCCATTTGAACCATTTGAAGAACACACCTCGTACGTAAGTTTGATCGAGAATGTAACTGTTGATTCCGAAGGGAAAACTTTGTTACTCTTGACAGAAGTATTCACACTTCATCTCTTGCGAAGCAACGGAAGTTTCTTGTACTGCTACTCGAAAGGTTAATTAAATAGTAAATACTGTTTCTCAACAGATGTGACGTGTGTGAGAAAAATCTTGCTATAATGCTTCCTGCACGTTCACGCAGTAGCCTATCCCAGAACCATTTCGGTTACGGAATTGGCTATCTTTTCAGGGAAATGGTTCACGCCGTCGGTGAGAAACTATTTCAAGGTGGCCACACTTGCATACGGATGGCGTAGCAAGGGCACACGGTGTGATAGGACACTGGGGCTAGCAGCCTTCAGTGTCCTCGCAGCTGTGCCTCTATACCGGCAGTCCTCCCTCCCCCCCCCCCCTGCCAGACGTTCTCGCCCCGTCCCTCCATCCCCTTCCCCCCCCCCCCCTCCTCCAGCTGGGGCGACCCCTCTGGCGAGATTGAATCTTGATTGTTTACCGATCGGTGCGATAGCCGTAGGCACGTCCCTCTCTCAGTGGCCCTCTCTGTTCTTCGCCTCTGACCCGGCAGCCCTCCTCATCTTTCCGCGCTCCTCGGCTTCCTGCTCCTCAGCGCCCCTTTTATTCGCCCTCTGCTTTTATTTCCCTTCCGAAGACGTGTGGGGGCTTCCACGGAAGCCGCGTCTCGGCGCCAACTGTAACCGGCCGGCCAGACGTCATCTCAGGGCTGCGCCAAGAATGCGAGGGAACCTCTCCTGGAGCACTACCCGCAGCAGCTCTGAAAGGCTTGCTCCGCGCAAAAGTTTGTGTGCCTGCCCGTCTGGTATCCGAATCACTTACTACTTGTACCTCCATGTGTTCTTCAAGACTCAATTCATTGACGCTCTCCTCACCGGTTGTTGAAATTTTCACATATTTTTGCGTGGAAAAATGTATATTACCAACAACCCTGTTGCAACACGTGAGGCAAACTGACCCTACAGCTTATCTTAGGGAACCTACTTTTCTATTATTTGTAGACGTAGAGTAAGCTTTTGACAATGTTGACTTGAATACTCTCTTTCAAATTCTGAAGGTGGCAGGGGTAAAATACAGGGAACCAAATGCTATTTACAATTTGTACAGGAACCAGGTGGCAGTTACAAGAGTCGAGGGGCATGAAAGGGAAGCAGTGGTTGGGATGAGAGTGAGACAGGGTTGTAGCCTCTCCCCGATGTTATTCAATCTGTATATTGAGCAAGCAGTTAAGGAAAGAAAAGAAAAAATTGGATTATGAATTAAAATCCAAATGGTTCAAATGGCTCTGAGCACTATGGGACTCAACTGCTGTGGTCATCAGTCTCCTAGAACTTAGAACTACTTAAACCTACCTAACCTAAGGACAGCACACACATCCATGCCCGAGGCAGGATTCGAACCTGCGACCGTAGCAGTTGCACGGTTCCGGACTGCGCGCCTAGAACCGCGAGACCACCGCGGCCGGCGAAAATCCGTGGAGAAGAAATAGAAACTTAGAGGTTCGCCGATGACATTGTAATTCTGTCACAGACAGCAAAGGGCTTGGAAGAGCAGCTGAACGGAATGGACAGGGCGCTGAAAGGAGGTTATAATATGAACACCAACAATAGCAAAACGAGGATAATGGAATGTCGTCGTATTAAATTGGGTGATGCAGCAGGAATTAGATTAGGAAATGAGACACTTAAAGTAGTAAATGAGTTTTGCTACTTGGAGTGCAAAATAACTGATGATGGTCGAAGTAGAGAGGGTATAAAATGTAGACTGACAATGGCAAGGAAAACGTTTCTGAAGAAGAGAAATTTGTTAACATCGAATATAGATTTATGTATCAGGAAGTCTTTTCTGAAAGTATTTGTTTGGAGTGTAGCCATGTATGGAAGTGAAACATGGACGATAAATAGTTTGGACAAGAAGAGAATAGAAGCTTTCGAAATGTGGTGCTACAGAAGAATGAAGAAGATTAGGTGGGTAGATCACAACTAAGAGGAAGTGCTAAACAGAATTGGGGGAAGAGGAATTTCTGGCACAACTAGACTAGAAGAAGGGATCGGATGGTAGGGTATATTCTGAGGCATCAAGGGATCACCAATTTAGTGCTGGAGGGCAGCGTGGAGGGTAAAAATCGTAGAAGGAGACCAAGAGATGAATACACTAAACCGATTCAGAAGGATGCAGTTTGCAGTAGGAACTGGGAGATGAAGCTTGCACGGGATAGAGTAGCATGGACAACTGCATCAAATCAGTCTCTGGACTGACGACCACAACAACAACTACCAACACCCTGTACTGTAACCCAGCCTAAATCACAAAACAAAAGTCTACTCGAAGTTGCAACTCCAGGTACCTTCTAAAGTACTTACACTGTCCCATTGGTTGTATTTGCTGCTGTAATGACAACGAACGAATCGTCGCCAGTGTGAATCACTGGTGGCCAATGTTAAACAGAAACATACAAATATCTTCCTTTGTCAGTTAAGTGATAAGGAGCTGGCAGCATGGCTGGGCTGAAACGACTAAAGCAATTAGAACTTGTTGTAAAAAATAATACATTGTACTTAAGAGGTGGTATCGGAGTCTTCTTAGTCTGGATGAATATAATTACAAACAGAAAGCTATATAGGCATCACATAGGCTATACTTTGACTAGGCGCCTTGTTACAGGTTTCTTCCTATCAGCTGAAGGCTATACTATCTCCCTACTTGACGTCCAGACCAAGAGTGGCCCAGCGCAAGCTAGACACTTGTTGCAAGTCTCGTCGCTGGTCTCGTCTCGGGGGTCCAGTGACACTAGGACGGATGGCGGTCGATATCTGCAACCCCTAACAAGTGTCTTATCGAACGGTGATACCACATTTGCTTTGACGGTTGCTTGTAATGTCTTGTTGATAGCATATTTTATTATACGAGAGTCACTCCAACAGAAATGCGCACTATTTTTTTGAATCCATCTTTTATTCCACATGTTTGAAAGTTTCACAGTGTGTAGATACATCCTTTAGGAACAATATTTCCATTTCTCCACATAATTTCCATCCCGCTCAACTGTCTTACGCCTTCTTGGAACTAGAGCCTGTACACCCGCGCGGTAAAATTCTTGACCACTCAGTTGGAGTCACTGTTTGGAAGCGTGCACATGGGAGTCATACTCTTCAAACCTTGCTCCACGAAGAGAGTCTTTCAGTTTCCCAAAGAGAT